>NC_089837.1:100194955-100794955 GCF_035609145.1 Eleutherodactylus coqui
AGATATAGGACTTAAGGGCTTCGTGCTCACGCCCAGACAAATTAAAAATAGCTCCCTTACGGATGGGACTGTCGAGGATCAAATCAATACCACAGTCCCGCTCCCTATGGGGAGGCAAAGTCTCAGACAGTTTCTTGGAAAATACATCATGAAAATCGGACAAATACTTAGGAATAAGGATGGTGTCTGCTGAACACATGGATATAGTAGCTAAGTGACTATGACAGGAGAACCTCCAATGTGTCAATTCCCAAGTGGACCAATCAAATCGGGGATTGTGCAGTGCCAACCAGGGCATACCAAGCACTACATCAACAGACATCCTTTCCATTACCAAGAACGACAGATTCTCAGAATGGAGACAACCCACAGTTAACTGTAAAATGGGAGTCCTCCATTGTACAACCCCTGCAGACAGAGGGGTAGAATCAATACTAGTGAAGCATATGGGAATTTTTAACACCAAGAATTCAGTCATCAAGGGTCTGACAAAACTTAAACTATCAAATTGGCAGCAGCACCCGAATCAATAAAAGCTTGACCGGACCGAGTGAAATTCCGGAAGCGAATCTGACAAGGCACCAACAACTTAGGTAGTACCTGTAATCCTAGGCGATCCTCCCAAAGATCGCCTAGGATCTGAAGTTTTCCGCCAGTTCAGACTGATGTTGTAGACCAGGGGTCCCCAACTCCAGTCCTCAAGGACCACCAACAGCTCATGTTTTCAGGATATCCTACGGCAAGAACACCTGTGGCAATGTCTGAGGCACCGACAATAATAACATCACCTGTGTAACACTGAGAAGATCCTGAAAACATGACCTGTTGCTGGTCCCTGAGGACTGGAGTTGGGGAACACTGTTGTAGACGCTTCTGAGGACAGATCGCTACACAATGTCCGGCTTTCCTACAATAGAGGCAGAGGTGATGAGTCAACCAGAACCGTCGCCGTTCCTCAGGACTTAGCTGATCCACTTCCATAGGCTCGGCACCAGAAGCTGGCATGGGAGAAGGGGGAATGGGTCTGCCGGATTCCCTAGCCTTACGGGCCTGACGTTCCTCTTTTCTAGATCTCAGCCTCCTGTCAGCTTTGACCGCCAATTCCATCGCACCATTAAGTATCACGGGAGCGGGATGAGAAATGAATAGATCCTTGACAGCGTCAGAAAGACCCAACAAGAACACATCTTTAAGGGTGCTATCATTCCAAGAGGTTTCACCTGCACACAGTCTAAATTTAGAGCAATAGTCCTCTACCCACTGTTGCCCCTGATGTAGAGACATGAGATGAGATACCGTCAACCCCGCATGGTCTGGCTTATCAAAAATACCTCCGAGTTCCTGAAAAAACAAATCAACTGACTGCAGGCAAGCCGAACTCTCGGGCAAGGAGTAGGCCAATGTCTGGGGGGGACCCCGAAGAAAGGACATAATCATTCCAATTTTCTGGGATTCTGAGCCGGAGGAGCGGGGTTGCATCCAAAAATACAATCTACTTGTCTGCTGGAAAACAGAAACTTGCTCCTGTCCCCTGAAAATACCTCAGGAAGGGGACACTTGGGCTCGGGAATAGAAGGAGCGATAGAAACATGAACTAACTCCCGCTACTCCTGGGCCACCATACGACTGGACAGGTCTTGGATCATGACCACTAAATCCTGCAACTGACTTGCATGGGTACTCATGGCCTCCATTGGAGAGCAATTTTAGGGGCCAGTTATTATGTTACGGTATACTACCCTTGATACGCCAGCCCGGATGCCCTAGATCTCACCCCAAACCCCTGTCCCTGCCTGCTTGCCTTCACTCCTGGCTAACCCCAAGCGGGCAACTGGGTGGCGGTGCCTACTCTCACTAGGGACCGGAAAGGGACGCTGGTGTACCTGGATGGAAAGGGTAGAACACCGATAGAAAAGGCAGATGGAAAAACCTGGCGTACAACAGTAAATTATAGCAGACAAGATGACTTAGGCAGGAGACCAACAGAGGCAGACTAGCTAGCACACTGAGGGAAACGAATAACTGGCCGTGATTGCAAGTCTCTGCCCGACCTTTAAACAAAAGCCTCTGCCCAGGGGCAGAGAGAGGGAGACAGCCAACTCCCAACAGAACCTAATAAAAGGGAGCTTGTGCACAGCAGCTGCACTCACAGGTGCGCGCGCATGGTGCCGAGGGTCACCAGCACCATGCTGGCCAGGCACCCACGCCCCCCGGCAGCCAGACAACAAGCCGGGAGGACGCGCCCCAACCGCGGGACCCCGCACACTGCCGCCCCGGGAGGACCAGCAACCGCTGCATGGTAACACCACCAATCTGGGCTTTACGGCAGACTGGCCAGAGAGAAGCCTCTCCTCAGCAAAAGACACATGGAAGCCTACTTGTAGTTTGCCAAAGAGCACCTAAAGGATTCTTAGAGCTTAAAAGATGAACGTGTTCACGCAGATTTTCGTGATTTTAAAAGGGTTCTTTCTTAAAGCCCTAACTTTTTGCGTTTTACACAGGAAGCTGCCATAGCATTTTCAGCCTGCATAAAAATAGTCCCTGGTTCATTTGCTTGTCGTTTAAACAGCAGTTGTTCAAACAACTCAAGTGAAGGTGCGATTGTTTGCCCAGCTAAACAAAATGATTTATTCAAAAGCCAATCCATATACTGCAGCAGTAGGCAATGGCTTTTTTTCAGACTAATTAAAAAAACACCCACCTAGAGATTCTTCGCATATACACACGCCCACAAGAGCAAACAATTGTCTGCTTATCTTATCTATGTCCATGTTACATATAAACACTACCAAAGGACCCAGCAAAGAGGGAAATGGCAAGAATTTCAAACTATTATCTTTAAGTGTAAACACTCATCATTTGAAAGCAAAAAAAGTGTCTGAGTCCTTCGTTCATTTGTTCAAACAACAATTGTTGTGTGTAGTTCTGATTACAGGGTGTGAAGACTTATGTCTACATAAGCAAGATATGTTCATGTGCTGCTTTCCTTAATATATACAAGTTTCTTACCTACAGAAGAAAATACAGACTGGAAAATACAGACTTTGATGGGACCCTTACTATCTACTAAATCTAATGGGAGTGTTTTCTGACACGCTGGGACACCTGGGGTACAAGAGGATGCTAAGGTAAAACTTAAAGGGGTTGTCTCGCGGCAAACCTCAAAATTTTACCTTACCCCATTCCCCCTGTCACCCCCCTGGCATAAAATAGCAAAGTAAAGCGGTTTTTAAGCCGCTTGCTACTTACCGATCTGACGAAATAAGGACTTTAAAAAATCTTCTCCCTAAGATGGCCGCCGGTCCTTTCCCAGGGATGCACTGCGGTTTTCTCTCATCGTGCACCGCTGGTCTTCTCCCATGGTGCACCATGGGCTCTGTGCGTTCCATTGCCGATTCCAGCCTCCTGATTGGCTGGAATCGGCACACGTGACGGGGCGGAGCTACACGATGATGCGTAGAAGGGGGCAGAGCCAAAACGCCGCTCGTGCCTGGACTGAGCAGAAGGGGAGAAGACCGCACAGCGCAAGCGCGTCTAAAAAAGCAAGAAGACAGCGAAATTAGATGGAGCCATGGCGACGGGGACACTAGCAACGGAGCAGGTAAGTGAATAACTTCTTTATGGCTCATAATTAATGCACAATGTACATTACAAAGTGCATTAATATGGCCATACAGAAGTGTATAACCCCACTTGCTGCTGCGAGACAACCCCTTTAAACATTTTAGAACATAGATGCCAGCTATGGAATAGTTTGCAGTCCCTTACAACACAGTGCTTAATCATACCACTATGTACTGCCCAAATAATACTGCTATTATGCTGCTTGAAGCCTTATAAGGTCCCAAATTGCCTTATGCTGAATGTAATGAAAAACCAAGATCTATGCAGAGCCTAATACTACCACATAGTACCTAAAGGGCCACTCCAGAACTTTTTTATTGTTTCCCTGGAGGTCAATTCCTTGTTTTCGTAGATGCAACTTTCACATTTTCTTAGCTCTGCCATATCTAATTCCAATTTTTCTGCTAAAGTAACAGCTTTTGAGAAGCTATTTCTTAACAGGTCCTATTTCTTGCTCTTTACTTCTGCTGTTATTCTTAGCTTACATTTTTCCAGGTCCTTATAGTCTTGATGGTCATTGTGGTTATCCCGCTTTAAGAAATTTGAGAAATTATTTGCTAGTTATTCACCGCTTATATTCTTGTTATGCTATTTCTTCAGGGCAGGTTTACTACATAAGCGGGATTATCATTACTATTATTATTGCTACTATTATTAGTTATTGACCTGTTTTACGTTTATTCCCTATCTTCTCTTACTGTATCTCACCATTTGAAATCAATAAAAACTAATTAAGCATATAATTATATCAGATCGTTTGTACCTGAAGGATCTTGAATGTTTGTGGTTGGACTGAGAACAAGTCTGTTTTGTTTTTCTTATATGACTGCCCGTATGCTGGAACTTTATATACAGTGTGCTAGGAAAGCGAGCCAGGCCACTTCTGGTAATAATAACTTATTCGGCTGTGAAGATGTGACAGAAGAAACTGTGGAGAGCGATTTGTAAGAGCAAACGGCTGTGAAGGGTCTGGCTGGGATGATTATTACCGAACAATTTACAAAAGTAAAATGATAGATGCTTGTCCTTAGTAGACTTTCAATACTTAAGAACGGCAAATTACATGTACAAGGCAAAGACATTTCTGACTTTGCTACTATCTCAAAAATTTAACCATTAAGGACCAGGAACAGTAAATTTACGGCGCCTGGTCCTGGCTTAATGCACTGCCAATAGTAAAATTACAGCGGCACTTTAAGCCTTTTGCCTCTGCAATCAATCAGAGGCAGGAACAGGTTATCAGCTGTTAGTGACAGCTGATAACCCGGAGAAGAAGGCAGGGGGGGTAATTAACCCTTTCTACCTCCTGCTTCCCTGAGTACACAGTGCTCAATGAGCACTGTGTACTAGAAAGTAAAAGTAAACTGTAACTTTTACTTCGAGAGCCAGGGGGTCATGTGACCACCGGGTTTCCCTGCTATAGCAGAGCTGGAGGGTCAAACTAGACCCTGGCCAGCTCTGCCAGTGACTAATGCCACTACAGGGGTTGTTTTCCCCTGTAACTGGGGCTCCTCTGGATGCCCCAGCTACAGTGGGAAAGTGTCAAATAAAAAAAATTTAAAAATTGAAAAAACATGTAAGTGTCCCCCAGAGGTCTTACATGATGTCATGGGGGACATAGATAGTAAAAAAACATAATTACATAAATAAGTAAAACAAAATTACAGAACAAAACAATATATAAAGAAGAAAGAGAACAACCCAAAACCGACACCAACCAAAACCGTCACTGTATGCGCCCTGTAATCCAAAACCATACATATTATATATCAAAACGTCCAAAACAAAATGAGGAACCTATTCCAATACTTTATTGTAGTGTAAATAAATATACAAATTAAAAAATAACTAGAAATGTTAAAAAAAATCATTTTTTTTTAGCTTTTTACCCCCAATAAAACTAAAAAATGGAAAAAAGTCAGTGAAAAAGATATTTCAAAAAATCGCCCTATATGTCACGGAAAAAAGAACGCTGCAAAAATAATTTTGGTAGGAAAAAAAATAGGGCAGTAAAACCACCACATGGGTAAAATCACTAAAAAGTAACTGGTCCTTAAGGTACAAAACAGCCTGGTCCTTAAGGGGTTAAAGAGGCATCATCATTCAGCACTTACTAGCGTTTCCTAAAAACATCATAAATCACACTGTTGTAGTGTGTGTATGTGTATATATATATATATATATATATATATATATATATATATATATATATAATATATATATATATATATATAATCTGTGTATTGTAGGCATACACATTAGTTGTATACCTTCCCCATTTCAGTCTACGCTAACACCCCCCCACATTTCTCACTTACAGATAACACATTTCACTTTTGATACTCTACTATTATGTGAATTACCATATTTGTATACCCTTTTTGTATACTACTATTTTGTGATGCAACGCTTTGTCCGTAAAAACGTGTTGTGTGCCTTTGACTAAAACAGAAGTGTACTGGCATTAATACAAGCATTGTGCCAGTCTCAGTTACTCTGCGTGCACGCCTTTTCTCTGATAATATGGCTCACACAGTGAAATCAGGGGAGCCCATTTGGTGCCGAGAGCACCACCATATGCTGCTCTGTCAATTTTGTTTTTAACAAAGGTGTTAAGATGTTTCATGCTTATATCTATTTCTTGGAAAGCTGGGTGACAACTAATATGGCTGGAATTACTGTACATGAACTGCTTTTAGGAAAGAATACCTCCATAATGTAATATAATGAAAGGGAGCCAAAAAACTGGGACTCTGGCATGACCGGGTGGCAATTATCGACTCGGAGATAAAGCAGATCAATAAAAAAGAGCTCTTCACTGCCCTTGGCCATTAGGAATTGCATCGCTGGCCCATCGTGTTTCTTCATTAATCTGCTTCTTGCGAACAGGATGCTAAACGAATTGCCATATATTCACCCCACTGTCTGCCATATATTCACCCCAAACCTCAAAATGCATTAAGTGTTGATTTTAAATAAAGCATCATTAGTTTCATGCACACCAGTGACTCCACTTCTCTGAGTCGATAATCACCAAGAGTCATATTTTTTTTTGTCTCCTCTTTATCACGTTACTTAATGCTAACCCGACTACTGGTCGGCCAATGCACTAGGCTGGCAGCACCTTCATATTTTGTTTTACCAACTCTCTTAAATTCAGAATGCGAGTCCACCATTCAATTGCTGGTTCTTCCTCTGTTTTGAGGCACCCTATCCAGTTTCCCCTTCTTTACCATAATATAATGGACCATATAAAAGAACTACCGGCGGCACACAGAATCCCTGCAGTGCCATACAGTGTCTAAACCACAGGCTATTTCTCATGTTTTATCAACAATAGAAAAAGAGCCTACAAAAGAATGTAATAGGCATTATACTGTTGTTAAATATGATGAGTCATTTAAAGGAAATCCCTACTAAATAATTGCTACAGTAATTCTTGCTTTCCTTTGATACTATAATCAAATTACTTTAATGAAAGGAAAACCACAGTGAATAATTAAAGGTTAGTAACACACTGTATTAGTGTGTTCTCTCTAATTGCTCATTGTAAAAGCTTAGTATTCCCAGGAAGTGCTATTACAGTATAGTTTCTAAGTAAAGCCAAATAACGCAAACACAACAGCACTTGTGCGTACCTTATCACATAAGGGAGGCTCCTTTCAGCGTATGTTGCGAGCTCCCAAAAGGAGTCTGGATCCATGACCCCTATGAAGTCCAGCAAGAAATTATGTGATTAGGCATCAAGCCCATGTGGCTTAAATAAAGATGAAATTCCTTCAATTCTATGCATTGACATATTTGGGACCCTATTTTGCGGCTCCAACACATCATTTCTTGCTGTATAGTTTCTAGGTAGTGTTGTCCACTGGAAAATAATAGGAATAAAGAACCGTGAAAAGAATGATGTAAAGAATAAAATGTAGCAGTTATCAATATACTTTAGTATAAGTTTTCAATTGCAATTAAAATTTAAGGAACATTAACAGTGGTATTGTGGTTGTTATTATTTGATACCTGAAGTCCAACTGTACTTTATAGCCTGCAGAGTCTGATTGTGTAACTCAGCTACTAAGTGTCCCCTGCAGTGTTCCACCAGAATCACCAGAGCTGTATCACCAGCAAAGAGGCTGCCAGAGTAGTGTAGCAGTAGAACAGTAGCACAGACAGTGAGCTGCCCTGATATTGGAAGCCTCATCAGTGGCCGGGTTCAGCATGAGTACAGCACCAGAGCAGAGATAAAGCGGGGAGTGTCCCAAAAACCATCTGTGATGAAAAAAAGGTATAAGCTACCAGTCACCAACGGAGATTTAGACGCTATTGAAATGCTACTGATTTCCAGTTAAGAATTTTTATCACAGGAACTAGAGCTACAATATAGACAAAAATGATGCCACATCAAGACCAGGATGTGCTGAAACCGGTCCCCCGAACAGTGCCTGGGCTATGTGTACACAGTGAAACAAGGAACATAAACCACCACAGGTAACGTGTGGAATAATAGATGGAGAGGAGAACTTTTCCTATATGACTCAGAATTAGAGACCATACCTGTCTATAGTAGATGTCCCGTCCCGATGAGACCTCACCCGACTTATGTTTCTCTGTCACTCATTGTGCCTACCTGGGACAGAAGTAAACAACTTAGTATAATACAACTACCACCAGCAACCACAGTACTTAGCTTGAGATAAGCAGGGAAAGAAAGAGTCAAAGCTAGACCGAGATCTAGCTCTGACTCCAACAACCATCAGATGAAGACTGAGAATAATCAGCACAAATCCACAGTCGAGACAGGAATAAAAGTCTTCCCTAATTACTAAGCAGGTGCAATGGGTAGCAGAGCACTCTCATAGGCACCAGTGCTAGAGAAAGCTGAGATGAAAATCCAAAACAGTACCAACATAAACCAGGCCTCCATGAACCAAAACCTGCCACAACAAATGACAGAGATGTGAATTCTGTTCAGTGATATTCTCGAATATTGTGCATTTTGTGTTGCTGTACCTTGACTGCTGCATATACCTTAGTAAATTGATTGTTCACTAGAACATTGCTTTACTGTGATTATTGCTATCCATCCATACCTCACAACTGTATTATACTGCAAACTGAGTTTATGAAGCTAAATTCCAATTTGACCCTAGTGGCAGTATTGTTCTGTCTTTATGCTCTCAGCAGGAGAATAACAACAGAATAATACCGCCACAGTATGCTTTCTATACTGTAGCAGCTCATGTGCATTAAACAGGTCTTCCCATCCACTAGGGATAGATGCAGGTCCTATGTTTGGAAACCCCTATCCCTAGTTCTGGCCCCCACTGCCATTGGGCAGCTAAATGCAGTGGCCAGGGGTGGTCAGGACTTACAGAAACAGCCAAGCAGGCTTTGCTATTGTTTCTGGAAGTCCCGTAGAAGTTCCCATTGTGCTACTGTTTGTTTAACTCCAAATCACTTCTTTGGAAATTAGGAAACCAGCATAATCCAGCAGCCCTTGGTTCTTTCCATCCTCTTAGCAACCTCGTAGAATGCAGTGTTAGGCCAAGATAGAAGCTTTTCTTTAACTTCTTGACACTTTTTTTCCTGCATAAGGTCAGCTATGACATGAGCCTCGTAACCATGCTTGTGTGATACAGTTTATCTGAGTGGTAGTGAATGAAGTATAATGCAGTAACAATTTAGGTGCTGCAGAAATACACATATATTCTTCTTTAGCTTGACTCTCAAACGTGATGTTCTATTAAGGTGTGCCATGCTATCAGGGTTGTTTATTTACCCTGAATTGCTTTACAATGGATTTTGTTGTGTCGAGATAAAAGAAGGATAGCGTTTTAATGGGTTAAGATAAGATAGCTTTCTGCACTATGAAGCTACATTTTCTGCATCTATTACTTGGTTGCAGAGGCAGCTGTAAATTCTGGAACTCAACTTTATATCACTCAGAGGCAAATAGGCTTGACAGTTACAATCTATATACTGTTATCAGATTTAATGGTTACATAAACTAGGCAGTTTTTAATGAGTCCTCTAAACATGAAATACAAATGTGTGACGGTTTCACAAGGCAGCTTTCAAAGTCTGGGCAAATTTATGGCGATGGAAACCTGTGCTGAACAAACTGCAGAATTAATGATTATAGAGATATTTAGACAACATGGCATTCCTGATAATGTGGTTTCTAATAGAGGCGTTCAGTTTTCTCCAAGATTTTGGAAAAGTTTCTGTACTGCTTCAGAGATTACTTTCAACTTCCCTTCCACTTTCCATCCCCAGTCCAATGGCCAGACAAAAAGAACCAACCAGACTCTTGAGCAGTACCTCCACTGTTTCATCTCCTACCTCCAGAATAATTGGATAGACTACTTACCTACAGCAGAATTCACCAATAACAATGCCAGACATAGTTCAACATTGCAAAGTTCTTCTTTTGCCAACTCTGGTCTGCATCCAGCGTTCATCCTGGGTCTTCCGGTACCACTCCCACGATTGCTAACAGGCTATCTACATTACAGGAAACTCAGAGAAAACTGAAGGAAATGCTACTTAAGGCCCAGGAACACTGCAAAAAGGCAGTGGATAGACACTGCAAAGCTCATTCTGCCTTCGAGGTGGGTGATAACATTTGGCTGTTGACTAAAAACTTAAAAAAGCATTTGCCTGCTCCCAAATTGGGGCAAAAATGTATTGGGCCTTTTCAGATTTCCGCAAAGGTGGGCTAAATCGCCTTCCATCTAAAACTCCCTGCCAAACTTAGAATCCATCCAGTGTTCCATGTTTCACTACTTAAAGGGGTTGTCTCGCAAAATCAAGTGGGGTTATACACTTCTGTATGGCCACATTAATGCACTTTGTAATATACATCGTGCATTAAATATGAGCCATACAGAAGTTATTCACTTACCTGCTCCGTTGCTAGCGTCCCCGTCGCCATGGTTCTGTCTAATTTCGGTGTCTTCTTGCTTTTTTAGATGCGCTTGCGCAGATGGGTCTTCTCCCTTCGGCTCCGCTCGGCAGCATCGGCGTTTTGGCTCCGCCCCCTTCTGTGCATCATCGCGTAGCTCCGCCCCATGAAGCGTGCCGGTTCCAGCCTCCTGATTGGCTGGAATCGGCACGTGACCATTTAAATACATTCCCTGGAAGAAGCTAGGCACCTCCTCCACCAATGAAAGTCTAGGGTGAAGAGGTGTTTCTGGTGGACCATATCCTAGACTACAGAACACGTAGAGGGAGGCTGCAGTACCTAGTGCAATGGAAGGGGTTTGGCCCAGAGGAGAACTCATGGCAACCAGCCCACAATGTCCATTCTGCCAGGCTCACAAACAAGTTTCAGCACAGGTACCTAGGAAAGCTGGCTCCTGGGATGTTCAGAGGCCATCCTGGAAGGAGGGGGTGACTGTCGGCACTCTGACCCAGGAACTCCTGCGCACCGGGCAGCTCTAGCTACTGAGACATCAGCCCTTTGGATAGCTCCCCTGATGAACCTAGCCTTGTTTCCAGCTCCTGCAATCTAATCCAGTTTTGGCTCCGCCTTGACTCCTGATTACAGATGTTATATAAACTTGGCTCCTGTCTCTCCTTCAGAGTGTGGTTATTCAGTCCCAGCCTGTAAACTAGCTTCCCTCCTTCCTGCCCCTCCATTTATTGACAGAAACTACTTGTATACCGACCTTGGCTTTACATGGCTCTGCTACCTGCCTGCTCCTCCTGTATAGCAACAGATACTACTTATGCGCTGACCTTGGCTTGCCACAACTCCGCTGCCTACCTACTTCCTCTATACCACAACAGATACTACTCGTTTACCGACATTGGCTCTCCATGTCCCCGCTACTGATCCGCATCGGTTGCAACCTAGTGACTCCAACCTAGAACCAGACCGTTACAGCTCCATTATTCAGGTGCAACTATGCTCCGTGCTGCCGAGCAAAGTTACGTGTATGGCACTGTGAATAAGCCATTACTTCATCCAAGTCCTTGCTTTTCCTCCTCTCATTCCCACAACACAGTGATTGCATAGTTAACATAGAAATACATATCTGCATATGAATCCATGCTGTTCAGTGCATTTATATGGAAATATTCCCTTCAGCAAGTATTATTCCCCCTGGGCCACATTCAAGCTCACGTTGTCTATAGGTAACCTTGCCTTGGATGAATTTTTATTTCCTTTCCCCCCCTAGTTGGCTATACTACCTGTCTGCTTTCTTTATTCTCTCTTTCTTTGTAAATTTTATGTAAAAATATTATATAAAAATGAAGCGTGAAAGCAAAAAATTTAGGGAATTCATTAACTGTTGTCATTGAAGTTATCTATACTAAAGTTACCTGGAAGTACATTATCTCTTTACTTTATTTTTCCCCTTTTGCACATATTTAAATACTTTGAAAATATTGCATTAAATTGTACGTTTTAAGTTCTAAGCATCTCAGCAGAAAGCCTGCGGAATCATGGTTCGTATTTGTATTGATCTTTATGCTTTTAAAGGATAAAGAGGGATTTCTTTCTTACAAGACATGTCACATCATAGCCCTCTGTTAATTGGTTCGTTCCTGTTTAAAGTTCTCAATGCTGACTTCATCAAATCATATTCACATGGCAGAATATTGGTTTAGAAAGTCTAAATTTACATCAAAGTAAGAAGATGGCTTCAGTTCAGGTTTTTTCTTTTTTTGTACTTAATGTTATACTTTGCAGAAATAAATTAGTTCTTCAAATATCTCTATTTATCATCTCAAAAACTACTTGGAATCTGCACATCAGCTATAGTACTGTATGTAGATGACTAGACTGCGGGTTTCAGTTCTAAGAAGAGAAGCTTGCAAGCGGTGCTGATGTTCTTTAATGTTACTTTTCTTCAGGCTGATATATTCATCTGTAGAGTTGACAGCAGATAGAAAAAACATTAAGATGTTTTTTGCTATTTTGTTAAAGGTCAAGGTTGAAGGTCGAATTACTAAAAAGGACCCTATACAACAGTTCAACCAATAGTCAGGGGTTAAAGGTTATGTCGATCTTTTCAACCCAAAGGTGTATTTACATGTAGCAGATATGTAGAGGATTTTCTGCAGCAGAAAAATTTGCAAGACAATCTAGACCATTTGGGCTTATTCCGACAAGCGTTGGCGCAACTATGCTCAGCAGCACAAAGCGTAGTTGCACCTGAGCTAGGGGAATCCCTTCCCTTTCGCCAGCTTTTCAAACTCTGCGCCAGAGTGCAGAAGTTTTGAAATAACCGTGGGATAGATATGTGCCACCTGATCTTTCCCGCACCTAGTATTAACTACATGTGAGAAAGATAGGGCAGGTCCTATCTTTTCTTGGCCGAGAAATCCTGATAGTGAAAACGAAACCACTGAAATCCTATTGAAATCAGTGGTTTTGCTTTGTCTGTGATGCAGCCGTGAAAATCACATCTGCGTAAGGGGAGAAAACAATGTACTGTCTGAATCCACCCTGAGGGTGCATTCACATGAACGGATGAATGTGTGTACATAGGTGCGCACAAAGCCGCGCACCCACGTTCGTGCACAAACACGCGTGAATGCAGGTACATGCCTATTGCCTTCAATGGAGCCGCGGCTGCTGCCGACGGCCCCATTGAAAGAAATGGGCTGCCGGCAACTCCTGCAGGTAATTTCGGGTAAGGACTTGAAATATAAGCACTTCCCTGAAAATCATCCCTGGTTTGTGTAACAAAAAAAACCTCTCCGCCACTGCCGTGTAAATATTACCTGTAGGGAGTCTCCTTGTAACTGAACACTGTGACAGCATTGTCACAGTGTTCAGTGACAAAGGGACTCCCTGCGGGGAGTAAGAAAATAGCTGTCACAGCTGTGACAAAGGATCGTGATGCCAGCACCCCTGCAGTGATTTACAGGGAAGGGCTTTAAATATAAGCCCTTCTCTAAAAAAATCACTCCTATTTGGTGTAAAAAATTTTAAAAAATACTCACCTCTCCACCACTGCCGGGGCTCAGGCGTGTCTAGCCGCTTGGGTCCTGTCACTGTTCTGAATCTCTTTCAGCAGCCGGGGATTTAAAATCCCCTCCTGCTGAAAGGGCTGTATCTAATTGGCTGAGCACTCAGCCAATCACAGGCCACACTCAGCCATTATTCATTGAATGATAGCTGAGCACTGCCTGTGATTGGTCACAGCGCTCAGCCAATCACAGGCAGCACCCAGCCATTCATTAAATTCATTAGATTCATAGAATCTCTTTAACAAACTCATGTAACGTGCAGCAAACTTCTTTTTTTACATGTAGTATAGAAGATTCTATTTTGCTGGCATTAATTCTCAATCTGCTTTTGTTATTTCAAGCTATCAGCAGGCTTTTATCTCTGTCTCATTGGGGCACATTTTGAATGTCTACATTGTCTTGCAGCTCATGTTGACAATAGCAAGATATTCTTTAAATCTCTCTATGCGTCTGAAATTAATAAGCAGTGGAACAGAAGGAAACAAGTTGAAATGTAAGTGTCAACTGAGTACATCACATCAGAACTGATCCATGGTGAGACAGCTTCATTATACGACCAACACATGAGAAGATGCTAATTCGGTGTCTCTACTAGATTCATTTATAATAACACTTTGTTCTATACAACTCATTACACTACATAAAACGTATGACAGGAAGCAGAATTAACCATGTATAGTATCAATGACAAAATAGTAGAAGTTGTTTCTTAAGACTGTTGCAAACTGTATATTTATGTAGACATCAAACAGCATCTTGTAAGAGGCCTTGCAAGCATCTACATTATTACATAGATCGAACTTTGATATAATTGAGAATAATATAAAGTCTATCTTTAGGCAAAAACTAAAAATTCAACTCTATACCAGACCTATGGAGCTCTGCTTTCCTCCAAAATGTAATTTACCTAAGTAGAGTCATTACAGAGATCAATAACTGCCCAATACTAGGTCAAAGATGAAGTCTAAGATGCCTTTGAAAGAAGGAAAGAGAATGTGGATGGAGAATTTCCAACGATAATATAACTACAGATCAGTAGTTGTATAACTACTAGAGATGAGCGAGCATACTAATCCGAGCTTGATGCTCGGTCGAGTATTAGGGTGCTCGAGATGCTCATTACTCGAGATGAGCACCACGCGGTACTCGTCTCGATTAAACGAGCACTGACCATTGAATTCAATGGAGCCGGCAATAGAGCCGGCTCCATTGAAAGCAATGGCCTGCCGGTGAGCGCGGGATAAATTGTCGGGAAGGGCTTAAATATATAAGCCCTTCCCTGCAATTCATCCAGAAATGTGTAAAAAAAAAAAATATATATACTCACCTTGTCCCGGCAGAACGATGTTAGCCCATTGAATTCAATGGAGCCAGCAATACAGCCGGCTACATTAAAAGCAATGGGCTGCCGGCGATCGCGGGATGAATTGTCGGGAAGGGGTTAAATATATAAGCCCTTCCCTGCAATTCATCCAGAAATGTGTAAAAAAAATATATATATATATACTCACCTGGTCCCGGCAGATGGAGTTCAGCGCGGCCAGCGGCAGTCCTCCTGAACTGCTCTGAACAGCTGTGAGTAGTATTCAGCAGCCGGGGATTTAAAATCCCCACCTGCTGAATGAGCTGCCTCTAATTGGTCACAGCCTGACCAATCAGAGGCAGATTCCACTCACACACCCATTCATGAATTTATGAATGGGTGTGTGACTGCTGCCTCTGATTGGCTCAGCGGGACCAATCAGATGAGAGGCAGCAGTCACTCACCCATTCATAAATTCATGAATGGGTGTGTGAGTGGAATCTGCCTCTGATTGGTCAGGCTGTGACCAATTAGAGGCAGCTCATTCAGCAGGTGGGGATTTTAAATCCCCGGCTGCTGAATACTACTCACAGCTGTTCAGAGCAGTTCAGGAGGACTGCCGCTGGCCGCGCTGAACTCCGTCTGCCGGGACAAGGTGAGTATATATATATTTTTTATTTTTACACATTTCTGGATGAATTGCAGGGAAGGGCTTATATATTTAACTCCTTCCCGACAATTCATCCCGCGATCGCTGGCACCCCATTGCTTTCAATGGAGCCAGCTGTATTGCCGGCTCCATTGAAGTCAATGGGCTAACATCGTTCTGCCGGGACAAGGAGAGTATATTTTTTTAAATTTTTACACATTTCTGGATGAATTGCAGGGAAGGGCTTATATATTTAAGCCCTTCCCGACAATTCATCCAGCGATCGCCGGCAGCCCACTGCTTTCAATGGAGCCAGCTGTATTGCCGGCTCCATTGAATTCAATGGGCTAACATCGTTCTTCTCTGCCACAGCTGTTACAGCTGTGGCAGAGGAGAACGATCTTTATGCTGACAGTGCGGGGGGGGGGGGGGGGAGTGTCTCACTCTCGCCACTATTGTGGCTTAATAGTGGGACCTGGGAACTTGAGATGCAGCCCAACATGTAGCCCCTCGCCTGCCCTATCCGTTTCTGTCTCGTTCCCATCACTTTCTTGAATTTCCCAGGTTTTCACAAATGAAAACCTTAGCGAGCATCGGCGATATACAAAAATGCTCGAGTCGCCCATTGACTTTAATGGGGTTCGTTACTCGAAACGAACTTTCGAGCATCACTGAAAGTTCGACTCGAGTAACGAGCACCCGAGCATTTTGGTGCTCGCTCATCTCTAATAACTACAGATAGTTGATATTTGCATTGATGAATTGAGTCCACATGCCCCAGACATTTCTGATTTCAGTATCTCAAAACACTTCTTGTCTTTTCCAACAAGTGCAAATTAAAATACATTTCCTGAAATGAACAGTATAGCAGAGTAGGGGTGGTTTCACATCTGCATTGGAGCTTCCATTACAGATCCAACACAAAATACCAGAAGAAAAAGCACTTTCTTTTCTGGGTAAAAGCCAGGCAGCTGAGCAAAAAGCAAATGGCCCCCATTATAGTCAAATGGGTTCATTCAGCACTGTTCTATTCCATTCTAAGACGTAGCCGTTCGGCCATGGGGATTCCCCTTTACTGCTCCCTGAATGGAGCAGGAAAGCAGAACCCCCAATGCAGGTGTGAAATCATCCTAATATATAGAATATTCATATGTAGGTGAGTTACGATAGTGTTCAACCATAATTCTACTGAATGGATCTACGATAAAGCTGACTTTGGGTATGTAGGGATTTAACTCTGGGTGCAGAGGTTGTGGTTTTAATTCTGTCCAAAGTCTGGGAAGACCCAAAGGTGTCTCTGCCCCATTTGAGAGGACCAGTAGAAAAAATGACATCATAATTGAGGGCTTTGTTGCAGATTTTACAACGGGGCCCAAAGCTGCAGGTTACCTTTATGCTAGCAAGGTTTTAATAAAGAGGATCTATGTAACGCAACTAGAATTTTTGTAGTTCCATAGTCCCATTTCATCACAGTCCTTTTTTGTTTTCAGTTTTCCTATCCCCGCTTTCAAAAAAATCATTATTTTTTTTTATTTTTCAGCAACACAGCTAAATAAGGGCTTGCTTTTTTGAGGCATGAGTTTTAATGGTACTGTTACATTTGTGCAGGTCTTATTCACCTTGCCTGCACAATTGTAATACTTCTATTGCTAAAGGGAACGGAAAAGAAGACTGAAGGCATTTTCACACGATCGGGCATAGTTCACACCAAACATACACTGCACATACAAGCAATAAAGGGAAAATAGGGACTCTAGACCCTACAACACACCAGACGACAAAATACTTACCAATGTACTAACTCAACAAGGCAGATGGAAATAACAAAAAGTATGAGCTATTAGTTAGCATTTTGGCCAAAATACATAAACTCACAAGCCCACGTCAAGGATCCTCATTATCTTGCAAGCCACTACACTAACAAGATAATTAAGCCACAGGATAGGGAACCCTGCCTACAAGTAGAGCAATCATACCAATAAGGACATCCCCATGCCGAAACCTAGGAACCACCTATCTCAAACTAGATAGGAATAGACAGGAACACCACACAAGGACATAGTACACAACAGGTATCTGCACATCTACAGACATACACTGAGCAAGACATTGTTCACACCAGGTGTCTGCTCACCTGCAGAGAATCCCACCCAGAACCTCATGTATGCATACAACAAAACAAGACATAGTTTAAACATCCATACCCAAACACATAAGGGGCAGAGTGTCAGACATTATCCATCTGATGGTGTAAAGGACATCTAATGTCTGGAGCTAAACCTGACAGAAGGGTAAGGGGGCAGGGGCCTGCAGAACATTCCAAGAGGGGAATCAGGTGTCCAAACCATCTTCAGGGAGTCTGTGGGAGAGTGACTCAAACAAGAAAGCATGTATGACTCCAAACACCAGAGTTCTGAGAGGGAAGAATGAGGAAGGGATAATTGCCAGCACCCTCTGGCAAGCTGAGCTGATACTTATGTGCAGAATGCAAGTGGTGATTGGCTTGCTGGATCAATCCACACCAGCAGCCAGCCAAATCAGTCACACCTGTGTAGTGTCCTGGATTATGGACACTATAGCACTTTTTGTGGGGACTTCTTATGTACAAGTTATTATGTGTTATAAGTATTGAAATGTATGCTTTGCACTTATTTTCCATTTTATTCACCACTATGGTTTGTTCTGTGCCAGGGTTCTCTTCCCATTGGGTCTCACATCACCTAGCAACAGGTTGGGGGGGACGACTGACAAGTCAGGTAGCAGGAAGAGAGAAAACCTGTGATTGGGGGATTAGTCCTCCACGCGGGTTGGTGGAGAGCAGGGAGATAAAAGGAGAGAAAGGGAGGCAATAAAGAGGGAGTTGTAGTTGTAGTCGGAGCAGAAAGAAGCAACTAGGGGCAGAAGGAGGAAGAGCAGAAGCACCAGTGTGGTGAGAAGAAGGAAAGTGTATACACAAAGTGAATACAAAGAGCCCAGAATTTGTGGGGAAGGAGAGAATTTAGAGAAATAGGAAGAGGGGTAAAGAAAAAGGATAATTATCCATCTGAGATCAAACAGGAAGGAAATAAGCTAAAAGGAGATCTTACCCTGGTCCTTATCCTCCCAAATAACATGTCTAATTGTATAACTCTGTCCTTCACTCTGTAACCATCTACCTCAAAAAGTGAAGTCTACTGTTTGTGTGAAATTTCTCTCTCTGGAAAATAAAGTCTGTTTGTAGTGTTTCTGACGCTAGGTTTGAAGCCGCTAGTGTAGCAACTATGCAGGTCCAGAGAGTAGTGAGGGGAGAGCCAGAGATTGGCATCAGGTGGTATCAGGTTGTGGTACAAAAGAGGAGGCAGGTATCATGGTCAGGATAAAAGCCAAAAGTCAGTATCAGGTGGTCTCAGTTAGTTTGTAGAGGAGCAGACAGGAGCTTAACTAAAGCAGTGGAGCACACTAATCACATGCTGGTGAAGTGGCAGTGAGCCTGATTAGAAGCAGGGTGGGGCCAGGACCAGGAGGTAGGAACTAGATAACTGGGATCATGGAACAAGGCTAGGTTCAGCAGGTCAGCTTGTCTAGCAAGCTGGATAGCCCACTGTGAAAGGACATCTTCTGGAGCACAGGATGTTGAAGGTTTGAGTTCTGACTGTTGCCCTCTCCTTCCAGGACAGCTTCTGGACATCCCAGGGGTTGGTTTTCCTAGATACCTGCCATGAAACTCCCTCACCAGTCTAGGAGCATGAACATTGGTGGCTGGCTCCCAAGAATTTTTCTGTGGACCATATGCCTGCCATTGCACCTGGTATTACAGTCTGCCTCAGTGCCTACAGGAGTCCAGGATCCTTGCTGTAATTTAGAAGGGTTCGATGAATCTTGGTCTAAATTTGGCACAGTGTACATGAGGTTTTAAATTTTTGGTGGATAACCACACCTTATCATCCACTTGGAAGGTAGGGACCACTTGGTGATGCCTGTCTGCCACCTTATAAGCATCTTGGACTTACTGTAAGGTTTCCTTCAACTTCTCTTGTGTTTTGGTCAACGCTGTCAGTCTGTGATTGACCGTTGGGACAGAAGTGTTGATCGGAAGGGCAGGAATAAAGATGGGATGAGTACCATAATTGGCGTAGAACAGGCTCTGGGCGGTTGAGCTTTGTTTGGCATTATTGTAGGTAAACTCCGCCATTGGCAGATAATCCACTCAGTTGTCCTGAAGATGGGAAATGGATTAGCAAAGATATTGTTTCACAGTCTGGTTTGTTCTCTTGGTCTGGCCGTTAGACTTAGGATGAAAGGCCGAGGAGAGATTCACAGTAGTCCCCAGGCCCGTGCAGAAGTGTTTCCAGAATTTTGACGTGAACTGAACCCCTCTGTCACAGACAACATCATCAGGAATTCCATGTAGTCGGAAAACTTCCTGAATCATCAACTCCATGGTGTGGTTGGCGGTGGGAATCTTTTTTTATGGGAATAAAGTGAGCCATCTTCGTAAGTCGGTCCACAATAACAAGGACGGTAGTCATTCCTTTCAAGGGAGGCAGATCCACTACAAAGCCCATAGATATAGATCGCATGGCCTGGATTGGACTGGAAAAGGTTGTGGGATACCCAGAGAGCGAGCTCGCAGCGTCTTGTTCCTAGGATATACTTCGCAGGAGGTGACATACCTCTTCACATTCCTCTTGCAGTCAGGCCACCAGAAAGAACAAAGCAGGAGTTCCAAAGTCTTTGTGACCCCAAGGTAATTGGCAAGCTTGAAATCATGGACTAGTTTAAGGACTTTGAGTTGACCAGCCTCAGGAACATATAGTTGGTGTTCTTGCCTCCAAAGTCCTTTTTGAAAGAAAGCTTCACATCCTTAGGACGACTCAGGAAAGGGTAAATTTCGTATCTTCCCATAAACTTTGTTAGAGGGTTTTCAGAGTGGAGGATACCCAAAACATTTTTGGGGACAGAATTGTGTAGTCTGTGTTTGACCCCTCTTCAAGCTTTGAAAATATCCTGGACAAAGCATCCGCCTTACCTTTTATGGAACCGTGGCGGTAGGATATGGTAAAATTAAACCTGGAGAAAAACAGGGCCCATTGTGCTTGTCACACAAATAACCTCTTGGCAGTACAGATAAATTCTAAGTTCTTATGGTCTGTAAGAACTGTTACTGGATGATGGGCTCCTTCCAAGAGGTGCCTTCATGATAAGGTGTAAGACAGAAATGCACAAGGATGTAGTTGCATCTTATCTCTCACTAGCTGTAACAGGATAGCTCCTACTGCAGAGTCAGAGGCCTTCACCTTAACAACAAAAAGCAATTCTAGTCTTGGATGGATCAGTATTGGTACTGAAGTAAACAGTCTTTAGTTTCTCCAAAGCAATTTGTGCCTTCGGGGACCAGGAAAACATGTGCACTTTTTTGTGAGGAAAGTGATAGGAGAGATGACCTTTGAGAAGTCTTTTCTGTAGAAGTTTGCAAAACCGATCAGGCTTTAAATTTCTCTAAATTGTCTACTCCAGGATGGCTTTAATCTTACTGGAGTCTGGGGAGATAATGTATCCCAGGAACTGCATCTGGGTCTGTTCAGAGTCGCACTTCTCTAGTTTGATGTAGAGATTATTATTTTGGAGTCATTCCAAGACCACTCCAACATGCCTGTGATGTTCCTCCAAGTTATCAGAGAAAATAGGGATGTTGTCGAGATATGCAACTATGTATTGGTACGACAGTTCTCGAAATACGTCATTGATGAAGTGCTGGAAGGTGGCGGGTGAATTGCAAAGGCTAAACCGCATTACTAGGCATTCAAAATGATCGCACCTTGTCCTAAGAACAGTGTTCCATTCGTCCCCTGGGCAAATCCATAGAAGGTTATAGGCCACTCTTAGATCTAGTTTAGTGAAGATCTTGGCAAAGCGGAGTCTCTCTAATAATTCTGGAATCAAAGGAAGGGGGTGCCCAAGCTGGGAAAAAGGAAGGTCAAACAAAGCCCTTTTTCAATTATCCCTTCAGGTATTCTCGGAGTACCTTCAACTACGGTTCCGAAAGGTTGTACATCTGCCTGAATGGAATAGAAGCACTGGGAAGCAACTCCACTGGGCAATCATAAGGCAGATTAAGTTGCAGCTAGTCAGCTTTCTTCTTGCTGCAGACATTCCTTAACATCTGGTACTGAATCGGTAACTTCTCAAAGTCCTGTTGACCATTCTCAGGGTCTTGCACTGGTTTAGGGGTGGATGGTGCCATCTTGCAGTTCTCTTTACAGTATTTTGAAGGGAAGGCAATGGTCCTCAATTCCCAGTTGATAGTGGGATTATGGATAGATAACTAGGGGATCCCGAGAATCACTGGAAATTTAAGGGAAGCTGATCGATTCTTGCTGGTCAGGTTTCATTCAGACCTCCAGTTCGATTGTGTCTGATGTGACAGGTCCCAAGGACAAGGGTGACCCATCCACGGTTTACATATCAATAGGTATGGGCTTAGGTCTGGTTGCAATGTTTTTGTCCAGAGTGAATCTTAAGTCCATGAAGTTTCCTCCCACTCCTGAATCCAACGTCACTGAGCACTGCATCCTTCCATTTCCTATTAAGATCTCTATGAGGAAGACAAAATGGTGGAACGTAGTAACGGTTTTCACACGGTCTTGAACTACAGGTGGAAAGGTTTGTTTGGTGGTATCCCGTTGTTTTGTGATGGCTGGATTGGTTGTGGTCTTGACTTTGGTTAGGGTGAGAGTCCTTTGGAACTTATTTGAACAGTTTAAAGCATAATATCCCAAGCTTCTGCAATAAAGGCACAGATTTTCAGCATGGTGCCTTTCTTTTTCAGTGGTTGAAAGGGTTTTACAGATGACATCAACCTGCATCAGTTCTGGTGTGGTTTCAGTCCTTGGCTGGAGACTCAATGTGAATTGACGGAGTAAAGGTTGTTGGTGCCCAAACCCCGCAGTCTCTGCTTTCACCGCTCAGAAAGTCTCTGGTCAATTTGGATGCACAGCTGAATGAAATCTTCCAGATTATCCGATGTCTCCACTCTAGGAAGTTTATCTTTTACCCACTCAGATAACTCCAACGGAATTGGCTCTGTTGTGCGACTGGGTTCATCATTTGCCCAGCAATGAAATTCTGCCGTATACTCTGCAAAGGGAAGGTAACCTCCCTTTGGCTGTAGTACAGCGATGGGGATTGTGAAAGATTTGTTCCATAGTGGTCGTGAAGGTAGCGAGGCTGTTGTGGAGATTACTGTTGGTCCCTTTGTACGGTGAGGCCCATGCAAGCACCTCCTCAGTGAGAAAGTTAAAGGGGTTGTCCCGCAAAATAAAGTAAAGGTAAACACTTCTGTATGGCCATATACATGCACTTTGTAATATACATCGTGCATTAAATATTGGCCATACACAAGTTATATACTTACCCCCCTGGTTTGGCGTCCCCGTCTCCATGGCGCCGACCGAATCCTTCGCCCGGTTCGATTAGACGCGCTTGCGCAGTCTGCCTCTTCTGTCCCGTTGAAGGGGCCGCTCCAGCACGCCTTCGCCGCACAGCTGGTCTGCCTGAGTGGTGCCTGTAATCTAGTGAACTTCTTTTGATAGGAGGCACAAAATTCCTGTAACTTGCTTCCACAGGACGGTCACTATGGACGGCATGTTTGGGCGTGATTATTTTATAGTGTTTCTGGCACTAGGTTTGGAGCCAATAGCAACCGTGGAGGCCCAGAGAGTAGTCAGGGCAGAGCCAGAGGTCGGTATCAGGTGATCTCAGGTTGCAGTACAAAGGAGGAGGTGGGTATCATGGTCAGGAGGAAAGCCAAAAGTCAGTATCAGGTGGTCTCAGTTAGTTTATATATGAGCTTAACTAAGGCTGTGAAGCACAATAATCATGTGCTAGTTCAGTGGCAGGGTCAGGCTTTTATAGTGAGCCTGATTAGAAGCAGGGTGGGGCCAGAACCAAGGGACCGTACCCCACCGCAGTACCGCTGGCCTGTCGTGGAGGTCACCACTCCTGCAGCAGTGTGTTCCTGGAAACCCATAGAACTGCATGTCCCAGGAGCTCAATGTGATAGGTACAATATACCATATAATGTATTGGGGAAAAAAAACTTTTAAAATTTATAAGTGGGGTGGAATAGAAAAAAAAAAACCTATTTTGCTACTGGGGGTGGAAGTTGTTTTTATGAAGTTCAAGGTGAGGTAAAAATGACATCTTTTTTATGTGGGTAAATATGATTCTGACAGATATTGGTAAGAAAACCGAATCATCAAAACACAAAGTCACTTGCTGTGCTTGGAATTCTAAAAGTTTACTTTTCTCTTTTGCTTTTCAATTTGCTGAATATTGAACTCTTTGTAGAGGACTTAGCACGATGAATTAAGTGTTCTTTTCCTGATCTATTGGTTTGAACTTTGCTCGAGTATATGTCAATGAATCCTATTACCTTCATGTGATTTACTAAAGATTTAGGTTAGCCATGCTAAGTGTCATTGAGTATCAATGTTACTTTTTCTGACTGCAACTCTCAGCCTGCCTTCCATCTGCGGCTATTGAAGACATTCCAGGTAATTGAACTCCGGATTTTGTCTTGTAAAATCCATATCTTCTTGCAAGAGTTTAGATTCAATAATGGATAATCCCTTAGGCTCAGTTTACATTTTGCCTTTCGATTCAGTTTTTGCATGCTGTTTTCTGATGTGAACTATTTTTACCTAAAACTGAGTAGATGTAAAAGAAATATGGAGAGTAGCAGAGGTTTTTACATACTTTTCCTCTTTTTAAGCATCAACCACTTTATAGCAATGTGGGCCAGGTAAAATGAAAAACAAAAGTGAATGATACCAATCAGATACGACTTCACCTGCGATCACTGGAGGTAACTGCACTGTAATTGCTATCTCTGTGTACAATTGGTATCTGACCATTATATGCGGAGTTCACTATTAGAGTAAGCCAAAAAAGAAATATGGGCTCACCTCACCAGCAGTATCTTCCAGTGTTGCAGGGAGATCTGAGATTCAGCAGGAGCTCCGTCCTCAAGCAGCCAACGGCAAACGGCTTAATTCTATATAAACAAAAATAGGAGTGGAGAGGAGCTGCTACCGTTAAAAACGTGTCATTCTTTATTGAATAAAAAAAGCATACAGCTCACAGGTCCACGCTGAACTCGTTTCGGCTGTAGTAGCCTTTATCAACAGCTATGAGGTATGAAATACACAAGACATTTATAGACAAAATACAAATTAAAATCAAAGAAGCAATACCTGTGTGTGCTAGCTTGTCAGGAGGAGAGATGGCTGAGGAATGGTGTGGAGGGTGTGTTCAGGAGTTAATTGCACCACATGTTGTAACCAGCATACAGAGATTTGTTGTAAAAAAGTTTAAAACAGACAGACAGAGGGACAAGTATGTATGTGGATATCTGGAAAATAGTATTTGAATACATCTATACAGTGATAAATAAGTGAAAATTTTAAAGGGAAAAGGAATCTGGAAGGCAAAAATTCCAACAAAGCAAAAGTCCATGAAAAAAAAAAAATTTTTTGGAATACATGCTCTTAGATCTCATAGAAATATAGTTACATGAGCTATCTCTGCATTGCAGTGTATATGAGTTCACCAAAATCTACAGGGCAGAAGTAAAAAAAAAAAAATAAATGTATATATATATATATATATTAAAAAAATAGAAATAAAAAAATAAAAAAATAATTTTTTTTATTCTTTCTTTTTTTTTTCTCTCTTTCCTTCTCTTTCCCTCTCCCCTTCCTCGAATACATGCATAGCTAGTGTTTGTAAAGATTTGTCTACCCAAGCGCTGAGTCTTTCACATAGGGAACCAATTCCCGAAATAATAGGGTGCATGGGAGGAGGGAAGGAATCCTTGTGCGTTTTAGGGAGGCCATACATAAATGGAACTTTTGGGTTAGTAGGGATAAGGTATTCTCCCATATTAGTAGTAATCACACCTAAGTTAGATCCCAATTGTAATAATTCATGGAGTTGTTTAGAAAAAGCAATCGTGGGATCTCCCTGTAGTTTTTTATAAGTAATCCTATCCTCAAGAATGTGATTATTGCAATTAATTTATAGGGTAGTGTCCATAATAGTGATATTTCCCCCTTTGTCTGACTGACAAATCCTGTTGTCTTCATCTTTGGATAATCGTGGGATCTCCCTGTAGTTTTTTATAAGTAATCCTATCCTCAAGAATGTGATTAATGCAATTAATGTATAGGGTAGTATCCATAATAGTGATTAGAGATGAGCGGGCACCAAAATGCTCGAGTGCTCGTTACTTGTTACAATGGGCGACTCGAGCATTTTTGTATATCGCCGATGCTCGCTAAGGTTGTCATTTGTGAAAATCTGGGAAATTCACGAAAGTGATGGGAACGACACAGAAACGGATAGGACAGGCGAGGGGCTACATGTTGGGCTGCATCTCAAGTTCCCAGGTCCCACTATTAAGCCACAATAGCAGCAAGAGTGCCCCCCCCTCCCCCGCACTGTCAGCATAAAGATCATTCTCCTCTGCCATAGCTGTAACAGCTGTGGCAGAGAAGAACGATGTTAGCCCATTGAATTCAATGGAGCCGGCAATACAGTCGGCTCCATTGAAAGCAATGGGCTGCCGGCGAGCGCGGGATGAATTTTCGGGAAGGGCTTAAAAATATAAGCCCTTACCCGAAAATCATCCTAAAATGTGTAAAAATTTTAAAAAAAATGTATACTTACCTTTCCGCTGAAGCCGGAGTTCAGCCGCGTCTGGCCGGCAGTTCTCCTGAACTGCTCTCTGTAGTATTCAGCAGTCCCCACCTGCTGAATGAGCTGCCTCTGATTGGTTACAGCCTCACCAATCAGAGGCAGCTCTCACTCACACCCATTCATGAATTCAATGGTTTTCACATTTGCAAAGTTTTCACTGTTTGCAATCTTTCTGCACTTTACGATTTTTATTTTTTAACTCCCATCTTTCACTATGGAGGCTCCTCTTTATTGCATCGCAAAGCACAAACTTTTTTCATGCCATGCGATGCGTTTTTAACATTAGAAAGTCCTGCTGACTTTCTCGCTAAGAAACGCCAAAATTTGTGCGGCAGCATTGTGCAGCATAAATGTTTTTTACAAGAACGGCATCGTTGATGCTCAAAAATCACAGGAAAAAGACACAATTTTGGCATAATTTTCTCGTAGCAATATCGCAATCACCCATGTGAAACTACCCTTAAAACTGTGTGAGCAGCATTAGGTTAGTATGATTGTCAGCTGCTAGATGTATTGAAAAATGTTTCTAATTACTGACAAATCAGTTACAGCTGCATAGTCCTCTCTATGTCCTCCCCGCACTCATCTCTATAATCAGCCCTGGAAGGACAATGCTGGAGACTCCAGGTATGCAGAATTAACCCATTCACTATCCTCCACAGATTTGAAAATGAACAATTTCACTGCCCCGACCACGACACAGATATCAGACCCTTGATTGCCCTAGACCACAACACTGACATCAGCCCCTTTATTGCCCTAGACCACAACACTGACATTAGCCCCATTAGTGCCCTAGACCTGCAGGAATTCTGACATCTTTACTGGCTAAGACCAGCAGAGGTTCTGACAATAACCTCTTTGCTGTCCTAACCACCATCATTATTGACGTTAACTCTTCATTGCCCTATAACAGCAAAAGTTTTGACTTTAACTGCACAGTGCTCTGGTCTCTGCTCTACCTGTACCGTGGGTGGTGATTAACAGTGGGTGGCGACTAATAGAACGGTATTTAACAAGGAGAAATGCAAAGTCCTATATCTGGGCAAGAAAAATGAAAAAAGCGCATACAGAATGGGAGGAATTGGGCTAAGCAGCACGTGAAAAAGACTTGGGTATACTAATACTGAATATGAGTCAACAATATGATGCAGCAGCCAAAAAAGCAACCACAATTCTGGGATGTATTAAGAGAAGCATAGAGTCTAGATCACATGAGGTCATTAACAACCTCTACTCTTCCTTAGTCAGACCTCATCTGGAACACTGTGTCCAGTTCTGGGCACCCCACTTTAAAGAAAAAAAAACCTAGACAAACTAGAGCAAGTTCAGAGAAGAGTTACCAAGTGGTGAGTGGTCTGCAAATCATGTCCTATGAGGAACAGTTAAAGGATCTGGGAATGTTTAGCTTGCAAAAAGAAGGCTGAGGGGAGACTTAATAGGTGTCTACAAATATCTGAGGGGCTGTCACAGTGCAGAGGGATTAGCCCTATTCTCATTTGTACAAGGAAAGACTAGAAGCAATGAGATGAAACTGAAAGGGAGGAGACACAGATTAGATGTTAGAAAACACTTTCTGACAGAGAGGGTGATCAATGAGTGGAACAGGTTACCACAAGATGTGGTAAGTTCTCCTTCAATGGAAGTGTTCAAACAAAGGCTGCACAGACATCTGTCTGGGATGATTTAGTGAATCCTGCACTGAGCAGGGGGTTGGACCCGATGACCCTGGAGGTCCCTTCCAACTCTACCATTCTATGATTCTATGAACCATCTATTACAAACAAAATAAATGTGGTTCCTGATGGTCTCTTAAATGAGCGAGTGAGAAGTTAACAAAGAAATGTTGCTTATGAGAGCTAATGGGTCAAATGGAAAGTAACTAAATAGCTAAAGGTGTTTCTACACAAAATGATTATCCTTAAAAAAAATGTCTAGATCGTTAAAAACAGCCAGCGATTGAATGATTTTTGTTTGCTTATTGTTCATTTCATGCAAGCCTGAAAATCATCGTTGCCTCATTTGATAATTGTTCGGTTTAAGCACTGATTGTTCAGTTGTTCTCCTTCACTTATACAGTGTTAAAAAAAAATAAAGATTGTTTTTAAAGTGACCGCCCGAGCGTACAAGCCAACTGTAACAGTGTTTGCTCGTTCGCTCGGGTGAACAATTTCTCAATCCATGTAAAAGTACCCTAAATTCACAAACAGGTTGCTCAAAGTTAATGTGCGTAATGATTCAGGATCTTTGCATGGGTCGCATACACAAAAGTCAGAGGGCCCAGAACAAATCCTGGAACGGACTGCACCCCCTCTTACCAATGTACTACTTTTTGTTACTTATTATCAATGATAATTTTGTACCATATCTTTACAGGGGTTGTAGCGCCATTTTTCACACATAAGGCTCATTCACATCGATCTATTTAATTTTAATCCACAAAAAGCACACCATTGTCACTGCGGGTGATGATTTTTACATCCATATCACATCTGTATTCACTGCATTTTTCATAGTGCAAATTAAAACACAAGAAGGTCCAATTGATGTCACTTTTTTCACTGTCTCCTGCCAACATGCACGAAAACCACAGTGAATATGCACGCATCTGCGTATTTGTTGCAGTTTTATACAATTCTATAGATTTTAATGGATGATATAAGTCCGTAAATATGGATGAAATTAGGACATGTTGCATTTTTTTTACATGAACGATTGGTCAGTGAAAAAAATAGCTCAACTAAATACACCAATGTAAATCAATGGTATTATATGCTGTCCATATCACGTCCACAAAAATACAGAGGTAATACGGACAGAAAATACACCTGTGTGATTGGGCTCTTAGAGCTCCAAAATCCCTGCTTTCCTGGTAGAGATAACTTCAACCACCACTAGGGGGAGCCCACTGCATATGAATCTATACAGCTATCATTGAACTCAATGGGAGTTGTACTATTCCTTAAACTGTGATCTCCCCCTTGTGGCCAAGACTATGACCATGTGCTGCAGAACAAGAACAGCAGCTCAGTGCTGGGCACACTCTCGCTATGATTTTACTGACGATCAAAATTAAGTTCCACTTTTGCACTTTAAGCAAGCATGGAGCATCCCTTTAAACTATAGCTGAAATACAGAAATAAAGCATTGAGGAGCTCTCTGCTGACTTTATAAAAGCACAGTATGAGGCCTTTATTTTATGCTTTTTATGTTCATCTCTGACATCACAGTCAAGGTTCAACATGGAACATTTAGTGCTTGTTTCATTGAAAAATAAAATGCTATTTGCTTACATTGCTGCTACAAAGTGCAATTTAGAAATATTAAATCTGCTGTAAACAAGCACATTCAGTCAAGGACAAGAGACTATACAAGGCTGACATTAAAATATTCAGCACACATGCGGCTAATGCAGCACACCATCAATTCATTCACTGATCACTTGTAAGTTCAATGCTAGACAAAAGAATTTGACCCTTTGAGGGCTATTTTTCAGTCCTGCCTTGTTGTTTTTCCTTCCCCGCATTCCAGGAGCTACAACAGTTTAATTTTTCTCGGACTGTATTTTTTAATTGTTACATAATGTATTAAAAGGCTTTTAAAGGGCCACTCCGGTAATCTAAAAAAAAAAATCATTCATGATTTAGCTACCACCCCTGACCAAAAGACAAAACAAGGCACTAGCATCCACCTACAAATGGACGAAGGGGACAGGACAAGGCTCGGGTATTCAACAACCAATGGATACGGTGGATCAAACGTAGGACGTAGTTCAGACAAACCAAAACATCATGCACAACCTCTCCATGAATGTGAGGTCCTGGGCGAACAGCTCATTGGCCCAGGTCTTGTTCTTAGCACCCACGGCAATCAGGAAGGCACAAGGTCCTCCAGAATGGAAGCGATTCTTACTGAGCAATGATCCATTCTGAGTCATAGAAAGGGCTCAGTCCCAAGTGGGAGATTCCACTCTAACATTCATATGCCCTCTTAGGGCATATGAATAGGAGTTGTACTTTTTGCACAGTCCCTTCAAACTTATTTTTATAGTCCCATAGGGAACTGGAACTAGGGATCATTTGAAAGCTTGTACAATATACTGTGGGTAGAACACTGGGTTGCAGTGTGAGCAGCAGTCAGAGACCATAACAGCAGATAAAGTCCATACAGGTGTTTATTAGAAAGGGTAAAAAGAAATGAAATACAGCCTTAACATCAGGCATAAAACAAAATCCTGCTTATCCAGCACCTACTATACAGAGTCCGTCCCTGACTATACGAACAGCTCGCTGCAGCTGCACGAAAGACCACACGGTTGCACAAAGTCCAGTTTTTCCTGGATCAGGGATAGAGCGTTCCTTGGGACCAGCAGCTTCCAGCATCTAGCTGCACTCCGTCTCCTCTCTGTCTGCCTCTTTGCAGACTTTATGGGCTGGGTTAATTACCCAGTCTCTACACCTGGGGAGCTTGCCTCCCCCTAATAAGACCTGGAGTGGAGGGGGTGGAATGGACAGCCCCACTACCAAGCCTGCCATCCATTCCAAAAAAAAAAAAAACAGGCCCAAACATGTTTTGCACAACATCTCCAGCAACTACTTTTGCTGGAGATCATATTGCATCCTGGTTTTTCCCCGTGTCCCATACAGTGAGACACGAACTCCCTTCATATCCACTTGGCGTAACATCTGAATCGAAGTGGAACATACTAACCGCCCATTATTAAGCCCTTCAGTGTCTCACAATACTGAAATACTTAAGTATTGCAGAACATTGTACTTCTGACATAAGGCTATTAAGTCTTGCCACGGGCATAGCTTAATAGGCTGAAATCCATGGCAGGCTGACTTCATTACTCTCTTAGCTGCCATGGCAACCCATTGGGACCCTCCCATGATCATGGCGGAAAGATGGGACGCCGAAGGGGCCCCCTGCAGTTCGTTGCTTAGAGGCTGTGATCAGTATTAATATTGGCACATAAGTAGTTGAACAGCTGTAATTGGAGCTAGCCATGATCGCAGCTGTTGCATCCGACTGTCAGCTGTATGAAACAGGGTGTGCACATGCTTAATACTTCCCTTGCACACATATACACGTCATCAAGAGGTTAATTTAACAACAGATGAAGGTTGTCAGTACAATAGTTTCTCCTTTTCCAGAACTGATATGCTGCATGCTATGTTTTCTCTTTTACATTAGGAATTAACTGTTACTTTCTTGCAGGTTGAGAAGCAGCAACCTACGTGAATACAATATATGTATGGCTAAATAGAATTGAAGGGAACGAGAAAGATAGCATCATTGGACCCTATACCATACCAGAAAGCCAAATTCATACCAAATGTACTAACTAGAGATGAGCGAACACCAAAATGTTCGGGTGTTCGTTATTCGGAACGAACTTCCCGCGATGCTCGAGGGTTCGTTTCGAACAACGAACCCCATTGAAGTCAATGGGCGAACAGAGCATTTTTGTATTTCGCCGATGCTCGCTAAAGTTTTCATGTGTGAAAATCTGGGCAATTCAAGAAAGTGATGGGAATGACACAGTGACGGATAGGGCAGGCGAGGGGCTACATGTTGGGCTGCATCTCAAGTTCACAGGTCCCACTATTAAGCCACAATACCGGCAAGAGTGCCCCCCCCCCCTCCCAACAACTTTTACTTCTAAAAAAAAAAAGCCCTCATTAGCATGGCATACCTTTGCTAAGCACCACACTAGCTACAACAAAGCACAATCACTGCCTGGATGACACTCCGCTGCCACTTCTCCTGGGTTACATGCTGACCAACCGCCCCCCCTCCCCCCCACAGCGCACACCAAAGTGTCCCTGCGCAGCCTTCATGCCACGCCACACTCATGTCTATTTAGAAGTGCGTCTGCCATGAGGAGGAACCGCAGGCACACACTGCAGAGGGTTGGCACGGCTAGGCAGCGACCCTCTTTAAAAGGGGCGGGGCGATAGCCCACAATGCTGTACAGAAGCAATGAGAAATAGAATCCTGTGCCACCGCCATCAGGAGCTGCACACGTAGGCATAGCAATGGGGAACCTATGTGCCACACACTATTCATTCTGTCAAGGTGTCTGCATGCCCCAGTTAGACCGGGCTTTTTAATTCATAGACACAGGCAGGTACAACTCCCTATTGTGAAGTCCCTGTGGACCCACAGCATGGGTGGGTGCCAGGAAGCCACCGGCGGTACATAGAAATATCCCATTGCATTGCCCAACACAGCTGAGGTAGTAATGTCGTGCGTAATACAGGTGGGCTTCGGCCCACACTGCATGCCCCAGTCTGACCGGGGTTCTTTACAAGTGGACACATGTAGGTTACACTCCCTGTGGACCCACTGCCTGGGTGGGTGCCAGAAAGCCACCGGCGGTACATAGAAATATCCCATTGCATTGCCCAACACAGCTGAGGTAGTAATGTCGTGCGTAATGCAGGTGGGCGTCGGCCAACACTGCATGCCCCAGTCAGACTGGGGTTCTTTAGAAGTGGACACATGTAGGTTAAACTCCCTGTGGACCCACTGCCTGGGTGGGTGCCAGGAAGCCACCGGCGGTACATAGAAATATCCCATTGCATTGCCCAACACAGCTGAGGTAGTAATGTCGTGCGTAATGCAGGTGGGCTTCGGCCCACACTGCATGCCCCAGTCAGACTGGGGTTCTTTAGAAGTGTACAGATGTATTAAAAACTCTGTGTGCACCTACAGCATGGGTGGCTCCCTGGAACCCACCGGCGGTACACAAAAATATCCCATTGCATTGCCCAACACAGCTGAGGTAACGTCAGCTGGAATGCAGGTGGGCTAAAAATTAATTTGATTACACTGTAGGCGAGGGCCCACAAAAATTGCTGTATCAACAGTACTAATGTACATCCCAAAAATTGGCCATGGCCAGCCAAGAGGGCAGGTGAAACCCATTAATCGCTTTGGTTAATGTGGCTTAAGTGGTAACTAGGCCTGGAGGCAGCCCAGTGTAACGAAAAATTGGTTCAAGTTGCAGTTCCAACGCTTTTAAGCGCATTGAAACTTATAAAAATTGTTCAGAAAAATTATTTGAGTGAGCCTTGTGGCCCTAAGAAAAATTGCCCGTTCAGCGTGATTACGTGAGGTTTCAGGAGGAGGAGCAGGAGGAGGAGGAGGAATATTAGACACAGATTGATGAAGCAGAAATGTCCCCGTTTTGGATGGTGAGAGAGAACGTAGCTTCCATCCGCGGGTGCAGCCTACGTATTGCTTACGTATCGCTGCTGTCCGCTGGTGGAGAACAGAAGTCTGGGGAAATCCAGCCTTTGTTCATCTTGATGAGTGTTAGCCTGTCGGCACTGTCGGTTGACAAGCGGCTACGCTTATCTGTGATGATTCCCCCAGCCGCACTAAACACCCTCTCCGACAGGACGCTAGCCGCAGGACAAGCAAGCACCTCCAGGGCATACAGCGCTAGTTCAGGCCACGTGTCCAGCTTCGACACCCAGTAGTTGTAGGGGGCAGAGGCGTCACCAAGGATGGTCGTGCGATCCGCTACGTACTCCCTCACCATCCTTTTACAGTGCTCCCGCCGACTCAGCCGTGACTGGGGAGCGGTGACACAGTCTTGGTGGGGAGCCATAAAGCTGGCCAGGCCCTTAAAGACTGTTGCACTGCCTGGGATGTACATGCTGCTCGATCTACGCACATCCCCTGCTACCTTGCCCTCGGTACTGCGCCTTCTGCCACTAGCGCTGTCGGCTGGGAATTTTACCATCAGCTTGTCCGCAAGGGTCCTGTGGTATAGCAACACTCTCGAAGCCCTTTCCTCTTCGGGAATCAGAGTGGGCAGGTTCTCCTTATACCGTGGATCGAGCAGTGTGTACACCCAGTAATCCGTCGTGGCCAGAATGCGTGCAACGCGAGGGTCACGAGAAAGGCATCCTAACATGAAGTCAGCCATGTGTGCCAGGGTACCTGTATGCAACACATGGCTGTCTTCACTAGGAAGATCACTTTCAGGATCCTCCTCCTCCTCCTCCTCCTCCTCCACAGGCCATACACGCTGAAAGGATGACAGGCAATCAGCCGGTGTACCGTCAGCAGCGGGCCAAGCTGTCTCTTCCCCCTCCTCCTCATCCTCCTCATGCTCCTCCTCCTCCTGTACGCGCTGAGAAATAGACAGGAGGGTGCCCTGACTATCCAGCGGCATACTGTCTTCCCCCGCCCCCGTTTCCGAGCGCAAAACAGCTGCCTTTATGGTTTGCAGGGAATTTCTCAAGATGCATAGCAGAGGAATGGTGACGCTAATGATTGTAGCATCGCCGCTCACCACCTGGGTAGACTCCTCAAAATTACCAAGGACATGGCAGATGTCTGCCAACCAGGCCCACTCTTCTGAAAGGAATTGAGGAGGCTGACTCCCACTGCGCCGCCCATGTTGGAGTTGGTATTCCACTATAGCTCTACGTTGTTCATAGAGCCTGGCCAACATGTGGAGCGTAGAGTTCCACCGTGTGGGCACGTCGCACAGCAGTCGGTGCACTGGCAGCTTAAAGTGATGTTGCAGGGTGCGCAGGGTGGCAGCGTCCGTGTGGGACTTGCGAAAATGTGCGCAGAGCCGGCGCGCCTTTACGAGCAGGTCTGACAAGCGTGGGTAGCTTTTCAGAAAGCGCTGAACCACCAAATTAAAGACGTAGGCCAGGCATGGCACGTGCGTGAGGCTGCCGAGCTGCAGAGCCGCCACCAGGTTACGGCCGTTGTCACACACGACCATGCCCGGTTGGAGGCTCAGCGGCGCAAGCCAGCGGTCGGTCTGCTGTGTCAGACCCTGCAGCAGTTCGTGGGCCGTGTGCCTCTTATCGCCTAAGCTGAGTAGTTTCAGCACGGCCTGCTGACGCTTGCCCACCGCTGTGCTGCCACACCGCGCGACACCAACTGCTGGCGACATGCTGCTGCTAACACATCTTGATTGCGAGACAGAGGAGGAGGAGGAGGAGGAGGAGGGTGCTTTAGTGGAGGAAGCATACACCTCCGCAGATACCACCACAGAACTGGGGCCCGCAATTCTGGGGGTGGGTAGGACGTGAGCGGTCCCAGGCTCTGACTCTGTCCCAGCCTCCACTAAATTCACCCAATGTGCCGTCAGGGAGATGTAGTGGCCCTGCCCGCCTGTGCTTGTCCACGTGTCCGTAGTTAAGTGGACCGTGGCAGTAACCGCGTTGGTGAGGGCGCGTACAATGTTGCGGGAGACGTGGTCGTGCAGGGCTGGGACGGCACATCGGGAAAAGTAGTGGCGACTGGGAACTGAGTAGCGCGGGGCCGCCGCCTCCATGATACTTTTGAAGGACTCCGTTTCCACAACCCTATACGGCAGCATCTCAAGGCTGATGAATTTTGCTATGCGGACGGTTAACGTTTGAGCGTGCGGGTGCGTGGCGGCGTACTTGCGCTTGCGCTCCAACAGTTGCGCAAGCGACGGCTGGACGGTGCGCTGAGCTACACTGCTGGATGGGGCCGAAGACAGCGGAGGTGAGGATGTTGGTGCAGGCCAGGAGACGGTAGTGCCTGTGTCCTGAGAGGGGGGTTGCATCTCAGTGGCAGGTTGGGGCACAGGGGGAGAGGCAGCGGTGCAAACCGGAGGCGCTGAACGGCCTTCGTCCCACCTTGCGGGGTGCTTGGCCATCATATGTCTGCGCATGGTGGTGGTGGTGAGGCTGTTGGTGTTGGCTCCCCAGCTGAGCTTTGCGCGACAAAGGTTGCACACCACTGTTCGTCGGTCGTCAGGCGTCTCTGTGAAAAACTGCCAGACCTTAGAGCACCTCGGCCTCTGCAGGGTGGCATGGCGCGAGGGGGCCCTTTGGGAAACACTTGGTGGATTATTCGGTCTGGCCCTGCCTCTACCCCTGGCCACCGCACTGCCTCTTGCAACCTGCCCTGCTGATGCCCTTGACTCCCCCTCTGAAGACCTGTCCTCCTGAGTAAGCGTTGCACACCAGGTGGGGTCAGTCACCTCATCGTCCTGCTGCTCTTCCTCCGAATCCTCTGTGCGCTGCTCCCTCGGACTTACTGCCCTTACTACTACCTCACTGCAAGACAACTGTGTCTGATCGTCATCGTCCTCCTCACCCACAGAAAGTTGTTGAGACAGTTGGCGGAAGTCCCCAGCCTCTTCCCCCGGACCCCGGGAACTTTCGAATGGTTGGGCATCAGTGACGATAAACTCCTCTGGTGGGAGAGGAACCGCTGCTGCCCAATCTAAGCAGGGGCCCGAGAACAGTTCCTGGGAGTGTTCCCGCTCCTGAGCAGGTGTTATTGTAGTGGAGTGAGGAGGCTGGGAGGAAGGAGGAGCAGCAGACAGAGGATTCGGATTGGCAGCAGTGGACGGCGCAGAACTGCGGGTAGACGATAGGTTGCTCGAAGCACTTTCTGCCATCCAGGACAGGACCTGCTCACACTGCTCATTTTCTAATAACCGTCTCCCGCGTGGACCCATTAATTGGGCGATGAATGTGGGGACGCCAGAAACGTGCCTCTCTCCTAATCGCGCAGCAGTCGGCTGCGACACACCTGGATCAGGAGCTTGGCCTGTGCCCACACCCTGACTTGGCCCTCCGCGTCCTCGGCCGCGTCCACGTCCTCTAGGCCTACCCCTACCCCTCAGCATGCTGTATTACCAGTGATTTGATTTCACAGACAGGAAATAAATTGGCGCAAGACTGCAGGCCAAATATAATTTTTTCCCTTTTTTGAAAACGAAAGGCTCCACTGCCTCTAGTGAATGAATAATCTAAGTTTAATAACTGTGCTGTTTTCCTGCTAATGTGTCACAGAACGTGAGGGTAGCAGAGTTATTAACTGTGGCAGAGCAGGTATTTTTTTTCCCAATTAAGGAAAGCAAATGGCGAAGCCAGGAGTAAAACGTAGCTGGGTGCGTATGATTTTTAAAGGTGTCACACGCAGCCGACACGTGTCCACCGCCCTTAGGACGGACAGAGGCCGGACAAATAGAATTATTTTCCGTTTTTTGGCACCAAAAGGCAGCACTGCGTATATTCTATGAACATGAGAAGTTTAATAACTGTGCTGTGTCCCTGCTAATGTGTCACAGAACGTGAGGGTAGCAGAGTTATTAACTGTGGCAGAGCAGGTATTTTTTTTCCCAATTAAGGAAAGCAAATGGCGAAGCCAGGAGTAAAACGTAGCTGGGTGCGTATGATTTTTAAAGGTGTCACACGCAGCCGACACGTGTCCACCGCCCTTAGGACGGACAGAGGCCGGACAAATAGAATTATTTTCACTTGTTTTACAAGCAAAAGGCAGCACTGCGTATATTCAATGAATAATAACTGTGTTGTGGCCCTGCCTATACAATTCTTTCCCTGCAGTATCAATGGAGGGTGCAATGCTCTGCAGAAGCGATTTTGAGAAGCAAAAAAAAATGCAGCACAGCTAACAGCAGCCTGGACAGTACTGCACACGGATAAATATGGCCCTAGAAAGGACCGTTGAGGTTCTTGAAGGCTACACTCACTCCTAACACTCTCCCTGCCTATGCAGCACTTCTGTCCCTAATGCCGGGTGCCACTGTCTGCAGAGGCGATTTTGAGAAAAAAAAAATTGCCATTGCTAACAGCAGCCAACACACAGCTATCAGTGGCCCTAATAAGGACCTTTGGGGGGTCTTGAAGCCTACACTAACTACCAATTCTTTCCCTACAGCAGCTCCGGTACAAACAGCACTGTCCCTCATCTAACTCACACGGCATCTGAGGCGAGCCGCGGGAGGGGCCGACTTTTATGTTCGGGTGACACCTGATCTTCCCAGCCACTCACAGCAGGGGGGTGGTATAGGGCTTGAACGTCACAGGGGGAAGTTGTAATGCCTTCCCTGTCTTTCAATTGGACAGAAAAGCGCGCTAACGTCTCAGGGAAGGAAGTGAAAATAGCCAGAACACCGCATGGTGTTCGTTACGAATAACGAACATCCCGAACACCCTAATATTCGCACGAATATCAAGCTCGGAAGAACACGTTCGCTCATCTCTAGTACTAACACAACAAGGCAGATGGAAATATCAATAAGTACAAGATATTAGTTCATATTTTGGAAAAAACACCTAAATTCAAAAGTGCACATCACAGGTCCTTATTATCTTGTGAGTCCCTATGGAATCAAGATTGCTCAAAACGCAGAAAAGGGAACTCTGCCTACAGGCAGGGCAATTTTCCAAATAAGGACGGCCACACGCTGGAACCTACAGACCACCTGTCTCAACTTAGATAGGAATAGGCAAAAACAACACACAAGGACATAGAACACAACAGGTGTCTGCACACCTACAGACACAAGGAACTCAAGCATACAACTTAATGCACACTACGTGTCTGCATAGCTGCAGACATACAATAAACAAGACATTGTTCACACCAGGTGTCTGCCCACGTACCTACACTGAACAAGACATTATTCACTCCAGGTGTCTACACAACTACAGACAAGGAGAATCCCACCCAGAACTTCATGCATGTATTCATACTAGAGATGAGCGAGCACCAAAATGCTCGTGTGCTCGTTACTCGAGACGAAATTTTCGCGATGCTCGAGGGTTCGTTTCGAATAACGAACCCCATTGAAGTCAATGGGCGACTCGAGCATTTTTGTATATCGCCGATGCTCGCTAAGGTTTTCATTTGTGAAAATCTGGACAATTCAAGAAAGTGATGGGAACGACACAGAAACGGATAGGGCAGGCGGGGGGCTACATGTTGGGCTGCATCTCAAGTTCCCAGGTCCCACTATTAAGCCACAATAGCGGCAAGAGTGCCCCCCCCCCCTCTCAACAATTTTTACTTCTGAAAAACCCTCATTAGCAAGGCATACCTTAGCTAAGCACCACACTACCTCCAACAAAGCACCATCACTGCCTGCATGACACTCCGCTGCCACTTCTCCTGGGTTACATGCTGCCCAACCCCCCCCCCCCCCCCGCACGACCCAGTGTCCACAGTGCACACCAAAGTGTCCCTGCGCAGCCTTCAGCTGCCCTCATGCCACACACTGGCCTTATAGCCACACCACCCTCATGTCTATTTATAAGTGCGTCTGCCATGAGGAGGAACTGCAGGCACACACTGCAGAGGGTTGGCACGGCCAGGCAGCGACCCTCTTTAAAAGGGGCGGGGCGATACCCCATAATGCTGTACAGAACCAATGAGAAATCCAATCCTGTGCCACCTCCATCAGGAGCTGCACACGTGGGCATAGCAATGGGGAACCCATGTGCCACACACTATGCATTCTGTCAAGGTGTATGCATGCCCCAGTCAGACCAGGGTTTTTTATAAATAGTCACAGGCAGGTACAACTCCGCAATGGGAATTCCGTGTGCATACACAGCATGGGTGGCTCCCTGGAACCCACCGGCTGTACATAAATGTATCCCATTGTAGTGCCCATCACAGCTGAGGTAACGTCCGATTAAATGCAGGTGGTCTTTGGCCCACACTGCCTGCCCCAGTCTGACCGGGGTTTTTAATACATAGACACTGGCAGGTACAAATCCCTAATGTGAAGTCCCTGTGGACACACAGCATGGGTGGCTCCCAGGAAGCCACCGGCGGTACATAAATATATCCCTTTGAATTGCCCATCACAGCTGAGGTAACATCAGGTTTAATGCAGGTGGGCTTCGGCCCACACTGCATGCCCCAGTCAGACTGGGGTTCTTTAGAAGTGGACACATGGAGTTACAACTCCGTGTGGACCGACAGCAAGGGTGGCTCCCTGGAACCCACCGGCGGTACATAAATATATCCCATTGCAGTGCCCATCACAGCTGAGGTAACGTCAGGTTTAATGCAGGTGGGCTTCGGCCCACACTGCATGCCCCAGTCTGACCGGGTTTTTAATACATAGACACTGGCAGGTACAAATCCCTAATGTGAAGTCCCTGTGGACCCACAGCATGGGTGGCTCCCTGGAACCCACCGGCGGTACATAAATATATCCCATTGCAGTGCCCAGCACAGCTGAGGTAACGTCAGCTTTAATGCAGGTGGGCTAAAAATTAGTATGATTACACTGTAGGCGAGGGCCCAAAAAAATTGGTGTACCAACAGTACAAATGTACTTCAGAAAAATTGCCCATGCCCAACCAAGAGGGCGGGTGAATCCCATTAATCGCTTTGGTTAATGTGGCTTAATTTGTAACTAGGCCTGTAGGCAGCCCAGTTCAAATAAAAACTGGTTCAGGTGCAAGTTTCAACGCTTTATTGAATTGAGAATTGAAACGTATAAACATTGTTTACAAAAGTTATATGACTGAACCTTGTGGGCCTAAGAAAAATTGCCCGTTCGGCGTGATTACGTGAGGTTTCAGGAGGAGGAGCAGGAGGAGGAGGATGAATATAATACACAGATTGATGAAGCTAAAAGGTCCCCGTTTATGATGGTGATAGAGAACGATGCTTCCATCCGCGGGTGCAGCCTATGTATTGTTTAGGGTGCAGCCTATGTATTGTTTAGGGTGCAGCCTATGTATTGTTTAGGGTGCAGCCTATGTATCGCTGCTGTCCGCTGGTGGAGAAGAGAACTCTGGGGAAATCCAGGCTTTGTTCATCTTTATGATTGTAAGCCTGTCGGCACTGTCGGTTGACAGGCGGGTACGCTTATCCGTGATGATTCCACCAGACGCACTAAACACCCTCTCTGACAAGACGCTAGCCGCAGGACAAGCAAGCACCTCCAGGGCATACAGCGCGAGTTCAGGCCACGCGTCCAGCTTCGACACCCAGTAGTTGTAGGGGGCAGAGGCATCACGGAGGACGGTCGGTCGTGCGATCGGCTACATACTTCCTCACCATCCTTTTACAGTGTTCCCGCCGACTCAGCCTTGACTGGGGAGCGGTGACACAGTCTTGCTAGGGAGCCATAAAGCTGTCAAAGGCCTTGGACAGTGTTCCCCTGCCTGTGCTGTACATGCTGCCTGATCTCCGCGCCTCCCCTGCTACCTGGCCTTTGGAACTGCGCCTTCTGCCACTAGCGCTGTCGGAGGGGAATTTTACCATCAGTTTGTCCGCCAGGGTCCTGTGGTATAGCATCACTCTCGAACCCCTTTCCTCTTCAGGAATGAGAGTGGAAAGGTTCTCCTTATACCGTGGGTCGAGCAGTGTGTACACCCAGTAATCCGTAGTGGCCAGAATGCGTGTAACGCGAGGGTCACAAGAAAGGCATCCTAACATGAAGTCAGCCATGTGTGCCAGGGTACCTGTACGCAACACATGGCTGTCCTCACTAGAAAGATCACTTTCAGGATCCTCCTCCTCCTCCTCCTCCTCAGGCCATACACGCTGAAAGGATGACAGTCAAGAAGCATGGGTACCCTCAGCAGTGGGCCAAGCTGTCTCTTCCCCCTCCTCCTCATGCTCCTCCCCCTCCTCCTCCTCAACGCGCTGAGATATAGACATGAGGGTGTTCTGACTATCCAGCGACATACTGTCTTCCCCCGCCTCCGTTTCCGAGCGCAAAGCGTCTGCCTTTATGCTTTGCAGGGAACTTCTCAAGAGGCATAGCAGAGGAATGGTGATGCTAATGATTGCAGCATCGCCGCTCACCATCTGGGTAGACTCCTCAAAGTTTCCAAGGACCTGGCAGATGTCTGCCAACCAGGCCCACTCTTCTGTAAAGAATTGAGGAGGCTGACTCCCACTACGCCGCCCATGTTGGAGTTGGTATTCCACTATAGCTCTACGCTGCTCATAGAGCCTGGCCAACATGTGGAGCGTAAAGTTCCACCGTGTGGGCACGTCGCACAGCAGTCGGTGCACTGGCAGATTAAACCGATGTTGCAGGGTGCGGAGGGTGGCAGCGTCCGTCTTGGAGTTGCGGAAATGTGCGCAGAGCCGGCGCACCTTTCCGAGCAGGTCTGACAAGCGTGGGTTGCTTTTCAGAAAGCACTGAATCACCAAATTAAAGACGTAGGCCAGGCATGGCACGTGCGTGAGGCTGCCGAGCTGCAGAGCCGCCACCAGGTTACGGCCGTTGTCACACACGACCATGCCCGGTTGGAGGCTCAGCGGCCAAAGCCAGCGGTCAGTCTGCTCTGTCAGACCCTGCAGCAGTTTGTGGGCCGTGTGCCTCTTCTCTCCTAAGCTGAGTAGTTTCAGCACGGCCTGCTGACACTTGGCCACAGCTGTGCTGCCATGCCGCGCGACACCGACTGCTGGGGACGTGCTGCTGCTGACACATCTTGATTGTGAGACAGAGGTTGCATAGGAGGAGGAGGAGGAGGGTGGTTTAGTGGAGGAAGCATACACCACCGCAGATACCAGCACCGAGCTGGGGCCCGCAATTCTGGGGGTGGGTAGGATGTGAGCGGTCCCAGGCTCTCACTTGGTCCCAGCCTCCCCTAAATTCACCCAATGTGCTGTCAGGGAGATATAGTGGCCCTGCCCGCCTGTGCTTGTCCACGTGTCCGTTGTTAAGTGGAACTTGCCAGTAGCCGTGTTGGTGAGGGCGCGTACAATGTTGCGGGAGATGTGGTCGTACAGGGCTGGGACGGCACATCAAGAAAAGTAGTGGCGACTGGGAACTGAGTAGCGGCCACCGCCGCCATCATACTTTTGAAAGCCTCCGTTTCCACAAGCCTATACGGCAGCATCTCCAGGCTGATCAGTTTGTCAATGTGCACGTTTAACGCTTGAGCATGCGGGTGCGTGGCTGCGTACTTGCGCTTGCGCTCAAACATTTGCGCTAGCGACGGCTGGACGGTGCGCTGAGAGACATTGGTGGATGGGGCCGAGGACAGCGGAGGTAAGGTTGTGGGAGCAGGCCGGGAGACGGTCGTGCCTGTGTCCTGAGAGGGGGGTTGGATCTCAGTGGTAGGTTGGGGCACAGGGGGAGAGGCAGTGGTGCAAACCGGATGCGGTGAACGGCCTTCGTCCCACCTTGTGGGGTGCTTGGCCATCATATGCCTGCGCATGCTGGTGGTGGTGAGGTTGGTGGTGGTGGCTCCCTGGCTGATCTTGGTGCGACAAACCTTGCACACAACAGTTCAGCATGGTGTATTACCAGTAGTGCAGAAACAGAACGCTGTAATTAAATGTGCCGCTTATTGGCCTGTGGTTAGAGGCTGACTTCGCTTACGGAACGCACAGCAGAGCCAGGAAAGAATTTTGCGCAAGCCTGTAGTGAGACGTAGGTGCGTATGACTGAGCTAGTGGAATTCACAGCGCAGAAGCAGTCAAGTGTCCAAAGGCCACTAGTAGGCCTTAAGTATTTTGTTTCAATTTTTTTAAAGGCTGAGCTGAGACAGCAGACAGATACTGTAGGCAGCGTATATATGTATACTGTTTCCCTCTAGACAGGATGACGGCGGTGATGTAACGGGCAACACAGAGCCAGGAAAGAATTTTGCGCAAGCCTGCTGTAACACTTAGCTGCGTAATAATTAGGACAACTACCCCCAGCAGAGACGCAGTACACTCAAGACGATCACAGGCAGCCCAAAGATAGTATTTTTCCCAAATTTGTTTGAAAAAGCCTACTGCCTATATAGACAGTATATCTCTTTCCCTGCCTCACCAGTACTGGCCCTATACTATGTACAAGGACTGCAGACTGAGGACGCAATGCTCTGCACGCCCGATGTACAAAAAAAAAAAAAAAATGTGCAACACTGCTCACAGCAGCCTTAACAGTACTGCAGACGGTCAGATGTGGCCTTAAGAAGGACCGTTGGGGTTCTTCAAGCCTAAAATAACTCCTAACGCTCTCCCTATAGCAGCAGCAGCATCAGCAACACTGTCCCCTCTGTCAGAATGCATCTGTGGCGAGCCGCGGGCGAGGCAGATTTAAATACTCGGGTGACACCTGATCTCCCCAGCCACTCACTGCAGGGGGGTGGTATAGGGCTGGAACGTCAGAGGAGGAAGTTGTAATGCCTTCCCTGTCTTTCTATTGGCCAGAAAAGCGTGCTAATGTCTCAGAGATGAAAGTGAAAGTAACTCGAACATCGCGTGGTACTCGTCTCGAGTAATGAACATCTCGAACACGCTAATACTCGAACGAGCATCAAGCTCGGACGAGTACGTTCGTTCATCTCTAATTCATACGCTAAAACAGACATAAGTTAAAGGTCAACACCCACACATATAAGGGGAAGAGAATCAGACATCACCCATCTGATGGAGAAGGGAAAAGGTGTCAGACATCGCCCATCAGACAGTGTAAAGAAATCTGATGTCTGAAACTACACCTCACCGAAGGGTAAGGGATCAAGAGCCCGCAGAACATTCCAACAGGGGAGTCAGATGTCCAGACGATCTTCAGGGAGTGTGTTGGAGAACAACACAAACAAGACAGCATGCAGGACTCCAAACACCAGAGTTCTGAGAGGGAATGATGAGAATGGATAATGACCAGCACCATCTAGTAAGAGTACTTATACTGTATATACAGATGCATGGTGATTAGTTGGCTTCAGAACTCCACACTATTAGCTAGCTATATCAACCACACTTGCAGCAGTGTGCTCCTGGAAACCCATAGTACTACAGGTCCCAGGAGTACAATGTGACATTAATATTTTACTGGACACAGAATAATATTTGCATTTTTTAATTGAAGAACCCAAGCAAATGGCCAATGTGGCACAGCATGAGCTAGGCGACCAGGCGACATACAGTGGTTGCATTGTACTGTAGTCTTTTACAATTGCTCCAAATAAAAGGAGGATACCGACACTTTAGTGTTAGCAGGATTTCGGTTTTAAAACGGCAGATCTCCTTATAACCTAGAAAGAGGGCAGCGCTGGCAAAGACCCAGAAAAGCATTTGATAGAGAATTAGAGGGTTATAGTAGGATTCGGGGAGGGCACAAATGTCAATACTATATGAATAGGAATGTATTCATGTGAACTACTAGGATGAAAGAATAGATCAGAGAATTCCTATAAAGAGCTGTGTTCCATTAGTAGCAGCAGGCACAATGATACGTACACAGGGCAACGTGACCCTAAGCAACAGCAGCTTGTAGGACAGATGGAGTGGAAAGCTGCTTAAAGTTGCAGGCAACAGTTTATTCTGGAATTTAGACTTTTCAAAGCTGTTGGTGTAAATCTATATTTACATGTAGGAATAATTGTCATTTGTTTCTATTTAGGCTATGGTCACACGTGGAATATTTCTTCTGCAGTACAAATCAAAACATATGATTAGAGCTCTGAAAACGTCATTCACATATAGTGGAATTTTTCTCTGTCGATTTAAAAGAGCATTCCTATTATATTGTGTATTTCCCACGGGTCTTCACCCCAGATTTTATCCTCGGCACTTCAAAAGGTGTAATCCGTGGGAAGATCCATACATGAGATAAAGATTAAGCTACAGAATCATTGCAGATTTGTGGCAATATCCAGACCAGAACTCACTTTTGTAGCACGATCTAAGGGCGGCTTGAGTCAACCATATGCGCAATGAGGTTTGAGGTATATTTGCTTGCATATCGGCGCATAGTACTGTACTTTTTGCGCATGTAGGGCCAGTTCAAATGTGTGCGCTACACATCCCTTCTGTGATTTTAAAAGGCCATATGGCTTAATGAGGTCCAGATTTGTTCTTTTTTTCATGGAAATGTGCAGCATATTAGGCATTTGTATGCGCCTTGAGTGCGCATTTGTGCACCTCCCATAGACTTCTATGGGGTCCTTGGTTCACAAACACATAGAAAACAGAGCAGGTCTTTTTTTTGGTGTGTATGCAAGAGAAAGGCGTGCACATTTTAGCAAATCTAAAAGTACAACATAATTGACACAGAAGATGGCTGCTTGCTCCCAAAATGGCTACACATAGGATAGAACATGGAGTCATATTCATTTCACTAACAGTCCCCCCTTTTACGGCCAATTCATCGTGCTATGCAACTCCTCCCCCATACCGTTAATGAAATGACCTCTTCCCTCATCCAAAAGACTTGAGCTAACCACTAGGGAATGTGTTTCCTAACCAGGAAGATGAAGGTTCCTAGGAACTGTCCATGGTCCTCCGATTACACCCACGTAGGGTGGTCCCAACTCGTCCCTAAGGCTTCTATTCTGACCCTGGGTCTGGGAGCGAATGATTCATATATGCGCATGCTGGGATAGATGATGAAGCACGACACAATCATTTAGTAGTATCTAAGTTGGATGTCACCTAAACAACATAACCATATGTTTCACAAAATATAAACTACAAATCTGTGTATTAACAGACCTGAGAGCCAATTGCTGTATAAATGCAAGATCAGGTATGCACTGTATGCAACAGCTAAGGAGCATACAATTTACCCATATACTACAAAGTATGCAAAAAAAATAAGCAAAAACCCAAGAATACACTAAACCAGGAAGTCAATTAAATGGTCAATTATGATAAAATAACATATACCGCAAAATTCCTTACATCTATGATCAAATAATATCAATTATAGCCCTGTTCAGTGGAATAGCATCCTAAGTACCTCGTACATCCACCAGTAATATGTCAAAAGCCTATAAGGTAGCATTAAGTGCTCTTGCTAAATCACATGATATACCATTTATTACCCTGCCACTAGTTATCACTAGTCCCCAGACACCCACTAGTTAAGCTCACTGAGTTATTACTTCACTATTACTCTGCAGTGTGGAAGGTCTATCACAGGCTTCAACCAGCACACAGGATTCCCTTTAACTTTAAATTGTAGTCAGGTGTTGGATGCATGAGAATAACTGAATGTAACAAAATGCAAAACATACTAGCACTACTGTATATTGATTAGTTAACAACATAATTAATTAATCTTGAATTGCATTAGTTGGTTAGTTAGCCCTAAAATTCTGAAAATTTTAAAACCTAGACAAATGGTAGCTTGCATTAACTAATCTCTCATCCATGGTATGATTGGGCAAATAAAATCATCTAGTAGACCATGTCCATACACATTACTTAAGGCTTACTATTGTCCTCAGCCAATTATCTGCAGCTCCCCTGGAAAAGTGTGCATTCAGAGCTCACCATTTATGACAGACCATTATGTGGTAACACGAAATTTGGCATGACTACTACCGTGTGATCTAGGGCTCCCGCCAACTTGTCATCTAAAAAGGCAGAGCATAGCTCTGGCCTGATTTTCTACCATTTAGATCACATTTTGTATACTATTTTATTAGGTAGCCCATTATAATCCCTATAGGGGATGTGATTTGGAAACAGAGGCACTACATTATTGGTGAGTTCTGTAGTGACACTTTATCCTGCACAAATGAGACGGCATGATGATCCTCAGTTCATGAGAACTAACCAGGGATCACCGAGCCATGTGTAACCATTTTTACACATACATATACACATACACATGAATACATACAAAACAATTTTTCTTAACATGACTTCACCTCCTTCATAATGAGGTAATGAGGGGTATACACACAAAAGTGCAGAGGAGGATATTATAGGAGCATGGGTATATATAAAACAGTTCTTTAATTTTCTTCAACAAGTACGTCATAATTTTAACCCACATAGTGTCTCAATTATTTTCTAACATATTACTCTTTAACATATTATTCAAGCCCAAACCCATGTTGCTATAATTATAATTTAAAAGCTATGCATCGTCTAGCAGGTATTTGATTCCTTCTTTCAAATCATACAGTGGTTGGCATGGATCTTTTCTTTTCAATTTGACTGAAGTGGCAGTCGTCAACTGGATCTGGTATGGTCCATTAAATCTCCATTCTGAACTTTTCCCCAATATGCCCTTTGGAGGACAACTCGTCATCTTGAAACACAACTGTAAGTTTGGATCTGGAATTGAGGAAAACAAATTTATGAGTGACAGTTAACTTTTATCATGAAACAATCACATGAGAACAAACAATAAGGATAGTGCCTTGGGAGCAGAAGATATTGAAGAAAGCCAGAAGAAATCCCAGCGAGGTCTTCTCCAATCCACTTATAATCAACAATGGAGAGCCGCATATGCAGAAGAAAAAGAACCCCCCATCAACCAGTGGTGTGGGTGAATAATTAGGAAGAATACAAATCTATGCTCTCCATTCATGTAGAACCAGGAATGTGGAGGTTACCTACTCAGGAGGGGGGAGAGAAATGGCTCTGTGATCCCCCCTCAGTGTCCTGGAAAGCCTCAATCAAACTGAGATGAATCCCGTATCCACTACGAGTAGTGATAAACCAAACTGTATTCACGTCAACTCCAAGTATTAGTAGTCAGATTTATTACCATAGTAAAAACCTCCAATGGAGGTAAAAGATCAATACAACGCGTTTCAGCTGTATATACAGCCTTTTTTAAAGTATCCAATATATAGACAATGAAAGAACGTTTAAATAATATGTGGAATACAAAAACTGTACAGCGGAAGATCTGATTCACATACGGTGCCATTTTGGTAACGCTGTGTGACGTTGGAGGTTTTTGGCTCACATGACAACCCGTCGGGACGTGCGTCCTCAAGGCGGAGTCCACAAAGTAAAGGACTAAGATTGAACGCACGGCACACTCCAACAAAGGTCACATGACACCCCGTCGGGACTACGTCCTCAGGGCAGAGTCCACAAAGTGAAGGGCTAAGCTGGAACTCTCGGCGCACTCCCAAAAAGGTCACATGATCCATCTGCCCCACGTCTTTTTGTTTCATATTGTTCTTATACTAACCATTGAGACCAGGAATGCCGACAACCCGCAATTATGAATAACAATAATAATACTATGATGTAATGAACTTGTTAAAATGTTATAAAATTCATATAAAATTATTAAACAATTATGAAATTATATAAATGATCCCTATCTCACTTGTGTATACTATCTATAATGACAAGGTATAAAATAGACAATAAATGTAAATACTAACATAAAGAATCCTGATAAAGATTCTAAAATTATAAAAATATGTCTATATATACACACTACCTATATGATATAATACTGTACAAAATGAGCACAGGAAAAAATAGAATCATATAAAAACGGAAAAGATGTGTATGTTAGTAGGTGAATACTAAAATTGGTATGCCCTATGGGGCAATGAATGGTGTGTAGTATTATTTAAGGACTATATGGGGGAAGAGAGAGGAGGAAAAAGAGGGAGAAGGGAGGGGTGGAAAGCAAAAGAAGGAATCTGAATACTCTATGAGAGAATGAACAGTATGTGATGTAATATAGGGAATATATAGGGGAGGGGTGAAATTAAAAAAAAGAAAGGAAAAAAAGTGGAGAGAGAAGGGGGTGGAGGGAAAAAAAACGGGAAAGTGAAGATATATATATGCCGTCATATTTTTTCTGACACTTCATTTAATCCAGATGGTGTTAGAGTATTCAATTTATAGATTCAAAACATTTTGTGTGTTTTGAAAAGAGAAAAGGACTGGGACCATATTTTTCGAAAGGGGTGACTCTCAGGTCATCAATATTACAATTATGTTTCTCACTGAAGAGTCTTGATACGCTATGTTATTATTGTTATTCATAGTTGCGGGTTGTCGGCATTCCTGGTCTTAATGGTTAGTATAAGAACAATAAAGTTTTTGCTGTAGGAAACAAAAAGACGTGGGGCAGATGGCTCATGTGACCTTTTTTGGAGAGCGCCAAGCATTCCAGCTTAGCCCTTCACTTTGTGGACTCTGCCCTGTTACGGATTTTAAAGAAAGCGGACCCACTGGACTAACCAACCAGCCTGGTATTATGCCAGAGCAGGAGACTAGAAGAAAGGGATACTTACAGGAGGGAAGCTGGCCCTTAGTTAAACAGGGAGGTGAAAGGGACCCTGCCTATATGCAGGGTGATCGCCTCGATAAAGGTGGCCCCGCACTGGATCCTCAGCCCTGAATATTCCTGACCAAAACAGGAATAGGATCTAAAACACTGAAACAGAAACACTGCGCAGAACTGACTACTACCGACATGAGCAAGACGAACAAACAGACGGGAAATGGACACATATACAGATAAGGCAAAGATGCCAATAGTACTAGTAGACAAACAGAAAAATAGACTAGGAGTCCATAAATAGAGGACCTAGCAGTGGAGTAACCAGAGGAAACACCATTACTAAGGGAACCAGGAAGTGGACCAGCTCAGCTTAAATAGCAAAACAATTGCTCATTAACTCTGCAGCTGAGATGACAGCCAGAGGGTGTGTTAACCCTCTCAGCGCTGGACAAAGACAGACAAGGTTCCAAATGCACAGGAACAGCAGAAAGATGGTTCTGGTTACCTGGAACCGCAAGAGGGTAGCAGACCTTACACTGACAAGGAAGAGCCTGACCTCGTACCTTGGCCACTAGTTAACCCTATGAGGGATAGGGTAATAACACAGAAACCAAGAAGAACTAAAAATAAAAAATTCTGTAATCAGCTTTCCAGAGTCACAGGTAACAGAGGTAACAGGTTTCTGGCTTCCTCCACAGGAACACATGCATATATGTATAATTACTTTATTTGTCAATCTCTTAGCTGTAGGTTTGGCATTGGCATTTTTATTTATTTTATTCTACAAGCCACACCTCTAATTCAGAAGAGGTCCATGCAAACCAATATAATCTGAAAGACACCTACCTCTGGTAGCTGTATGCAGTCATCTGCAGTCCCCGAAACGATTAGTCTGGCTTGCAGTGACTGCATTTCTGGTTACCCAATGGTTCAACAAGAAAAACAACAAAAACTTCCACTACGCCACAATAGGTGTGAAATCGAATGTGATTCCAAAAGTGTACTTCAGACCGATGCTTACCTTCAAGCCAGTCCTACTTATTGGAGCGAGTGCCATCATTTCCAACCTCCTCAGATATGTCCCAGGAAAGGAGTGGTTATTCCTCCCCATATTGGTCATCAATACATAACCTGTTCTGCTTGTCCATCATGACAATCTACAAAAAATACCTTAAATCTTGCATTAGTAATTGGTTTTTTTTTTCCATGCTCAGATGGAATTTTGTTCTGCGGGATCTAGTGATTTTCAAAGCACAGAGCATTTTCAGGCTGGTCAGTGGTTACTGTTCTCATTCCTCCCCCCCCCCCCCCCCCCGCTCCTTTGAATCCACCCAAAAATTATATAGTTGGATTAAACGTAGCTACTTTTATTTCTATGGCCCTGACCTAGCTGCAACAATCTATGATCAATTAATTAAAATACAGTTTGTCCATGTGATACTCATCCACAGAGTCCACTCCCAAAGTTCAGGAAAATCACCATTACCTTATATCCAAAGTAGTGGAATCAAAACCGTTTCAGCATCACATGGAGGCCCATTCTAATGAGGACAATGTCCTCCATCCATTTCCAAAACATTTAGGGACCATGCAAGGGGTTGTTCAGTTAAGGGCCACTAATGGCTCACCCTCAGGATAGGCCAGCAGTAGACGTTCACTGGGCCACTTCACTACGATATTTTTCCAGCTTGCAATGGCCTAGCTTGGGACTGCAAGCTAAATTCTTATTAACAGAAATGAAAGAAACCAAAAATTATGCTATATGGCTCATCAGTTCTTAATTGTATTCCTACCATTGAGTAACATTATATTACTGGTATCAATTCATTAAATAGCTAGCTCTGAAGTCTGAGCATATACTGCAAGATTTATTTTTAAAAACTATATCATACTGACAAAACTGACTATTTATGTTTCTTGCTACAAGTAAATGCACTACAGCTCTATTTATTATAGACATATCTCTAACACTGCTGATCCTGAACTTTTGAATTAATGAATAGAATGTTAGCACTGCAGTGAAGACTGACACTTAAAATATGCACAGGCATAGATAAGAGGAAGCAGAAGTGGTGCTGGTAACCCCAAGGTCGCGGAGGACTTCTGCAAACATAAATGATAGGGGCCGATTTTGGACATGTTCATATATGAATACATAACAATACTAACAATAATATATAAACATAACTTGAATAATTCCCATAAAATCACCATTCAATTACTTTTAACCCATTTGCAGAATAAGGCCTTAGTCAGATGGGCGTTTTTAGCCGCGATTTGCGCATGCGCATGCGTCCGGCGATTTTATAAAACCATTGCTTTGCAATGGTATCGGACACATGAGCGCTTTTTATGCGCTCGTCCGATAAATTATACAACAGAAATCGCAGATCGCACCTATCTGCGATCTGCGATTCCTGTTCTCTTCTCTATATGCGCTCAATGGGGCCGGCGGCAGCAGCGCCGACCCCATTGAGAACATATAGAATACAAATCATTCTTCTCTGCCACAGCTGTAACAGCTGTGGCAGAGAAGAACGATGTTTGCCCATTGAATTCAATGGAGCGGCAATACAGCTGCTCCATTGAAAGCAATGGGCTGCCGGCGTGCACGGGGTGAATTGTCGGGAAGGGCTTAAATATATAAGCCCTTCCCTGCAATTCATCCTAAAATGTGTTAAAATAAAAAAAAATTGTATACTCACCTTTCCGCTGCAGCCGGAGTCCAGCCGCGGCCGCTGTCAGTTCTCCTGAACTGCTTCTCGGCACTATTCAGCCGGCGGGGCTTTAAAATCCCCGCCTGCTGAATGATCTGCCTCTGATTGGTCACAGCCCTGACCAATCAGAGGCAGGTTTCACTCACACACCCATTCATGAATTCATGAATGGGTGAGTGACTGCTGCCTCTCAGCGCTGAGCCAATCAGGGGCAGGTCTGACTCACATCCATTCATGAATTCATGAATGGGTGTGAGTGAGACATGCCTCTGATTGGCTCAGCGCTGAGCCAATCAGGGGGCAGGTCTGACTCACACCCCCTTCACACCCACTGCAGGACGGCCGTGCGGAGCTCCGGCTGCCGGGAGAAGGTGAGTATATATATATTTTTTATTTTTACACATTTTAGGATGAATTGCAGGGAAGGGCTTATATATTTAAGCCCTTCCCGACAATTCATCCCGGGCTCGCCCGCAGCGCATTGCTTTAAATGGAGCCAGCTCTATTGCCGTCTCCATTGAATGCAATGCGCTGGACAGCTCCGGCCCGTTTCTAATGAAACGCGGCTAGGAGCAGATTTTCGGGCGATTTGCAGGCGACTTGCGTGCACCGGTCACGCGATTTGCGGATGCGCATCCGTCATGCGATCCGCAAATCGCGTGAAAAAACGCCCGTGTGACTAAGGCCTTAAACACAGAAATATAACACTTGTTTCTATCTGAGTGTGCTGGCCAAGGACAGTGATTGGAGCCTGTGTTTGATTAGTCGAGCTCTTGTTTATGATACATTCATACAGTCGCAAAAACTCAATGCAGAATCACTAAATCATCCCAGACAGATGTCTGTCCAGCCTCTGTTTAAAGACTTCCTCTGAAGGAGAACTCACCACCGCCCTCCCGTTTATCACCAGCATTTTCTGAAATGCTCATACAGAGAGTTGTGAATCTCAACCAAGGCTATTAACGGATGACAACGGATGCATCACAGTGATACATGGCTGTGTAGCAAGTGCAGCAAGTAACCCTAGCTTCTAGCAGAAACCTAGTTCAACTATATTAGCATTGGGGCACCCATCATGCAAACTGCTTAACCTATATGTTTTAAGCAACTTTCTACCAGTCTGAAGGCTTAACTTGGCATATAGGGGGCAAGAGGAATTTGCCGATTCCTCTCCCCCTAAAATGTAACTTATTATGATCTTCAACATTATTTTCTATTAGAGAATATAACGCCTACTTGATTATTTGTCTTATCTTGTCATTCAAATAAGCATCTTTCATGCGCCACATGTACTGTACAAGGGAACTCAAAGACAGACCGTCACCAGCTCTGTTGGGAAATGCAAGCAAGTCACGGCCTCACAGCAGACATTCCCAGAAAAGGGTGTTTGGTGTGTACAAAAGCTAAGTGATAAAAGAAGGACTGTTCTTATTGTTGTATGAAGGCACAGAGACGGATCCAATGGGATATTTGCATTTGTAAGTTCCCTTCAAAGTTTCTTCAATAAAGATAAGTAAATGCAATTCTCAGCCTGACGCTGTCACCATCCAGCAGATTTCTTTGCATCTCGCTCCTAAGAAGTAAGTAAAATAACAAAAAGCATGCCAAAAAGACTAAGTATGTTAGTAATGATATTTGGTGTAACATTATATATATATATATATATATATATATATATATATATATATATATATATATATATATATATATATATATATATATATATATATATATAGTTCTCTTGTTGCTTTGCAGTTACAGCTGCCCGTGGACACATTGTGACAGGTTGATGACCTACTCGCAAACTTGTCCTGGGCATAGGATGCTGGTGGCATGTTTTTATTTTGTTTGGGTGGGCAATCATTGATAATAGGTAGAGATGAGCGAGCACACTCGTCCGAGCTTGATGCTCATTCGAGCATTAGGGTTACTCGAGTCGAACACCACGCGGTACTCAAGTCAATTGCATTTCCTTCCCCGCATATTTAGCACCATTTTTCTAGCCAATATATATGCGGAAAAGGCATTACCACTTCCTGCTGTGACATGCCAGCCCTATCCCACTCCACAGCAGTGAGTGGCTGGCGAGATCAAGTGACCGCTGAGTACTTAAAGTGGTCCCGCCCGCGGCTCGCCTCAGACACACGCTGACAGAGGTTAGGGAAGTGCTGCTGCTGATATAGGGAAAGTGTTAGAGTAGGATCCAGTCTTCAAGAACCCCAACGGTCCTTCTTAGGGCTACATCTGACCATGTGCATTACTGTTGTGGCTGGCTGGGAGCAGTAGTGCACCATTTATTTTTTTTTCATCTTGGGCTGTGCAGGCCATTTCATCTATAGCGTTCTCAGTCTGCAGTCTATTATACAGAGTATAGGGAAAGTACTGCTTCTGATATAGGGAAAGTGTTAGAGTAGGATCTTGTCTTCAAGAACCCCAACGGTCCTTCTTAGGGCTTCATCTGACCGTGTGCATTATACTTGTGGCTTGATGGGAGTTGTAGTGCATCCATTTTTGTATTATGCATCTAGGCCTGTTCCCAGCCTTTCAGTAATAGCGTTCTCAGGCTGCAGTGCCGTACAACCAGCTCTCACTGTGAAACTGCACTCAAATATTTCCTAGCCTACTGTGAACGACTTCATTTTTACCTTTCTGTGTCTGCAGTGCATAACACAGAGTGTTGGGGCACAGCCACTTCTATAGGGAAATTTATATACACTATACAATCCTCCTGATCCTCCGTGCAAAAACCCCAAAGCTCCTTCTTAGGGCTACATGTGACCATGTGCATTATACTTGTGGCTTGCTGGGAGTTGTAGTGCATCCATTTTTGTATTACGCATATAGGCCTGTTCCCAGCCTGTCAGTAATAGTTTTCTCAGGCTGCAGTGCCGTACAACCAGCTCTCACCATGCAACTGCACTCAAATATTTCCTAGCCTACTGCGAACGACTTCAGTTGTACCGTTCTGTGTCTGCAGTGCATTAGACCGCGGTCTCACCGCTAAACAGTACTGTAATATTACTTGGGCCACTGCAAAGTATTTCAGCTCTGCCACTGTGCAGAGCATCTCACAATACCCTTTCCTTGGTGGGGTTGAGATAGCCGCAGTTACCAGCACTATCCACTGTCTTTAGAGTCTTCTGCCACTCCACACAGCCTCTATTATCTACAAGTCTCTGCGAGCGATAAATTACCCCTAGGTATCAGCGCAAGACAGCGGGTTAATTTTTTCAAGTCACAGCATAGAGCCTCACAGAGCAGTGTGAGCAGGTCCTGTTGTGGATGGCAGAAAATGCATCCAGCAATGTATTGACCACCCAGTCTTCTACGCAGTCCAATACTCCCGGCTTAGGAACTGCAACTCTGAATCCTCTGGCTGCTGCTCCTCCTTCCTCTCAGCCTCCTCACTCCATGAAAATGACATATTGTGATGAGCAGGCAGACTCCCAGGAACTGTTCTCGGGTCCCTGCCATGAGTGGGAAAAACTGGTTCCTCTCTCACCTGAGGAGTTTGTCGTGACTGATGCCCCACCTTTGGAAAGTTCCCATAGTCTGGGTGATGAGGCTGGGGACTTCCGGAAACTGTCTCAAGAGCATTTTGTGCGTGAGAATGATGATGAGACACAGTTGTCTGTCAGTGAGGTAGTAGTAAGGGCAGTAAGCCCGAGGGAGGAGCACACCGAGAATTCGGAGGAAGAGCAGTTGGACGATGAGGTGACTGACCCCGCCTGGTTTGCTAAGCCTACTGAGGACAGGGCTTCAGAGGGGGGGGCAAGTGCAGCAGCAGGACAGGTTGGAAGAGGCAGTGGAGTGGCCAGGGGGAGAGGCAGGGCCAGAGCAAAGAATCCCCCAACTGTTTCCCAAAGTACCCCCTCGTGGCAAGCCTACGTGCAGAGGGCTAGGTGCTCAAAGGTGTGGATGCTTTTTAGTGAGAGCGCAGACGACCGACGAACAGTGGTGTGCAACCTGTGTCGCACCAAGATCAGCCATGGAGCCACCACTGCCAGCCTCACCCCCACCAGCATGCGCAGGCATATGATGGCCAAGCACCCCACAAGGTGGGACAAAGGCCATTCACCGCCTCTGGGTCACACCACTGCCTCTTCCCCTGTGCCCCAACCTGCCACACAGATCCATTCCCCCTCCCAGGACACAGGCACGAGCACCGCCCCGCCCTGCACCCACACCCTCACCTCCACCGTTCTCCACTCCAATCAGTAATGTCTCTCAGCGCAGCGTTCAGCTGTCGCTAACACAAGCATTGGAGCGAAAGTGCAAATACGCCACCACCCGCACGCACAAGCTTTAAACGTGCACATTGCCAAATTGATCAGCCTGGAGATGCTGGTGTACAGGCTTGTGGAAACGGACGCTTTCAAAAACATGATGGCGACGGCGGTCCCGCGCTACTCGATCCCCAGTCGCCATTTTTTTTCCGGTGTGCCATCCCAGCCCTACACCAGCACATAAATCGTGCCCTCACCAATGCAGTTACTGGGAAGGTCCCCTTAACCACGGACACGTGTACAAGTACTGGCGGGCAGGGGCACTATATCTCCCTGACGGCACATTAGGTGAATTTGGTGGAGGCTGGGACCGAGTCAAAGCCTGGGACCGCTCACATCCTACCCACACCCAGAATAGTGGGTCCTACCTCGGTGCTGGTATCTGTGGCATTTTATGCCCCCTCCTCCAAACCCTCCCCCTCCTCCTCCTCCGCCACCTCTACCTCTAAATTAGGAAGTGTGAGCACGTCGCCAGCAGTCGGTAGCGCTCAGCGGTGGGCAAGCGTCAGCAAGCCGTGCTGAAACTAATTAGCTTAGGTGACAAGAGGCACACGGCCCCCGAGCTGTTGCAGGGTCTGACAGAGCAGACCGACCTCTGGCTTTCGCCACTGAATCTCCAACCGGGCATGGTCGTGTGTGACAATGGCCGTAACCTGGTGGCGGCTCTGCAGCTCGGCAGACTCACACACGTGCCATGCCTGGCCCACATCTTTAATCTGGTGGTTCAGCGATTTCTGAAAAACTACCCCCACTTGTCTGACCTGCTCGGCAAAGTGCGCCGCGTCTGTGCACATTTTCGCAAGTCCACCACGGAAGCTGCCACCCTGAGGGCCCTGCAACATCGGTTTCAGCTGCCAGAGCACCGACTGCTGTGCGACATGCCCACTGCACATGTTGGCCTGGCTGTACGAGAAGCACAGAGCAATAGTGGAATACCAGCTGCAACATAGGCGGCGTAGTGGTAGTCTGCCTCTGCAATTCTTTGCTGAGGAGTGGGCATGGATGGCAGATACCTGCCAGGTCCTCGGAAACTTTGAGAAGTCTACCCAGATAGTGAGCGGCGATGCTGCAATCATTAGCGTTACCATCCCACTGCTTTGCCTGCTGAGAAGTTCACTGCAAAGCATAAAGGCCGACGCTTTGCGGTTGGAACAGGGGACGGGGGATGACAGTATGTCGCTTGATAGCCAGACCACCCTGATGTCTACTTCTCAGCGCGTTTTGGAGGAGGGGGAGGAGGAGGGGGAAGAGACAGCTGGCCACACTGCAGAGGGTACCCATGCTGCTTGCCTCTCATCTGTTCAGCGTGTATGGGCTGTAGAGGAGGAGGAGGATCCTGAAAGTCATCTTCCTAGTGAGAACAGTGATGTGTTGCGTACTGGTACCCTGGCCCATATGGCTGACTCCATGTTAGGCTGCCTTTCTCGTGACCCTCACGTTAGACGCATTCTGGCCAACACGGATTACTGGGTGTACACCCTTCTCAACCCACGGTATAAGGAGAACCTTTCCACTCTCATTCCCGAAGAGGAAAGCGGTACGAGAGTGATGCAATACCACAGGGCCCTGGTGGAAAAAGTGATGCTAAAGTTCCCATCTGACAGCGCTAGTGGCAAAAGATGCAGTTCAGAGGGCCAAGTAGCAGGGAAGGCACGGGAATCATGCAGCATGTCCAGCGCAGGCAGGGGAAGACTCTCCAAGGCCTTTGCCAGCTTTATGGCTCCCCAGCAAGACTGTGTCACCACTCCCCAGTCAAGGCTGAGTCAGAGGGAGCACTGTAAAAAGATGGTGAGGGAGTACGTAGCCGATCGTACCACCATCCTCCATGATGCCTCTGCTCCATACAACTATTGGGTGTCAAAGCTGGACATGTGGCACGAACTTGCGCTGTACGCCCTGGAAGAGATGGCCTGCCCTGCTGCTAGCATCTTGTCAGAGAGGATGTTTAGTGCAGCTGGGGGAATCATCACGGATAAGTGTACCCGCCTGTCAACTGCCAGTGCCGACATGCTTACACTCATAAAGATGAACAAAGGCTGGATTTCCCCAGACTTCTCTTCTCCACCAGCGGAGAGCAGCGAAACCTAATGGTTCTTTACACTGTAACCGGAGAAAAAAGCATTCTCTATCACCAGAAAAAAAGGGGAAATTAGCTTTGTCAATCACTCTCGGATATTATTACTCCTCCTCCTCCTACTCCTCCTCCTAAAACAGCATGTCATCACGCTGAACTGCCAATTTTTCTGTGGCCCAAAAGGCTCTGCTTAAATTTTTTTTACAATTTTTCAAAGTTTCAAAAGTATCGATACTTTAACAGAAACCAATTCACAGGAGGGGGCGGAGCCTGACCATGGAGACACATGGCTGCTTGAGAGCTGAGCTCCCGTGCAGCGGTGTTTACCTGGACCGATAGCAGCGGCAATCAGATGCGGAGGATGGTGAAGACAGCGAGGGAGAAAGGCGGAGAGCATACTGAAACCCCTCGGCCAGCCAGAAACCAGGCAGATATGCAGAGGTACCTGAAGAAGCGGGCGGCCTGCTCTCCCGACGCGGCCAGCAAGATGGCGCCGAGCCAGGATTCAGCTACTGCTGCCGGAGGTGAGAGAGAGGAAGATTCCTATTCAGAAGGTGAGGAGAATGATAGGATCTCAAGAGGATTTATGAAAGAACTGCTACCTAAAACTATGCGCCCAGTACTTGCAGAGCTAATGGAGATAAAGGAGGAGGTTAGAAGCATGGGAAGAAGGGTGGAAGAGCTGGAGACCTCTACCTCCACCATTAATTCTCACTCACTGGAGATGGCCCAGATACTGAATGACCACCATGCCTATATAAACAAAATGCTTCTCTCACAAGAGGACCTTGAAAATAGAAATAGGCGCAATAATATCCAGATAAAAAACCTCCCTGAGTCCTGGGCGTCGGAGGTCCTCCCTAAAATTGCAAAAGAGCTCTTCACCTCACTTCTAGGCTCAGAAAAAGCTGATTCAATTATAATTGAGCGTATTCATAGAGCGCTTCGTCCATCCCCTGCACATTCCGAACCCCCGAGAGACATTATCTGCAAGCTTCTCTCCTTTCAGAACGCACTGGCAGTCCTTGGTGCTGCTAGAACCTACAGTACGGAAACACAGCAATACAAATTTTCTAGGACCTCGCTCCCTCTACCCTGGCAAAGCGCCGCCTTCTACGCCCGCTAACAGATGCCATACGATCAAAGGACATAAGATATGCCTGGATCTTCCCTTTTGGCATAGGGTTCACTTACAAAGAAAAAAGGTTCAACATTCGCATGCCAGAGGATCTTAAGAACTGTTGGCAACACCTGGGACTTGACCCAATACATATACCAAATTGGATGCCACTTCCAGAGCCACCCTCACTTTCTCGCCTCCCGGCGACAGACACCTTGCAGCTTGTGGGACCCGCTAAATCCCCCAAAAGTAAAAAAAAGAAGAGCAAGGAAGATACAAATAGAAGCAGAACCTGAAGCTAAAGCAAATGCATCGCTTTGAAAATCCATCTTCTTTGAGAACTCGCTGAATTATTGTTGTAGCAACATTGCTACCCACCTCCTACTTTGAACTTGAAGGACTTTGATCCTCCTATTTCCAAGTCGGTTTCGTTTGCACCTGAACCAATCAGGCTTACTTTGAAACTTTAACTAATATCCTGTTGATATTGTTACTTCATCCCCCACTTTACAGTCAGTTGTAACCCACCGAGCTGGAATACCCCAACTGTTGGACATCTGGCTTAGAGGATCTCTGAGGACTCTTATAAGCACTTATCTAACCCTACCCATTACCTAACGAATCTCTCTTCCTTTTGTGTCTCTTCCCACTGTCTACACCCTCACCCTTACTATCTAACCCCTACTGCGTCCTGTTTCTACATAACCACTAGCAGACTCCTATAAAAGCGCATCTATAGGCAAGGTATAAACTGATTTTATTGTTCTGTTTATCTCCACACCTAGCCTGACTACCTGGGAAAGAAGATCTCTCTCCACGGCCCGACAGAAAGCTCCAATGGCGGACATCCGTATCACTTCCTTCAACATCCGAGGTTAAACTCGCCCCTCAAGAGGCACAACCTCTCCCTCCTGCTGAAAAGGTATGGCACAAAAATCCTCCTTTTGCAGGAGACACACTTTAAAGGAGACAAGTGTTTCGCCCTACCAGGCAGACACTTCCCTCAAACCTTCCACAACACACACCCTACTTCGGAATCAAAAGGGGTTTCCATCCTATTCCATAAATTTTTGGCCTTTAAATGCGAAGCACAATATTCAGATGGAGAGGGCATGGTCTTGTTCCTCAGGGGATCGATTAACAATACCAAATTGACCCTGGCTAACCTATATGCTCCCAATGCAGATCAGGTCCCATGGCTAATTAAGCAGCTAGAGGTGCTCAGGAGTTTCGCCTCAGGTCAGGTCATTGTTGGGAGTGACTGGAATCTGACTCTCAACCCACTGCTGGACTCCTTGAGGGGTAGGTCCCAGGCTTCACAGAGGAAACTGAGGGCACTAAGCAGGCTCCTCCAAAAATTGAATGTAATAGACACCTGGCGACACTTACACCCGTCCACTAAGGATTTTACCTATTACTCCACCGTACATTCCTCCTTCCAGAGGTTAGACTACCTCTTTATTTCCTCCAAACTCCAAAACATCTCTGAAGAGCGCTGTCATAGAACCCATGATGATCTCAGACCATGCCCCACTGCACATTAATATTCTCCCTTTCCAAGAAACCCCGAAAGAGTGGAGATGGCGCCTCAATGATTCTTAATTAGACACACCAGATAACAAAACCCAAATCACAGAGTCACTTCAAGAGTATTTTCAGCTCAACTCTAACAGGAAAATAGGGACCCCAATAATCTGGGAAGCCCATAAGGCTTACATCAGAGTGCTACTTATTGATTTGGGAACGAGAGCCAAAAAACAGCAGCAAAAAGAAATTGATAAGAAACTTTCTCAAATAGCCGCTCTTGAGCAGGTCGCTAAAAGCTCCCAAAATAAAAATAACTTAGAAGAACTAATATCACTGCGACGAGATCTACGAAACTCCCTTGAGTTTAAATTTAATAAGAAATACCTCTACTTAAAACATACGTTCTATGCACACGGAAATAGAGGGAGTAAATTCATGACAGCTTTAATTAAAAAAAACCGTAGCAGAAATCACATAAACTCAATAAAAACCCAAGCAGGAGATATTGCTTCCTCCTCAATGGGAATCGCAAGGGAGTTTCATCAATTTTACTCAATCCTCTACGACCTCCAGAGACAAAACCCCAACACAGATACTCAGCGAATTAAAGCACAAATTAATTCATTTCTCGCCTCAGTACAGCTCCCTAAATTGGAAATAAACAAAGCCTGTTCCCTACTGACCCCAGTAACCCAGCAGGAAATTGAGGATACAATAGACTCCTGGGCACAGGAAAAAAGCCCCGGCCGGGACGGCCTCACTTTGACCTACTATAAAACTTTTAAACCAACCCTAATCCCGCATTTAACGAACCTATTCAACGCATTATTTCAGGGAGAACCCCTACCTAAACAATCATTAGAAGCGCAGATTACGCTAATACACAAAGAAGGGAAAGACCCCGAAGAGTGTAGCAGCTACAGGCCAATATCCCTAATAAATCTTGACATGAAATTGTGGGCCAAGCTACTATCCAAACGACTAGAAGACTATATACCCTGACTAATTAATAGCGAGCAAGCAGGCTTCGTGAAGGGAAGGGAGGGTCGAGACAACTGCTACCGCTTACTACACGCAATAAGGTACACGCGGACTCAGGGTATCCCAATGGTCATCGCTAGTACCGACGCTGAAAAAACGTTTGATAGAGTTAGCTGGGAGTACATGGAGGCGGTGCTGGAGAGATTCGGCCTTCCCGATTCCTTTATCAAAGCAATATTTTCCTTATACTCCAGTCCATATGCCAGATTAAAGATTAATGAAGTCTTGTCGGCCCCGATCGACATCCACAATGGGACCCGTCAGGGTTGCCCACTATCTCCTACCCTCTTCATCTTAACCCTTGAACCCCTACTTCAGAGCATTAGACAAGACCCAAATATCCACGGTCTAAGTTGCAGCCAAAGCACCCTCTCGACCGTGGCATTCGCAGATGGCATCGCGATAGTAATTACCGAACCAGAAAAAAGCCTGCCCAAACTGATCACACAACGAAAAGACTTTGGTGCAATATCAAATTTCAAAATTAATTTCTCCAAATCCACCATTTTAAATATCTCAGTGTCAGAACCTAATTATCGCAATTTGAGATCTTGATCTCCCTTCACTTGGTTCAACTCAGCGATCGACTATCTCGGCATTAAACTAACCAAAAAAGATCTATATTCCTACAATTTTAAGCCTCTCATTCCACAAATCAAAAGCAAGTTTCTCTCATATGACCTCCCATTTATATAGTGGTTCGGTAGAAAAAATATTATTAAATCGTACGTATTACCGATAATCCTGTACAAAATCCGCATGGTACCGATTTCTTTACCTAGAACCTTCTTTGAGAGTTTACGGAGAGCTTTCTCCAGCTATGTATGGAGGCAGAAAAGGCCGCGTTTAGCCTATAGTCTGATGATAAAATGACGATCGGAAGAAGGAATTGATCTACCCTGTGTGAGAGCTTATCATAAGGCAACCCAATTGAATTATTGGATGGAGCTTACTCACCTAACGAAGGATCCCTTACTATTTAACCTAGCAGAGAGATTGCACGGCTCGTCTATAATAGAGGACCTGTGGTACCCTACGAAATCCAAATATAAAGCAACAAACTTTAATCCCTTGCTTGGGTGCCCCTGCGAGGCCTGGGACGACCTTAGGGTTTCTCTAGCTCCGGTACCCTCACCGCTCTCCCCACTACGAGCCTTGCATAGGTTGATAGGGTCCCCCCAGACCCATCAATGGGGAGTCTCTGGAAGAGCTTTTCCGCAGGGAAGGTAGAAGATATACAATCTCAAGCTCACAAAAAACCTGAGGAGATCCTCCAGACCCTATTACCCAACCATAAATTCTCTTTTCTACAGACCGCACACATAACCGGCTCCATAGGGAAATTTCTGAACACCTATAAATCTACAAGACCTAAAACCCCCTTCGAAAGGGTCCTGGGAGAAGGGTCCACCGTACCAAGAAAAATTTCAAATCTAAGGAGAAAGTTCATTTTCCCAGCCACGGCCTCTAAGACTGCGTTCTTAGTCTCATGGGAGAAAGAACTAAATATATCACTTCTCCAGCTGAAGTAAAACTTATATTAAAAACAGCATTCGGCCTCTTTCCATGCATATTAATGCAAGAGTGCCATTATAAACTCTTGGTACAGTGGTATAAAACCTCCCAATGGATAGCCGCCTACAAACTTGCCCCCCATGAAAGATGCTGGAGATGCAACCAGGGAGTAGGCTCATACCTACATATATGGTGGGAATGCCCCCTTATTAACCCATACTGGAAGGGAAACACTAAAAGGCATGTCACCAAACTTAACACTCACTGCTGATCTGATCTTCCTTTGGAGACCTTCTGCAGCCTTCCATCCTATGAGGAACAGACTAATTGCCCTGGCCATTGATGCAGCTAAGGCCCTTATACCTCTACTGTGGCTACAGGAATCCCCACCCTCATTGAACCAATGGAGGGAAAAAGTTGACTTAATCTGCAATATAGAAGAATTATCAAGTTGGGGAAGAGGAAAGCATGATTAATTCGTACAGATGTGGAGCCCCTGGAAGGCCCTGGTGTGGAGGGATTAATGCAGGACATACAGAAATACTTTGTGCCGTACCTTCTCAGAGGACCTATCTCACTGGGTTCTCCTACACACATACATATTTTCTAACACAAGCAAACAAGCCTTAAATACACCTTTACGGATGACAGATATCTAGAGGTTTTGACCTGAGTACCGCGCTAGGATTACATACAGGAAACCTTGGGAGCCCCATGGGGCGGACACTCGAGCAACCTCAGACAACAAATACTCCACCCCTCCCGTAGCGTCTACCCTCCCCCTGCCCCCCCCCTCTTCACTCCTACCCCCCCCCCCCCCCAGTGTTTTGTCTTTTAACCCACTATGCACCAAGAAATGTATATAAGAGATACTGCAGTATCCGGTGTAGGGATACAAGGTAGAGCTAAATTCTACGTTTACTTACCGTTGTTAGTTGATATGGCTTTTATACTGCTCCTAGCCCATTAGGACTAGGCATAAAACTGATCTGTATGTATGCCAAGTTATATATGTTTATATAATGCAACAAAATTCAAATAAAACTTTTTTTTTTTTTTTTTTTAAGAAACCAATTCACAGGGCTGCCTGCAGGCTCTTTTACAAATTAAGCAACAGCGAGCTGTATCTTTAAAAAATGTTTATGGGTTTCACCTGGGGTCTGCCTATACTTTTGCTACAGAAATGTTACTGGGGTCTGCCTATACTTCTGCTACAGGAATGTTACAGGGGTCTGCCTATACCTTTGCTACAGAAATGTTACTGGGGTCTGCCTATACCTTTGCTACAGAAATGTTACTGGGGTCTGCCTATATCTTGGTACAGGAATGTTACTGGGGTCTGCTTATTCTATGGGTGCACAAAGACTTCTCATCGCAGTGTTTTACCTATCTGGCACAATTACACTGACTGAATAGGGCAGAAATGTGGGCCGAGGCCAAGGTCCTTGGGGGGGTGAAGCTCTCCCATGTTTGGGCACTCTGATTTCTTCCTGTGTAACACCATCTTTGTGCACTGACAGCATAGGCAAGCCCAATGAACTCAAAGACTTCCCCTTGCGGTGTTGAGCTATCTGACACCTACACAGAATGAATTGTGTGGGGACACATGGATTTCCCATTGCTATGTAACTCAGGGCACCTTGGGTCACACAAGGTGGAGGCTGGGACCGAGCCTGACCCTTGGCCCACTCACATACTTCCCACACAGACTATTGCGGGTCCTACCTCGATCATGGTTTCTTGGCCTTGTTATGCCACCTCCTCCTCCTGCTTGGCGTCAGGGAATCAGCACTGGGCAACATGTATTTTCTCCCATGTTACCAAAGTTATCTGAGACACTGGTTTGGGCCAAACAAAAGGAGCGTTACTGCATTAATGAGACGTTCACAGCTGTACTAGCATCGGAGTCTGCTTTATGCGCACGGTTGCTGAGGGTGTGTGCAGAGGCCGAGGTCCTCGGCGGAGTGAAAGTCTGCCATGTTTGGGCACTGTAATTGCTTCATGTTTAATACTTTCCTTGGGTTTCTTTGGCTCGCCTATGCTGTGGGTGCACACAGACTTCCCATAGCGGTGTTTTACCTGTCTGGTACAAATACACTGACTGACTTGGGTAGGGTGCAGAGTGCAGATGCCTTTCCCATTGCGTTGTTCAGCTATCTGACACCTACACAGAATGAATAGTGTGTGGACACATGGATTTCGCATTGCTATGTAGCTTGCGGCACCTTGGGTCATGCAAGGTGGAGGCTGGGACCGAGCCTGACCCTGGGCCCGCTCACATACTTCCCACACAGACTATTGTGGGTCCTACCTCGGTCATGGATTCTTGGCCTTGTTACAATACCTCCTCCTCCTGCTTGGGGTCAGTGGATCAGCACTGGGCAACATGTATTTTCTCTCGTGTTACCACAGTTATCTGAGACACTGGTTTGGGCCAAACAAAAGGATTATTACTGCATTAATGAGATGTTCACAGCTGCACTAGCATTCGAGTCCGCTTTATGCCCACGATTACTAAGGGTGTGATCCGAGGTTGAGGTCCTTGGCAGGGTGAAACTGCCTTGTTTGGGCGCTCTGATTTCTTTATGTGTAATACTTTCCTTGGGTTCCAGGGGCTCGTCTATGCTGTGGGTGCACAAAGACTTCCCATTGCGTTGTTTTACCTGTCTGGCACAAACACACTGACTCACTAGGGCAGAAATGTGGGCTGAGGCCGAGGCCCTTAGCAGGGAGAAACTCTGCCATGTTTGGGTACTCTGATTTCCTCATGTGTAACACCATGCTTGAGTTCCGTGGGCTCGTCTATGCTGTGAGTGCACAAAGACTTCCCATAGCAGTGTTTTACCTGTCTGGCACAAACACACTGACTGACTAGGGCAGAAATGTAGGCCGAGGCCCTTAGCAGGGTTAATCTCTGCCATGTTTGTGCGCTCTGATTTCTTCTTGCGTAATACCATCTTTGTGCACTGACAGCATAGGCAAGCCTAACTAACTCAAAGACATTCCATTGCAGTGTTGAGCTATCTAACACCTACACAGAATGAATTGTGTGGGGACACATGGATTTCCCATTGCTATGTAACTCACAGCTCCTTGGGTCACATAAGGTGGAGGCTGGGACCGAGTCTGACCCTGGGCCCGCTCACGTGCTTCCCACACAGAGTATTGCTGCATTGTGGAGATGTGTAGAAGTGCTGGCACCTGAGTCCCCTTTATGCCCACGTTTGCGGCTCCTGACAATTTTGTGACGGAGGTGGCACGGGATTGGAATGATGATCGTACGTCAATTTATCATCAATTCTCAACAGCATTGTGGGCTATCGCCCACACTTTCAAAGAGAGTCGCTGCCTGGCCCTGCCAACCCTCTGCAGTGTGTGTCTCCGGTTCCTCCTCATCCAGTACGCGCCTATAAATAGACATGAGGGTGGTGTGGCTATGAAGCGAGCATGTAGCATGAGGGCAGCTGAATGCTGCGCAGGGAAACTTTTGTGTGCGCTGTGGACGCAGGATCGTGCGCGGGGGTTGGACAGCAATGCCAGCATATAACCCAGGAGAAGAGGCAGCAGTGTCACACGCAGGCAGTGATTGTCCTTGGTTGCAGGTAGTGTGGTGCTTAACTAAGGTGTGCCTTGCTAATGAGGGTTTGTCCGCAGTAAATTGTTAGGGGGGTGATGCCAGACTCTTTACCCCATTTTCGCTTAATAGTGGGACCTGGGAGCCTCAGATGCAGCCATGCATGCTGCCCCTGCCCTTCCCTATCCGTTTCTGTGATGTTTCCATGACTTTCTGATGTTTTCTGGTGTTTCACAAGTCATCAGCTATGCGGAGCATCGGTCCCATGCAAAAATGCTCGAGTTGCCAATTGACTTCAATGGGGTTCGTTACTCGAAACGAGCTCTCGAGTATTACGAAAAGTTTGACTCGAGCAACGAGCACCCGAGCATTTTGGTGCTCGCTCATCTCTAATAATAGGTAATGCCTGTTGATATGGTGCCCCACTCTCTGTGCTCAGAGCACCCTTCAATATACAGAGTACACAAACCTTTATTCCAATGAGAACCTCTCATATGCCGCTATGATACAGAAATTTCCTATGACTGAAAGTAAACTGCAAGGGGGTAAGAAAATGAGAAGATTCTTTGTCAATAATCTGTAAGGAAAAAACTCTACTATCCAAGCATGCTGGGATTTCATTAAAGAAGAATTTTTCTACTTAATTTCTCTTGTTCTTTCTCTTTTTGTAGGGGACTTGGCCTTTTCAACAACATGTGACTCATATTTCTTGAAAATGGCTTAAACAATGTCTATTGTTGGTAATCTCTTATGACAAATGCTGCACATGCGAAAATGTTTGCAGATCATAAAAACCTATTACTTGTCATTTTTTAAGAAGATGAACGTGATTAGGTTTATTTGTTCTCAGCTAGCAGTTATATTTTGCCCTTATATAGTATAAATGATTGGATTTCTGAAAAGTGGATACTTAGCACAGTCAGTGTAAAAAAAAAAAAAAGCAAAATGTCCTTTTAGGGTTTTTTCGCACAAAGTGTTGATAAAAAAAAACACAAAAAACATCGTTTTTAGAGCAGCTTTATGAGCCAAAGCCAGAAATGGGCCCAGCAGGAAGAAGAAGTATAAAACTTTCCTTTATGTTTCCCATCCATTTTGAATATATTTGGCTCAAAAAACTACATAAAAAGTTACCACAAATAGTGTGCTTTTTCAGATAAAAAGATGTTTTTAAACCCCCATATAAGTTAGAAACATCAAGAGGTTTTAATGAAATTGTAACCAATAGAACAACCTTCTAATTTTCCAAGTGCAGTATTTGATGCTTTTTTTCATTATTTAAAGGGACCTGCCACTGGGTTCATGCTGCCCAAAACTCTGTGGTGTTTCAGAATCACTCTTAAAGAAGCATGCAGACGTCAAGGTCAGGGCGTGATTGGAACACTTAGGGCGAGCACCCACTGGCGTTTGCGTTTCCCGCGGGGAAAAAACGCAGCGTTTTCGCCGCGTGTCCCGCGTTTTTCCCGCGGCGTTTTTCGCGGCGTTTTCGCGGCGTTTTCGCGGCTTTGCCATTACTTTCCATGGAGAAAAATAAGGACACATATGCAACTGACAGTTCCTATGTTAAAAACGCAAACGCAATGCAAAAAAAACGCCAGTGGACAGGAACACATGTTATCTCTATGCCTGTGCAGGAAAAACGCAAAACGCAAAACGCAAAACGCAGGTAAAAAAACGCCAGTGGGTGCTCGCCCTTAGGGCGAGCACCCACTGGCGTTTGCGTTTTCCGCGGGAAAAAAACGCAGGGTTTTCGCCGCGTTCCCCGCGGTTTTTCCGCCCGTTTTCCGCGGCGTTTTTCGCGGCGTTTTCGCGGCGTTTTCGCGGCTTTTCCATTAATTTCCATGGAGAAAAATAAGGACACATATGCAACTGACAGCTCCTATGTTAAAAACGCAAACGCAACGCAAAAAAAACGCCAGTGGACAGGAACACATGTTATCTCTATGCCTGTGCAGGAAAAACGCAAAACGCAAAACGCAAAACGCAGGTAAAAAAACGCCAGTGGGTGCTCGCCCTTATGGTTACACAATTACTAAATTTGCTGTGTATTTGCAGTCCCACTTCCAGCAGCAATTGATGGCTTCCTGCTTCTTCAAAGCTTCTGCTATAGGAGTAATTAAGGCTGGCTGCACAGGACCAGGTCAGATTCTGGATGCATGATCCCCCACTGGAACCTGATCCTGTGCCCAGTGGGTGATGCCGTGTACCTATCATTTCTTGTCATGTGCGGGCAGCCTTCTGTGCTGCGAGCCGTAGGACATGCCCAGTACAGATTTTCTCGTGCCTTTACTAGGTGATGACGTGGGTCCCATGACTTTTCTGCAATGTCAAATGCGGAAGGGCCACAGGTTGAACAGCTTCGTTGACTTCAATGGAAGCTATCTGTGTAGAACCCACATGAAAATAAAGGATGCTGCAATTTTTCCTCCGTGAAAGAATTGCAGTTGCTGTCCACTCGTGTGAGCGGACATTTGGATGTTCCATTGGTTTGAATTGGTTTGAATTTGAATTAGTTTGTACATTGGCCAATGAACTTAAGCTGCAAGGCCGCGATCAAGGCTCTGCATTGTCTTGCTGGTCCCTATACTAGCGAGACAACTGACCCCAAGCTGCAGGGAGTATGGCAGGACCTTACCTAATAAGCAAGGCGATCTCCTCAATAAAGGCCGCCCAGCAATGGGACCTCTGTCCTGACTATGCCTCAAGGGTTAATACACAGAACCAGGGTTAGCATGCCAGACACAAAACCACATAGAACAGGACAATTCACTCCTCATGTCTAGCTACCTGCACAGACATACAGAACATGATGCTGTTGACACCATATAGACAGAACAAGGCTATCCACACCTAATATCTGGCCACCGGCACAAACACTGGGCATGACACTGTTTACCCACATAACACATGTACCGGCATGCAAAACCAACAAACCCTAGAGTGAAGGGAAACCAGTTTCCTCTTGCAGAGGGAGGATATTTATCTGCAAACAGACAGGTGGTGATGGGCTAGCAGGAGAACACCACAACCAGCCAGCTCAATCATTTCACACCTGTGAGGTTGTGCTGCTAGAAACTTATGTGGTACAACAGGTCCCAGCCAGCACAACCCTTACACATAGCAGGAGCTTTGAAGAAGCAGGAAGCCTGTAATTGTTGGATCCCACAGGAATGCTCTGTTCCTGCTGTGAAGATCCCGGGGATTGACTTTACCTGGTAGCCATAACCAGGGCACTATCTATAATGAAAGGAATTTTGGTAGCCATAAGCAGGGTACCATCTCTTTATGATGAACATTTTAATGTCCAGTGTAAAGCCATGTATCACCAATGATTCTAGGGTAAAAAAAGCTCTAATTTCCAAATGTCTTCAATGCACTGTTCTATTTGTTTGCAGAAATTCCGGGACTCAGGGCAGAACTATATAAAATGGAAAAGATGTATCAGCTGGAATTTTAATGCGTGGTATATCTCTAACATGGTAGGTCTCTGAGGTGTATTAGTTATGAGTTGATCAAAATGGTTAGTCCCCATTTCACATTGGACAGATCTAAGTGGGTACAAAAAGAGCGTAATTGACAATATAGCAGATATTGTGTTCTCGGGATGTTATATTTTCAAGATGCAGACAGGGAGGTCAGGTGTCCAGACCAGCCTCAGGGAAGGTGGGGGAAACAACTGAAACTAACAGCATATATGACACTAACCACCAAAGTTTAGAGATGGAATGAAATAAGGGCTAAATGACCCGCACCGTCTAGTAAGAGGGACTAGAATTTATGTGCAGTATACAAATGGTGATTAGCTGACTGGAGAACTCCACACCATCCGCCAACCAAATCAACCACACTTACAGCAGTGTGCTTCTGGAAACCCATTGTTTCAGGAGCACAATGTGACAACTATCACCCTCATCCATTCCCGGCTCGACTACTGCAACTCGCTGCTAATCTCCCTTCCCTGCACCAGACTCTCCAATCCATATTAAATGTGGCGGCCGGGCGCATCTTCCTGTCCAGCTGCTTCTCAGATGCCTCTCTCCTGTACCAGTCACTGCACTGGCTGTCCTTACACTATAGAACTCAAGTCAAACTCCTCACCTGCACTCCGTGGCGCTGCGCCACCATACATTGACTTCCCTCCTGTCCATACATTAACCAGCCCGTGCACTCCGTTCCGCTAACACATAATACTAAACGCCCCCCTAATCCGTACCTCACATGCTCACTCCAGGACCGCTCCAGAGCTGCACCTGTGCTCTGGAACGCACTACACCAAAACATGCGGATAATCATCAATTTACTGAACATGAGACTTGCCCTGAACATGCACCTCTTCAAACAAACATACCAAATCTCCTGAACTAACACCTCTTCCCCACCTACAACATCCCTCCCTCCTCCCCCCCATGCCTGGACTTTGATCTATCTACGGGACCCAACACTTCTCCACTTTGCCTACCGTGTACATCTCCTACCCCTGTACCGCCTGCATCACCCTCTCCATGTTGTATTTAAGCTCGTTGCAACAATCCCACCCCTTTTTATTCCTAATAACTGATTATTACCTGTCTTTGGTGTATCAGCTATGTTCCATATGTTGTGAAAACGCTGTGAAATAAGTTAGCGCTATATAAATAAAGTTTATTATTATTACGTATGTAATTACTTGAGTGGACGGTACAGAGATCTGTCTAATAATCATTTACACTTAAGCTTGTAACCATGACAAAGGGACCTCTATGTATAGAGCAAAGAAAGTTTCATTGTCATTGTAGATGGGGATTCTTTACTGTAAGGGCAGTGTAACTACGATACTCTCTGTCAGAGTTGTAATAATTGATTTCTTGAACAAATTCAAGAGAAGCTTTGATGTCTTTTTTTAAATTAATATCAGAAGTTATTTATTTTTATTTATTCTAATTGTCATTTTTTGAAGTCAGGAAGAAATTTTTCCCTCTAATATAGGGCATTTGGCATCCACTTCAAGGTGTTTTTTGCCTTTGTAGTGCACAGAAATTGTATGACACTCCATAATAGTCTAGATTCTGAGGTGATGTGATGTAATAAATGCTAAAAGTTCTTTAAAGTTATTGTTGGTCAATCTCTCTATGTCCGGACTATTGCAGCCTAGTTTACAGGCACTTGTCAGGCAGTCAGGAAATAGATAGTCTGTAATAGGTAGAAAGGTCCCAAGCACGGGTTGGTTGATGGCAGTTAGTGGAAAGAGAAGAGCGAATGGTTTGGGGGGATCTGTGGAAGTGGACTCTGCAGAGGGGACCAGAGGAGGTTGCTAGACAGAAAGTGCCAGACCAAGAGAGATCTACCAACCAATGCGGTGGGACAGAAAGTGTGAGTACCCAAAGTTCTGTAATAGTCATTAAGGAAAAGAAAAGGAAAGTGATAGATAACCTTCACCCAAGATCCAAAGTAACTGTAATGCACTAGGAATGAAGCTTTATACAAAAAGGAACAAAGGTATTTGAATACTCAAAAGAATAGAAGAAGCTAAAGAGAGAAAAGCAGGAGGGCAAAGCATAGAGGACAGAAAGTATCCTGTGCATTATTACTGTTAAAGAGTAGAGATGAGCGAACGTACTCGTCCGAGCTTGATACTCGTTCGAGTATTAGCGTGTTCGAGATGCTCGTTACTAGAGGCGAGCACCACGTGATGTTCGAGTTACTTTCACTTTCATCTCTGAGACGTTAGCGCGCTTTTCTGGCCAATAGAAAGACAGGGAAGGCATTACAACTTCCCCCTGCGACGTTCAAGCCCTATACCACCCCCCTGCAGTGAGTGGCTGGCGAGATCAGGTGTCACCTGAGTATATAAATCGGCCCCTCCCGCGGCTCGCCACAGATGCATTCTGACAGAGATCAGGGAAAGTGCTGCTGGTGCTGGAGCTGCTATAGGGAGAGTGTTAGGAGTGATTTTAGGCTTCAAGAACCCCAACGGTCCTTCTTAGGGCCACATCTGACCGTGTGCAGTACTGTTGAGGCTGCTTTTAGCTGTGTTGCACAATTTTTTTTTTGTATATCGGGCGTGCAGAGCATTGCGTCCGTAGTCTGCAGTCATTGTACAGAGTATAGGGCCAGTACTGGTGAGGCAGGGAAAGAGATATTCAGGCTATATTGGCAGTGGGCTTTTTCCAAAAAATTGGGGAAAAATACTATATTTGGGCTGCCTGTGACCGTCTTCAGTTTACTGCGTGTCTGCTGGGGGTAGTAGTCCTAATTAATACGCAGCTAAGCGTTACAGCAGGCTTGCGCAAAATTGTTTCCTGGATCTGCTGTCTCTGTTACATCAGCGCCGTCATCCCGCCAGAGGGAAACAGTATACATAATATTATACGCTGCCTACAGTATCTATCTGCTGGGGGTAGTAGTCCTAATTAATACGCAGCTAAGCGTTACAGCAGGCTTGCGCAAAATTGTTTCCAGGATCTGCTGTCTCTGTTGCATCAGCGCCGTCATCCCACCAGAGGGAAACAGTATACATAATATTATATGCTGCCTACAGTATCTGTCTGCTGTATCAGCTCAGCATTTTAAAAAAATAGAAGCAAAATACTTAAGGCCTACTACTAGCCTTCGGCCACTTGACTGCTTCTGCACTGTGAATTCCACTAGCTCAGTCATACGCACCTACGTCTCACTATAGGTATGCGCAAAATTGTTTCCTGGCTCTGCTGTGCGTTCCATAAGGGAAGTCAGCCTCCAACCACAGGCCAATAAGCGGCACATTTAATTACAGCGTTCTGTTTCTGCACTACTGGTAATACAGCATGCTGAGCGGTAGGGGTAGGCCTAGAGGACGTGGACGCGGGCGAGGACGCGGAGGCCCAAGTCAGGGTGTAGGCACAGGCCAAGCTCCTGATCCAGGTGTATCGCAGCCGACTGCTGCGGGATTAGGAGAGGCACGTTTCTGGCATCCCCACATTCATCTCACAATTAATGGGTCCACGCGGTAGACCTTTATTAGAAAATGAGCAGTGTGAGCAGGTCCTGTCGTGGATGGCAGAAAGAGCATCCAGCAATCTATCGACCACCCAGAATTCTGCGCCGTCCACTGCTGCAGCTCTGAATCCTCTGGCTGCTGCTCTTCCTTCCTCCCAGCCTCCTCACTCCATTACAATGACACATTCTGAGGAGCAGGCAGACTCCCAGGAACTGTTCCCGGGCCCCTGCCCAGAATGGCCAGCAATGGGTCCTCTCCCACCGGAGGAGTTTGTCGTGACCAATGCCCAACCTTTGGAAAGTTCCCGGGGTCCGGGGGATGAGGCTGGGGACTTCCGGCAACTGTCTCAAGAGCTTTCAGTGGGTGAGGAGGACGATGACGATGAGACACAGTTGTCTATCACTCAGGTAGTAGTAATTGGAGTAAGTCCGAGGGAGGAGCGCACAGAGGATTCGGAGGAAGAGCAGCAGGACGATGAGGTGACTGACCCCACCTGGTTTGCTACGCCTACTGAGGACAGGTCTTCAGAGGGGGAGGCAAGTGCAGCAGCAGGGCAGGTTGGAAGAGGCAGTGCGGTGGCCAGGGGTAGAGGCAGGGCCAGACCGAATAATCCACCAACTGTTTCCCAAAGCGCCCCCTCGCCGGGGAGCCACCACCACCAGCATGCGCAGACATATGATGGCCAAGCACCCCACAAGGTGGGACGAAGGCCGTTCACCGCCTCCGGTTTGCTCCACTGCCTCTCCCTCTGTGCCCCAACCTGCCACTGAGATCCAACCCCCCTCTCAGGCCACAGGCACTACCGTCTCCTGGCCTGCACCCACACCATCACCTCCGCTGTCCTCGGCCCCATCCACCAATGTCTGTCAGCGCACCGTCCAGCCGTCGCTAGCGCAAGTGTTGGAGCGCAAGCGCAAGTACGCAGCCACGCACCCGCACGCTCAAGCGTTAAACGTTCACATAGCCAAATTAATCAGCCTGGAGATGCTGCCGTATAGGGTTGTGGAAACGGAGGCTTTCAAAGGTATGATGGCGGTCGCGGCCCCTCGCTACTCAGTTCCAAGTCACCACTACTTTTCCCGATGTGCCGTCCCAGCCCTGCACGACCACGTCTCCCGCAACATTGTACGCGCCCTCACCAACGCGGTTACTGGCAAGGTCCACTTAACAACGGACACGTGGACAAGCACAGGCGGGCAGGGCCACTACATCTCCCTGACGGCACATTGGGTGAATTTAGTGGAGGCTGGGACAGAGTCAGAGCCTGGGACCCCTCACGTCCTACCCACCCCCAGAATTGCGGGCCCCAGCTCGGTGGTGGTATCTGCGGCAGTGTATGCTTCCTCCACTAAACCACCCTCCTCCTCCTCCTACGCAACCTCTGTCTCGCAATCAAGATGTGTCAGCAGCAGCACGTCGCCAGCAGTCGGTGTCGCGCGGCGTGGCAGCACAGCGGTGGGCAAGCGTCAGCAGGCCGTGCTGAAACTACTCAGCTTAGGAGAGAAGAGGCACACGGCCCACGAACTGCTGCAGGGTCTGACAGAGCAGACCGACAGCTGGCTTGCGCCACTGAGCCTCCAACCGGGCATGGTGGTGTGTGACAACGGCCGTAACCTGGTGGCGGCTCTGCAGCTCGGCAGCCTCACGCACGTGCCATGCCTGGCCCACGTCTTTAATTTGGTAGTTTAGCGGTTTCTGAAAAGCTACCCACACTTGTCAGACCTGCTCAGAAAGGTGTGCCGGCTCAGCGCACATTTCCGCAAGTCCAACACGGACGCTGCCACCCTGTGGACCCTGCAACATCGGTTTAATCTGCCAGTGCACCGACTGCTGTGCGACGTGCCCACACGGTGGAACTCTACGCTCCACATGTTGGCCAGGCTCTATGAGCAGCGTAGTGCTATAGTGGAATACCAACTCCAACATGGGCGGCGTAGTGGCAGTCAGCCTCCTCAATTCTTTACAGAAGAGTGGGCCTGGTTGGCAGACATCTGCCAGGTCCTTGGAAACTTTGAGGAGTCTACCCAGATGGTGAGCAGCGATGCTGCAATCATTAGCGTCACCATTCCTCTGCTATGCCTCTTGAGAAGTTCCCTGCAAAGCATAAAGGCAGACGCTTTGCGCTCGGAAACAGAGGCGGGGGAAGACAGTATGTCGCTGGATAGTCAGAGAACCCTCCTGTCTATATCTCAGTGTGTTGAGGAGAAGGAGGAGCATGAGGAGGATGAGGAGGAGGGGGAAGAGACAGCTTGGCCCACTGCTGAGGGTACCCATGCTGCTTGCCTGTCATCCTTTCAGCGTGTATGGCCTGAGGAGGAGGAGGAGGATCCTGAAAGTGATCTTCCTAGTGCGGACAGCCATGTGTTGCGTACAGGTACCCTGGCATACATGGCTGACTTCATGTTAGGATGCCTTTCTCGTGACCCTCGCGTTACACGCATTCTGGCCACTACGGATTACTGGGTGTACACACTGCTCGACCCACGGTATAAGGAGAACCTTTCCACTCTCATACCCGAAGAGGAAAGGGGTTCAAGAGTGATGCTATACCACAGGACCCTGGCGGACAAACTGATGGTAAAATTCCCATCCGACAGCGCTAGTGGCCGAAGGCGCAGTTCCAAGCGCCAGGTAGCAGGGGAGGCGCTGAGATCAGGCAGCATGTACAGCACAGGCAGGGGAACACTCTCTAAGGCCTTTGACAGCTTTCTGGCTCCCCAGCAAGACTGTGTCACCGCTCCCCAGTCAAGGCTGAGTCGGCGGGAGCACTGTAAAAGGATGGTGAGGGAGTACGTAGCCGATCGCACGACCGTCTTCCGTGACGCCTCTGCCCCCTACAACTACTGGGTGTCGAAGCTGGACACGTGGCCTGAACTCGCGCTGTATGCCCTGGAGGTGCTTGCTTGTCCTGCGACTAGCGTCTTGTCAGAGAGAGTGTTTAGTGCGGCTGGGGGAATCATCACAGATAAGCGTACCCGCCTGTCAACCGACAGTGCCGACAGGCTTACACTCATCAAGATGAACAAAGCCTGGATTTCCCCAGACTTCTCTTCTCCACCAGCGGACAGCAGCGATATCTAAACAATACGTAGGCTGCACCCGCGGATGGAAGCATTGTTCTCTATCACCATCAAAAACATGGACCTTTTAGCTTCATCAATCTGTGTATAATATTCATCCTCCTCCTCCTGCTCCTCCTCCTGAAACCTGACGTAATCACGCCGAACGGGCAATTTTTCTTAGGCCCACAAGGCTCAGTCATATAATTTTTGTAAACAATTTTTATACGTTTCAATGCTCATTAAAGCGTTGAAACTTGCACCTGAACCAATTTTTATTTTAACTGGGCTGCCTCCAGGCCTAGTTACAAATTAAGCCACATTAACCAAAGCGATTAATGGGTTTCACCTGCCCTCTTGGTTGGGCATGGGCAATTTTTCTGACGTACATTAGTACTGTTGGCACACCAATTTTTTGGGGCCCTCGCCTACAGTGTAATCCAATAAATTTTTTGCCCACCTGCATTAAAGCTGACGTTACATCAGCTGTGATGGGCACTGCAATGGGATACATTTATGTACAGCCGGTGGGTTCCAGGGAGCCACCCATGCTGTCGGTCCACACGGAGTTGTAACTGCATGTGTCCACTTCTAAAGAACCCCAGTCTGACTGGGGCATGCAGTGTGGCCGAAGCCCACCTGCATTAAACATGACATTACCTCAGCTGTGATGGGCAATGCAATGGGATATATTTATGTACCGCCGGTGGCTTCCTGGCACCCACCCATGCTGTTGGTCCACACGCAGTTGTAACTGCATGTGTCCACTTCTAAAGATCCCCAGTCTGACTGGGGCATGCAGTGTGGGCCAAAGTCCACCTGCATTTAATCGGACGTTACCTCAGCTGTGATGGGCACTGCAATGGGATACATTTATGTACAGCCGGTGGGTTCCAGGGAGCCACCCATGCTGTGGGTGCACACGGAATTCCCATTGCGGAGTTGTACCTGCCTGTGACTATGTATAAAAAACCGTGGTCTGACTGGGGCACGCAGACACCTTGACAGAATAAATACTGTGTGGCACATAGGTTCCCCATTGCTATGCCCACGTGTGCAGCTCCTGATGGCGGTGGCACAGGATTATATTTCTCATTGCTTCTATACAGCATTGTGGGCTATCGCCCCACCCCTTTTAAAGAGGGTCACTGCCTAGCCGTGCCAACCCTCTGCAGTGTGTGCCTGTGGTTCCTCCTCATGGCAGACGCACTTATAAATAGACATGAGCGTGGTGTGGCATGAGGGCAGCTGAAGGCTGCACAGGGACAATTTGGTGTGCGCTGTGGACACTGGGTCGTGCAGGGGGGGGAGGTTGGGTAGCATGTAACCCAGGAGAAGTGGCAGCGGAGTGTCATGCAGGCAGTGATTGTGCTTTGTTGGAGGTAGTGTGGTGCTTAGCTAAGGTATGCATTGCTAATGAGGGCTTTTCAGAAGTAAAAGTTGTTGGGAGGGGGGGGGCCACTCTTGCCGCTATTGTGGCTTAATAGTGGGACCTGAGAACTTGAGATGCAGCCCAACATGTAGCCCCTCGCCTGCCCTATCCGTTGCTGTGTCTTTCCCATCACTTTCTTGAATTGCCCAGATTTTCACAAATGGAAACCTTAGCGAGCATCGGCGATATACAAAAATGCTCGGGTCGCCCATTGACTTCAATGGGGTTCGTTACTCGAAACGAACCTTCGAGCATCGCAAAAATTTCGTCCCGAGTAACGAGCACCCGAGCATTTTGGTGCTCGCTCATCTCTATTAAAGAGCCTATTTGTGTCCAGACAAAAGTCTGTACTTCATGCCTGCATATGTTCTAACTGTACTAAGAATTGCACTAAGTAATGTAACTCTGAAATTGCACAAAGACAGCTGAAGACCATTGCTGTTATAAAGAAATAAACTGTTCTATGTTTTCACTGTTGATTCTGCCTCCTGGAGTCCCTTCCCACCATTAACATCTGCACTGAGGTACTGCACTACACTTCAGGGGAAGGAAACATTTTATTTTATTTTTACCATTTTTGGTATTATTATTTTGTCTGGCATGGGTCTAGGTCTGTATACGGACTGGCATCACAAACTTGACAACTGCCCTTTACCCCTGTGTTGGACCGCACTAGAATTGCATTTTTCCTGTTAGAGTGGAGCAGTGGCACCACCGTGACAACCCAGCTTCTTTTCCGCTGCTCTCCCTCATAGGTCTGCTCTGGCCCACTGCACCTTCCTCTGGATCAACACAGGAATATGGGTTTGACTTGATGGACCTATGTCTTTTTTCAACTTTATCAACTACTGTATGTAGCAAGCTTCTATATATTGCCTGTACTGTCCATGGAGCCTTGATGCTGTAAGATTTGGTGCATGATTCCTGAGTAGACTGAATGAAGAAGGTGTTGTATATGTTAAATTGGACAGATAGAAGACTTTTTAAATAGTGCATCATGTACAGATATAAAATGTGTCAGTGCCTTCAGGCTGTCTTATAACACAACATGTGAGAGTGTAAGAACCGTAATATCTAAGTGGTAACAATGTGACTAGCTAATTGTCTTTGGAGTGCCACCACAATTTAAGCTATTCAGGATATGACAGCTGGCGACAATTGGCTTTATGTTACATAAGCGGATTGCTCTAAGTTTCCTATTCTGCAGGGAATTATCAGTTGAAACTTTTACAATTGAACTATCCTGAACAATCTGCAAAAATTACATATAGTACTTGGTTCTCATTTAATAAATTCTGCATAAATTTGGCAACTAATTTACTGGTCTGTTGCGTAATGAATTAGTGCTCTTATGTGAGAGAACATTGTTGCCCATCAAACGCATTCATCACCAGTGTCCTCTCTTCCCTCTATCTCAGTGGGCTTAAACTTGTGATTTAAATGATAATGCATTGGCAAAACTGTACACGATAGAGAGTATGTTGTAATAGAAAATCTGATGATCACCTGTGCTGCTTTTCCTTCTATACAGACATGGTACCACCTATCAATAGTGAATACACATAAATCTTCTGTATACAAGGTCCTACATACTGTAAGTTAAAATATTGTAAATGCTTAACCCCCTATAGGCTTTTTTGGAGCTTAAAGTGTAACCACACTTTCCAAAAACCTTTGACATGTCAAAAGTTTTGATTGATGGGGTCTGGGTCCTTATACCCCCACAATTCGCTAGAATGAAGCAGCAGAAGCACTCTTCCGAACTCTGTCTCTGCTTGCTAGAAAGATCAATAGAAAGATCCCCACTAGAGATGAACGAGTATACTTGCTAAGGCACATTACTCGAAGCGAGTAGTGCCTTAGCCGAGTATCTCCCCGCTTGTCTCTAAAGATTCAGGGGCCGGCACCGGTGACAGGCGGGGAGCGGGGGGAGAGAGGGAGAGAGTGATCTCCCCTCCGTTCCTCCCCGCTCTCCCCTGCAGCCCCCGAATCGAGTAATGTGCCTTCTCTAATCCCCACCGATCAAAACTTTTAACATGTCTCTATGACATGTCAAAAGTTTTTGGAAACTACAGTTACACTTTAAAGGGGTTTTCCCTTGGACTTCATAGCCACTCTGTCTTTTCTGGTTGATGCTGACAAGAACATGTGACTTCTATAGCCAATCATTGGCCACAACAGTGATTTTCTGTAGACAAGGATTGGCTGCAGCAGTCACATGTTCAACCACAAAGGGCAGAGTGGTTGTAAAGCAATGGTATGTCATGAGATAATACATGGCTGTAAGCGCATTTCAGTTACGCAAATACATGTGTTTGTGTGACCAAAATGTGCTTTTGCCCATATTTTTCACCCAATCCCGCATGTATTTGTGTGTGCAAATGCACCACATGTTTGCGCACATAAAAAATGCACAAAATCACATTGAGTTTATGTGTACATGCGCAGCGAATACATAGGTTTTCCGCATGTTATGCGTATTTACTCAAGCCCATTAATTTCAATGGGCTCTTGTAGTGTGCAGGTGCGCACGAGATAGGTTATGACTAGAGATGAGCGAGCATACTCGTCCGAGCTTGATGCTCGTTCAAGTATTAGGGTGCTCGAGATGCTCGTTACTCGAGATGAGCACCACGCGGTACTCGTCTCGATTAAACGAGCACTGACCATTGAATTCAATGGAGCCGGCAATACAGCCGGCTCCATTGAAAGCAATGGGCTGCCGGCGAGCGCGGGATGAATTTTCGGGAAGGGCTTAAAAATATAAGCCCTTCCCTGAAATTCATCCAGAAATGTGTAAAAAGTAAAAAAAAAATATACTCACCTTGTCCCGGCAGACGGAGTTCAGCCGCGGCCGGCCGGCAGTTCTCCTGAACTGCTGTGAGTAGTATTCAGCAGCCGGGGATTTAAAATCCCCGCCTGCTGAATGAGCTGCCTCTGATTGATCAGAGGCAGCTCTCACTCACCCATTCATAAATTTATGAATGGGTGAATGAGAGCTGCCTCTGATTGGTGAGGCTGTGACCAATCAGAGGCAGCTCATTCAGCAAGCGGGGATTTTAAATCCCCACCTGCTGAATACTACAGAAAGCAGTTCAGGAGAACTGCCGGCCAGATGCGGCTGAATTCCGGCTGCAGCGGAAAGGTGAGTATACATTTTTTTTTTTTTTTAACACATTTTAGGATGATTTTCAGGTAAGGGCTTATATTTTTAAGCCCTTCCCGAACTTCATCCCGCGCTCGCTGACAGCCGATTGCTTTCAATGGAGCTGGCTTCAGAGGGGAAGGGAAGTGCAGCAGCAGGACAGGTTGGAAGAGGCAGTGGAGGGGCCAGGGGTAGAGGCTGGGCCAGAGCGAAGAATCCCCCAACTGTTTCCCAAACCACCCCCTCGCAGGAAACCTCCGTGCAGAGGGCTAGATGTTTAAAAGTGTGGATGTTTTTTAGTGAGAGCAACCTGTGTCGCACCAAGATCAGCCGGGGAGCCACCACTAACAGCCTGACCACCACCAGCATGCTCAGGCATGTGATGGCCAAGCACCCCACGAGGTGGGACGAAGGCCATTTACTGCCTCCGGGTCACATCACTGCCTCTTTCCCTGTGCCACAACCTGGCACACAGATCCAATCCCCCTCGCACGACACAGGCACGAGTGCCTCCCCGCCTGCACCCACACCCTTACCTGCACGGTCCTCCACTCCATCCAGCAATGTCTCTCAGTGCAGCGTTCAGCTGTCACTAACACAAGTGTTGGAGCGAAAGCGCAAATACGCCGCCACCCACCCGCATGCACAAGCTTTAAACGTACACATTGCCAAATTAATCAGCCTGGAGATGCTGCAGTACAGGCTTGTGGAAACGGAGACTTTCAAAAACATGATGGCGGCGGCGGTCCAGCGCTACTTTGTCCCCAATTGCCACTATTTTTCCCGGTGTCATCCCCACCCTACACCAGCACGTCTCCTGCCCTCACCAACGCGGTTACTGGGAAGGTCCACTTAACCACGGACACGTGGACAAGTACTGGCGGGCAGGGCCACTATATCTCCCTGATGCCACATTAGGTGAACTTCGTGGAGACTGGGACTGAGTCAGAGTCTGGGACCACTCACGTCCTACCTACACCCAGAATAGCGGGTCCTACCTCTGTGCTGGTATCTGTAGCGTTTTATGCCACCTTCTCCAAACCCTCCCCCTCCTTCTGCTCCGCCACGTCTACCTCTCAATTAAGAAGTGTGAGCATGTCGCCAGCAGTTGGTAGCACGCAGTGCGGCAGCACAGCGGTGGGCAAGCGTCAGCAAGCCATGCTGAAACTAATCAGCTTAGGTGACAAGAGGCACATGGCCCCCGAGCTGCTGCAGGGTCTGACAGAGCGGACTGACCTCTGGATTTCGCCGCTGGGGGAAGAGACAGCTGGCCACACTGCAGAGGGTACCCATGCTGCTTGCCTCCCATCTGTTCAGCGTGTATGGGCTGAAGAGGAGGAGGAGGATCCTGAAAGTCATCTTCCTAGTGGGGACAGCTATGTGTTGCTTACTGGGACCCTGGAACACATGGTTGACTTCATGTTAGGCTGCCTTTCCCATGACCCTTGCGTTAGACGCATTCTGGCCAATACAGATTACTGGGTATACACCCTCCTTGACCCCCGGTATAAGGAGAACCTTTCCACTCTCATTCCCGTGGAGGAAAGGAGTACGAGAGTGATGCAATACCACAGGGCCCTGGTGGAAAAATTGATGCTAAAGTTCCCATCTGACAGCACTAGTGGCAGAAGACGCAGTTCAGAGGGCCAACCAGCAGGGGAGGTGCAGGGATCAGGCAGCATGTCCAGCACAGGCAGGGGAACACTCTCCAAGGTGTTTTCCAGCTTTATGGCTCCCCAGCAAGGCTTGTCACCACTCCCCAGTCAAGGCTGAGTCGGAGGGAGCACTGTAAAAAGATGGTGAAAAAGTACGTAACCGATCGTACCACCGTCCTCCGTGATGCCTCTGCTCCATACAACTATTGGGTGTCAAAGCTGGACACATGGCATGAACTTGCGCTGTACACTCTGGAGGTGCTAGCCTGCCCTGCTGCTAACGTCTTGTGAGAGAGGGTGTTTAGTGCAGCTGGGGGAATCATCACAGATAAGCGTACCCGCCTGTCAACTGACAGCGCCGATATGCTTACCCTCATAAAGGGAACAAAGGCTGGATTTCCCCAGACTTCTCTTCTCCACCGGTGGAAAGCAGCAGATCCTAAAGAATCTTTTCGCTGCAACAGGAGAAAAATGCATCATCTATCACCCCAAAAAGGGGAGAATTAGCTTTGTGTATCCCTCTCGGATATTATTACCCCTCCTCCTCCTCCTAAAACAGCATGTCATCACGCTGAACTGCCAATTTCTATGTGACCCAAAATGCTCTGTTTGAAAGTTTTTAACATTTTATCAGTTTTTAAAGCTTTAAAAGTTAAACTTAAACCAATTTTTGCGGAGGGCTGCCTCCGGGCTCTGTTACAAATTAACCAATAACGAGCTGTATCTTCAAAAAATGTTTGTGGGTTTCACCTGCCCACGTGGTTGAGCAATTTTTCAGGGGTACACTTGTACTCTTGGTACACCAATTTTTCAGGCCATTGTCAATACTGTTAGCAAACTAATTTTTCCAGGCTTCGCCTATACTCTTGGTAAACAATTTTTTACAGGTGTTCGCCTATACTCTTGGTACACCAATGTTACTGGGGTTCGCCTATACTATTGCTACAGAAATGTTACAGGGGTTCGCCTATACTTTTGCTACAGAAATGTTACTGGGGTCTGCCTATGCTTTGGCTACTGAAATATTACTGGGGTCTGCCTATACCTTTTCTACTGAATAGTTTGAGTGGTTCACCTATACTCTTGCTACAGAAATGTTACAGAAGTTTGCCTATAATTTTGCTACAGAAATGTTACAGAGGTCTGCTTATACTTTGGCTACAGAAATGTTACTGGGGTCCGCCCATACTCCAGCTACAGAAATGTTACTGAGGTCCGCCTATACTCTCGCTACAGAAATTTTACTAGGGTCCACCTTTTATTGTGCTACAGAAATGTTACTGGGGTCTGCCTATACTTTTGCTACAGAAATGTTACAGGGGTTCGCCTATACTTTTGCTACAGAAATGTTACTAGGATCTGCCTATACTTTGGCTACATAAATGTTACTGGTGTCTGCCTATACCTTTTCTACTGAATGGTTTGAGGGGTTCGCCTATACTTTTGCTACAGAAATGTTACTGGGGTCCGCCTATACAGTTTCTACTGAATGGTTTGAGGTGTTCGCCTATACTCTTGCTATAGAACTGATACAGGGGTTCGCCTATACTTTTGCTACAGAAATGTTACTGGGGTCAGTCTATACTCCTTCAACAGAAATGTTACTGGGGTCCGCCTATACTCTTGCTACAGAAATGTTACTAGGGTCTGCCTATACTTTTCCTACAGAAATGTTACTGGGGTCTGCCTATACTTTTGCTACAGAAATGTTACTGGGGTCCGCCTATACTGTTACTACAGAAATATTACTGGGGTCCACCTATACTCTTGCTACAGAAATGTTACTGGGGTCCGCCTATACTTTGGCTACAGAAATGTTACTGGGGTCTGCCTATACCTTTTCTACTGCATGGTTTGTGGGGTTCGCCTATACTTTTGCTACAGAAATGTTACTGGGGTCCGCCTATACTTCTGCTACAGGAATGTTACTGGGGTCCGCCTATACTCTTGCTACAGAAATGTTACAGGGGTTTGCCTATACAGTTTCTACTGAATGTTTTGAGGGGTTCACCTATACTCTTGCTACACAAATGTTACTGGGATCCGCCTATACTTCTCTTACAGAAATGTTACTGAGGTCAGCCTATACTCTTTCTACAGAAATGTTACTGGGATCCGCCTATACTCTTGCTACAGAAATGTTACAGGGGTCTGCCTATGCTGTGGGTGCACAAAGACTTCCCGTCGCGGTGTTTTACCTATCTGGCACAAATACACTGACTGACTAGGGCAGAAATGTGGGCTGAGGCCGAGGTCCTTGGAGGGGTGAAACTCTGCCATATTTGGGCACTCTGATTTCTTCCTGTGTAATACCATCTTTGTGCACCCACAGCATAGGCGAGCCCAAGGAACTCAAAGACTTCCCATTGCGGTGTTGAGCTATCTGACACCTACACAGAATGAATTGTGTGGGGACACATGGATTTCCCATTGCTATGTAACTCAGGGCACCTTGGGTCACACAAGGTGGAGGCTGGGACCGAGCCTGACCCAGGGACCGCTCACGTACTTCCCACACAGAGTATTGTGGGTCCTACCTCGGTCATGGTTTCTCAGCCTTATTATGCCACCTCCTCCTCCTGCTTGAGGTCTGGGGATCAGCGCTGGGCAACATGTATTTTCTCTCGTGTTACCACAGTTATCTGAGACACTGGTTTGGGCCAAACAAAAGGAGCATTACTGCATTAATGAAACGTTCACAACTGCACTAGCATCTGAGTCCGCTTTATGCCCACGATTACTGAGGGTGTGAGCCGAGGTTGAGGTCCTTGGCAGGGTGAAACTGCCTTGTTTGGGTGCTCTGATTTCTTTATGTGTAATACTTTCTTTGGGTTCCAGGGGCTCGTCTATGCTGTGGGTGCACAAAGACTTCCCATTGCGTTGTTTTACCTGTCTGGCACAAATACACTGACTGACTAGTGCAGAAATGTGGGCTGAGGCCGATGCCCTTAGCAAAGTGAAACTCTGCCATGGTTAGGGACTCTGATTTCCTCATGTGTAATACCATGTTTGAGTTTCTTGGGCTCGCCTATGCTGTGGGTGCACAAAGACTTCCCATGGCGGTATTTTACCTGTCTGGCACAAATACACTGACTGACTAGTGCAGAAATGTGGGCCGAGGCCGATGCCCTTAGCAAGGTGAAACTCTGCCATGTTTGGGCACTCCGATTTCCTCATGTGTAATACCATGTTTGAGTTCCTTGGGCTCGCTTATACTGTGGGTGCACAAAGGCTTCCCCATTGCATTGTTCAGCTATCTGACACATACAAAGAATGAATTGGGCAAAAAATGTGGGCTGAGGCCGAGGTCCTTGGAGGGTTGAAACTCTGCCATGTTTGGGAACTCTGATTTCTTCATGTGTAATACTTTTCTTGGGTTCCAGGGGCTCGCCTATGCTGCGGGTGCACAAAGACTTCCCATTGCGTTGTTTTACCTGTCTGGCACAAATACACTGACTGACTAGGGCAGAAATGGGGGCCAAGGCCGAGGTCCTTGGCGGAGTGAAACTCTGCCATGTTTGGGCAGTTATAAATCCATCTAACAGTTGCCTTGTCAATCCCATATTTGGTAATTTTTTCAATAAGTATGGTATGAGATACTTTGTCAAAATGCTTTACTAAAGTCAACATATACTATATTCACTGCATTTCCCTGATCAATCCAGTCGGTGATTCTGTCATAGAAGGTAATTACATTCGTCTGGCATGACTTGTGTGTTACAAACCCATGCTGACTCTGTTTAATTACTCCTCTTTTATCCAAGTACTTGCATACATGCTGTTTAATAATTTGATCAAAAATCTTACTTGGTATAGAAGTCAGGCTCACAGGCCTGTAGTTTCCCGGATCCACCTTCTTCCCTTTTTTGAAGATAGGGACAACATTTGCCCTTTTCCAATCTTCTAGGACCTCTTCTGATCTCTAGGAATTATCAAAGATTATGGCGAGTGGTTCAGTGGTACCTCCACTGTTTCCTTTAATATCCTAGGATGTAATCCATCTGGACCTTGAGGCTTGAATTCATTTAAGTTAGCTAAGTGTTCCTTCACCATCTCTCTGCTTATAGATAGCCTGCATTCCTTTATTCCCCCAATAGCACAGGGGAAGTCAGTTGATGTTCCATCTACTTTCTGAGAGAAAACAGATACAAAATAGGAATTTAAAAGTTCTCAACATCATTCTTAACCAATTTACCATTTTCATCTTGTAAGCATCCAATAGCATCTTTGACTTTTCTTTTGCTTTTGACATACTCCCCAAATCCTTTTTTGTTGCTTTTGGCCTCTATTGCAAGCCTCAATTTATTATTAGCTTTAGTTTTTCTGACTCTTGCCCTACTGTTTCTGCAGAATGCATTACATTCTTCTTTAATTATCCCCCCCCCCCCTTTCCATTTGCTAAACATATTTTCCTTTGTTTTTAACATGTGTGCAAGTTCTGTGTTCATCCATCCTGGTCTGAGTTTTCTCAGGTCTTCCTCCCCTTTTTATCCAAAATTCAAGGGTTGCATGACCACTCCCTTCTAATGTTCTAGCCACTCCTACTTCCTCAATCATTACCTCCCTGTTGGTAAGAATTGGGTCCAAGATAGTAGATCTTATTGTTTTCTCTTCTACCTTTTGGAAGAGAAAGTTGTCGGCAAAAGTGGATAAGAATTTGGTGGATCCATTGCTTTTACCTGAGAAAGATTCCCAACAAATGTCTGAATAGTTAAAATCTTCCATGATCACCATGTCATGCTTTTTTGAAAGCTTGGCCATCTGATGTAGAAAGAGTTCATCAATATCTTCTGATTGTCCAGGTGGCCTATAGTAAATGCCTACAATGGTGTCCTTTCTGTTGTTCTCTCCTTGTATTTTTACCCAGTATCTACAGAACTACCATGCTCTGAAGCTTGATTCTTTGTGGAGATTAATGTTTTCCTAACATACAATGCAAGACCTCCTCCCCTTTATTAGGTCTGTTTCTTATAAATAAGTTGTGCCCTTTAAGCCTTGTATTCCAATCATGTTCATCATGCCACCAAGTTTCCGTGATGCCTGTAACATCATATTTCTCTTCCTGTGTTAGGAGCTCCAATTCTCCTTGTTTGTTTCCCATGCTCTGTGCATTTGTGTAAAAACATTTTAGTCTGTGATCGGTGTCTCTTGCTCCTCTTCTTTCCTTCAGAATTTTTTGTCCTTGTTCTTTCTTTCCACTTCTAATAACAAGGTTCTCAAATGTATTGTCCTGGGTATAAACAGATCATGGGAGAGATCTCTGTATTGTCCCCTGATATATGTATACATAGTTATTAGGTCGCACCACAGCCTTCCTTTTTCTAAACTAAATAATCCCAATTTTGATAACTTCGCTGGGCATTGTAGTCCACCCTTTCCATTTATTATTTTCGTTTTCCTCTTCTGATATGACCTTCATGAGTACCAGTGTCCAAAACTGTACACAATATTCTATGTGTGGTTTGACCAGTGACTTGTAAAGAGGAAGAACAATGTTCTTGTCATGTACCTCTAGACCTCTTTTGATGTAACCAATGATCATATTTTCCTTGACAGCAGTTGCCTGACACTGGTTGCTCCAGTTATGTTTTCAATTAACTAAAATGCCTGGTGGTTTCCCATTTTGTCTATTTTAATCTTTTTAAGGCAGGCCTGCACATTTTCCTGGGTTAGACTGGTGACATTAAAGGGGTTGTCCCGCGGCAGCAAGTGGGTCTATACACTTCTGTATGGCCATATTAATGCACTTTGTAATATACATTGTGCATTAATTATGAGCCATACAGAAGTTATAAAAAGTTTTTTACTTACCTGCTCCGTTGCTGGCGTCCTCGTCTCCATGGTGCCGACTAATTTTCGCCCTCCGATGGCCAAATTAGCCGCGCTTGCGCAGTCCTGGTCTTCTGCTCTCTTCAATGGAGCCGCTCGTGCAGAATGCAGGCTCCCTGTAGCTCCGCCCCGTCACGTGCCGATTCCAGCCAATCAGGAGGCTGGAATCGGCAATGGACCGCACAGAAGAGCTGCGGTCCACGGAGGAAGAGGATTCCGGCGGCCATCTTCACAGGTAAGTAGAGAAGTCACCGGAGCGCGGGGATTAAGCTAAGCGCTCCGGTAAGCTTTCTGTACGTCCCTGCATCGGGGTTGTCTCGCGCCGAACGGGGGGGGGGGGGGGGGTTGAAAAAAAAAAAAAAAACGTTTCGGCGCGGGACAACCCCTTTAAGTTAAAAGTTTACTTTATCACTGCATCTCAATTGACATTTTATTTTCTTCTGTGAATAAACATGAGGTCATGCACACAAGGGAACTAGGATGAGGACACCCTCGACAGACCACCAGTAGAGAGGATTGTCTGATCGGCCCACAAGCATGAGCAGCTCCAAATCTTTCGTTGTCTGCCATCCAGAGACCGGGGGCACAATTATTACAGGCCCCTGTGTCTTTTGGAAGCATTTCCAGGCTGTTGGCTGAAGGCCTTTTGGTCTCATAGCACGCATTATGTGTACCACCTTTGACACTCCCCCACCATAGCTCCATTTGCAGTGGTATTGTGAATGACGAAACTGGATTGCTATGAAGTGGGACTGGGTTGTCTTCAACGACTAATCCAGGTTTAGTTTGGGAACTGATGACAGCCATGTTCATTTCTGGAGACCTAGAGTTGAGCACCTGAATCCTGCCTGCTGTGGAGCTGATCAATTAGTCAGAGGGAAGAGACAAGGTAGGACTCAAACATGGACAGCAAGCAAACAGACATAGGTCCGAACAGCATGTAGACAGAAGACAAACAAGCAGAGGTCCAAACAATATAAAAACAGGGGACAGGCAGACAGTGGTCCAAACAGCATGAAGTCTGGAGAATAACCGACGCTTATGTAAGGGCAGGACCAGACCAAATATGCATCTATGATGGCTGATTCATCATTAAGGGGATGCACCTCCCTGTCAGCCAATTAGTCTCTACACCATAGGAAATGCAGTGTAGAGAAGAAGGGAATATTAAACATTGAGGAATTTTCAACAGGCAACACCTAAGGACCTTCTGCAGTAACAGGAAAGAGGCACTGCGAGCTCTGAATGACAGGGCACATGCGCTGAAGGCACAGATACATGCATGGTAGCTAATGTCATGATGCCAGCCTATGCTGGTATGCTGCAACAGGTATAGCTTAATAAAATTTACTTTGAATTATCCAACTAGAACTCAGTATCATAACTCTTGTTTTTATCTAATTTTGGCCACAAATAGCTCAATAAACAGGTCAAGATGAGGGGGAAAAGGGGGACAACCCTGTCTGAATCCATGCAATAGGAAAAGCTATCAGTCAACACCCCATTTACTAACTCCTTTGCTTGAGGATTATTATATAATACTATTACCCAGTTAAAAATAAGTCTACAAGGGAAAGTACATTTTTCTTATCACTGCCATAGGAAGGGCCATTCCAAACTAATGCTTTAATGGCATCCAAAGACAGGATGGAACAATGCCCCTTGACATTCCCTTACGCTGCTGTTTATTTCCAAATAGGCTGACCTTCAGCAGCTAAAGAAAATATAACCTTAATCAACTTGAATGCAAGAGCTTTGCTAAAATTTTAACATCCAAGTTCACTAAAGAAATTGGATGGTAAGATTCCAAGTCAGGCCCATTCTTACCAGCCTTGAGAGTCCATATTATAACTGTCTCACCTATAAAAGGGTCTCATTAAAAATCTGTATGAGCAAATGGGTTTTAATAATACAGTTGTCCCAAAAGTCATTATGGGTTCCATATGATTATGTTATTGGAATGAAACATGACAGACACATGAAGCAGATGTCAAATCAAAAATAAGGGCACAGATTTATGAAAACTGTCTAAAAGAAAACTTGTCTTTGAGCTCTATGAGGAATAAAAGCTGAGCTGTGATTGGATGCTGTGGGCAACCAAGACCATTTTTATTTTAGACTGTTTTAAAAATCTCTCCAAAAATCACCAACGTTTCCATCTCGACATTATTGGACTGTGCATCCATGGTGATGAGAGTACACAAAATGACAAAGGTTCAAAGGAAAATGTGGTGTGCTTCGTGGCTAGCAAAACTTAACCTCAGCACCATCCTGTGTTTAATGAAAATAACATGCATCGCTAGAATAGACAGTTGAAATATACGGGAAGCCTACAGTAAAAATCATATTCAGGAAGATCATCTGCTAGTGACGAGTTGGATGAAAATACTTGAAGACGTTACAGTCCAAAGGAATTAGTGCTAATTATGTTTGACAATTAGGCCTTCCAAAAATAAACTTTTCACAGTGTTCTGGAAAAAACTACATTTTACTGGTTGTAGACTTCAGTTGTTGCATGCAATCCACCTAGATGTGTCCTTTGGGTGTCTCTGACTGGACATCTAATCTCTATATATGGTGTTTGTTGCACTTTTTTGATATCATATAGAGGCATCCCACCAAACACAACAGCAGCTCTATGTGTATTTTCTATACTTAGGATCTCCCTTAGTGGCTGAGAAGTGGGAGAGTCTAGGATAGACTCAGACCTGGACTCCTCTGGGCTCCTGATCTATGTTCTTCTCCTCTCACTGGTTATTGCTCTATGTGTCTATAGGGATACCCTCATACTGCCTGTATATTCTATAGCCCTCAATTTAAAAAAAAGCTGAACGAAATTACTATTTTTAAGTTTTCTCTATTTCTATGCAGGGCTTTTAGTTAAATTAATATTGGACCCTTCTGCCACAGTGAATTATAGCTTTACATAACAGTCAGATCACTTGTGAACCCCACACTTCCAATTTATTCTCCTTAATTAAAACACCTTTAGCCAATAAAGCTCTTGGCGAAGTCATTAACACAGAAGTTCTCTTACTTTTTCTCCCTATACTATGGATGTTTACTCACTGTGTTCAGTAAAAGACATCAACAGTACAACTGTTTGTATACTATTAGTTTAGTTAGATTGTGTTTGTCTATAACTGTAACTTGGATAACAGTCAAACCCCATTTTGTAGTAATCAACACAGAAATGCAAGTAATGCCAAAGGGTTCACTAAGTTTTTTTTCTTGCAAAGGTATGAAATACATTTGTAGAAATGCTTTTACATTGTCCCATACAACTACTTAAAGAACTGTCCCCAAGTTCATCTCCCAAAGCCCCTGACCTCTTTATGGACTGTTAGTGGCGATAAGCAATATGAGATGATACCAGCCTGAGATGTAATTTACTTCAATATCAGCAACATAGGGAAGTGGTCTGATATGGATCTTGGTTTGAAGTAGATTATTTATTTTAATGGAAAAGAACTGGCTGAATACATGGCTAAAGCTGATCTAGAAGGAGTGTCACTTGCTTAAGTAAGACAGGAAAACCTGTATCACTGACTAGATGCAAAAACTTACAATATAACTTTTATTAGCTGAAACTTAAAATTCCATATGTACTAAACTCTAGATAACATGCTCTTATCTCATGTCATAATAGAAACAAAGGTAACAGTAATCCCTTCTGAGACCCCCATTTAATAGGGCCGAATGCAAATGGCCAGGTCAGATCCCGCAGTGCAATTAGACCCTGTGCCGGGCAGTGACCCCCGTGTACCTGTCCGGATTGGTTTTCTGTGTGCTGCGGATGTACCGGCCAGCGAGCCGGTGCACATGCGCAGTGCAGGGAATGCGCCAGCAATGACGTAGACCCGCGCCGAGTTTTAAACTGACATTTCAGAATCGATGCGGGACGGACAGCTTCTATTTATTGCAATGGAAGCCATCCGTCCAAGCCCCACACGAAAATAGAGCATGCTGCGATTCTTTCTCCGCATGCGTACATTGCAAGTGATTTCCACTTGTGTGCATGGAAGAATCATTTTACATTGCATGCTATGGATGGACATTGCTGCGGAATCCACGGCCGGACGCCTGCTGCGGATTCCGCAGCAAAAATCTGCATGTGTGCATTGCGCCTAACACTGCTCTGCCCTATGGCCCCTTACTTCGTAATAGTACTCCCTTCTGTGGCCCCAGTTTATAATAGTGCCTAAATATGTGGCCTCACTTAGTAATAGTGTCCCCCCAACCAAAATCATCTGAAGAACACGCTTTCTGCAGATTATAAACTGACTCCACCGCTCTCCCTGACTCCAGCATACTCTACTATGAGGGCAAGAGCCAGGGAGTAGGAGGAGTCAGCTTATGGTCTGCAGAGTGCAGGCTGTCCAGTTACAGTCCTGATGGAGAATTTAACAAAAAAACTCTTCTACTAGAGGTGCATGATGGGGGGCCACCTGGTTATGGCTTAATCATTTATTAGCAGCAAATAATAATGCCAGTAAAAAATGATCACCACTAGCCTCTAGATGTAATCACTGGCCAAGCTGGCCGCTCACCAGCCAGGTGGCAAACCTAGTCATATTGTGGTCAGATATAGTATTATTCTTTATGTAATATAAACACATGGCAGCTTATTCCGAAAAGTCATCTGAAATGACAGGTACACACTTTGCAACCCTCTTTTAACATGCACAGTGCTCTGTAACTAAAGGGAGTCTGCAGCAGTTTTGGACATGCTATAGAGGTGTAGGGGGGCAACCAGAAGACCGCTACACCTCTCAATCAGAGCTGTAAAGCATTTCATTGGATAGAGAGGGTAAGCACTTAAAGGGGTTGTCTCGCGAAAGCAAGTGGGGTTAAGCACTTCTGTATGGCCATATTAATGCACTTTGTAATATACATCGTGCATTAAATATGAGCCATACAGAAGTTATTGACTTACCTTCCTTGCGCTGCCGTCCCCGTCTCCATGGCTCCGTCTAACTTCAGCGTCTAATTGCCCGATTAGACGCGCTTGCGCAGAAGGGTCTTCTGCCTTCGGGTCTGTCCGGCAGCAGCGGCGTTCTGGCTCCACCCCCTTCTACGCATCATCACGTAGCTCCGCCCCGTCACCTATGCCGATTCCAGCCAATCAGGAGGCTGGAATCGGCACACGGGGCGGAGCTACGCGATGATGCATAGAAGGGGGCGGAGCCAGAACGCCGCTCGTGCCAGACCGAGCCGAAGGCAGAAGACCCTTCTGCGCAAGCGCGTCTAATCGGACGATTAGACGCTGAAGTTAGACGGAGCCATGGAGACGGGGACGGCAGCGCAAGGAAGGTAAGTCAATAACTTCTGTATGGCTCATATTTAATGCACGATGTATATTACAAAGTGCATTAATATGGCCATACAGAAGTGCTGAACCTCACTTGCTTTCGCGAGACAACCCCTTTAAGAAGGAAGTCGCACCCCCAGAGCACTTGGTGTGGCCTGGGGAACTGATTGACTTTATAGTAATGCAGCTACTAATAAGCTGCACAAAGATGTGATCTAGCCCTCATCTGTCCCTATATAAGCTGTCAGCAGTTCTACTGTACATCTGCAAAACTGCTGACAGACTCCCTTTAATGTCCACTTAAACATTAATTTAAAATAATAGGCATGAAATAGTGATCTACTCTAAACTCTTGATAATAGTTGCTTTTATAAACTATTAATGTAAATTTTCGGTTTTATATAAACAAAGCAAATGACTCAATAATGAGAAATTATAAAAATTGTAAATTGTCTTGGTACATTTCCTCTGTAAATTATTTTTCCCATATTAAATCAGTGATTATTGGAATAATCAATAGAATATACAATGCTATAAGAATTTATAGAATTGCACAGAAAGTCAGTAAATGTGTATCTTAGTGTTTGTGCACTGACTGTTTATATACATCTGGTATAGCAACTGCATGTGTGTACATAATATGCCTTATGCAAAATAAAAATATTTATAGATGATGTTATGAGAATCTACAGCATTGTTATATTGTAATTTTGTGTGTTTATCAAATGTTTTATGTCATTTGGATCATTCAGTCACTTTACCAAAATGTTCTGTATACAACTGGGTTAATTCTCAGCACTCTGGATATCAAAGCGGCACAGTCCAGGAAGGATTTTCCAGCCTTCTGCAGCTGATTCTCTGCTCTCAACCATCAATGCTGGTCTGAGCCCAGCCCCCACTACTGAGTGGCAGCCCCCCTGAGAGGTGCTTGCCGCACCCCCTTTAAATCCAGCACACATAAAAAGGCAGAGCTGATTTAGCTGCCAAATGGCCACATGGTGGAGCCTTGCAGGCACTGTATACTCTCACACAGATGCCTTTAACCCATTAGAGACCAAAACTCTTAAAAAATCCCACATAGAAAAAAAAGTATATTTAGTCAGGCTGGTATTTGTATTGCATTGCATACTCCTGCCAATATATATATATGGCTTTCCCTAGTTTCAGTGCCAGCTGCAGTAATAGCAGCAGTGTCACCTGCAGAAGCAACCATCACTATGGAACAGAACAGGGAAACTTGTCCCCAACTGGCCACCTGCTGGTAGCCGTGTCCCTTGGAATCATTGGAAGTTTGGGCTTTTTCAATAACTTACTGGTACTTGTCCTCTTCTGCCAGTACAAGATCCTGCGTTCACCCATTAATTTGCTCTTGATGAACATTTCTATGAGTGATTTAATGGTCTGCATTCTGGGCACTCCATTCAGCTTTGCAGCAAGTATACAGGGACGTTGGCTTATTGGTGAGGCTGGCTGCATTTGGTATGGATTTGTCAATACACTTTTTGGTGAGTTTTATTTTCTCTTCATCTCTGTAGAATAATTGTGTTGTGCATTGCTGAGCTGTTGATTTTCTTGCATAGTTCAAGCTAGGAGTGCAATGTCATCACTAATTTGAAATAAAATGCCAAAGATAGATTAGCTCACGAAAAGGACACGTTTATTAGATTAAGGATCCATTTTGCTTTTCTTTGGATTAAAGTAACCTTGTTTTATGCTATTCCTAGTATAGCAGTTCTTTGAAACTTGAGCATCCCCAGTCAACGAGTTCATAGTTTCTATAACTTTTCAGTTGCTGCAATACCTTACACGGCCGTAACATACTAAAGCAATCAAGATAAGGATTTAAGGACACATCAAGCAAAATACTAAAATATAAAATAAAACATTAAAAAATGTGTTCTATTAGCTGGTGAACAGATGATTGGGAGTGAAGTTTTTCCAAGTTTTTGTCATTAGAAGTCAGTAGCGGTTTTTGTTTCCATCTAGCTGTTCCATCATGGTAGCAGCTAACCTGCAGTTTTTGTGCACATAGACATGCACTGAAACTAAACACCTTGGTTTCAATCCGATTGTCAATTTTCCGTCGCAGTCCACTATAAAACTGAAGCAAAAGCGTAGACTGCTGCTATTTTGTTTCCTGTTCAAAAAGCAAAACTTAAACAGATTGTATTTGTAACATTTACATTTTTTAACTTTGTTGTCAATGCAAAACGGAAGCAAATGGGAAGTTTGCTTTTTTTTTCATTTCCATCTGTTTTCCACTTAGCTGCTCCCAAAACGGAACAGATAGATGGAAACAAAAAACACTAGTGTGAACTTAGCTTAACTTGTTCTCTAAGGGCTCATGCATACACCAAGAATACTGCATGTGTACACAGCTAGTATGGCATGCGGTGGATCCATAGGCACTCAATGTTCCGCTGTATGCTATCTCGGTGAGTTTCTAGAGGGGAAGACCTGTGTAATACTGCATGCCATGGATTGATGTAAAAGTACAATATGGGCCCCAAACACAGGGGGACAATATGAGTCCTTAACAGGTAATGTGTGCTGATTCATAATATCGCTGTATACATGAGTCCTATTACTAAATATACTGTAGGCACAAGATTTATAAGCATATATAAAGTTTCGAAGTTCTGATTGACACACAAAATAAGGAATAAGCACTTAATATTGTATCTAACAGCTTGAAAAGTACTAGGCTCTTACGTGAAAAAAGGCTAAAAAGCCATCTATAAGTAAATCATAAAACAATATTTCCAGAGGGATGCATAGCACTGCGTGGACGTGTAAGTTTACCAGGACCACAGTATGGAAGCGTGAGAATGTGTCACTTATAATCATAAAGAGTGTGTGAGCAGGCAGCACTAAGAAGTGTGAGATTCAATTAGTTGCTTAGAGACTGCTGGTTAATCTGTAGTTTTACTTAAGTTTCAAAACTTTTCTAACTTATAAGCATCTAGAATCTGTGGGTGAACATCTATGAAATTAAGTAAATAGGTCTGAAATTGTGGGGTTAAAATGGCAAATGTCAGAAAATATAGTAATGTTGATAGAGAGGAGGGATTCCTTGAACGAGAACCCTTATTAAAGTGACCTAAGGATTAAGTAATAGACCAGAATCCTGTGGGATGTTTTCACACTTCTACAGTATATTGTAAGTCATTAATTTCATGGTGCCAATTCTTGTCTGTCTTAATCCTACAGAATAGCGCTGGACTATTACAGCTATTGCTAGGATTAGCTTGCATTCACTCTTGCTAAGGACTTGGAGTCCTTTTTGCCTCATTGATAATATGTGCTCTCGGGTCTCACAGCTTGTCTGTATCAGAACGTATTAAATAAAGTTCTCAGTGAAGCATGCACAGTGCCATCATGCTAGAGGTCAGGTCTTACAGGGTTTCCGAAGGGAGCTCCGCTTTGTTGGGCAACTTTAATCCATATTGTGGAACTTAAAAAGCAAAATAGTTTTGTTAAACGTGATGACTGACACCAGAAATATAGGTAATACCTTCAGTCAGTGCAATAATACTTGCTGCAAATTCCACATTCCAACAGGAACTATTGAGTTCCTACTGCCTCTGGCAACGAGGAGAAGGTAATAATTAACTATATTTCTCCCAGTTTCATGTTATATTCATTGGTTCAGCACAGGATGGTAGAATACATAGTATACATCATCATAAATCATCTTCAATAGCCATGTGCGATTCAAACCCAACTTACAGCTCCCAAAGGAGTTAACAACCAGATTTTGCAGATGCATGGCAAATCTACCTAGTGGTACAGAATATCCCAGGAGTTTAACCTCTGTATAACTAGGCTAAATTGCCAGTAAATCTGCCTATATTGAAACATAGACATCCCTTTCACATCTCATAAAGAGTTTATGCATTTCCGTATATAGCCTTACTCAAAGTTATGAGTAAGGCTATACACCGAAATGCGTAAACTGTTTGGCTCACTGCCATATGGGATTATGTTTCTTTGGATTGGAATAAAGCTCATTTTAACTTTTATTTAAGTCTGGTGCTGGATTTTCTTTAACTTCAGTGTTGTTTGGCAGTTCTTGCAAATCCTAGCACAGGAGTGGAGAAGGAAGCAGTTCGCAAGATATCTTTGTTTCTATATTGGCAGACTTACTATTCTGGAGTATGAAAGAGATGAGTGACAATCCTGTGGGAACTGTAATGGCATCCATGATGGTCATCCAGATGTAAAAAATAAGAATAAGGCTCTGTCCACAACTATGCTGTGGCTTCTGTGCATAGCCAGATCTGTTGTACGATGGATACCAACTTTTCCCACAGACCCCAATGACTCGTCTGAGTTCCATTGTGGTTTCTGTTATTTTGATGGCAGAAATAGTGAATTACTCTGAAGACACCGGAGGGCTTTATGTAAAATGTTGAATTAAAATAATAAATCAAACTTCTGGACAGGATGAGGAAGAAGAGAGGTCTTACATCACTGCATAATTGAAAATCATTTCTAGATGAGTGCCAGCACATACTGCAAGTGCTGAACATTGAGTTTACTTTTTTTAATGAGTTGCTTAGCTTTGGATTTCTAGCCTCACCGTGGAACATAAACTGTTTGCTTTTGCTAGGATATTTCCCACACTGATATAAGACATAAAGGAGAAGTAGTTTTGATAGTGTGTTCTAAAGTGGCTCAAGATAGAGAACTCCTATGCTCCATTTGTAGTGTGACATTGCACTAACCGCTAAGTGATCTAAGTTGAGTAGAACCATGGGAGGGCCACAAAACAAAAACAACAGTTTGATTGTCAGTGAGTTGGAAAAAATTCAAGGATGATACTAACAACCAAAAAAGTTGTATTACCTTTTGTCATGTGGCAAAACTTGGCTGGCACAATAAACTGAAAAATGCCTTTATCTCTGTAAAGAAAAAAACATCATTAGCATACCTAAGATGTTGCTCTAACCTGTGAATACTAATAAATGACCGTTTTTAAAGGGGTCATCTCATGAGATAATGTGGTGATCAGTAATACTCGTTGACAGGGAAATTTGTGCCTGACATAATGGCTTTGTATTTTGGCTCATAGAGGTGGGACAGTTGTCCAATAGGGGCAAATTTATTAGCTATGGGCTTCACAGCGGCTTTGACCATGAAACAGTTCATACGTCCAAAGATCGCAGTATTATAGCTTTACAACAGTGTGCATTAGTAGAAGTGAATGTGGTTGGGTTGCAGCTCGTAAGTTGTGCCAACCATGACCTGACGAAACTTGCTAGTTTCCTTGCGATCATTAGGTAAATGTGCAAACAGCCAAAGAAAAAAAAAAGTTTGGTGCTCCGTCGGCCAGTAGAACAAAAGTTAGTATTCTCAGTAAAAGAATCTAAGCAGTCTTGTAGATATAATAACTTTTAATAGCTAAACAAAACGAAATGGTGATAGGGAAAGCTTCCAAGGTTACTTAGGCATGATTTACCACAATGTCTAGGACATGGCCTGGTTAATTGACATTCCTAAAAACAGAATACCAGAGTGAGTTTGGTAGTAAAATAGTCCTTAAATAGTCCATAGATAAGAGCTTTATAGTCTCGAAAATGATGTAAGTTTACAAAGCTGCTGCCCCCACTATGTATGGCCCAGATCTCTCAGATATTGTAACCTGCCATAGATTAAACATTTCAGAAAATCTACAGTCAGGCCATCAAATATATAAGTGTCTGCTCCAGCCCAACAGACAGGGAAGAACATTTAAATCATCCTAAAAGGACATTTTGGCATTAGAGCTACCATCTTACCTCAATTGGTGATCAAATCACCAGAGCCACCAGGATACCAAGGAATCAACTTCTCCAATACAGAGAAAAAGAAGAAAACAATTCTGTACTTCCAGTAGTGACCTACAATACACAGCTAGACGTACTAAGGAAAGCTGGTGGGAAACTACTTCATACGGTACACAAGGATACCTACACCAGATCCTCCCCTGTTATATTACAGGCAAGCTCCAAATTTGAGGAACTTTATAAACAGGAGTGCATTGACCTCATACACAAAAAAAAGGAACTTATCCTTGCAATGTAAGGAGCTGCAAGACCTGCTCAGATGTATTGGCCACAGATACAGTAGGATACGGATCCCCAATATACTACAGGACTATAAGATCCCAGGGACATTCACATTCTCTACATCCCATGCTGTGTACCTGTACCTTAATATCATAAAGCCATAGAAGACTGTCACCATACCTTGCAGATTATCCACAATGTACCAAAGCCATTTTCCTGATACAATGTGGGTGATGAAATGTTCTAGTCTCGTAGAGCATGAAATTTCCATCTTTAAAACTACCCTATGGTCCAGGACAAACAAAGATGACCAAACCACTTCTCCGACTACCTGATGCACACTTTGCATAGCATACATGGCTAGTCTAGGACATTACATGCTCCTCTGTCTGGCCAGTACTGCTCATGTGGGCAGAACTGGTTAATCAAAGCAGCATATAGTGTTTTATACTAATGATGCATACTAATACACCCTGCGCACCAGGTAGTCAGAAAAGTTGATGCGGCCATCTTTACTGGTCTAGACCCGATGGGTCACTTTAACTTTTCTAAATAGTCCTTGGTTTTTTCAAGTAACATTCAACATTAATGCATATGTACTGTATATTTATCCAGTGTGATACCAAATAAAATGGATTCTTGAATAAAAATAAGTTAGTCACATTTATCACATTTCTCTTTGAGAGACATTATCCAATTAGCGACCTGCCAAGACCTTCTGATCCCCTATTCAGCTCTCACAGTGATCAGGAATCCAACATATTTTTCAGTAAACCTTATTTATAATCGACACTACTACAAGCAAATGAAGGGCTTCGGCAAAGAATGAGGAAAGCCAACATTTACTTTTCATTTTGAAGGTTTCACAACTCGTAAGACCTAAAGTACACAATGAAATTCAATTTTGAGCATTATTACAGCAAATGCATGGAATTTTTCTAAAGCTGGAAACATGGATAAAAGTAATCTAATAAAAAGAAAATGTTTTTGTGTTCCTCTTTATCATAATCAGGGAATTCCAAAAGAAAAGTAGACTCCACGCTCACCGAGTCCGGGAGAGTCAGGCAAGAATTCAAGAATAGATATATTAAAATACCTAACTTTATTGTGATGAGTTTCAGTGGACTGCAGTAGACTCTTTATGATAATGTGGAACATCTGGAAATGTCTGATTGTGGCAAATTGTCATAGTAATAATAGTATACTATTGTCACACTGGGGTACTGCTAGGAGACAAAGGGGTCACAAAAGCTAGGGGGAACCAAAGAGCACCTGCCATATACTGTTATACTGCCGTGACCCAGCTCTGGGTGATGTTCAAGTAGAGGAGGGTCGTTACCCGAGGTAGCCAATAGCCAATTCCTCATTGCAGACTTCCCTGGTGTAATCCTCCCTTCCACTGAGAGACTGCAGTTGTGATTCTTCACAACTGCAGTCTATCAGTGTACTGCCGGCCCGTGTGATTATTTAAGCCGACAGTGGCTAATAGTAAGGGGGGGGGGAGAAGCAGATCACATGGTATAACCAGGTATGTACTGTGTATGTGTATATATATATATATATATATATATATATATATATATATATATATATATATATATATATATATATGCAATGGCCCGAAGTTGTGGTCTGACTGTATGTGACTGACTGTTGTGGATGAGTCCTGTGTGAATGTACCTTTAACTGTGTGAGTGACATGATTGAAAGGCTTTGGTAGTTGAGGGGCGGAGTTGTAGAGAGGAGAGTTGAGAAAATGTAGGTGGTGGACATTCCTGTGCTAACATAGGCATAGAGTAACGGGTCTCCTGCCACTTCAAAAGGAAGTGAAGCAACTTAAGAAGCCGGAGAACCATATAGAAAATTTTAATGAATGCTGATAATGAGTCGGGAGTGCATACCCCACGGAAGGTCTATCAGATAACTGGGACTAAAGACGTCTAGAGTTCGGAGGGAAGAGTGTCTTCTAGAAAGCCTGTGATATTGAAGGTGTGGACTTGTTGGAGAATCCAAGCTGAAAAGTTTTGAGTAAAGTATAACTGTGCACCTCTGGTTGAGTTCCTGAGAAACGTATTATTGGACTGTGGACTCTTTATTTCACGCAATGTGAATAGCGGCCTAAAAGAGGTGCTTGTGTCATGTGACATTCAGATTCTTTAATACTATGTCTATGTACTGTGAGCAACTGGGCTAAGCCAAGCTGGCGCCACTGATGGGAGAGATCGCAGAGCCACCTGTGACATTCCATCTTGTTTCTCTGCGTTCGCCCTTGTCGACTACGGAGAAAACATGCTGGTATAAGTTATACAGTATAATGTATACTACTAGATATATATGTATCTGGTAGCATATGTTATACTGTATAACTTATATCAGCTGTACGTATAATTATATTCAGGAGATACCCAGGTTATACTAGTATGCTCCATATCAGTATATACAGGAATCTCCCTGTTCTGGAATTTGTTTCAAGTGCAAATTAGGCATACCATATTTGTGCCCTCCCATGCGATCATGTGTATATGTTTTTATATAAATACGTCTTTAGATCTGTTCCAATATGCCTGAGGAAAAACTCTGAGTAGGTTGGAAAGCTCCCTATAACATAATGTGTTTTTGTTAGCCATTAAAAGGTATCATATCTACAAATTTACTTGGTTTCTCTTACTGAGACCAATCACTTGGTTTAAGTATAGGTACGTCCGGAGGCATAACTTCAAGCTCCTGGGCCCCAATGCAAAATCTATAACAGGGCCCCCAACCAGAGGCGTAAATTGAAGCTCCTGGGCGCCGATGCAAAACTTGTAACAGGGCCCCCAACTATAATGCTTTACTCATAGTACTGGGTTCCCTATATGGAGAAGAGAGGCCTTATGGGCCTCCTAAGGCTCCTGGGCCCAGGTGCAACCGCAGCCATTGCATCCTCTATAGTTACGCCCCTGCCCCCAATTTATTCGTAGTACTGGGCTCCCTACAATGCATGTCTTTTGCACACGCACTTCTTGCTATGCACATGGCACAAGTATTATGTACATGACACTACTGCATAAAATAAAATTCATTACCGAACCACCATGCTTCTTCTTCCTTCTCTTCCTTCTTCTCAATAAATCTATGTGCTATATAAGAAAGGTGATTATTCTTAAGAGGAATAAAGCCACACAAACACAGAGAAAGCATGCAAACTCCATGCAGATGTAGCCCTTGCTCAGATGTGAACTTAGAATCCCAGCGCTGCAAGGCAATAGTGCTAACCAATGAGCGACCATGCTTCTTCCTCCTTCTCCTCGATAAAACTTTATAAATGAAGCTCATTATTATGATGGAAAAGCAACCCATACAAACACAGGGAGAACATACAAACTCCATGCAGATGCTGCCCTTGGTCACATTTGAACCCAGGACCACAGTACTGCAAGACAACAGTGCTAAGCGTTGAGGCACAGGAGGACCACAACCATGTGGGTTTGGCTGAACTAAACTGCCTAAGGTTGAGGTTCACTCTGAGCCGAACTTTTAGAAGGGTTTGAGTGGTTTGGTCCACTTAACACTAATGTGTTGTACAAATCACTAAATTGTGACCTGTATTTTTGATCTTTGTACATTCATTAATGGCACATTGTCAAGGTGCACTCAGGTGCTGTATATCCTTCTACTGTAGGTTTATTAGTTATTTGTTATCTAACAAGGTGGCGGGTTTACTTAGACAGAAGCTTTGATTAAAGATGCCAGAAACATCAGAAACATGTTTCTCTTTTATCCTTCTACCTTTGGACTTTAAGATGACCAAATAAAGCATGGATTATGTTTACTCCCCCTGATTTTGCTGCATCACGCAATTCGTATAGGTAGAGCATGCAGAAGAGAAAAAATCGTGAATAATACCATATGCAAGTCATATAATGGACAGAAATAGTGCTATTTCTCATGTTCTGAAAAGATAGGTACACTTTAAAGTAAAACCTCACCTTATACATTCAGGAATAAACAATGAATCAGAAGCGGCGCTCCAATGGTGTACAAAGAAATTAGAGGCAAAAACAATATGGAAAGAGAACTCACCGCAACTGAACCGGTCCTATACAGGAAACCGGTCAGTTCATGGGTCCACTGAGGTATTTCAAATAAATTGGGGTAAGATACGTTGGTGGTCCTAAGACATCCCCTGGGGGAGAGCAGCTGCGAGCGACTCCGAAACAGTAATGTCAAGGAGGAGAGAAATGTAAATTTAAAAAAGGCAGAAAAACTCACTTAATGCGCTCCATCCAACTGTATCAACAAGTGGAAATCTTACTTGATGTGGGGTGCCTGGACTCCTGGCACCCCAATATCCAAAGAAGCAGGGAAATTCCAACGATGCAGGGGTATACTTCATAAAACAATTTATTACACACACACAAAGGTAAGTGAGTAGATATCGCAACGCGTTTTGGCTTTTTGTAAGCCTTTTTCAAGCATCTTTATAAGATTTTCACTTGTTGATACAGTTGATACAGTTGGATGGAGCGCATTAAGTGAGTTTTTCTGCCTTTTTTAAATTTACCTTATACATTCAGCTCTTTTGCTCTACACACTGTATTCTATTTGCTTAATCTATAATAACTATCATCTGCCTCCTTTCCCTCTAGGGACAGTCTCTCTGGTATCTCTGGCTGTATTGTCATATGAGCGTTACAGCACCATGCTTGGGAACACAGAAGCAGATGTGACAAACTACAAGAAGGCTTGGCTGGGAATCCTAGTCTCTTGGTCCTACTCACTGTTTTGGACTTTACCTCCACTCTTTGGGTGGAGCAGCTATGGTCTGGAGGGTCCAGGTACTACTTGTTCAGTGAACTGGCACTCACGTGATGCCCTTAACACATCTTACATTGTGTGCCTTTTTGTTTTCTGCCTGGTCTTGCCTTTCTTCATAATCATATACTGCTATGGAAGACTCCTGGTTGCCATCAAACAGGTATGGAAAAGTATGGCATAAAAAGTGTGGTCAACTTGTTGGGCCACCCACTACTACAGTATATAATAAATGCATGTGATAAAATAGTTCTTCTCGTGAAAAGAATGGGACAACCCCATTTCATATATTTTTTAGGGCATATGGACATCACACAGGGCAGTATCCCTGCTCTCCTCATCTTAGTGTAAGCATATATTACATGGCGCCTCATTCTGCCTTCTGAAAGGGAAATTATTGGCTACACAGAGCGATAACAGCTGAACTCAGGAGGTTAAAGAAGCTAGATCAGCAGTAATCAATAGGATGCTGGAGAGCTTTGTTCTAAGAAAGGTCAGCCTAATTGGATAGCCATTTAGCAACATATTAACATATGAACTGAATAATAGAAGGTTATGAAGATGGAAGAGATTTAGCTTTGCATATAAAGAATAATTATCATAGAAAATCTAATAACAACTCATTGGCTACACACTGTACTCGAGATACACAGTGTATACTGCATTCCGACATTCTGCTTCATCAGAAAGTTACGTAGACTTCCTGTTCTGTAGAGAAAACTTTTCAGGAGTTATCTGATCATCACCACGGGTATGATTACAATGAAAGATAATACCTATATATAAAGAACACAAAACTTATCATTAACAATAGGTGATAATTGCAGTTTACCTCCTCCTCTTCCCTGCACAATGAACTCTGCAAAGGTCATAGAGAATGCTCATAACACTCTTCTATAGAAATCAACATGTTCCCTCCAGTCTATTGTGTCTATGGCCCATGAGGTGGCTGTAAAGCATATCTATAAATGCTGTGAACGTCCGCTCAGGCAATATGGCCATCCATCATAATAATGTACAGAAAATAGAATGAAAAAATCTACAATCAGAAAGTAAAATTTGATTAGAAAAAACAAATATGTTTTACTATTTGGTTTTAATTAGTAAAAAATATATAGGTGATACATCCTTTTAAAAGGAAAGAATTATAATTAAAATCTTCAGGTTAAAAAGTACGTGACATGTAGCCTGCGGTCCGGCTCTTGGTTTCACCTCATTCCAGCTTCACAGTCATATGTCGTGGCTGGAAACAATATATAACTGTGAAGAAAAGCTGTGCAAGTAGGGGTTATTGATTAAAAGTGACCCCTTTGCATCTCCTGCACCCCCCTCTTCCTTCCCACATACTACAGGTAGTGAGTGATCTGGATGGATTAAAATTACCCTAGCTCGATAGCAGTTTTTGCATTTGTTGAGTTCCTAGTTGGGGAGCTGTAGACTATTGCTTCTCAGTTGGTCTACTGGAACACAACCCCACAAGTACAAAATTAGTCAGTTGTGTTACTAAGGCTGCCTGTCCACAGGCGTGGGGGTATCCCGCGGTGGATCTCCGTCGCGGCAGCTGCCACCTGGGAGCAGGAGCCTGCAGACGGATTTCCGCGATCAGCGTATCTGGCAGATAGCCTGACCGCGGAGAATCATGGCAATTCGCAGCATCGCTATGATTCTCCGCTCATGGACGGGAAGGGGGGGGGGGGGTGCGCTTTCCATAGCAGCGCTATATAAAGCATGCATTGCATTCCCCATGGCCGGATTATCGCAACGGGGAATGCAATTTGAAAACGCCCATGGAAGGGCAGCCTAAAGCAGAGGTTACTGCAATCAGAGAAAGGTATGTATAGCATATAGAGTTGCAAAGCATAGGCCAGCAGCAATGTGGTGATAACAGGGGCAACATATAGGGTGGTAGCTCACCTCAAACCATGGATACATTAAAGGGTGGTTCTGGACAAACTCCCATTTGCAGGGACCTCTGATATGTTGAACGTGGAGAAAAGAGGTGATGGTCTGACTGGTCTGGACAGCACAACTCCAACAGTGTTCCTTGCCAAACCAAACTTTAATAACATCAATGTTTCCAACACAGCATACAATGACAGTGAGATGAAATGTGCAGCAAAGTTGAGAGATGCATCTTTTTTATCTGGTATGTGGAGACAGAGCTGAACAGCGAGGTCTTCAACACTTTCCTCCTAGCAATTCTTCTTCTAGAATCAGGCCTGGCGTAGCCTAGGAGCAGCAGACAGGACAAACTATCTTTTAGTCTCTCTCTCTCTCTCTCTCTCTCTCTCTCTCTCTCTCAAAAAGCATATAAAACATGACTAGAACTCCCTTTTATCCGCTCCAGAACAGATAGGAAAATCTCCCGCTACAGTTGCAAAAAAAAAAAAAAGCTAATTAAATGTGATCTGATTGTTATAAAAAAAAATCCCAATTATAAACAAACACAATCTAAGTAAACCATTATACTGCGTATCTCTTTTATTAAGAACATTGAGTAACCATCCGGAGTGTAGTGAGTAAAAAGTAGGTGAATGATCGACTTGAGCCATCTGCAGATCCCCCTTAAGCAGCAATCGCCTCCGCCAAATGTATCCTGTGGCTGCAAATCAGCTTTACATACCGTTCCTTCCTGCAAACATGTTTATCCTTTTCAACTATTCTTTATTTAATTTACTTGTGTGATTTGCGTCATTGTCTTGTTGCATTGCTGTCTCTTCAGCTTGGGGCCATTGACAGCTGCCATTACATTTTCCTTTTTAATACATCTTGGAATTCATTGTTCCCTTATCCCCTTTAGTGGCACGCCTGGAAAATCTCCGGGGCTTGCTGCACTTACCATGCAGTTAAAATTGTTATAATGTATTCTTTCATTACAAAAAAAATGTTGCAATGTGATTATTGCATTCCTTCATAAATACTTGAGAGATTAAATTGCATTGTTGACTCATTTAGAAAACTTCCCCTGTGAGACATCACATGGTAATAATAAACCTGCCACTGAAGGGGTTAATGATCACAAGGTATCCAGGCTATGAGGCAGCAAAGCAGCCCCAAACCATGATAAACATAATGGAGCGGATAACAGCTGGGATGAGGTTTTGGTGTCGGTGTGCGGGGTTCTTTTTTCTGCAGACACAGCATTGTGCACTTGTGGCATCAAGTTCTGCTTTTGTCTCATCTATCCATAGAACATTTTACCTGAAGCATTGTGGAACATCCATGTGGTTTCAGGCAATAGTTTCCTATAGAGGCGTTCACATGACACTCTGAATCAGCGCATCTTACAAACGATAAGACATGCGAGTGCAAACTCGCATGTCAGCTCTGAGGTGCGCGCAAAGATAGGACATGTCCTATCTTTGCTGCGTGCTTTTCATAGACTCCTATGGGAGCCTTGAATGCACGCAGCATGCACCTCATATCGTGTGAATGGGCTACTTCACTTAGCTTAAAGTAGCCTGTTCACGTGATCTTTTCAGGAGTATAGCAGCGCTCTTTTCTCGCTGCTTAGCGGCACAAAAACAACGCTTGTCTGAATGAGGCTAAGTGACCTTCGGCCTGCTCTGCCTCCATTCACTGAATGATCACCGCTCCTGTATAAATTCACAGAAGCAATTATCACTAAGACAACTTCTTCGGGCACTTAAGCTTGTACAAACAGACCCTTTCCCTTGAGTTCTTTCTCATCACTTTCAGGATTACCATTGTTTTCTTGGAATGATCTTATCAGAATGTCCAATCCTAGGGAGAGCAGCAACAGTCCTGAATGTCCTTCATTTGTAGACACTGTAATTTGTCGAACTATGAATTGATGTACACCAAGTCTTTAGCAGTACTTTTTTAGTTTCTTCCAGCTTCATGTGTCTCTTTAACAGGCTTTTTGAAATCTTGTTTGCATCGATATATGATTCAAACTCACCAATCTTTCAAAGAACAGATCTGTCAGTAACCAGGGTTTGTGTGTCTTTATTTATTCGGCAAAGCACTTGTGAAAGGAACAGTTCCAATCTCATTTCCTCAATTGAAACACCTTCTGTCAATTAGCTCTTTAAGAAATCATTAACACTGAGGTTCACTTACTTTTTTTCTCCCTGCACTGTGCATGTTTTCTCAATGTACTCACTATTGACATGAATCCAAATGTCTGGATGACCTTCATCAGAAGTGTATTTTCCACCTTTCATTTAATTAATGCCTGTGAGAGTTAAGCTGTAATTTTGTTTGTTTCACTCTATAGTATGAGATTTTTCACATAATATGCCATTCGATGAGTTGAGGAATCTTGGCCATGTTCCCATTGATGATGGTATTCGCTAACAAACACTTTATGGTTTTGTTCAATCTTTCATTTATTTTATTGCTTAAATCTATCATGTCTGTTGACCTTCTTAGTGATCAAGTTTACCCCTGGGTGATTTTTGTTGAAAGTCATTTCTTCTGCCAATATCATGCACTTGGATATGTCTGTGTGGTCTGTCCTTAATTCAATCCATTCCTTCATGTTAGATTGAAGGTTGTTTCACATATTAAAGGGTATTTCTCCTCGAAAGTCTGAAAACTCACCAAGCAGATGCTGAAAAGAACTGTTTCAATCATCATAGGCTGGAAATACAGCTTCTTAAATTATTGTGGGCATAAATTAGTAAAAGGCTCATGGGCCTTGGTGCAAAAGTTTGGCTTGCCGCCTCTCCTCCACAATGATTCTTCATGGCTGCTCGCTGTGATTACGCCAAAACTTTCTGCTGTCTCTTCAATGACCCATTTATGCAGCACTAGCAGCCAAGTGCATTGCTAAGGTCTGAAAAGGCATGCCCCTCCCTCCTCAAAGAAATTATGTAAGAGACAGTGTATCTAGAAGACAATCTCTATAACACGGCAGGCTAAGATACAATATATATTAGTACAAATAGTCATGCATCAGGTAGAAGCAGTGCATCCGTCTTTGTTTCTCCAGGGCTAAAAACTATTATCTTAACACAAAAACAGCCATTGAAAAAACTATTGAATAAACTGTAGCAGCTACTGTTTTTCCTGAAAATAAGCCCCAGTATTATATAAATTTTTGCCCCAAAAGAGGCACTGGGTCTTATTTTCAGGGAATGTCTTATCATACTTACCTAGCAAGCACTGTCCGTGTCACTCCCGTTGGTCTCTGGAGCTCCGGCACGCTTGCTTACAGTCCTCAGACGCCGACAGAAGATCGCTTCCTGGTAATGGGGTTCGTAAGCCCTGCTTCCAGGAAGCAATGACTCTGATTGGTTCTTGAGTGCCACGACTGGGCCAATCAATGCAGCTAGGAAATGTATTGCTAGGTAGTGTATTAATTTTTTTATGTAGTTTAGCTAGGGCTTATTTTCTAGTTAGGGCTAATATTTCAAGCACCCCTGGAAATCAGGGTAGGGCTTATTTTAGGGGTAGGTCTTATTTTCAGGGAAACAGGGTAGTTGTGAACTCATTGACAGTTAATGTATATACATTTGTATACAGTCATATCTCTCAATTGCTAGTGGCAGGTAGCTCCAGCAAGAGATGGAATCATCCAATTACTTAATTGTTTCTACATGCAGCTATCACTAGCGAGGCTCAATTCATATGAACTTGTACAGCTAGCAGTGAATTCATTGGCAGTTACCATATATACATCTATATACAGTTGCTGCTATTACAGTGCTACAGCAAGGAGGGGAATCATTCAATGACTGAAAACTGTCTTATTCTTCTATAATTTGGCATGTATTTAAAGAAATTACTATGGAGAAGAGTACGCAGTATAAAAATATGTCAAATTGAGATGTTGAGTAACAGGTGTTTAACTTTTTATCTGCATCATTTCACTTAGCTACATTGTCATGCAGTGCAAGAAATTGGCCAGTAGATTCTTCTGCATCCTTGCTTCTGTCTCGGCAGGTAATTCTAGGCTGCCTCAGTAAGAGTAGGATCATGGCTCTGTGGAGGTTACAACATCTATTGCAGAGCTAAATGTTCTATTTTTTTCTTCTGTTTGTGATCTTGACCACATGTTTTGGGGGTCATTGTCCTGCTAGTGAATAAAGTTTAGACTGATCTGATGCCTGGTGGTATTGAGTAATAGATGGGGATCTGTACCTTTTAGCACTGTCCCAATCACAGCTGCCACTGTAAAGCCCCATTTACACGGGACAAATGTCGGGCAAACAATGCCCGACACTCGTCCCTGCGTGTACTCACTCCCGTGCTGTTGCACAGGAGCGAGTATCACTGGCTCTCTGACAGGGGGCCAGGGTGGCTGGAGGAGATTTCCCTCCTCACTCTCTCCCACCCCTCTCCATTCACTTAACACAGTGGACATCCCGTACTGAATGGCTGCGGTTTACAGTAAACGATCAGCGTTCAGGATCATCGCTCATCATTTACGCTGCATAAAATCCTGAACGATGAGTGTAAACAGCAGTAGTTCAGTACTGAACGGCGGCTGTGTTAAGTGAATGGAGAGGGGCGGGGGAGCGAGGAGTGAAATCTCCTCCAGCCACCCTGCTGTGAGCCAACAGTACTCACTCCTGTGCAGCAGCACGGGAGCGAATACATGCGGAAGAAGAGTGTCAGGCATCGTTTGTCCAATATTCGTCCTGTGTAAATGGGACTTAAGGAAAGTGCATAGGTTGCTGAATCTTCCCTTAACAAAACCAGTCTCTTGCCAGGGATCTCAGTGAGACAATCACTTTTAGTGTTGTATCTAGTCCCCATATGTTGGCGTTTTTTAAGCAAAATGTCATGATAGGTAGGCAAAAAAACGCATGAGGTTAAAGCCAATTTTACTCATTTTAGGAGAAAAAAATCCTTCCCGACTCCAATCTGGCAATCAGAATAAATCCCTGGATCCAAAACCCTTCTGAAGTGGCACTGTTACTTAGGTACTGTACAGCACTGGCGTAACTATAGGGGATACAGAGGATGCGGTTGCACCCAGGCCCAGGAGTCTTAGGGGGCTCATAAGGCCTCTCCTCTCCATATAGGGAGCCCAGTACTATGAATAAAGCATAATAGTTGGGAACCTGTTACAGGTTTTGCATTGGGGCCCAGAAGCTTCAAATTACACGTCTGCTGTACAGGTTACTTTTTTTGCAGTGCATGGTGATGGAAATATGCTCTAACATTGTTATTTGGGTAACCACTTAATTAGTCAAAGTATGCAAATGGAGGATGGTTCAGCGCCACCTATTGGAAAGAAGCTTCCCTATAAGTAAGTGTCTGACATTCTATCAGGCTTTGCAATTTCAATATGTACTGTGCATGTCTGACGGCGAGCCGTCTGGACCATAAACAACACAGATAAAGAAGAAGCAAGACATCCAGAATCCGACCTGGTCATGTGCAGCTGGCCTAAGACGAACCAAAATTCTGATGTAGCCTATAGCCTTAGGGCTCTTTCACATTGGGTATATTTATGCAGGCTTTGAAGCAGCCTTTCTGTACTCTTGCGGAATGTCTGTGCGTTTCCGCTGCGGGCATTCTGTAAAATTTCCACCGGATTTCTGTCCCGTGGGAACGCAGCCTAAGAGAGAGAGCTACCTTCCAATAAGTAGAGCTGCAGGGGCATTGTGTCACCTCCCATTTGTATATCAAATTTCCCAGAGTATTGCATGGCCCATACGTCTCCCTACTCCTAGTGAATGCTCTCCACAAGATGAATCAGTACCCCTATGGACCTGAGGCTGCATTCAGACGAACGTATATCGGCTTGGTTTTCACGCCGAGCCGATATATGTCGTCCTCATGTGCAGGGGGAGGAGGATGGAAGAGCCAGGAGCAGGAACTGAGCTCGCGCCCCGTCTCTGCCTCCTCTCCACCCCTCTGCACTATTTCCAATGAGGAGAGGTGGAACAGGGGCGGGGCTAATTCCCACAACATAGCCCCGCCCCCGTCCCTCCTCCTTTCATTGCAAATAGTGCAGAGGGGCGGAGAGGAGGCAGAGAGGGGGCGGGAGCTCAGTTCCTGCTCCTGGCTCTTCCATCCTCCCCCCCCCCTGCGCATGAGTACGACGTATATCGGCTCGGCGTAAAAACCGAGCCGATATACGTTCGTGTGAATGCAGCCTTATACAGAGTGGGGCATTGTTAATTAAACAATGTAAGGTAAAGGCTCATTCACATTTGCATTAGGACTTTCTTTCTGTTCCATTTAACACCAGGGACTAATTAGGCTGCTCGGCATCACAACTGTTTGCCAACCATGTACTCATGTTTGCATGCAGATGACATATGTTTTTGCTTTTCTTCAGGTTGATCAAATCCTATGTAGCTACATCTGCTATTGTCTGCCATTATTAACCCCTTAAGGACTGTCCCCTTTTTTTTTTCATTTTACTTTTTCCTCCCCCCTTTTAAAAAAATCATAACTTTTTTATTTATTCATCAATGTCGCTGTCTGAGGGCTTGTTTTTTGCAGGACGAATTGTATTTTTCAATGGTACTATATATTGTACCATATAAGGTACTGAAAAACTTTTAAAAATTCTTAGTGGAGCGAAATGAAAAAAAAAAGGAAATTCCACCAATAGTACTACCTCATACTGCATTCTAAAAGGCATTCTGCTCAGACACCCGGGGGCTTTCAGAAGGCCCCAGCTGCCATAACATCTGCACGGCCCCCGATCTCATTGTGGGGCCCCATACGTGACCCCAGAATACCGGTCGAGGGATTTAAATGCCGCAGTCAGAATTGACCGCGACATTTAACCCCTTAGTGACCAGGCTTTTTTGCTTTTTTCCATTTTTGTTTTTTACTCCCTTTTAAAAAATCGTAGCTCCTTTATTTATCCATCGACGTCGCTGTATGAGGGCTTGGTTTTTGCGGGACGAGTTGTATTTTTCAATGGCACTATTTATTGTACCATATAATGTACTGAAAAACTTTTTAAATATTCTTAGCAAAGAGAAATGGAAAAATAAAACGACATCCCACCATCTTTCGGTGCGTCCTGTTTCTACGACGCACAAACTGCAACAAAAACGACCTGATATTTTTATTCTATGGGTCAGTACGATTACTACGATACCAAACTTATATAGATTTTTTTTTGCTGTAGTACTTGTATTTTTGTTTTTAAGATATTAAATTTTTTTCAATTATTTTCTGCGGTCATTTTGTGCGCGCGATAACTTTTTTATTTTTCCGTCGATGTAGTTGAGCAAGGGCTGATTTTTTGCGGGATATCCTGTAGTTTCCGATAGTATTAATTTGGAATACATACGACTTTTTGATCTCTTTTTATTGCGTTTTTTCTGGGAGACAGGGTAACTAAAAAAATGCATTTCTGGCATTCTTTATTTTTTTTTTCGGACGACATTCACCGTGCAGAAAAAATAATGCACTACTTTGATAGATCGGACTTTTACGGACGCGGCGATATCAAATACATATTTTTATTTTATGATTTAGATTTTTTAATAATAGATATGGCAAAAGGGGGGTGATTTAAACTTTTATAACTTTTTTTTTTTTTTACAATTTAAAAAACTTTATTGATTTTTTTTTTTACTTTACTTTGAAGTCCCCCTGGGGGACTTTAACATGCGATGCTTTGATCGCTCCTGCAGTATGACGTAATGCTAAAGCATTACGTCATACTGCTTTTTTACAGGCAGTCTTTCAAGCCACCCTGTGTGGATGGCTTGATAGGCAGTCTGCTAAGGCAGCCCTGGGGCCATTCATTAGGCCCCCGGCTGCCATGACACCTGCACGGATCCTCCGATCTCACCACGAATTGACAGCGGCATTTAAAGGGTTAATAGCCGCGATCGGCCGAACGGCCGAGCGCGGCTATTGCCCGCGGGTGTCAGCTGTAATAAACAGCTGATGCCCGTGCTGTATGGAGGGAGATAGCGGCGCTACCTCCCTCCATACACGTCCTGCAGCTGCAGGACGTAAAAACACTATGGCCCGGTCGTTAAGGGGTTAAAGGCTTAACAGCTCCGATGAGCCACGCGGTTTATCGGAGCTGTTGCATGCAGGTGTCAGCTCTGGAAAACAACCAACAGCCGCTCTGTATGGAATGAGAGCTCCCTGCAATCTCCCTGCATACACACCCCGAATGTGCAGCATGTAAGCTTACGTCCTGTGTCGTTAAGGGGTTAATGTATATGTTTCTGTCATATGCTGTTCATTTGAAAAGTTCTGCAGTTTACGCTTTTTAGCCAAGGTAATATTTGTTCTAAGTGGGGATAAGAGAGTTTGTCTTTGCCAAACACTTCTGGTGGCGCTTTATCTCAATTAAGAACAAAAAAAAAGAACATGTAGAAATCCAACAGCCAGAACCAGCATGAGAGTAGGTTCCTTGGGGCCTTCCGAATTAATTAATCTGAAGGCCCAGTCTCAGTGTATGCAGGACATGTGCCCATCCAATTTTAAGTAATTTTTCTTGTCATTACATATCTAGGATGTATCTTCAATACAGGTTAATAGGATATCTGCTAATTGGTTCCATAGTCAACCTCAAATGAGACTGTCTTCTGCTAGTCCTTTGGACCTTTATTTTATTAAGGGTGCAATATTGTGTCATAGCTTTGCTCACAGAAAATCCTTCGGTACCCTAAAGGGCCAGTCCAAACCTGGCTTGATATTTCTTTCTCCTGACATCCGCCATTAAGGGAGTTTCAAGACACCCCTATGCAGAATAAACTCACAATTGTAACAGTTTTCTAGTGCTAATTGCTCCAGAAAACTGACTTACATGATTTGCGCCGCATATACTATGTGTTTTAGTCACTTTCACACACTTTTTTTGATGAGTCCAACAAAGGGGAGGTCTTTTGTAGAAAAGCGGTGTGGGCAAAATTACACCAAGAGCTCGCCATGCACCAAAAATGCTCCAAAAATTGCCAACATTTTTGTTGTATACTGCGCCAAGGAAAAGGTCTAAAGTTAGGTGAAACTATATTCAAATTTGACAGATTTATCATTCAGCAGAGCTACTGTCATAAATCTGGTGCATTTTAAGACTGTATTAGTAGGGTGGCCCAAAAACTTCAACTTTCAACTACAAAGCAAGACACCCTCTAATTTTTTTCGTTTTAACAAACCTTTATTTGGGGCAGTTTCAGGTTCTTATGTCTACGACAAGGTTGTGCTCAAAGACCAAGAATTTTCAGACTTTTTATTAGTGATGTAGAAGAAATGCAACTGTTGCTTCAAGTTGTGGAAGCAAATCACAAGGCTGTTTCAAAACAGATGACCAAGAAGTCTGCTGTCCAGTCCTTAAGTGCTGACTGCCAAGTATTTGTGTCGTAATTGTGACTATTTTCATATATTTTAAGGGTATTTTGTAGGAACAGCACAAAAGTGTAGATTGGCAGGACAAATGCTTAATGTTTTAAAGTATAGAGGTTCTAAAGCAAATATTAATGCTGTAGCTTGTGTAACTGGAAATCTTAAGCGCCATTTCTCATGATATACATCAGTTTTGAGCTCCATCTTGCAGTTGGAATTTAAAGCTAAAACTTTACCCTAATATTACTAATAGCAGATGTAACAAATTGGGAAGGTGTCTTACTGTATAGCTGCCACTTTTTTTGCTATATTTTTTGCCACATCTCTATGGGTCACCCTACTGTCTAGTCTAAGTTTGCACTGTTAGACAGTATTAGTAAATAAGCACCACTGTTCTTTTTATGATGCATGGACTGTCCAACGACTTACAAGGCTGACAGCGAGGGAACGGAGACCCAGGTAAGTATGTAAAACACTTCCCCGGACTCCTCGGCCTCTGTTCTACATACTCATAGACTTAGTTGATGGTGCTCATAGGTTATGACCAGAGATGAGCGAGCACCAAAATGCTCGGGTGCTCGTTACTCGGGACGAAATTATCGCGATCCTCGAGGGTTCGTTTCGAGTAACGAACCCCATTGAAGTCAATGGGCGACCCGAGCATTTTTGTATATCGCTGATGCTCGCTAAGGTTTTCATTTGTGAAAATCTGGGCAATTCAAGAAAGTGATGGGAACGACACAGCAACGGATAGGGCAGGCGAGGGGCTACATGTTGGGCTGCATCTCAAGTTCCCAGGTCCCACTATTAAGCCACAATAGCGGCAAGAGTAAGCCCCCCCCCCTCCCAACAACTTTTACTTCTGAAAAGCCCTCATTAGCAATGCATACCTTAGCTAAGCACCACACTACCTCCAACAAAGCACAATCACTGCCTGCATGACACTCCGCTGCCACTTCTCCTGGGTTACATGCTGCCCAACCCCCCCTGCACGACCCAGTGTCCACAGCGCACACCAAAGTGTCCCTGCGCAGCCTTCAGCTGCACTCATGCCACACCACCCTCATGTCTATTTATAAGTGCGTCTGCCATGAGGAGGAACCGCAGGCACACACTGCAGAGGGTTGGCATGGCTAGGCAGCGACCCTCTTTAAAAGGGGCGGGGCGATAGCCCACAATGCTGTACAGAAGCAATGAGAAATCTAATCCTGTGCCACCTCCATCAGGAGCTGCACACGTGGGCATAGCAATGGGGAACCTATGTGCCACACACTATTCATTCTGTCAAGGTGTCTGCATGCCCCAGTCAGACCGCGTTTTTTTATAAATAGTCATAGGCAGGTACAACTCTGCAATGGGAATTCCGTGTGCACCCACAGCATGGGTGGCTCCCTGGAACCCACCGGCTGTACATAAATGTATCCCATTGCAGTGCCCATCACAGCTGATGTAACGTCCGATTAAATGCAGGTGGGCTTCGGCCCACACTGCATGCCCCAGTCAGACTGGGGTTCTTTAGAAGTGGACACATGCAGTTACAACTCCCTGTGGACCCACAGCATGGGTGGGTGCCAGGAAGCCACCGGCGGTACATAAATATATCCTATTGCATTGCCCATCACAGCTGATGTAACGTCAGCTTTAATGCAGGTGGGCAAAAAATTATTTGGATTACACTATAGGCGAGGGCCCCAAAAAATTGGTGTACCAACAGTACTAATGTACCTCAGAAAAATTGCCCATGCCCAACCAAGAGGGCAGGTGAAACCCATTAATCGCTTTGGTTAATGTGGCTTAATTGGTAACTAGGCCTGGAGGCAGCCCAGTTAAAATAAAAATTGGTTCAGGTGAAAGTTTCAACGCTTTAATGAGCATTGAAACGTATAAAAATTGTTTACAAAAATTATATGACTGAGCCTTGTGGGCCTAAGAAAAATTGCCCGTTCAGCGTGATTACGTGAGGTTTCAGGAGGAGGAGCAGGAGGAGGAGGATGAATAGAATACACAGATTGATGAAGCAAAAAGGTCCCCATTTTTGGCTAGAATGCGTGTAACGCGAGGGTCTCGAGAAAGGCATCCTAACATGAAGTCAGCCATGTGTGCCAGGGTACCTGTATGCAACACATGGCTGTCCTCACTAGGAAGATCACTTTCAGGATCCTCCTCCTCCGGCCATACACGCTGAAAGGATGACAGGCAAGCAGCATGGGTACCCTCAGCAGTGGGCCAAGCTGTCTCTTCCCCCTCCTCCTCATGCTCCTCCCCCTCCTCCTCAACGCGCTGAGATATAGACATGAGGGTGCTCTGACTATCCAGCGACATACTGTCTTCCCCCGCCTCCGTTTCCAAGCGCAAAGCGTCTGCCTTTATGCTTTGCAGGGAACTTCTCAAGAGGCATAGCAGAGGAATGGTGACGCTTATGATTGCAGCATCCCCGCTCACCATCTGGGTAGACTCCTCAAAGTTTCCAAGGACCTGGCAGATGGTTGCCAGGCTCACTCTTCTGTAAAGAATTGAGGAGGCTGACTCCCACTACGCTGCCCATGTTGGAGTTGGTATTCCACTATAGCTCTACGCTGCTCATAGAGTCTGACCAACATGTGGAGCGTAGAGTTCCACCGTGTGGGCACGTCGCACTGGCAGATTAAACTGATGTTGCAGGGTCCGCAGGGTGGCAGCGTCCGTCTTGGACTTGCGGAAATGTGCGCTGACCCGGCGAACCTTTCCGAGCAGGTATGACAAGTGTGGGTAGCTTTTCAGAAAGCGCTGAACCACCAAATTAAAGACATGGGCCAGGCATGGCACGTGCGTGAGGCTGCCGAGCTGCAGAGCCGCCACCAGGTTACGGCCGTTGTCACACACGACCATGCCCGGTTGGAGGCTCAGCGGCGCAAGCCAGCGGTCGGTCTGCTCTGTCAGACCCTGCAGCACTTCGTGGGCCGTGTGCCTCTTCTCTCCTAAGCTGAGTAGTTTCAGCACGGCCTGCTGACGCTTGCCCACCGCTGTGCTGCCACGCCGCGCGACACCGACTGCTGGCGAAGTGCTGCTGCTGCTGACACATCTTGATTGCGAGACAGAGGTTGCGTTGGAGGAGGAAGAGGAGGGTGGTTTAGTGGAGGAAGCATACACCGCCGCAGATACCAGCACCGAGCTGGCGCCCGCAATTCTGGGGGTGGGTAGGACGTGAGCGGTCCCAGGCTCTGACTCTGTCCCAGCCTCCACTAAATTCACCCAATGTGCCGTCAGGGAGATATAGTTGCCCTGCCCGCCTGTGCTTGTCCACGTGTCCGTTGTTAAGTGGACCTTGGCAGTAACCGCGTTGGTGAGGGCGCGTACAATGTTGCGGGAGACGTGGTTGTGCAGGGCTGGGACGGCACATCGGGAAAAGTAGTGGAGACTGGGAACCGAGTAGCGTGGCCGCCATCATGCTTTTGAAAGCCTCCGTTTACACAAGCCTATACGGTAGCATCTCCAGGCTGATCAATTTGGCTATGTGCACGTTTAATGCTTGAGCGTGCGGGTGCGTGGCGGCGTACTTGCACTTGCGCTCAAACAGTTGCGCTAGCGACGTCTGGATGCTGCGCTGAGAGACATTGCTGGATGGGGCCAAGGACAGCAGAGGTGAGGGTGTGGGTGCAGGCCGGGAGACGGTCGTGTCTGTGTCCTCAGAGGGGTTGGATCTCAGTGGCAGGTTGGGGCACAGGGGGAGAGGCAGTGGTGCAAACCGGAGGCGGTGAACGGCCTTCGTCCCACCTTGTGGGGTGCTTGGCCATCATATGCCTGCGCATGCTGGTGGTGGTGGCTCCCCAGCTGATCTTGGCGCGACAAAGGTTGCACACGACTGTTCGTCGGTCATCAGGCGTCTCTGTGAAAAACTACCACACCTTAGAGCACCTTGGCCTCTGCAGGGTGGCATGGCGCGAGGGGGCGCTTTGGGAAACAGTTGGTGGATTATTCGGTCTGGCCCTGACTCTACCCCTGGCCACCGCACTGGCTCGGCCTGTGCCCACACCCTGACCTGGGCCTCCGCGTCCTCGCCCGCGTCCACGTCTTCTAGGCCTACCCCAACCCCTCAGCATGCTGTATTACCAGTAGTGCAGAAACAGAACGCTGTAATTAAATGTGCCGCTTATTGGCCTGTGGTTGGAGGCTGACTTCGCTTACGGAACGCACAGCAGAGCCAGGAAAGAATTTTGCGCAAGCCTGCTGTAACACTTAGCTGGCTGCGTATGAATTAGGACAACTACCCCCAGCAGAGACCCTGTACACTGAGGACGGTCACAGGCAGCCCAAATAGATTTTTTTTCCAAAATGTTTTTGGAAAGGCCCACTGCCTATATACACTAAATATGTCTTCTGTCCCTGCCTCACCACTACTGGCCCTGGACAATGTAAAATTACTGCAGACTGTTTCACTGTGGACAGGAATACAGCGGTGATGTAACAGGCAACACAGAGGCAGGAAAGAATTTTGCGCAAGCCTGCTGTAACACTTAGCTGGCTGCGTATGAATTAGGACAACTACCCCCAGCAGAGACCCTGTACACTGAGGACGGTCACAGGCAGCCCAAATAGATTTTTTTTCCCAAATGTTTTTGGAAAGGCCCACTGCCTATATACACTTAATATGTCTTCTGTCCCTGCCTCACCACTACTGGCCCTGGACAATGTAAAATTACTGCAGGATGCAATGCTCTGGACGCAATGCTCTGCACGACCGATATACAAAAAAAAAAAATGTGAAAGCAGCCTCCACACTACTGCACACGGTTAGATGTGGCCCTAAGAAGGACCGTTGGGGTTCTTGAAGCCTAAAATAACTCCTAACGCTCTCCCTATAGCAGCTCCGGCACCAGCAGCACTGTCCCTGATCTCTGTCAGAATGCATCTGTGGCGAGCCGCGGGAGGGGCCGATTTATATACTCGGGTGACACCTGATCTCGGCCGCCACTCACTGCAGGGGGGTGGTATAGGGCTTGAACGTCGCAGGGGGAAGTTGTAATGCCTTCCCTGTCTTTCTATTGGCCAGAAAAGCGCGCTAACGTCTCAGAGATGAAAGTGAAAGTAACTCGAACATCGCGTGGTACTCGTCACGAGTAACGAGCATCTCGAACACGCTAATACTTGAACGAGTATCAAGCTCGGACGAGTACGTTCGCTCATCTCTAGTTATGACAGGTTCTGGACAGAAGCAGTGCACTACAATCTGCTTCTACACATCATCACTGAACGCATTAGGTGGACATTCTGAGTGAAAATCACTGGGGAGTGCCATTATAAGTATACATTTTTCTTCTTTTTCCAATGTTATGATATCCCAGGATTTTTTAAACCAAGATATAGAAGAGAAAAACTAGATAGCAGCAAGACCTAGAAGTATTTTCAAATGATTATAATTAAAAGATTGTTATGTTTTGTGAGCTCTAACAGGGAATTGTAAAAAAAAATTATGCATCAGCCCCTTTAAAGGGGTTGTCCCGAGGCAGCAAGTGGGGTTAAGCACTTCTGTATGGCCATAATAATGCACTTTGTAATATACATTGTGCATTAATTATGAGCCATACAGAAGTTATAAAAAGTTTTATACTTACCTGCTCCGTTGCTAGCGTCCTCGTCTCCATGGTGCCGACTAATTTTCGGCCTCCGATGGCCAAATTAGCCGCGCTTGCGCAGTCCGGGTCTCCTGTAGTCTTCTATGGAGCCGCTCGTGCCAGAGAGCGGCTCCGTGTAGCTCCGCCCCGTCACGTGCCGATTCCAGCCAATCAGGAGGCTGGAATCGGCAGTGGACCGCACAGAAGAGCTGCGGTCCACGAAGACAGAGGATCCCGGCGGCCATCTTCAGCGGTAAGTATTGAAGTCACCGGAGCGCGGGGATTAAGGTAAGCGCTCCGGTAAGCTTCCTTTACTTCCCTGCATCGGGGTTGTCTCGCGCCGAACGGGGGGGGGGGTTGAAAAAAAAAAAAACCCGTTTCGGCGCGGGACATCTCCTTTAAGCTAGACGCAAGCAATTGATGCCCCATGTCCAGCCGCTTTCCAGAAGTGACTCAGGAATACCTATAATTTTAACCATATCAATCCACATGTGTTTGTAATATAGAGAAGGAAAAAAAAGAAGAAAGAAAAAGAAGAAGAAAACATGTTTCCATCTTATTTTCCTTCCTCTTTCTTTTTCTTTCTTCCTTTGTTATCCTCCTTTTTAAAAAAAAATAATTTAAGCAGGTTCAGCCGAGACGAGCTTCCCGAGGTTTGGGTTCGCACTGAACTGAACTTTTAACAAAATTTGATGCAAAACAGGGTTTAAGTCTTTCAGTTCACCCAACACTAGTCAGTAACTCTGCTAACAGTCAACCTCCACTCAGCTCATAAGAAAGACAGAATAGTTTACTGACCTCACAAATGTATGGAGCAGCCTGTAATGATTGAACTGCTTCTTCATGTTCTACGTGTACGTCATAGATAAGGAGCTCATTAAGGAGAAGCATCTTTTCACGTCATCATATCTTCATTCATAAGTTGCAATTCCTAAAACTGTCACATGGTGTCACTTGTGAATAACTGTTTCATATTCGTGTTATGAGACATGACCCTCCGTAATTTTGCCTGGCTTTTCAATTAGATGCCATGTAAATAGCAATTTAATTGGTTATATGTGAAAAGGTTCAAGTGAAAAATAAGGAAATAGACAAGTAATTGTAATCTTTATGTATGGGGTTGATATAATTTTTGGTATCATTAGCAGCAACATTATATTAGAGACATGTATATTATCCTATGCAATAATATAACAGCTTATGTATAATTGTTGTGTAGTAATAGCAATGAAGTAGGCAGCCAATTGTATCTATTACTTGGGTTTTAGGAGTCACACAATTAAAAGGACATCAATACCATAAATGTTGTCAATTAATTATTTTCTTTAATTCACTATAAGCAATATTTATTGTTTGGGGACTACAGGGGCACAAAAAAGGGGACAGTACTACTATGAGGGGTACAACAGATGGCATTACTACTATCTTGCGCAATATAGAAGGAAGGATTGTGTAAAGGTGTAGATAACTTAGGTAGAGTGATAGAAAAGCAAGATCTATGTGTGTTAAATTGTGGTCAGGAGAAGTCGTTATTGCTGTCTGGGCTGGATACAGAAGAAAAGGGGAACTGAACAACTCCAATTAGAGAGGACATCACCTGTGACCACTGAATATAGCAGTACTGTAATCACATACATAGTCTGCAAACACCTATGTAGAGCTGGTATTTACCATTATGTGACCACTGTACGTGCTGCTGCAGACTTACTACTGCATATGCTTTACATACTATAAAGGGGCTTCCCACTGAGACTCTGTTGCCCAAGGACTCATATAAACTTGGAGCCGGCATTGGGGAAGGAAGGAAGGAGGGAAGGAAAGGAAGGACGAAAGGACTAGAGTAGCACTAAACATAATAAATGCCTTGGCCTTTACTAAGAAAACTGTCATGCTGAGCTCTGTATGATAACAGATGAAGGCGGTGCAATAAAAGATAAACAGGCTAACTACGGTATATATTTATGTGTCTCTTTAAGCTGATCCTTGCCTGAGTCTTGTTTAATATCAGTCTTGATTCTGTGATTACATAATCTATTTTGCCCCTGAACTCTCAGAAACTTATCAAAGTAAACATGTGGCAGATGGAGAAAACTACTGCAGGACACCGACTGTAAATCCTGAATACACTATATGATTGCATTAGCATAAGCCAGTATCATATATAGTTAACATTACTTGCAATTGCAGCAAATTACTGATTAATTACTTAATCAGTATTATATAGTTCTTTGGGAACATTAAATTATATCAATTAGTTGAGTCTAATTATTTTTGTTTAGAATTACAGAGAATGACAATATACAAGTAATTGTTCCTGTAATTCTGAACAAGCAGCCCACCAGTTTTACGATAAAATTCTCTCGAAGATGGCAGGAGGTATATTACCTGCAGTTGTTCCTCTCTGCCGGCCCACTAGTTACTTTTCCCAATTTTGGACATCGAAAATGGCCAATGCAATCTTCAGACTATCCGATTCCCACATATATTCCCTGGCCCCTCCAGTCAGAGGACAGGATTTTGTCCAAAACCAGCAGGTTGTTCTAATTATTAAAAGCCATTATGTAATACTATTACATTAATTCAATTTTTGAATAAAATACCGGTCCTTTAGTGAAGTTCCAGTAAGTCAAAAGCTAGCATAAATCTAGGGCTAGTGTGTCATGGCCAAAGTCGTGTAGTTCAAGCCTAAGACCACCATCTGGTTTTCTGTTTTCTAGTTCCTTTTTACTCCATAAAATGTAAAAAGAAGGAAATATTTGCTTTATGATGGTCAGGGCTTAAACAGATGGGCGTAATTTTGTCCCTTTGTGTGGCCGTGAAAATCATGGTGGATGAGGCGTTACTAGTAAGGCTTCTGGTCAATGTCTGCAGAACCCTATTGAGGCAGTATGCCAGACAACATTGTTGGGGAAGGTTGTGTTCTGCTCCAGTGATTCCAGTTTCTCGCCTGTTTTGCGATAGTCGATTCATACGAACAATATATGAAAGACGTTCATTGGTCCTTTGATGTGAGAGGGATAGTGCATCCAGAAATTGGAGGGGACTTTGAAGGAGACTGAAGTTTCTAAATGTACAAACAAATTAATTATTTGTAGTAAGTAAGTTCCTGTTCCTTGGGCACCCCTCGTATATGGGTTACCAGAGGATGGGCCATAAATGTCTGATTAGAGGACCTCTAGGACCCCACTTCTAGAGAATTATTGTAAGCATATCAGGGGTATCCAACATTTAAGTGCTTCCACCATCCAGTTCCCTCCACTCCTTCCTACACTCTACGATATGCAAGATATAGGAGTTTCACACGAGAGTGTGTACCTACAGCAATATAAAAGTTTCCGCTATGTGATAGGCTCATAGAAAGGGTGCCATGATGTGACATTGGTTATCTGTATATCATGCAATTTGTTTTTTGTAGTTCCTGGTATATTGTAGATCCAAATTGTGGAGTTTCAGTGTAAAACTAAAAATGACCTCCAAAGTTATATCCCTTCATCTCCTCTTAACCCCTTAATGACATGGCCTATTTTGGATTTTTGGCGGATTTTCTTCTCCATTTATCAAAAGTCATAATTTTTTATTTTCCCGTCGACGCGGCCAAATAAGGGCTTGTTTTTTGCGTGCCGAAATGTAGTTTTTGATGATGCCATTTTTGGATGCATTGACTATATTGTAAAACTTAATTTTTTTTTTATGATAGCAGAGAGAGAAAACGCATCAATTCTGCCATAGATTTTTTTTAAAATTTAAAGCGTTAATCATGCAGCATGAATAAGACAATCCATTTTTTCTGCGGGTCGGTACGGTTAAAACGATACCAAAATTCTTACATTTTTTTTTAAGTTTTTCCACTTTTCTATAAAAGCTATAAAAACACCTTTTTTGGAAATCTTTTTTTTTTCTAAATCACTGCATTCAAAGTCCTGTAACTTTTTTATTTTTTGATGTACGGAGCTCTATGAGGGCTTATTTTTTGCGAGACGAGCTGTAGTTTTTATTGGTACCATTTTGGGGTACATACAGCTTTTTTGATCACTTTTAGGCCTTAGTCACACGGGCGTTTTTTCCCGCGATTTGCAGATCGCATGACGGATGCGCATCCGCAAATCGCGTGACCAGGGCCGAAAAATCGCCCGAAAAAACTGCTCCTAGCCGCGTTTCAATAGAAACGGGCCGGAGCTGTCCAGCGCATTGAATTCAATGGAGCCGGCAATACAGCCGGCTCCATTGAAAGCAATGGGCTGCGGGCGATCTCACGATGAATTTTCGGGAAGGGCTTAAAAATATAAGCCCTTCCCAGAAATTCATCCAGAAATGTGTAAAAACAAAAAAAAAAATATACTCACCTGGTCCCGGCAGACGGAGTTCAGGGCAGCCGGCCGGCAGTTCTCCTGAACTGCTCTGAGTAGTATTCAGCAGCCGGGGATTTAAAATCCCCGCCTGCTGAATGAGCTTCCTCTGATTGGTCACAGCCTCACCAATCAGAGGCAGCTCTCACTTACCCATTCATGAATTCATAAATGGGTGAGTGAGTGCTGCCTCTGATTGGCTCAGCGCAGGGACCAATCAGGGGCAGCTCTCAGCTGAATGACAGCTGAGAGCTGCCCCTGATTGGTCCCTGCGTTGAGCCAATCAGGGGCAGCTCTCAGCTGAATGACAGCTGAGAGCTGCCACTGATTGGTCCCTGCGCTGAGCCAATCAGGGGCAGCTCTCAGCTGAATGACAGCTGAGAGCTGCCACTGATTGGTCCCTGCGCTGAGCCAATCAGAGGCAGCACTCACTTACCCATTCATGCATTCATGAATGGGTAAGTGAGAGCTGCCTCTGATTGGTGAGGCTGTGACCAATCAGTGGCAGCTCATTCAGCAGGCGGGGATTTTAAATCCCCGGCTGCTGAATACTACTCAGAGCAGTTCAGGAGAACTGCCGGCTGGCTGCGGCTGGACTCCGTCTGCCGGGACCAGGTGAGTATATATATATTTTTTGTTTTTACACATTTCTGGATGAATTTCCGGGAAGGACTTATATTTTTAAGCCCTTCCCGAAAATTCATCGTGCGATCGCCGGCAGCCCATTGCTTTCAATGGAGCCGGCTATATTGCCGGCTCCATTGAATTCAATGGGCAAACATCATTCTTCTCTGCCACAGCTGTTACAGCTGTGGCAGTGGAGAATGATTTGTCTGGTATATGTTCTCAATGGGGTCGGCGCTGCTGCCGCCGGCCCCATTGAGCGCATATAGAGAAGAGAACAGGAATCGCAGATAGGTGCGATCTGCGATTTCTGTTCTATAATTTATCGGACGAGCGCATAAAAAGCACTCATGTGTCCGATACCATTGCAAAGCAATGGTTTTATAAAATAGCCGGACGCATGCGCAAATCGCGCGAAAAAACGCCCGTCTGACTGAGCCCTTATAGCGTTTTAACCCCTTAATGACACGGCCTATTTTGGCGTTGAGGACCAAACGATTTTTGGTATTTTTCCATCTCCATTTTTCAAAAGCCATAACTGTTTTATTTTTCCGTCGACGTGGCCGTATAAGGGCTTGTTTTTTGCGTGGTGAGCTGTAGTTTTTATCGGTGCCACTTTTGGGTACATAGACTATATCGTAAAACTTTTATTATTTTTTTTATGATAACAGGGAGAGAAAACGCATCAATTCGGACATTGATTTTTTTTTTTTTTTTTTTTTTACAGCGTTAATCATGCAGCATACATGACACACTAAATTTTTTCTGCGGGTCGGTACGGTTACAACGATACCAAAATTCTTATTTTTTTTAAGCTTTTTACACTTTTTTGCAATAAAAAGCCATTTTTTTTAAATCTTTTTTTTTCTCTATAGCTGCATTCAAAGTCCTGTAACTTTTTTATTTTTCTATGAAAAGAGCTATATAAGGGCTTATTTTTTGCGAGACGAGCTGTAGTTTTATAGGTGCCATTTTGGGGAATGTACGGCTTTTTTGATCACTTTTATTGCATTTTTTGTGAGGCAAAATGCTAAAAATTAGCATTTTGCCTCTGTTTTTTAGTGTTTTTTTTTACGCTTTTTGTTTTACAAAATAAAAAGCATGCTCAACTATTTGTACACGTCGTTACGGACGTGTCAATACCCAATATGTGGGGTTGTAATTTTTTTTTACCTTTTTTTATGCTAATATTAGAAAAAGCATAAAAAATGTTTTTTTTTACATTTTTTTTTTACATTTTTCTTTTTTTTACATTTTTCTTTTCTTTTTTTTACACTATTTGAGTCCCTCTGAGGGACTTGCAGCACTGTGCCTATGATCGCTGTCATAAGGCATGGCAGGACGCCAGTGTCTGGCATCCTGTTGCCATGGTGACAGGCCGGGCTCTCGCGATGGCATCGCAAGTTCCGGACGGAGACACAGAGGGAGTCCGCTCCCTCTGTGAATTCTTTCCTTGCCGCGATCTACTTAGATCGCGGCAAGGAAGGGGTTAACAGCGGGGGGCGCATCTCCGATGTCCCCCCTCTTTTGCAGCGGGACGCCGGCTGTGACTGACAGCCGGCTCCCACTGCGGGATAGCGCGGGATCATGTGTGATCTCGCACTATTCCCAGGACGTACCGGTACATCCTGGAGCGGGAAGGGGTTAAGTGAGGCAAAATGCTAAAAATTAGCATTTTGCCTCAGTATTTAAGGGGGTTTTTTTACGCTTTTTTCCGTGCACAGTCAAAAGCATGTGCAACGTATTGTATGCATCGTTACAGACGCGACAATACCAAATATGTGGGGTTTTAATTTTTTTTAACTTTTTTTTATGCTAATCTGAGAAAAAGCATAAAAAAGGGATTTTTTAAACTTTTTTTTTTACTTTTTTTAATTCAATTTTTTAATCTTTTTTTTTTTACAACATTTGTGTCCCTCTGGGGGACTTTAACCACAGCCCTGATGATCGCTGTGATAAGGCCTGCCCTGCTATACCTTATCGCTCATACAGCGATCTCAGGCACTGGCAACACAGGACGCCAGTGTCTGGCGTCCTGTTGCCAAGGCGACAGGCCGGGCTCTCGCGATAACATCGCGAGAGATGGATGAAGACTCTTTCCCTGTCGCGATCTACTTAGATCGCGGGCAGGGAAGTGGTTAACAGCGGGGAGCGCATCTCTGATGCCCTCCCCCACCCCCGCTGTTGCAGCGGGACGCCGGCTGTGACTGACAGCCGGCTCCCGCTGCAGGATAGCGCAGGATCATATGTGATCCTGCGCTATCCCCAGGATGTAAATTTACGCCCTGTTGCGGGAAGTGCTCCGCTCCCAGGACGTAAACTTACGCCCTGGAGCAGGAAGGGGTTAACTACTTCTGCTATGCTCATACGTGGTGGATAAAACTTTTTCCTTTCAGCCAATTATGTAGTGCATGGCTTCTCATTCAGCTTCTGAACACAATGTAACCTTTCTCATTCTGCGGAATGATTTGTTCTTGTATCACTCATTTATATGTTAGCAGATCTTACATGCCATTACTTCAGTTCCAGACAGTCTGCAAATGACTGAATCAGTAGTTTTCATCAGAGTAAGATTACGCCTATAGACAGGTAATGAGAAGAACATTTACCCTGGGGCCAGCATCTCCGTTCCTGCTGTTGAGAGGTATCAGAGGTGAAACTGAAGCTCCTGGGGCCCAATGCAAAACTTGTAACAGGGCCCCCAACTATAATGCTTTATTCATAGCACTGGGCTCCCTACATGGAGAAGAGAGGCCTTATGGGCCCCCTAAGGTTCCTGGGCCCGGGTGCAGCCGCATCCCCTGCATCCCGTATTGCTACGCCAATGGCTGTACTTGATGATCTGTCATGTACTACTGAGGCTGTTTTAACCTCTGCGTCAGGATTTCTGTTTTCATGCTTTATTATGGGAGCAGGAAATGGGAGTCCCCTGGCAGAACGGATCCGTCTTATTACAGAATCAAACTGCACTGAACAGACCATATTGACTATAAGCCCACTCTCACACATGCGCTTTTTACTACGATTACCACGGCGTTTTGAATGTTGTGCTAATCGTAGTACAGCGCTCCCATTGATTTCAATGGGGCTTCGCAGACCTGCACTGGAACGCAGCGTTTCTAACACGCACATGATCAGTGTGGCCATTGATCACCGCAGGTTGGCATGATTTTACTGTAGGTCGTCATTCACTTGCAGACATCGCTTGCTACTGAGACTAAGAGTCCTCAGATTTAGAGATACTGAGAAATCAGATTTTGTTTTCCACTATATCTCATCTGCTTATTGGTGCTCAAGATTGCGCTATAAGTTCTTGTTGGGAGAGGTAGACAAAGAGCGGCTTTAGGACTTCTTTAGACAACAGTATTGGCGCGTGTTTTTGAATTGATACAATATACGCAGAGGATAGAACTCACTGATGTCAATGGGTTCGTTCTCAATAATGTGCACACAAAAAATAGAACCTGCTCTCTTTTTCTGTGCATTGCGCAGCAAAGGCCCCCATAGGAGAGTATTGTAGGTGATCAGATACGTGCACAAATGTGCAATATGCTGCGCAATTCCATGACAGGTAGAACACACCTGATCCTCATTATGCTAAATGGCCTTTTAAATCAAGGCAGGGGTGTCTTGGGTGTGCATGGGAATAGGCCCTGTATGCTCAAAAAGTACAGTACTCAAATCTACCTCTTTCACATCGCAAATGGGTTGTGCTGAAGGGTGCGCAATTGTGCATATAGTCGTCTGAATAAGCCCTTACTCATTGTGTAAAACCTTTACACAGGGTGATTACTGCCCGAATTATCACTGGAAACAGCAAATTTGTAGATAACCTTACTGTATACCTGTGGCTGCTGATAGGGCACTGAGAAATAACTCACTTATTGGAGTTTCTTGGTTTTTAGCATGACTTGGTTTTAGAATGACATCAGTGAGTGGCTGTGATTGGCTCATCGAGCGCCAGCTGTGATTGGCTGCTGGCACTTAATCAGCCAATCACAACGCTCACTTTGCTGGAGGCAGGGTATTCACAGCCCCATCACCAGAAGCTGAGATGGCAGACGGGAAGGACTTTGCGGCTTGCCGCAGCGCCGCCGGAGACTATCTGGACACCGCGGACCAGGTGAGTATTGATTTTTTGGGATGTAGGGAGGGGGCATGTTAGCTAGGTCTTATTTTTGGGGGAGGCCTTACATTTCAAGCCTCCCACAAAAACTGGGGTAGGTCTTACTATCAGGGTAGGACCTACTTTCGGGGAAACACAGTACCTGTTTATTGTGAATTGAGACGGACGGACCGAAAAGATCTCCAGCCGCTCCGCCTCCATCAAATAAACAAATATTGCTCTTGTGTAAATCACAATAGCAACAATTGGATGGTAGTCTATGGTGTGGGAGGACAGCTCGGTAGAGTGCGGGTTTTGCGGCAGGCAAAGATGGAAACAAGTTGGTAAAGTCCAAGTGCAGGCGTGGCCTGCGTTTATTTCAGTCCAGAGAAATTAACACAAATTCAGCCTTAGCTTCAGGCAAGAAAATAACAGTCCAGCAATCGGTCAATAGGCAGTCCCTGCCTGACCAGGTCACGCTCAGCAGGTGCACCACACAGCAGGGCTTTTACCTCTAGCAGGTATCACAGGCTGCCAGGGTCCAGCAGCCATCTTAATCCCCCCCTGTGTCCGTGCACACTGCTATCAGCACCTGTGCCGATTGACCTCGCCCACAAACTGGAGTGGAGGAAGTGGAATGGATGGCCCCACTACCAACCTGACATCCATTCCAAAAATCCAGGGCCAAAGACTTTTAAAGGAAAACCTCCAGCAAGTACTTGCTGGAGACTACATTGCACTCCTGGACTTTCATGTCTCAAACAGCGGGACATGAACTTCCTCCTGTCCCACTAGGCATAATAACAGAACCTAGGGGCGATGTAGCGACCATCCACTACCATGCCCCTCAGTACCTCACAATGGGTAGTCCATGGGTAGTTCTGTTTCCAGTGAGGATTCTGGCAATAATTGCCTTGTGTTTCCTTTACCTATACCAAGTGCGAACTTTCAGTCATCTTCCAGCCAAAAACTGGAAGGGATCAACAGAATGCTGGTGACTGACAAGCACTGGGGTAAGTTTATCATCTTTCTACATTTAGTTTTCCTTTAAGAAATGGAAATATACAATCTAAAGAATTATATAGAATTCAAAGGATTATAAAGGTTTTGTGTTATATAGTGTATACTTCCATTATAATTAGTGGCAGGAGTGGGAATTTGCAGTTTCTAAGGGACTTTAAAGATTTTTTTCCTAAAGTCAGTAATAAGACAGCGTATGTTTAGTTTTCTAAGTCCTATCCCTGTGCAACAAGTGTCTGAGTGTTCTCTCCTTGCCATGAACATAATGCTGATGAGCCTCATTCTGTGTACAGATCAGACTGCAGAGTCAGCCCAGCTTGGTGTATTATGAGAGAGGTTTTGTGGTATACTGCTGCTTAGATCAAACACACGTGGAAGAATAGTCACCTTAGATTATGCCGCTGCCATGCCGTGTTAATGCAGCAAGGTCCAATCTGAACATAATTTGTACCACAGAGACTTCAACACGTACCACACATAGGAATTTTCTATGCAATCATTATCATTGTCCAGGTATAATTTTACTATTTTTTCCTAATTATATATTGTTGTCTGTTTGTATTTGATTTGTGTAACATAATTTCAAGCAATAATAGAGAATAATAGCTTTCAGTATGACCGAATACTCTGCAGACTATGCCCCTTTGTAACAGCTAATTAATCCCAAATGCAACATATGTCTATGAGACATGGACATTGAGGAAAGCAGACAGAAACAAAATTGACGCTTTTAAACTGTGGAGTTGGAGAATACTTCTTTGAATCCCCAGGACAGCTAGGGTCACCAGCAAAGCTGTCCTGAACCGTATCAACCCAGAGGGGTCCCTGGTAGGCAAGATCACAAGACAGAGAGTGACTTACTTCGGACACGTGGTGAGGGCGAATTCACTGGAAAGATAGATGCTACTTGGAATGGTCAGTGGTAAGAGGACACAGGGAAGACAAAAGACACATTGGCTGGACACCATCAAGTATGACACAGGAATGGATATCAGGCAATGAAAGTAGCCATAGAGAATAGAAAAATGTGGAGAGGATTGGTCTACAGAGTGTCCAAGAGTCGGAGACGACTGAACGGATAGAATTGAAATTAATAATTGGAGTAATGCACAATGTAGACGGGATGCCAATTATCTAAAGGACTGCATGAGCGCTGACATAACCGCTAAGGTCGTTAGCACTCATTAAGAGCGTTTAGACAGGCAGAGTTCAGTGCTGAATTGCGAGCTTCTCACTGGCTTCTCTCTCAACGCTTCACATTCTAAACCCACCCGTCATTTTGGAGCTTAGTGGGTTTTCTGCTCAAAACAGAAGGATCCTGTGTTTATTCTTCCTGGTATACTCATAGTCTGTTGTAAGGGGGAAATAAAGAAATTAGGACTGGCTCTTATCTTTCCAAGTCTCCATAACAGATGCGTGGTCACTCTCTGGTATGGATGTCCTTGGAGGTAAGGAAAAGGAAATGTCTTCTGCTCAGTGCTTGACATAATAAGATGCTTTAGAAGGCCAAACATAGAAGAACCAATTTAGCATCTGTCTTATTTAACTAACTGTTGTTAGAGAGCAACTAAGCAAGCAAATATATTTGGACCCATTCCCATCATCATAAAGAACGTATATATTATGTTGTAGATTATACATATACACAGGTCAGGAAGGGTATAGTTTCACCTTGTGGAGAGCAGCTAATAGATGTGAGGAAACTTAGAAGGCCATGCATCTCTGGTAGTATAGTGCCTCTAGGGCGCCATCAATTTCCCAGAGGAACATTCATGACTTTGTAAGTCTCACACCTACAAGTGCTCACCATGTGGAGAAACTAGATTTTTCTCAACCCACATTATAGGTGTCTCATCCACTGTACACTGATTAGCGGCAAAAACACTGTAACAGCTCTTTGTATATGGTTATCTTTCCCTACTGGAGACGACTTTGGCTTATATTCCCGGTCATGTTACAAGGCCTGTTAAAAGGTCAGACATTGACTTACAGAAATGCCAACTCCTCATAGGTGCAGCCCTAGAGTCATCGGTCTATCTCCCGTTAGGCATACTTGTACACAGCACTCGTCATGTGGTCAATTCAGGCATAGGTCATCATTAACTGCCAATCAGCTGTTCCCAGGGCTGCTGTAGAGTGTATTGAGCATGGTAACACAGAAGCTCCATGCTCGAGCACCCCAACCCAGCGAACAGCTAATCGGTTGGGCATCTAGGTGGTGGACCCCAATAATCAACTGTTGACCTATCTAACGATAGGTCATCATTAACTTAAAGGTAGACAACCCCTGCATAAAGTTCTAGAAAGTTTCTAACTACTGACTGCTAATTTATTAATCTGCCCCTAGAGAGTGACTTTTCTGCATTCTAAAGAAAATTGTTAACAATAGAAGCCAAACATTTTGTTTTTCCTAAATAATTTAGCCATACAACAAGGCTGATGTTACAAGGAGTATATCTTTATCTTGATTGTAAAAGCATATGGTGACATATTTCCTGTACCCCCAGTGAATATCTTCATTGAGTGATACATAATACATTTTTCAGTTCTGGTGCTCAGCTTATACTGTGTTCAGGATTGAACTGAGAATTCACAGGGAAGCAGGTGCATAGTGTATGTATTATGTCCTGTATATGTTAGAATAAATTTACAGATGAAATGCCTTTTATCTGATTAGTATTCTTATCTTTAACAGTACCGCATAATATGGAGTCAATTAATAAATAAACATCATGATAAACGCATCTACTCTCCACTGCTGTTTTATTGCAGATCTATTGTGGCCAAGGACGGACGATGTTGCTACTATTATGTACTGCATTTGTTATAAGGATGATTAAATCTTCCTGACCTTTCCTGCACAAAGATGACATTGTACATCATCTATTGTTGACAAGCTCTCCCGTGTACGTCTTTATCATTCACTTTCAAATATATTTACATTAAATGTCCAAAGAGCAGAGCCTTATCCATATCCTGAATACAAATTTACCAACTAGCTGCCCATTACTTTTCTGCCCCAGTTCAGTTTCAAGTCATTGAAGTTGACTTAAAGAGGTTTTCACAAAACAGTGATTGAGGACTGGAGTTGGAACAAAATAACAAACTATGCGGTACTCACCAGTTAGATGTGTCCCATGTGTTCCTGTAGCGGTCATATGCCATTCAATATTCGCATAACTGCTATAGCCAATCACAGGTCTCAGTGGTCATGTGCTGTTTATGCCCACGTGACTGCTGAGGCTTATGACGAGCTGGAGTCATCACAGTATAATAATTAGAGATGAGCGAGCACCAAAATGCTCGGGTGCTCGTTACTCGGGACGAAATTATTGCGATGCTCGAGGGTTCGTTTCGAGTAACGAACCCCATTGAAGTCAATGGGCGACCCGAGCATTTTTGTATATTGCCGATGCTCGCTAAGGTTTTCATTTGTGAAAATCTGGGCAATTCAAGAAAGTGATGGGAACGACACAGAAACGGATAGGGCAGGCGAGGGGCTACATGTTGGGCTGCATCTCAAGTTCCCAGGTCCCACTATTAAGCCACAATAGCGGCAAGAGTGGGCCCCCCCCCCCCCCGCACTGTCAGCATAAAGATCGTTCTCCTCTGCCACAGCAGTAACAGCTGTGGCAGAGAAGAACGATGTTAGCCCATTGAATTCAATGGAGCCGGCAATACAGCAGGTTCCACTGAAAGCAATGGGCTGCCGGCGTGCGCGGGATGAATTGTCGGGAAGGGCTTAAATATAGAAGCCCTTTCCTGCAATTCATCCAGAAATGTGTAAAAATAAAAAAAATATACCGTATATACTTACCTTGTCCCGGCAGACGGAGTTCAGCGCGGCCGGCCTACAGTGGGTGTGAAGGGGGTGTGAGTCAGACCTGCCCCCTGATTGGCTCAGCGCTGAGTCTGACTCACACCCCCTTCACACCCACTGCCGGCCGCCGCGGCTGAACTCCGTCTGCCGGGACAAGGTAAGTATATATATATATATATTTTTTTTTATTTTAACACATTTCTGGATGAATTGCAGGGAAGGGCTTATATATTTAAGCCCTTCCCTGCAATTCATCCCGCGCACACCGGCAGTCCATTGCTTTCAGTGGAACCTGCTGTATTGCCGGCTCCATTGAATTCAATGGGCAAACATCGTTCTGTAACAGCTGTGGCAGAGAAGAATGATTTGTCTTCTATATGTTCTCAATGGGGTCGGCGCTGCTGCCGTCGGCCCCATTGAGCGCATATAGAGAAGAGAACAGGAATCGCAGATCGCAGATAGGTGCGATCTGCGATTTCTATGGCCTAAGAAGGACCGTTGGGGTTCTTGAAGCCTAAAATCACTCCTAACGCTCTCCCTATAGCAGCTCCGGCATCAACAGCACTTTCCCTGAACTATGTCAGAATGCATCTGTGGCGAGCCGCGGGCGGGCAGATTTTAATACTCGGGTGACACCTGATCTCGCCAGCCACTCACTGCAGGGGGTGGTATAGGGCTTGAACGTCGCAGGGGGAAGTTGTAATGCCTTCCCTGTCTTTCTATTGGCCAGAAAAGCGCGCTAACGTCTCAGAGATGAAAGTGAAAGTAACTCGAACATCGCGTGGTGCTCGTCTCGAGTAACGAGCAACTTGAACATGCTAATACTCGAATGAGTATCAAGCTCGGACGAGTACGCTCGCGCATCTCTAATAATAATCTTTATTTGTATAGCACCAACTTATTCTGCAGCACTTTCAAAACATAGGGGAACATCAACGATGCAACAGTTACATGTAGTATTCCATTATTAGGAACCTAAAGGGTGGGGGGGGGGGGGGCTGCACCAACGAGCTTACACACAACAAGGAGAAGGTGATGCAGGAGGCACAGGGGTGGGAGATGTACACACTAGGTGAAGTGAAGAATTGTGGGGATAAGATATATATTTCCATCTGTTTACTTCATTTTGGGAGCACATTTGAAAAGCTTTCGTTTTTTTTTTTTTAACGATTTAGGAGACATGCAAATTTAACATTGATTATCAACATTTTGAGGAACACTTTTTTTCCTACACCAAGCCAACATTGCAAAGGCTCATAGGTGTCAGAATAATAGATACACTTACAAATGACCCCATTTTAAAAACTACACCCCTTAATGTATTCACTGAGGGGGGTCAGGAGTATTTTGACACCACAGGTTTTTTTTTGTAGTTAATGCAATTTAGAGGAGAAAAACAAATTCAGATTTCTGCATATATGTCATTTAAAAGGCAGTTTTTTTCTAGAGTACAAATGAAAATGAGGATTTGCACCCCAAAATGGATACCCCCATTTGTCCAGTGTTCAGAAACATACCCATTGTGGCCCTAATATTATGTCCGTATGCACAAAGGGGCCCAAACCAAAAGGAGCAGCCAGTGCCTTTCAAAACAGAGATTTTGCTTGAAGGTGTTTTAGGCCCCATTACCCACTTGTAGAGCCCTTGAGCGGCCAAAACGATATAGAACCCCCACAAATGACCCCATTTTGAAAACTAGACCCCTTAACGAATTCATCTAATCATGTACTGCTTATTTTTACCCCACAGTTTTTGAATGAATCTAAGCAAAGCAGAATGAAAAAATTATGATTTTCATTTTTTTGGCAATTATGTCATTTTAAAAACATTTTTTTTGTACAGCACACATATGAATGAAGACTTGCACCCCAAAATGGATACCCCTGTTTGTCTCGTGTTCAGAAATATACCTAGTGTGGCCCTAATATTATGTCCATAGGCCCAAAATGAAAGGAGCAACCGGAGGCTTTCAGAACAGACATTTTGCTTGAAGGTGATTTAGGCCCCATTGCCGACTTGTAGAGCCCCCACAAGTGACCCCATTTAAAAAACTAGACCCCTTAACGAATTCATCAAAATTATTCAAAAACTGTGGGGTCAAAATAAGCAGTACAACCCTTGATGAGGACCAGGATGACGGGGAGCAGTGCGGTGGACGGGGGTAAGTATTCTCAGCTGCCCCCATGGATCCGATCCATGAGGGCAGCTGAATCTTTAACTTTTTAAAAACTTTTTTGAACTTTTATGCAATCGTTGCAATTCATTGGATAGTGTTGATCGCATTGCCGGGGGGGGACTGACCGCAGCCCGGGATGACAGCTCTATGCTGTAGGCTACTTGCAGGCACTAACAGCATGGAGCTGTCACATCCAGAGCCCACGTGGCATTAATCCCTACAGGACACATGTTTTTACGTTCTCAGGGATTAAGGCCCACTTGGGCATGACGTAAAAACACTATGGGCTGGTCACTAAGGGGTTAAATAATAGAATTCTAGCAGTATTTAGTTTCGTTTAGTGAATGTTTAAAAAATTACTTTATACTCTGTTATCTTTGACATCAAACTATAAATGTATGCAGGAAACTCCTAAGCTCCCTCTAGTGGCAGGGTCAGGCAGTCAGAATCTTATTTTTTATTCCATCTATGTATTTGGCTTGCACAAAATACATCTGTGATATTCACTGTACTAACCTAAAACTTATGTACTGTTGGTACTCTGTACATCATTCCATGTTGTTTTCCATTTGTGGCATAGGTTAGGCATCCTGACAAATAAAGAGTATTAATTAGGTTCTGTAAGTTTGCAGCATTCTATTTTTTTTGACACAGAGAGAGCTCACAGCCATATAATTGATTAATGTTCATGAATCATTCCATGGCTTCCTCCATATATCTTACGGACCATGTGTACTGCCTAAAAAATAATGCAATTTCTGTGTTGTATATTTGCAGCATTGCAGGTTTCTTTTTATTTTTGACATGAGCAGAGAACATTATTTAAAAGTATCTTTGATATATTGTTTTTGTAGTATTTATAGTTATTTGATTTGTGCCATCAACTTGTTAAGGGATGCTGCTTTTGGAAAAGGATTCTCCAAATCAGATAACCCCCTTTAAATTATTATAGATTTTTTCTTAAAGTGACCCCCTGGTCTCAGGATCAAATTCTGCCCCAGGGCAAGAGGGAAAGGGGGTAAATTACTTGCAGATGTTGTTCTCTGCTGCCTCTCCAATTCACTGGTTCCAGGCCCCATTTTCAGCTGTCCAAGATGGTTGCAGCAATTTTTTTTTAACTAGTGCTGATCACATGAGCAACTTTGGCTAATCAGAGAGCAGGTATAGTGTATTGGTAGTCTAGCACTGCAGTGTCCCATAGGGAGACCGTGGACACCTGACATACATGGGGAGCTGGGAGGGTAAAGTGCTGACTTGTCACGGTGGCACTTACTATGCTCTTTCCCGGAAGGACACACGCAGCCAAGGCAAGAGTAGCACTGCAGTACACTTCGGACACCCCTAGTATAGGGAATGCCTGACAAACTGGATAACAGGGGGTAATTGTAATGCTTGATGCCACCGTTCCAACACTCACACCGGTATGACCCTCAGCAGATAAGTAATTCAGCCACAGACAGTACTTTAATAGCACGGGTCTCTGGGAATGGTCAGAGCCTTGCATAAACTTTACTTAAATAAAAGATGAACAATACAAGACAGTTCAAATGTAGATATCACCGTGCAGGCAAATGAATAAACTTCCGAGATCGGTACCTCCACACGGCTCTTACAGACTTAAAAACCCACATGTGTGAACAGAGATTATTGACTTATAGTACCTCCACCCAGCCTTGGAAACACGTGGGTGTGACAGACAAAGGGTGTACCTCTATGCGGTGATCCAGACTTCAGACGGCCGAGTAGAAAAAGACTAAATCAGATAGTACCTCTGCACTGGACCTTGTAGGAAACAAAGTCAAACTTACAGGTGCTCTCTCTCTCTTTCTCTCTACAGGGCTCACTCCATTAGCATCCAATCACATGCAGAACGGGGATCCCACCTTCTCTTCCATGCTTCAGCACACAGGGGCTGAAGGTGCCCTCATGTGCCCGGTCCTCTTGAACCATCAAACTCCTTAAAACATGGACCCCTTCCTGCTCTCAATCACTCACACTTATAAACTCTCTTATACCACATGACATAACAAACTTGATACATTTACATGCAGGCTTTGGATTTTATTAAAGGTTAACCTCTAAAGCGCTGCAGACCGTGCAACACACATACTAGAAATGACAAGACAGGCTTTGCACAGTGCAGCAACATAAGACATACATGTATGACATTTATGGAGGGGACCAGTATGAAGTACTGGGTCACTACAGCACTACCCATGCATTGTGGAGGATTAAGTATCCTAAAGATTGTGTCAGCCATCTAGTGTGTCCAAACACAGGACCCGGAACCGTGGATCAGATGGATGGCAGAAAAGAATGGCAGGCAATATAACCTCTTCCTCCTCCAGTCCTGGGACAGAATTTTGTTTTGAAACCAGACGGTCACTTTAAACCTATTTCCATCCAATAAATCAGAGACGCTCCTCTGCTATTTTCCCTTACATAATGGAGCATAAGGTTAGGTGGGGTACATTGCTACTGTTGCCAAAACAGCCAGAATGTGTTCAGCACAGGGTTATTGTTCTCCTCCATAAAGGAAAGCTTCTCTACACACGTCATTTGCTTTCATGAGATAAACGTCAAACAAATAAAGTATGTTTTGTACACTCAAGTAGCTTTCAGTCTTTTAAATATGCATAGCAAATGGAAAATCTACAATAAAGTCATTTAAAACCACTATATATAAATATTTTTCCAAATGTTTTCAAACACAACTTTTTTTTCCTCTTTTTGTAAAAACTGCCACTTTTCACTTATATAGTGCATACATATTTTGCAATGCTGTACAGAGAATGTCATCATGTATATCAATTCCTGTCCAATTTATATAGTACACATATTCCACAGCACTGTTGTTACAGGGTGCATCTGCAACGTGGGTACATTTCTACATCTGCCTGATCTATGCGGCCATGCTTTTGAGTTCAGCTGTTTGTCTCTTACCTGTCACTGCAGAAGAAGCTTTATGTGTTCTTAGTTGGAAATGCCTTTAGGATTCCTGTCACTGCAAAAGGTCCTTTTGGTGTAATCTGTTGGAATTTCCTTAATGGGGCCTTTCTCTCTAACTTGCTTCTACCTCTCCCATTATGTGTGGAGTGATTGGTCATCAAGAAGGTGTGTTCCCTAGCTAACCAATCAGTCATGATGTAAGTGTATTTAATCTGGCCGCGCCCCCATACCTGGGCACTGGTCATTTTCCTTTGCTCATGTTTGCTGAAATGTATGCTGTGCAGCCCTATCTGTTTGTCTGGATTCAGTTTGGAACTCTGAGTAGTATTAGTGTTTGAATCTAGACTCCATTGATCAAGATGGGTGATATCTGATAGTTGGTGTTTGAGTCTAGACTCTGTTTCCAGCCATGCTTCCTGTTTGTGTTTGTCTGGATCCATTTTAGAACCTTGAATATTGTCTGTGGTTTGAGTCTAGTCTCTGTTTTAGGTAGATGAGTGATGTTTGACAGTTGGTGTTTGAGGGAGGCTAAGCTCGGTGTCCAATCATGGGAATGTTGCCTGGCTATTTGTGTTGGTGTGTAGTCAAAGGTGATGCATTGCTGTTTGTGCTTGGGTGTAGTCAGATGGATGATGTTTGGTTGTTGGTCTCTGGATCTAGACTCTGTTGAATTAGACAGGTGATGTCTGACTGCTGGTGTTTGAGTCTAGTCCCTGTATCCAGCCACAGCAGTATGCTAAACTGCTTGTGTATATGTTTAGATTGCTTACTCCTTTCCTGAAGATGGTCTGGACACCTGATTCTCCTCATCCATATGGTTAAGACATCCCTGAACGTTTACCTTTTTGTTAGCTGTGGTTGCGGACATCTGATTTCCTTTTGACCCCATGATAGCAGAAAACCTGATTCCTTACCCCTCTGTCTGATGCAGTTCCAGACGCCTGGATTCTTTTCCCTCCATCTGATGAGGGGTTAGATGCCTGCATTTAGTTTGGTTGTGACACCCATGATAGCAGAAAACCTGATTCCTTACCCCTCTGTCTGATGCAGTTCCAGACGCCTGGATTCTTTTCCCTCCATCTGATGAGGGGTTAGATGCCTGCATTTAGTTTGGTTGTGACACCCATCCATTGATGTCGGATGCCTCAGTCTTGTTTCATCTTTTCCCTTCCTCAAATGATGGTTCAGATGTTGAAGGTCTGTTGTCCTGTGTTGTGTGTTATCCTACTTGTTGTGTTTGATATGATTGCGGACATCAGTGTGTATGTGCCTTTGGGGCTTCTTCACCTCTATTTTGTTCTGTCCTCTTTTCAACTCTCCATCTAGGGGCAGACTAGGCCCTTAGGTATGAGACACAAGGCCACCCTTATTGTGGCTATTGCCTTGCTTTTAGACAGGGGCTGTCATGCCAAAATAGGTTAGGAATAACATTCTTTTTTCATATTCCTGTGTGGTATTGATGTATGTTGGCGTGGCCCATTTTGGACTTTATTACTTCTTGGTGACATTAGTGCAGGCCAGGTGAATAAGCCCTGCATGAATGTAACAACTTTACAGAGCTTGCCATCACGTATATCAGTCCCAGTCCCATTTATATAGTTCATGCATGATCTGTAGTGCTGTACAGAGATTCTCATCATGCATATCAGCCCCTGTCATTGTTGGGGCTCATAGTCTAAATTATTTATGGAGTATGGGATGAAACACATGGGGAGAACATATAATTGTCCATACAGATGTTTGCCTTGGTCAGATTGAAACCCAGGAATCCAATGCTGCAAGACAGCAGGACTAGCTATATAGCCACTGTGCTGGCCATTCTTTAAAACTGTTGAGCCATTTCATATTTTTACCTATTTCTGGGAACAGTGGATGAAAGCCATCATTGTTACTTTATTAAAGGGCCACTCCGGTGAACTTTAGTTTTCATTCATTTTGGAGCTAGTCCATCAATATATATGAATTCTGACAACATTCAGTTGACTATATGATTGGAATGTAGTGGTTTGTTTTTAATATGTATCAATTTTCTAATAAGAGCTGTGGTTTGCCTTCAACTAAGCAGAAAACATTTTTGAGAAGTATAGACTTTTGCCAGGTGGGCACTATTGGGTATTGACAGGCGCTGCTTGTCTGTTAGGCTCCCTGCAGTCTTGCATTGTGAAATGATTATTATAATAATCCATCATGGGAAACTTGGCTGCACAAATTTCAGTTGGTCTTGTGCTCAGTTTGCCAAAGCATAAGTAGGTCACAGTAATATGCCTGAATAAGGAGAGCTAAGCTAAGTTTTATATATGGAAACTTCAAAACTTGTAAGAAGACTCTGCATCCTGAATTTAATCATGGGTTTTGAAAAAGTTACCTATACCACCGGAATAACAGATGTGTGATTCATGGTAGTAGTAGTAATTGTTAAACTTGCTTTAAATATAGCAATATTTGCTTTTTACCACCTGTTATAGAGTTCGGAAGTGATGGCAAAGATTATAGGGTTGCTCGGTTATTGGACAACCCCTTTTCAATAGGACACCCTGTGTAAAAATAATTAACAGAGATATACTTACTCCTCCACGGACGCTGGGATCCAGCTCTGCAGCCCGCTGCCATCCCGGGGTTTGTTGTGACAGATGCTGTCACAGTAAATCATGTGACTACGGCAGCCAATAAGAGGCTGCAGCGTCACATTCTTGAACTCCTGGCACCACAGCGCTCAGTATGTGAGCGTCAATTCCAGTTCCTCTCATTGGCTGAAGTGGTCACCTGACTTCCTGTGACATCATCTGTTCCAGGAATTAACAGGACTGCTGCACTGGATCCTGGTCACCGCAAAGGGGTAGGTAACATAGTATGTTAGGCTAAATGAAATCAATGTCCATCTAGTTCAGCCTGTCTTAACCTCCCCCTTGTTGGTCCAGAGCAAGGCAAAAAAAAAAAAAACATCAAGCCAATTAGCTCCTATGAAGGAAAAAATATTCCTTCCTGACTCCATAATGGCAGTGAGAGTAATCACCTAATGTCTATGTCCTGTAATATCGTAGCGCTCTAGAAAGACGTCTAGTCTCCTCCTAAACTCCTCTATGGATTTTGCCATCACCACGTCCTCAGGCAGAGAGTTCCACAGTCTCACTGCTCTTACAGTAAAAAACCTCCTCCTATGTTGGTGATGAAACCTGCTTTCTTCTAGACGTAGCGGATGCCATCTTGCTACCATCGCAGTCCTGGGTATAAACAGATCCTGGGAGAGATCCTTGTATTGTCCCCTCATGTATTTATACATAGTTATTTGATCGCCCCTTAGCCGTCTTTCTTCCAGGGTAAATAATCCTAATTTTGATAGCCGCTCTGGGTATTCCAGTATACTTCTGTTTATTATTTTCTCAGAGGCGGTCCTATTGAAAAGAGGTTGTCCAGTAACCGGACAACTCATATAATATTCGCCATCACTTTGGAACTCTATAACAGCTGGTAAAAAGCAAATTCTCCTATGTTTAACCGGATGACCTCTTTAAGGTAAGAATTTTTGGCAGGTAGGGAACTAGCATTAGGCACACAAAGGCACATAGAGTAGTATTAGTTTTAACCATAGAGAAACAGAACTGAATGTCTTAAGGGGAAGTATATGTTTATTAAAATTTTGCAATTTGTCTTCATAAGAAAGTGCATGGAGGACAGATAAAATAGATGGACTTTTAAAACAGTCTGCTTCAATTTTATAAAGCCGCTTGCATAAATCTTCTTATAAGTGAGATGCCTTTCTCCCCTCTGCGGTTCACGATTCTTTCCAATCAAGCTGATGTACTGCACTCAAGGCCAAGCCTATATAGCCCACCAGAAGCATTAGCTCTGATATTCGCACTGTGAAATTCCATTAATGTGTCATTTCAGTAAAAGTCAAGTTTTAAGCTTTTTTTTCTTGGACACAAATACGGCATTCATATATTTCTATAATAGTGCTTTATAAATATAATTCTTATGCCTTCCCAATGCCACACTTGAATATTTGTATTTTCCCGAAGGTAATTTGTTGCTGTGACACAGTTGCAAATCAGAGAGCAGATTGGCTGTTATGTCTCTTCCCTAATGCCTCTTGCTGGCACACAAAGTGTGAAGGCTAGGAATATCATCTGCCTCAATTTTAGAAGGATATTACCATTGCTTTCTTCATATTTAGAATGTAAGTCCCTATGACTATTCATAAATAAGCAATAATTGTGGTAAACAAAAGGGAAAGTTAACATGTGGCAAATAAGTTGCAAAAAGTTAGGTATAGTTCTGTTACGTCGATGCAGGGCTTGTCCTACATAGCCTGTACAGATGTAAATATGGTGTCCTAAATGGACAAATATGTATAGAGACTTGTACAAATATAACAAACTCTGGTAGACAACATGTATACACTTTGTAAAGAACAAAAGGGGATAACACAGTATAGTAAATAAGGAAACATAAATGCAGGGAAACTAGTCCTGAACTCTTAGACATGGGAAATCCTACCTAGTTCTCGCTCTGATGAGGTGGCTCTTTGTCAGGAACCTGTGGCAAGCATGACTATCCCTAGATGACAGCAGAGAACAATGGCAAAGATAACACAATATACAGTTATACCACAGAGTACAGGGAAAATAATGTTATAACACTCCAGCATATAAGTAAAACAGCAGGAAGACTTATCTTAAGAAAGGTTCAGGGCTGAACCAGGTGCCAGTGTGACTAGAAACACCTTCAGACAAAGTATCTTCGGATAGGAATCAGACAAGACTCATACAGGAAGCTGGGTTCAGACAGAACTCAAGAGTCAAACATGACATCTGATTGGGTTCAGACAGGGCACAGACAGGACTCAGACAAAAAACAGAGGTCGATCAGATCAGCATGCATGCTTAAACCAGACTGAATAGAGAGTAAGTGGTGCCCTCAGAGAGGAGGGGCCACAATAAATGTGCACAGACCATTGGTGATTGGCTGTTCTACCCCTCAGTCAACCAATCATCCTAAATACCTGTAGAGAATATTATATTGTCAGGGCCCATCACTAGAATGAGAGAGAGCATATGCCGACAAGCCATGACAAGTTCTGATTGTAGCTATTTCTGTTTCTTTTTTAGAACCTCATATATGTTTCTTCTCCACCCTTGCAATTTACAAAGTTGCTACAGAATTATGTTAGAATTAAACTTTTCTGCTGCAAACATTTGTTTAAAAAAAAGAAAGACCCATCATGTTGTCTAAAGCATCACTTTTGATATTAGATATAGGTAGCTCAAAAAAGCATTCTGATAATTAAATTAAACCGAAGGACTTTTATTTTGATACATTTTACGAACGTTTTAAGGGGTTTGTACAAGCTGAGGTAGGGTTTCATTTTGTTTGCCGTTTCCGACTGAAAACTTTCAGATCTTCCCCTTCCACTATTGTACTTATTTTGTAAACCTGCTTCAGCTGACCTGCTCTTGTTAAGCTCAAGAGTTGGTAAAACATTCACAGCATAGTGTAGGCCTGGACATTGTAGGGTTTGTAGGGATAGGCAGTTAAAGAAAGTTAATTAGAAAAGGAGGGGGAATAGGGCAAGGCAGGTAATGGGTAAATCCTATTGATTAGGTGAATCAGTAGCAGGGGTTAGGGTAGGTACCTTTTTACTGCAAAGATGGAGCAAGCACGTTCCTTCAAGGAATCTTGGATGATGGTATGAGGTTTGTCAGATGACGATTATTAGTTGCAAGAGCTTACAGAGAGGAAGTCATGGATGGTGGTTGGGATCCATCAGAGGTATGGTGGTCCTTTTTCAATTAAGTGCCATGGTCAATGGATGTGTTATTCTCACTGGGATGATCCTGGGAAACATATATTTTAAAATGAACTTGGAAGCAGTACCTTGGACAGATTTGTCATTCCCTGAGATGACATGGCGCAACTGAAGACTCGGGTATTATGGTGCTGCAGGACTAAGGGCCATCAAAAACTTCTTCAGTTTGATAGCAGGTCTTGATTGGTTGCTATGCTATTAGTAATATTCATTATGTTAATGTCATTTTCTTGAGTGATGGAATATTTCTACACAGCACCACTTATTGGAAGGTGGATACTCTATGAGTCAATATCCAAACTTTTAACAGGCCCTTGTAACATGATTCGTGATATCAGAGTACCTATGCATTTGTTTTAGAGGTCTTTCCCCTCATCAGTGTTACAGTAGGATTCTGGTTAGCCGGGTGAAAGACCATCAATGTGTGTCCAGGGGCTAATATTTCTCCTTGTGGAGAGTATCACAAGAAAGAGCACCACAAGGGAGTCTTATAGTCTATTCAATGCCCTCTGGGAATAAAGCTGTGCAAATGAGTAATAGAATAATCTCCCAAAGCACCACCTATTGGAAGGTCAACAACTGTGGATAAAAACTACTGTCTCCTTGGAGTGACGGATTCCCTCTATAACTGCAACAGGCAGTCCAGTATTTTACATTTTCCGCCTGATATTCTAATTAAGTTCCATAGCTCCTCTGAGCCATCCCAAACTCAACCCTTCAAACTGCATTCGATACCACACCGTTTTTTCTTTCCTTCCGATGTAAATTCAAGCCTTCTGCCCAGCGTAATAGCATGACCATGAGTTTGTCCACTTACTTACATTTGCAGCATGAAAGCTGCTTATAACAGGGAGGGGAGAGAATGAAGAGGCCGGACTGCATGTCACGTAATACACTATTGGCCTATGCAGCACATGCATACGGCTGTAGAGGACGTCAGCGAGGGTACACAAGAGGGCTAATATGCAGCGGCTGCGAGATTTCAGCAGAAGACAAAAATTAGCATACTTGTCCATCAAACCAGGAGAGCTGAGAAAATCTGACTCTTTTCATGTAAATTGTATACAGGGAATGAAAACTTTGAAAGAAGATTATAAAAGGTACCAATGAACCTATGATTGTTTTATAGCGCTACTGCATGCGCTCTATTGGCACCATTGCATCATTAGCATAGATAGGTTTATAAAAAACGCACTGACAGGTTCCCGTTAATAAAGAGGCTGTTGTTGCCATTAATTTTCTCACGTCACACAGTATCATGTGATGTATATTTAATACGTGGGGAGGTAAAAAACGTAGGTGGTGGAGTTTGTCGAGCCTAGCACAAGAGTACCCTAGTCAGGTCTAATATCTATGCAGCCTGAGGGCTCCCACCCACTGGCGTTTTTTTCTCCACTGCGCTGCGAGAGTAAGTGAAAAATCTCGCAGAGCAGTGTGAGAAAATCGCTGGGATATCTCTCCGACATCGCCAGTCTGTTCAATGGGGCCAGCGGCAGCAGCGCTAGCCCCATTGAAGAGATATGGAGAATGCCGCGGACTTCTGCCACAACTGTGACAGCTCTCACAGCTGTGACAGAGGATTCCTTCATCCCCACGGGGACCGTGGGGATGAAGGAATCCTCTTTCACAGCTGTGACAGCTGTGGCAGCTGTGGCAGAAGTCCGCGGCATGCTATCCCATTGCTTTCAATGGGATCGGCACTGCTGCCAATACCAATGAAAGCAGTGGTTTCTGACAAGCCCCGCAGAATGATTATCGGAGAAGGGCTTGAAATATAAGATATTGCTATTCATGAATGAATAGCTAAGAGCTATCTGCCATTGGCTGAGCGCTCAGCCAATAGCTAAGCACTAGCTGCTATTGGCTGAGCCCTCAGACAATCCACACAGCCCTTTCAGGAGGCGAGGATTTTTAAATGCCTGTTTGCTGAAAGTGCTGGACAGCAGTGCCAGGGGGCCAGCCGGAGGATGCGTCTGAGCGCCGGAGAGGTGAGTAATTTTTTTATTATTTGTTTAACCACTTTTTGATGATTATTGGCGAAGGGCTTATATTTCAAGCCCTTCTCCGATAATCATTCTGCGGGGCTTGTCAGAAACCACTGCTTTCAATGAGATCGGCAGCAGTGCCGATCTCATGGAAAGCAACGGGATAGCATGCTGCAGACTTCTGCCACAGCTGTGACAGCTGTTGCAGAAGTCCGCGTCATTCTCCATATCTTTTCAATGGGGCTAGCGCTGCTGCCGCTGGCCCCATTGGAAAGACTGGCGATGTTGCAGCGATATCCCAGCGATTTTTGGGTATCTGCCGGCGTTTTTCTCGCACCTCGATGCGAGACTAACTTTAGATTCGCAGTGGAGAAAAAAACGCCAGTGGGTAGGAGCCCTTAGAACTACGTGCTGTTGCCAACAGATTAATCCTAGGGTTCTTGTACTTACAGTGGTCTCTCCTTTCTGTCCTTGAGGCTGCAGTGAGTGCTCACACCCCATACTTAACCCTTTCCAATCCACTGTGTGACGTCTAAAGACATTCTGATTGAAGGCTGTACAGCTCCGATGTCGGAAGATGTCCAGCAGGGTATTCTTACTGTAAATTACCGGCCGCTCTGTTGTCAGGGGCCTCTTCAGCATGTCCCACACTGCAGTACTGGCTCTAGCCAGCAGATGGTGCCATTGTATAATGACAGAAAGAGAAAGCCTCCTAGGAAACCCTGAATTCAAAATTGGATTGCAAAGGGTTAAAAGCAAGTACATTCCCTTAGTGTTCCAATGTCACAGAAGATCTGCTTCCAATGCTAATCCCCCTCTTGTTTTTGGCGCCCCACTGATGACCATTATTCTCCCAGGTCCTTGTGATTTAGCACAACGCCATTCCAGTACAATAAATCAGAACATGTTCTTATAGCTGGTATGCTTCCGTTCAGCCCCAAAGTATTTTGGCTAAATTTTGCTAAAAAGAATGTATCCTGTGGACATGGTGGATGTCTGAATTATCAAACAGGCTCTGATCACATCTACGCTACAGAATCTGTTTTCCTACTCCCTTATGGGAGCAGAAAATGGAATCCCCTTGATGAACAGATCCGTCTCATAACGGAACCAAACTGTGCCAAATGGACTCCATCAATTATAATGGGTTCTATTCAGTTCCTGCAACTGTCCAGCATTTTTACTGGATGAAAAAGTCAATGCACAACTTTTTTTGTCTAGCATTTCATGCTGGATCTGTGTGGGAGGCTTTGAACGCTGTGGATGTGAACGAAGCTTTAGATGCATAAAGGATTCTCTCTGTAATATATCATATAAGTTTCCATACTTCTGTATTTATTTCATTCATTTCATTCTTTTCATTCTTCTTGGGGCTCGTGTGGTGCAAAGTGTTAAGGCAGCTGAATGCAGTCCTAAGCCCTCACTCACAACCTGAAGGTTGCAAGTTCAATCCCTGCATGGTTCAGGTAGCCAGTTCAAGGTTGACTCAGCCTTCCATCCTTCCAAATTACCTGAAAGCGCTGTGGAATAAATTGGTGCTCTACAAACACCAAGCCCCTTCTTCTGATCAGGATTTCCCTGTGTCTCTTACAATCTCTGTTTTTCACATTATATTAGCTTTGCCTTTTGCATTCCACATTTTCTCTTCCTCATTGTTCGGCTTACCACAACATATGCAAGTGCAATAGCCTATGTACTACTAAGTCCACAGGTTGGTGTTAGGATAAGTACATACAGTACATAGACTGTTGTTAGCACAAACCATAAAAGCATGCCTTGACAATAGGCATCCTAAATGGATGACCTTATGATCCTTCAATTGACCCTGGACAGTCTAACCATAAAAGCTATGGGTATAGATGGTGTCACAGGGGACCCCTGTAATCCAATCAAAGAAGATCCCTTTCATGATTTTCTCCTTGTATGTAATGAGCCGGTTTGATTGTGGCATATGGGGGGGTTAAATGATGGGATCTACAGTTTCTTGCTAAAGCAGGACTGAAGTTGTGAATGACAACTGTGTTTCTGCTCTTGAGCACACAGGTACTCTGATACTACCTACATGATTAAAGCACCCTAATAGTATGGTGCAAGTCCTCAGACCACAATGGTAATGGTTGTTAAAGGGGTTGTCAGGGACTTTTATTACTGATGAACAATCCTCAGGATACGTCACCAATAGTTGATCTGTGGGGGGTTATCACTTGGCATCTCCACTGATCAGCTGATCACTGAGCGTGGTCAGTGCAGACAGCGCTGGGGTTGTCTGATATTGGAAAAGCATGGCTCCTTTCTGCCAGAAACAGCAGTACTCTTATCAATGGACTGTGTGATAGTCGCCCTATTATATATATATATATAATTTTTTTTTTTCAATCCTATACAATGACCTACATAGTACATGTACTAAAGTCTTGGCAATATAGTAATAGTCAGAAATGTTTTCTGAAAAGTCAAGAAATGGGCCGGGTGAAATTAATTCTAATAAAAAAGTGTCTGAAATAATTCAGTAGCAAAGATTCACACTTTCCATGTGTTTTTGAGAGATTTATTATACTGTTTTGTGTCCTGCAGATCAGTGGTGTCACAAATGCAACAGCTCGTTCCCGGGAAAATAGAGTCCTTATCATGGTCATCGTGATGGTTATCTGCTTTCTTCTCTGCTGGTTGCCCTATGGAATAATGGCTTTGATTGCTACATTTGGGAGACCCGGACTCATAACCCCTGCTGCTAGTATCATTCCTTCAGTTCTTGCAAAGAGCAGTACGGTGTACAACCCCATCATCTACATCTTCCTCAATAAGCAGGTAGGTAATGCAAATTAACAGAATTTTAACAGTGCTGCATGATATTATTGTGTGGAGTTACTAAAAGGCATAAAATATAACAGGTGAAACAAAAATATTTATGTTTTTGTTCTTGCCTGAAAGGCCATGTATTTATATGCCGACTAAACCTCCTAGTCCTAATGTTCTATTAATTTCCTAATAGCTGGTAGTAGTAGTCAGTTGAAAGTGATGTTTCCCTCCAAGTTAACTACTAATTCATTAAACTGATCATATTTAGGAAGAGAAGCTGTTGACTGAGCTTTTAGCTAATTGTTAATGGAAATAAAATTGTAATTGAACAAAACACTTCAGTACTTTCGGGCTTTCCTTACCCAAAACTTAGATCTATATTACAGTCAAGTGAATGAGAACTATGTTGTATGAATCTGAAGTATGACATTCATAGCCACAAGCCAGAAGATAATCTACACCACAGTACAGACCTATGTGAACACCATGTATCATCATTCTGGGTGCATTGACCTGTAAGCCAATTATAAAGTCCGACCCAAGTGTAAGACATAGCTCTGAAAGTATTAAAAAAATTAGGGGTAACCACAACCAGGCCAAGAGGACCCCAAAAATCTCAGGTTTTCTCAGCTTGAAAATAAACATCATTGGTGGGGCACTTTATAGAATATTACAGTAAATACCGGTTTTCCCCGAAAATAAGCCTCACTCTGACAATAAGTTCTACCCCTATTTTTGGAGGGGAGGGTAGGGGGATATAAGCCCTCCTCTGAAAATAAGCCCTAGCAAATTGATATAAAAAAAAAAAATCAATACTCACCCAGTCTCTTGCGCTGGTCCCCGGGGCTGCGGCAGGCTGCCGTGTCCTCTGCACTGACACAGAGCTTTCCTTCTGGTGATGGGGCTTTGAATACCCCGCCTCCAGCAAGCGAGTGCTGTGATTGGATCGAGCGCCAGCGAATCAGAGCCAGCGCATGATCATTCACAACCATTCAGTGAATGACATCACTGAATGGCTGTGATCGACTCATCGAGCGCCGACTCTGATTGGCTGAGCCACAGCGCTCTTGAGCCAATGACAGCACTCGCTTGCTGGAGGCAGGGTATTCAAAACCCCATCACTAGAAGAAGAGTTCTGTGTGAACGCCGAGGACTCTGCAGCCTGCCGCATCGCCGCCTGAGATTAGCAGCGCCAGGGACCCAGACACTGCGGATCAGGTAGGAATATGCCCCCACCTCCCCCCCTCCCCCCCAAAAAAATAAGACACTGTGCCTCTTTTGGGCAGAAATTTATATAAAATAGTGTCTTATCTTCGGGGAAAACACGGTAGCAACCCCATGACAGAAATGCTATAATTATAGTAAGGTATGTACCTCCTGTAAGGTGTTTGTAAGAATACATGGGCAGCAGTATAAAAATGTTCCTGTTCTTACATTTGCTTATTTTTGGAAAAACTTAGTTCTTAATGCCTTTTAATTAAAACTCATTATTTTGATGAATAAATATTACATATTTTGATGGAAAATATTAGTGATGAGTGATTAGTGAAATAATTGGTTTGTGTTGGTATCGGGCTAATTTCACTAGAATCATTGTGAATTGGAATGGTCGATTCTGACTCCCATTAAAGTCAATGGGAGTAAAAATTGGATACATGCATTTACAATCCAGAAGGTCCCCAATGCAGCCAAATTGGATTGGAATACAGCCTTGCTTCTGGGCGACACTGTACTCTTCCCTGGTGTAGGGGTCAACACATATTGCACTTTGCAGGATAGACATGTAATGAGATAAACCACATAAGGGCTCAGGCACATGAGCGGCGATCCGAGAGTATTCCCGCACGGAAAAACGCCTGCACCACCAGAGAAAGGACATATGGCTGGCAATGGACCTGGTCATGCGAACTTTCATCTGCACGCCGTGTGGGCGTTTTTCCTTGCGGAAATACGCGCGGATTGCCGCTTGTGTAACTGAGCCCTAAGTAGTATTACAGTTTATATATAGTATAAATAAATATATATAAGTATATATACGTTTTTCTCGTGACACATGACACAAAGTTTTTTGTAGTGTGAATTACAGAACAACAAATACATCTGTTCTGTCCACATTTCACAGCATGAATAGTGAATCCAGGAGGACGATTCAATTCGATGGTCGATTATCATGCTGGGTGATAATGAATGTTGCAAGGTGCATACTCATTTAGCTACAAATTTACAGCCTGAGGGTGCATTCCCATGAACGTATATCGGCTCGGTTTTCACGCCGAGCCGATATACGTTGTCCTCGTGTGCAGGGGGGGAGGATGGAAGAGCCAGGAGCAGGAACTGAGCTCCCGCCCCCTCTCTGCCTCCTCTCCGCCCCTCTGCACTATTTGCAATGGAGAGAGGCGGGACATGGGCGGGGCTAATTATCAGAACTTAGCCCTGTCCTGCCTCCTTTCATTGCAAATAGTGCAGAGGGGCGGAGAGGAGGCAGAGAGAGGGCGGGAGCTCAGTTCCTGCTCCTGGCTCTTCCATCCTCCCCCCCTGCACATGAGGACGACGTATATCGGCTCGGCGTGAAAACCGAGCCGATATACGTCCGTGGAAATGCAGCCCACATCAAGAATTCCAACAAATTCTCTGTCAGCACGCAAAAAAGGAAGATATTTCTGTGTAGTCTGACAGATAGAGGGATATTCTACAATATGCGGTTGAAAAAATTATCATGTCCTCCCATTATTGCATGGGTGTGGTTTAACTCTCAACAAGTCAGTATGATTTTTTTCAGCACAAACTTCTTTGCCCCCCTAGACAACATCCATTTTGGGTAATTACGATGTAGTAATCTCCATAACTTTGTGTTCCTCTATTTGGCAAGAGGAACAATTTCGTTTGGCATGTAGCAGTTCTCCCATTAGGACACTTGTAAATACACAAATACTATTACAAGAAGCAGCAGGGCTTTTTGGGCAAAGATATGGCAGCTGGTACTGTGGGTTAGCATGTTGGATCACTTTGCAGAAGGTGTCTGTGTCCACTATCCTGAAGGTCAGCATTTCCATTGCAAGCAGCTGTGCAATGCTTGTCTTCCAGCTCTGTGTTCAAGAATGGTTGGGGTGGCATTTTTTTTTATCTTTACGTTCCCATAGCTGGGGAATATGGGGTAGATGTTAATATTGATGAAAGTGGTAGTGATGATGGCGGCTCAACCTCTGCTCTCTGTTTCCCACTTTTGGCTCTGAAGCCTGTAGCCCGATCGTCAATTGTGGAGGAGAGGCCTGAAGTAGGAATGCTACTGCCCCTACACAAAACTGCCTCTTGGTGCTCAGAAGCTACTGCATGACCAGGGAGAGAGATGGAGGTAGAGGCACTGGAAGAGGGAACAGGATGATGCTGAATCCTTTCTTTTTTAGCCCAGGTGGGCTCTCCAAGGCAGTTGGTGGTGGGAGTTCATGTGACTGTTCATACATGTTGTGTTGAGGTAGTTTACGTTCTTGCCGCATTGTAAACAATTACCGCAGATCTTACAGATGATCACTCTTCTCTTATCACCTGCAATTTCAAAGAATGCCCAGGCTGCATAAGTCCTCTGAGCAGACATAGCTGTGGGCCTAATGTTGGTGCTGCAACTAGTAGTAGCTAATAGTGACGACCTTATATTTGTCTGTGACACCCTACTCACTGCCTTATCATGCTGCTGCCCTGCAATGTCTTCCTCTTTCTTCCCCCCCTGTGAGGTGCTATCATGACTCTCCCTGTCTGTTCATGTTGCATCAAGCACCTCATCATCTTCCACCTCCTCTTCATCGTCCTTCTCCTCCTGAGTGCACTCTACGTTACACTGAGCAGCAGAAGTTGGCACCTCCATTTCACCTCCCCCTGAGTACATATTAACTGTGGAGGGCTGACTTTGCGCACTGACCCACCCACATCTTCCTCTTTGGAGAAAAAATAGTTGGGCATGAGTGGATCCGATGTCTTGGTCTTCTCCCTCTGGTTGTTTGGACTGACCGATTGACATCCATGACACTGGATAATCAAACAGCTCCTCAGACTGATCCATGTGGACTGCTTCAGAGGCTGTGGGGGATTTGGCACAGAGTGAAGTAGAGGGGGGATGCTTATGGCCGACTGGTGCAGACTAACTGCTGTGGGCCTGTGACTGGGACGTAGAGGAGGTGGTACTTGAGCTATGTTATGTCATCCGCTCTATGACCTGTTTTGCATGCTGCAGATGTAACACATGGGCAGGACAACTTCTAAGCAATGGCAGCGGTTTGCCTCCCCTCCTATAGAATGTAGAGCTGTTGAGTTCAGTAAGAGCTGCTTGAGGTGCCAACGTGGTCTGTCCTCCACCCAGACATGTACCCTACCCCATGCTTTCTTCATGTTTCCTTTTTATTTATTGTGTTTTTGTTTTTTTTTTGTCTTCACTTTTTAGTGTAGTTTTATGTAACTTACCCGCTAACTTTGTAGTTTTCAGAAAACCACTGCCAGCTGCATAGGGCTTGTAGATAATTTGCAGTAGCCAAACTGGCAACTTTGAATGATGTCTGAGGCCACTGACACGCACTGTGTGTATTTGCTGTTTCCCTATTTGTTTGTGTTTTGGCTTATGTTAATAAAATCAAATCATCACCAACTAAATAAGCCGCAATCGCTGGGACACGTGATATGTGACAACACAAGGCCACAGAGTATAGCTTGTGTGTTTGTGAGCTGTCCCTGTTTAGCGCATCGTAATTGAGTTCCCTAAACCCCACTGTTAACTGCGTAGGTTCTGCAAAAAATCCGTAATGGCCGGACTGGCAACTTCGAACGACGTCTGAGGCCAAAAAACTAATATTTGCAATATTTCCCAGGCCAAAGTGTATTTTGTCTGTCTGCTTGGCTGATATTTACGTTGACAGCAGCAGAAATATACAGATCAGGTTTAGTATAGGCATATAAACGTGATGCAGTTTCTTTATTTTGTCCCTCGAATAGAGCCCCTTTTAAGTTCTCTACTGGTATACAAACTTTCATACCCAGCAACAATATATCCTCTCTAGAATATCTGTCCCTAACAACATACCACGTGTTATATAAGCATATAAATGTCATGCAGCTTCTCTGTCTTGTACTCAACTGTAAAATGACCGCTGGTTACACTGTTCCTATATTATACATCATATGGAAAAAAGTATTTGGACACTGCATGTTTTTCAGAAAAAATGCTTTATTCTTCCATTTAGTAAGGTGTCGGCCCTCCTTTTGCTTGTATTATAGCGGCAACACGTCGAGGCATAATTCCCATAAGCTCTCTATAAGTCTGGGCAGGAATAGCTGCAAGGCTGTGAGAAGAGATTGTTGTGAAGATGGGCGTGGGTGGCGGTGTCATACCCGTTGCTCCAGTTCATCCCACAAGCGCTCCGTCGGATGAATAAATAGTTATTACAAAATGAGCTGCTTTTTATTTTACCCATGCCCTTCCCAGTATACCATTCGACAAACTCAGTATTTGCATTTTGGCTGATTTTCTGCAGTGTCCAAATACTTTTGTCATATAGTGTATATGGCTAGGTCATGTGATGCAGGTACCCAATGAAACAGCTGCCCATACGCAATATAGAGGAAACAGTTGGTAACATCAGCAAGGCACCTTGGCTGCTGATTGGCTGTAGGCTGACCTATACAGCAGTCAATATGAGAAATTTGATTTCCCTGTGATTTTTACCAAAAACTGTTTTGGACTAACTTAAAAATCGAGATGATTTTATTGTCCGGTCAATCCAGATGAGCTACACTAGTAAACATAATTTATTTTCTAAATTAGCTGTAATAGACTGTTAAGATAGTGAATTGATGCTCTACACTAAGCATCAGTGAGTTGTCTGACTTGGGACTTACCTTGACGGATTTTCTATTTTCCCTTTCTATCAGGAATGATTAGTTTTTTCATTAAATCTGTGTTCCTATTTGAAAGGAACCATATTCCCTTCTGCACTGTGTACTAAACACATTAAAACAACACTGCAGCCCTTCTCAGAATAATAATGTATAAAGTTTGTAGTGTAAATTCAAAGATTTATTCCTTATTTTTGTTATCGGTCCATTTAAAAGATACTTTTCTTTTTAAGCGTGTTACATAAACCTTATAGATAGAATGATTATTCTTAAAAATATCGTATACCACATAAAGAGAACCACCAGCTTGTCTGTTTTAGGCCCCCTGTCCACGAACGTGAATTCGCCGGTGGTAAATCGCCGGTGAATCACGCCATCTGAAGCTTTCCATAGCATTGCTATGGAAAGCGCCGGCCCCCTGTCCACGAGCGGAGAATCATTGTAATTCTCCGCTCGTGGCTGGCAATTCATGGCATGCTGCGAATTGCCGCAATTCTCTGTGGTCAGCCTGTCTGTCAGATAGGCTGACCGACGGAGATTCGTCTGCCGACTCCTGCTCCCGGCGACGACTCCGCCGCAGGATACCGCAACGCCCGTGGATAGGGGGCCTTAGTAAATAATTGAAATGTAACCTTCTTTTGTTATTCTTCCTGGAAATGTATAATTAAATGGAAAGCTAGGTGTAATGTCAAAAAAGACAAGTCCCTCATACTGTGTCAGAATGTGCAGGATACATCCTATTGACAAGGGAAATTGTAATAACTAGTTGACAATTTATTACTACTTTTCCAGGAAGAATAACAGAGGAATGAAAAAATGTAGAGGGGTAAGAAAAGATGCTACAGTTTATCCTATTATTAGTAGAGATGAGCGAGATAAAGCAGTTACTCAAGCGAGCATCGCTCTTCTCGAGTAACTGCTTACTGGTCCGAGCAGGCTCGAGGGGGCGGCGGGCGGTGTGGGGTAGCGGGGGGAGAGAGAGATCTCTCACTCTCCCCCCCGCTACCCCCCGCCGCACACCCCTGCCCTCCCAAGCACGCTCAGACAAGTAAGCAGTTACCCGAGAAGAGCAATGCTCGCTCGAGTAACTGCTTTATCCAAGCGTGCTCGCTCATCTTTAATTATTAGGCTTGGAGGGACCCTGAGAGGTGAATCCCCAGTGAGCCAGGAGTGGGCATCCAGGCCCCATCCACCGCAGGAGAAGTGCGTAGCATAGTACACTCCATGTATAGCTGGTTTCAGACAAGCACATTATGGGCACATTTCTGCATACATACTATGATTGTGTATCCTGAACTGACCATGGGCTTTACTGACCCAAACTCAGAGTATTCAGAAACGACAGGGAGCAAATTCCCAAAAACAGTCAAAATCTGTAGCATTGGTGCGGGTTTTGACTGCAAATACTGTGCAGCGCTCCCCCTTACCTTCTCCAAAGGCTTCCCGCTGTCAGTGCTTCCCTGCGTCCGGTTACCAGTGGCTTGTAATAGTCTCACCTGACCAGGATCAACTGTACAGCGAGCGCTGACAGCAGGACGCCTTCGGAGGGGGCAAGAGGGAGCGCCGCATAGTATGAAATCAGCTGTAGATACATGGCTGATTTCCAGTAAAAATTTGCACCAGTGGTGTGGATTTTGACAGTTTTTTGGATGCGGGATTGTTGTGTAATTTGCTGCTGACATTCCGCACCACTTTTGCCACATGTAAACATAGCCTAAGTCAGTTTGAGGTAGGTTGCCACGTTCAGAGTGGCCACAGTAGTAATAGTGTCCCCCCACAGTGGCCTCAGTAGTAATAGTGGACCCTATATTGGCCCCAGTAGTAACAGTGACCCCCACAGTGGACTCAGTAGTAATAGTATCCCTTATATAGGCCCCAGTAATAATAATGACACCCACAGTGGCTTCATAGAATAGAACCCATTAATATTAATGAGTTTGCTCACATATGCATAGTTTTCCTGTATATTTGGTCACACAAAAAATATTCTATTTTCTTGTGCATTTACGCACCAAAGATCTCCATAGAAGTCAATGGGGGTGCAACAGTGCGCATGCGATATGCTAGAAGATGCATGATATGCTGCGTAATTCCATTGGAAAAAGAACACATATGGAACTAATCAAACTACTTGGCCCTCATATTGGTGTGTTCTTTGATTGTCGCATGCAAATGAACATACCTTGTAGGCACGAAAAGTACAGTAAAATACCCTGATGCATGTGCAAAAAAACATCACTGATTCTGTAAAAACGCTACAGTCGTGTAGAAGTAAATTTGCATATGCTTGTGTGAGGGGCGCCTTACTATATCAAAAAATTTTTTAAAAAAATCACAAATCTGGTATTACCATGTTTGTAATGACCCAGAGAAAAAAGTGCATTATTTAACCTGCATGGTGCATGCCATGAAAAAAACAAATAGAAAAAACATGGCAAAACTGTTACCAAAAAAGAAAAATGTTAGGGGTCTTTCAATGCAATGATAAAAAATTGTGACAGAGTAACTGTACTGACCTGCAGAATTAATTTAACGTATTATTTATACTGCACGGTGAACGCCATTAAAAATGTAAAAAAAAACAGATTTTGTTAATTTTGCCACAAGAGAAAAAATAAATCAAATAAAAAGCAATCAAAATGTTATATGTTCCCAAAAATTGGATAAATGAAGGCTGGAGTTCATCCTGCAAAAAACAAGCTCTTTTATAGCTACATCAATGGAAAAATACAAATGATCTGGCTCTCGGAATGCGGCTAGAAAAGACGAATCTCTAAATAAAAGTGTTGTTAGTGTACAAAAATAGCAAAACATTAACAATAAACTTGATGTGGCCGGCTGACCTGGAGAATAATGTTATCATATTTATTTTGCACACTGAATGCCTTAAAAATGGAATCCAAAAAACTAATTGTGCTGTCTTTTTCCCCCCAATCCTCTAAACAAATGTAATAAATGTTATACAATATGCAAAAAACAAGTCCTCATACAGCTATGTTGGCTTAAAAATTAAAAGGTTATGGCTTTATGCTCCTCTGGAAGTTTATGCAAATAAGAAAGTTGGGAAAAATGCCTCTACAGCGCCATCTATTGGATGGCAGCATTCCTTCATATTATAACAAATCAATGATTGGGAATATAAAACCAAGCCAGAAACCACGCGCAGGCAGACTGTTTTGGGGTGTTTGCCCCTCATCAGTGTGCAGCAGGCTTCTGGCTTAGTCTGTGAGGGGCTTATAACATGGATCAGAAGCAATGTTATGTCTCCTTAAGGAGAGCACCCAAAAAGTGGAGACACCTATGGGGTGAGTGGGTCAGGGGATAGTATAGTCTCTCCCCAAGGAAGGCACCCAGAAGGGGCGTGGGGACACCTAAAAGCAGAAGAGAATTGCCTTATAAGACTCCTTACTTAGCTTTTAGGTGTCCCAACACCCCTCCTTGGGGAGAGATTATACCATCCCCTGATTCACTCACCCCCTAGGTGTCTCCACACACTTTTTGGGTGCTCTCCTTAAGGAGACATGACACCGCTTCTGACCCATATGGATGGAAGGTATGGTCGCCTCTCTTATGTTTGTGACATGTTACTTCTTGTGCTGCAGGTATCAATTGTGTCTCCTTTCAAAGTAAGTGGAGCATGTACTCATGTATCAGACCATTGTATTAATGATGTACAGTATGTCCTGAGCACTCATAGTGTCACAGATGTACAGGTTCTACAACCAGCTTCTTACACAGTTTTATGGCAGTAATATTAGTACTTCCGTAAATTGATATGACAGAATACAGACACGGATCGCTTTAAAATGACAACTTACATGACTTTACACCACGTGAAGCTTTACAAAGAGGTTATCCTGAAGTTCCTTACACCATTACAATTGACTAAGCAATGGAACTACATATCTTGAAAGGATATGTAAACTATTGTAACCATTTTTTTTCCTATTGCTTTTCTTTTGCTTTCATTGGAATACATTTATTACTGATGCTGCTCCAGAATTCTTCCCTTAATTGTGCCTTTTATTTGGTGCAAAATACATTTGTTACTGATTTGCAGCAAAAAGAACAGATTTTACGCATCTCTACTTTTTAAGCGTGTCTAGAAAAGGGGGCAGGGATTTAGTGGAATAAGGTTTTTAAAGAGATTTATAACACATAACTTTTTAAAAAGTCACAACATTTGTCACAATCTCACTTCAATAGCTGATTCCACATCTCTACCTGTAGACATATTTAAAGTAGTTGTCCAAATTAAGGGAAACCCCTGTCACTGGGTCAACCATGCATTAAAATAACAAATTAGCAGTTACTGACCTTTCCTCACTCCCCCATTTGTCCTCTGCCTCTGGCTCCGCTCCTCGCTGTTGTCTACAGGCAGCTGTGACGTCCTGTAAACCCGCTGTAGCAGCCAATAACACAGCTCAGTCATGATCCCTGTCATTGGCTGTTGTAGCTTGTTTGTAGACGGGCATAGCATGCAAAGCATTGTCACAAGGAGACTGGAGCCATCGGTGGAAGATGAATGGGGAGCTGGCAGTGGTGAGTAACTGCTGATTTGTTATTCTAGGGCATAGGAGACCCATTGACAGGGGTTTTCCTTTACTCACACAACACCTTTAAGGATGTGACAGTTTTATTAACATTGTGCAACATTTATTGGATTTTTAAACTACAGAAGGAAAGAAAAGCTGTCAGAAAACCACCATTAAAAATGTTCCTGATGATGAATACTTCCCATTGACTACTGCACACATTAGGGCCTATTTAACTAGACTGGTGTTTCATACGCTGGCCTAAGTAAACAGTGCATCCAGTTAAAAATGACAAATTTATTAAAAGGCATAAGATTCTTAATATGTGTCTCATCTGGCAGTACTTTCATGCACCAAATGAGCTGCAGTAGGTTTTTCTGCCATTTTCTGGTGTAGATTATAGTAGTTAGCCCTAAATAGTCACGGCAGATGCAGAGACAGAAGAAGGGGCTGGCTTAGCTATTAAAATAAGCCAAACAACCAGCCCCCTGAGATGACTTCACGGACAAGGGCCATACTACATAACCTGGTGGCACATGATCAGGTGATGCATTCTTTAGATATGGGTTATTCTTCATTATGGTTCCTCCGCTGTTTCCATCCAAATTGTCAGATGACTCAATATTGATATAACATAGTGAAGCCAAAGACAACAGCAGGGGGGCTAAAAACAAAAGTAGTGTATCATTTATAAATTGCAATTTTTTATATATAATTTTACATTTTACTCTTTTTTTATATATGATTTTATTTGACTGCTGTTCATCTATTAATTTAGAAATATAACTTTCCTTTGCTTCAGAAATAGAACATTACAGATTTTCATTTTCTTAGAAATTGAACTACATTGAGTTTGATTTTAAGCATATCTGAAAGTCATGCCTCCTTCTGAAAGAGTTACAAAGTAATAGAAGGCAGTACAGTATGTATTTCTTGTTCTTATTATACTTGTTCCGGTCGATAAATGTATGAGAGTTTTGTCAAATGTTCACATTCAAGTATAATAGAAGGATTTCCAAGAACATGGCATGTCCATCAGACGGAAACACATAAAACCATTTTTGTATAGATTACAATATGTCTGAAGAGTTATCAAGGACTCATCTATCTAACACAAAGCTCCAAACTTCCTGCATAGACAGAGTTAAAGGGAACCTGTCACTAGAATCTCATTCCTAAAAAATTACTTCACTGGCCAGCAATGGATAAAAAATCAGTCACTTCTACTGCCCTCTCTTTCTTCTAATGAACTCATGTACCTCCCCATTTAGGTATCAAAGTTAAACAGTGCCATACTCAAATCAGCAGAGAAGAGTCATCTGTCCACGAAGAGTCACGCTGATTCATGAGCTGCTGAGATAACCATGGCCTAGACATAGACAGAGGAATGGGCTGGTTTAGCTTTTAAAACGAGCAAAACAACTAGCCCCCTTGAAGGACGTCACAGACATAGAGAAGTGCCCTATCATGTGACCTGGTGTCAAAACCAGGCTGGAACTGAAGGTTCTGATGCCATTGGTTCAGATAAGTATTTTCCCTCCATGGAAAACCATATACTAGTTAGGTCTGCCACAGCAAGAGATGTTGATACTTGGCAGCAGTCTGCTATGGCTCATAGAGTAGTGGATTCTGAGTAGGTAACACCCCCTTATGATATCTACACTGCCTCACAGAGAAAATCCCATGTCATAAAGAAATGCTGAAAATGAGATGAAACTCAACACAGAAATAGAGAATTAGTTCTAAACAATCAGTTTTAATTTCAATGAAGTACATGCCTCCTGTGGCCCAATAAACTAGATGCTCAGTAAGTATTGGGGTCACCATGATGTGACATTGATTCAGTGAGTGCCTGAAGATTGGTTGGGGTATTAATGACCATGTGATGTTGACCATAGTCTATAGTTCTTCTTTATTAGGAGGCTGTGGGAGAACATTCACTCAAAATCCAATTGTATCCCACAGGTTATTATCAATTGGAGAAAATTTGGGGACTTATATTTGCTAAGGAATCACCTGGATATCTTGCAATGCATGCCTACTGATGTTTGCTGTGTGGGGCCATGTGTTATTCTGATGTAAAATTGCATTGGGTATTCCCTGAAGGCTTGGTAGTGCAACAGGCAGCAGCAGCTCTTCTTCATAATGGTGGAAGAATTAGCCCTCTTGTCCCTTCCAGACCCTTACTGAACACCACACAGTGCCATTCATCATGCCAGGTAGCTTTGGAGCGACACCACCGCAAGCGTTCACAAACCTGCCTCAGTTAATCTTCAAGAAACTCTTATCATCAATTTGGAGCATCCAAATCTGTCCACGCTCTACAGAATGTGTGGATTGTGACATTCATCTAAGCGCTCCAGTTTCATTATAACAATGAACATTTCAATCTGCTGATCACGGTCTCCAAATTTGACTCACGATTGTGGCATGTCATTGAGTTTCTGCTGGATTATGATGCCCAGCCCAATCGGTGGTACCTTTAGCAAACATGTGTGTTTGATAAAATGCTTCTCAGTGGCATCTTACAGATATCTTCACTACTTAATCTTTATTCAGACACAGGTAACTTATTTTTGTAAAATTGCATAATACTGTGACAAAACCTCCACGGTGTGCCATTTTTTTTGTGAGGCAGTGTATATGCTCTTAAAGAAAAATGGGATTGTTCTCAGTAAGATAAATCAAGTAATCTTGTAGATATGATACCTTTTAATGGTTCACAAAAATACATGATGTTATAGCGAGCTTTCGGACCTCACAGGGTCCTTCCTCAGGCATAATGGAATAGATCTACAGACATCTATAAGCTGAAAGCCCTCACTGACTCACTCACTGACTCACTCACTGACTGACTCGCCAAAAGTTCTCCAACTTCCCGATGTCGTAGAAACATAAATTTTGGCACAAGCATAGATTATCTCCAAAATAGGAAAAGTAATTGCGTCCCAACTTGATTATTCAATTCTAGCGCAAAAGGATTGGCGTCGAAATTTTACGTACGGAATCTAAATCTCTCACTTCCCAATGTCATAGAAACTTAAAATTTGGCACGGGCATTGATTATGTCATAAATAGGAAAAGCTAATGGGTCCCAACTTGATTATTCAATTCTATGCGCAAAAGAATTAGCGTCCAAATTTTACGTACGGAATCTAAATCTCTCACTTCCCGGTGTCATAGAAACTCGAAATTTGGCAGGAGCATTAATTATGTCATAAATAGGAAAAGCTAATGGGCCCCAACTCGATTATTCAATTCTATGCGCAAAAGAATTAGCGTCCAAATTTTACATACGGAATGTAATTTTCTCACTTTCCGGTGTCAAAGAAACGTGAAATTTGGCACGAGCATTGATTATGTCATAAATAGGAAAAGCTAATGGGTCCCAACTCGATTATTCAATTCTATGCGCAAAAGAATTAGCGTCCAAATTTTACGGACGGAATGTAATTTTCTCACTTTCCGGTGTCATAGAAACTCGAAATTTGGCAGAAGAACTTGACAAAGACTCTTTGAAGCATGGTCGAAACGTTGTTCATGTTTTATGGGCACAATAAAGATACCAATGTGATTTTACTCCCTGGAGTGCTGCTCTTCTCTTCTTCATTAGCTAGTATTTAATAAATACACATGCTCACATAGGAGGGCACGAACATTGTAAACTTAATTTGCCCTAGATATATACCAGAGACAGAGGGTAAGTGGGCAGACATGTTCGGATTAATTGCATTTAGAGACTTCTGAGTGACAAGTCAAAAGTTTTGTCCAGTTGTTTTCCCGCTGCTGAGATCCTGTTGATCCCTGAAATTGGGGTGCTGCCGTGCTCACCTGAGCGCTGTGCTCCTTTCGCTACTTGTCAGCTCCTCGTGGCAGTTGAAGACAAATTCATAGAGGCCCTGCTGAGAGGAGCTGACAGGCAGTGAAGACAGCCGAAACGGCACAGCGCTGCAGCCCACTCATTTCAGCAATCAAGGGGATCTCAGCGGCGGGACACCCACTGATCAAAACTTTTGACATCTCGCTCTAATATGTCAAACAATTTGTAATAAAGTGCATTGCTGATGCATGCTGGTCTGAAAAATGAAGCCACTCTTCTGAAACTAAGTTTTGTTTGTCTTGTAATTATTTCTCACTTGGGAATAACCCAGACCTCTCTGAAAGTTATTTTCTTACAATAAATATCCTACGTTAGCGATGATAAGTGAACGTATCTTTCATCTCCTATCTTTGAAATTGCATTGAAAGCAATGCAATAATAGTTTGAGTGCAAACCTTTCTCTACGCTTTCAAGTCTGACCTCTTTTCTGAAAAATCCAAGTCACCAAAATACAGTGGATTAATAGCAGTCATTAGTCTTACTGGAGCTGCTTTATGGGGTAGTTGGGGTTATAGTGGTAAGATAAACATTATTGTGCTGCGGAGTTATGATGAGCTTTACTGTATAACTTCATCGGAAATCAGGGTGTGCTCAATCTCAGACAATGTTTGAACTGACGGATTCTACATTATGAGATGCAACACATTTCGATGACAGCTAATGTTTTCTTATAGATCCAGAGCTCATGTCCTATTTATTCGAAATTACTCTATTTAATGACAGCAAAGGACAATACAAAGCAAAGCAACTAAATTGCAGCTCATCCTCCCACTTTGTTTGTTATGAAAAGTGTCTGGAGCGCTCAGCAGGGGGGCGCACAGCAAGATTCTATATGTACAGGGCACATGCATTGGAAGAGAGGGATTCTGGCGCCTGCTATTCACTCACCTTTCCCCATACAATCTCACTTGATTATCGCTTGCTACTATTCACAGATGACCTTTAATCAATAGGTCTTATTCGTCACACATACTATTATTCTAATTCAGCCATATTGTATCTCGGTAGGAGAAAGCTGCATTAGTTTTATTAAAAGTAATTTCAGAAATACAATAAGTGAAATGTTTTCTATTGAATGGAGTCTTTTGCACTCGTAAAGCATACATGAACACTTTTTCTCTGGTGCCCTATGTCTGTCATTTATTTTTGTAGAGTTTATATATTATACTGAATGATCACTGCATTAGAAGCACCTACTCAATTATGGGTTGGTGCAACTTCTTCGGCGATCATGGCTTCCAGGCTGCAAGGAACACATTCTACAAGGTGGTGAATATACTCCCTACTCAACTTGACCCATGCCCACTTTAGCAGCTCCATCAGTTTATGAACATTTTGTGGAGCAGATCTCACAGTCCTTTCCAGCACATCCTAAACATTTTCAATGAGGCTATAGTCCGGGGATGGTCGAAGCAGTGTGGAGAATTCATTGTTGTGTTCCTCCAACTGCTCTCCAGTGATCCGAGTTCGATGACACAAAGCATTGTCCTGTTGTGCTACCCGATGTTTGCCTCTAGGATCAACCACATGTGGCCTGCCATTGTGTGATCTTCTGTTGGATGTCCATGGTTCAACCAGGCTTGGCACACTCTTATTACCTTGGTTCAGGAACTGCCTCCACGTGTGAATGTTTCAGAGATCCTGGCACTACTCCTTTGGGCACCAACAGTCTGCCCAAAGTCAAGTCATTCAAGTCAACTCGTTTACCGATAACTGCAAAATCTTGCCTTCTTCTACACAAAGGAGAGGTAAGCACATTATTTGAGAGTACATCGTGATGCGGCCATTACGTGGTACCACGTTACTGATCATAAGATGTCACTCGCAGCTGTGCCTAATGTAGTAATTGTTCAATGTAGAAGTGAGTTATTGTTGTTTTTTCTTCCTTATACATTATTGATCTGCTGTATTAAGTTTGAGATGAAGGATTAAGGCTGGGTTCCCATTTTTTTTTCTCTCCAGCATTGTAGTGAAATGCTAGAAGAAGTCTGGTACCAGAACTGCACTTGTGGTTGTCTATGGGACAATTTAAAGCAAGGCACATCAGTGTTGATGTTGGATGCCTTTCTGCACTGTACAAAAAAGTGTTGCATGCAGCATTTTTCCGCCCAGCTATGGACGCCGGACCGGAGCCTGAAGTACATCAAAATAGCATCAGCTGTGTCTAGCTCTGGTGTGAAAGCACTGGCCAAACACAACCGATGTATGTGAACCCAACTTCACTGTCTTGCTAACATTTAAAGGATTGTTATTTTACATGGAAACTGATAGGGAATGTGCCCGTGTGTAGAATTTAAGGAGAGTTGGACCACGCCAATTTGCCTTAGCCAGGGTATTTCGATGCTCAACTAGGGAAGCAGATTGAATTTTTGCTCCTGTTGAAAGAAAGCCTAGCTATGACTACACAATGGCACCATTTTTAGGTGGCCTCTATCAGCACCTCTTGGTACGGATGTGAACAGAGCCATACTATGAGATCATAACCATTCAGTTCTTCTGCTTCTTTTTTTTTTTGAACATTCAATTTTTTTTTTTAAAGTTTTTCAGATGCTTACAAAATAAAAACTTGTGGATCAGGTCATTGAACCAAAATACAAAATTGCATGAGCTTTCCTCCAGAGCTTCATCCAAAATCAGAAAATGTAATTGAAATCAATCAGTTATGTGATATAATATGTTCATGTGCGATAGAAAATTGGATTCTTCATCATCGTTATTAACAATGATAAACACTCATTATACTTTGATGAGCATATAATAATTCCACATTAATTAGGCGTCCCTTAAACAAGGCAATTATTCACTACAATGTGCACAATTTCATACACATCTGATTTTCTCATTGCAATTATTCCTCAAAGAGACCTTAGGAACAATCAATGATTTTTAGCTAAACTGCATCTTTGCATAAATATATTCAAGTCACTCACTACTTAGCAGGAATGGGCAATAAAAAATGTCTGGTGGTGCACCCTCATATGCATCAGAGGTCTAATGCAACCACAGAGCTGCTCTGGCAATTTGCTTTTTGGCAGCAAAAGCGTGGTAGGATGCTCTGAAAATTGACTGTTTTTTCTTTACTAAAGTAAACTAATTAATACTGTTCTGTGCCTATGTCGTGGCACAGTACATGCTTTCCTGGCCCCCTCCATAATGTCATACATGTATGTCTTATCTAGATGCTCTGTGCAAAACTCTCTTGACATTTTCTTATGTGTATTGCACAGCTGCAGCAAATGAGAGGTTAATGTCTGCAAAGTGTGAGCTGACTGTGTTAATGTATCAATTCATGTCCTGTCATGTGGTATGAGTGAAGCTATAAGGCCTCCTGCACACAGGGCGGAAATTCCGCAGCGGGATTTCCCGCAGAATTTCCGCCCGTGCACGCCTGCATAGGATTGCATTAAAATACTCAATCCTATGCAGACGGCCACAAATTGTCCGCGCGAAATCAGGCACAGAAAACAAATCGCGGCATGCTCTATTTCTGTGCGGGGCTCGCTCCCCGGACGCCAGCTCTGGTCTGCGCATGCTCCGGCTGCCTGGCAGCCGGCACGTGAAAGATCCGGAGCCGCGAGACTAGGTGAGTGCGGCGCTGCTATCTGCAGGGGCTCGGGTCGGGTCCCACTGCGAGAATTCTCGCAGCCAGATCCGACCCGGCCTTCTGCAGGTGGCCTAAGGCCCTCTGTCCATGGGCGTGATTTTGCCAGCGGTAAATCGCCAACAAATCACACCATCTGAAGCTTTTCATAGCATTGGAAAGCGCCGGCCCCGTGTTCACGAGCAGAGAATCATTGCGATTCTCCGCTTGCGGACGGCAATTTGCAGCATGCTGCGAATTACTGTGATTCTCTGCAGTCAGACTATCTGTCAGATAGGCTGACCGCAGAGATTCATCTACTGGCTCCTGCTCCCGGGCGACAGAGATTCGCCGTGGGACTTCGCAACGCCCATGGACAGGGGGCCTAAATGCGAGTGCTTGAAAGTGGGAAAGGAGTTCCATCTTGGCTTCCATCTTGTAGAGCTGCAAGAGAAAGCACAGAGACACATGAGGGCACCTTCAGCCCTTGTGTGTTGAAGATGGAAGAGGAGGAGAGGTTTCCCGGAGTTCTTGTTTCTGTGATGAGGATGGGGTGAACTCCAAGAGAGAGAGCAAGCAACTAACGAGTAAGATTTTCTCAAGGCCCAGTGCAGAGGTACTCTTTCTTTCCTTCAATTGTTCACGCCCAAGCATCCTGAAGTCTTGGACCGCTGGTTGGAGGTACTCGTCTTCAAGTTTGTATATATCCATAACTTCACCTGCACTTGGAATACTGTCTATTTTTGCCATGTATTGTTGGAGTTGTTACCCAGCAAAGTTATTCCAGGCCCTGACTGTTTCCAGGAACCTGAGGTACTCTATTCCTGTCTGTGGCTCATTTATTCTTCGCCGAGGTTCATGCCAGGGAATACCGGAATGGTGGCGTCACCCATGACAACTGCAATCCCTGTTCAACTATCTATTGGACATCCCTATCCAAGGGGTGTCCGGAAGAGGCACAGCACTGTCCTGGCCTTGGCTGCGTGCGTTCCTCCGGGAGGGAGCATGGTAAGTGCCGCCGTGACAAGCCAGCATCTTGCCTTCCCAGCTCCTCAGGGTATGCCATGTGTCCGGGGTCACCCTACGGGACGCTCCCCCAAAAGTTTATGGCATGATCTTTGCCCACTTTCTGTGCATTCTTGGTGATCAGCTGCAATCTCTGATTGTTAGAGGAAACTAGGGTAGGGTGCATTAGGGCTGATCTCTGCTTCCTGGTATAGATGGTGTTAGTGCAAGTGCGTTACCCCAAATAAAGTCCAGAGAGTAAGGAGGGGAAATATTAACACTCAAGTTTACTTTCAACAAAGCGCACTGATACATCATCCTTTAAAGTCATCATATTCACAGTTCCAATACTAGTGGTGGCTGTAATCCCTCTCAGGCTATCTTTTAACTCCGTACTGCACTATTGCGATTTCAAGCCTTTGAATTGCACAATTGTCAGGTGTTTCCCTAAAGAGCCTTGTCATCAATGTAGGCATTCCTGAAGTATCCTATATCCTTCGAGTGGTGATATTAGGTATCAGGATATGTACTTGTTATGTACTCAATAGTAGGCCTCCATATCTTCTTTTCATGCTGAGAGTAAAGCAGGTAGTTTCCTGTTGTGAGATAACTCAACCAGCGATTAAAGACTGACTAAGCTAGGTGTGTACCTTGCTTATCAAAATATTAACGACCAACTGTCTACGAGTGATGAGTGACGTCATCACAGGTCATTCATCCCTGTGCACTGAATGAGGGATTATGGGCGGACTACATCACCCACAAACCCCCAAGGCTTCTGTTGCTATGGATACAGCAGTACTCAGTCTGGCAGTTTGTAGCTGGCCATATACTTAATTAGGGCAAATGGATACCATAGAGGTCAACCACTATGAGCCAAAGCAGAGAGTCAGTACAAAGAACAACTTCAGATCTGGTGGACTCAAAACAACCATGTGTGGTATCTTGAGATGTTCTGGCACCGCAAAATACTTGTTTGTATGTGATAATGGGTATACCATGTACTTAGCTTTTAAAGAGTTACGTTTTGAATGTATTTTTTCCACTGCATTATGTTTTATAGGTGGTGGCTATAAAGCAAAAAAAGGTTAATCAGCTTAGGTTTTAGTCCCACACATTTAGTCAATGAGTGCTAGTTAGGAGAAGCTTAGTTTATACTAGTACCAGTGTTTCTGGTGGCATGATGCGCCACTTAGTAATATAATATAGTGAAAGGGTTGGAGTTGGTCAAAATATTGCCATGCAAATAGTAAGCTAATGCCATTATTTGCAATTTTGCGGAACAGTGCAAACACCTATGAATAAGAAAATGTCAGTAAATGTGGAAAACAGCAATACCGATGCTGCAACATATAATCCTGTGAATATTCCGAAGGGATACTACCATTGTTTCTGGTGGCACGATGCGCCACTTACTAATATACACTATAAAGAATTGGAGTTCGTACAAATATTTCAGTGCAAATAGTAAGCCATTGGCATTATTTACAATTTTCCAGAAAATTGCAAACACCTATGAAGAAGAAAATGTCAGTAAATGTACAAAATAGCAATATTCATACTGCAACATTTAAACCTGTGAAGCTTGTTGCTTTCGCATGAGCTGTATGTGATTTAAGAACTTCAATTACTCGCTAAGGAGACATGTTAGCTTGTTGCTTTCACATATAAGCTGCACGAGCTTTATGAACTCGTGGCTTGTTGCTGTGTCATGTAAGCTGCATTAGCTTCACGGCGGTGTTGAACCCTTTGTGGTGACATGTTTGCAGGACAGCAATGCTTTGTTTCAACACTGGGCAACTATTGATGATTAGATGAAGGCTGGACTGGTGTTGGCAGCATTAGCACTTGAGATGACATGATATCACGTTCAGGAGATGTGAAGATAGTGGGGAAGGACTATGCTTCCATGTTGTTGGTTAATATGCACTGCCACCTATGTATGTGGTCCTTTATTGGTGTCTCCACAAGCGGTGTGCAACAGTCTCATAACCAGCTACGAGTTCCGTGTGGCAGGCACCAGGGCTGCAGCGCTAAATGAAGAGCCAGCAGGATAGGTAAGTATTCACTTGTTCTACATTTTACATGATTTTAAGATGCTAGAATTTTTTATTCTTTTTAGTGTCCCTAAAAAAAATCCCTCTAATAGTATCTGTAGAGTTTTTGATGCTTTGTTTCCTGAGGCTATGCTGCTTTCACAATCACTAATAAATTGCTTCATCAAGAATTCAGGTTCTATTAGTCATTTGCACAAAGTGGTTTACAAATGTTTCTTGGAGTCTCTAAAGTTTGACTTCATCATTACAATAGCCTCTAAAGCTGTTTTCATATGGCGCTTTACTGTATCACCACTGGTTCTGTTCTATATTCTGAGCTCCATGCAGAAAACTGAACCCAAAATGGAACCATAGTAGATAATATATGAGAAAGAGACCCATTTGGTCTCCATCTCACACAGTTTCCATCCCTATCAGTCTTTCACATGGAAAAGCACCATGCTTGGAAGTGATTATGGATGGCACTTTTCTGTCCAGTGTAAAGCACTGATAGAAACCAGGACAAAACCAGTGCTAGGTCCGAAAATTGTCCTGTAAAAAGAGCCTAATTTAAGCAAAAGGCCAAGACTCAACTCTACAGATATGTTCAGACTATACATGTAACATTTAGCATTGGAATTAAGAAACATAATTATTGAATAGATTCAAATTAAAAAAAGACGTGAAAATAATTAAAAGATTGGGAAATCAATTTATATACAGTTCCATGTTTTCAGTAAAACAGTTAAGTGATCAAAATATCAGGGAAGGGAATGGAATCCTAATAGAGATGAGCGAGCATACTCGCTAAGGACAATTGCTCGATCGAGCATTGTCCTTAGCGAGTATCTCCCCACTCGGAAGAAAAGGTTCGGGTGCCGGCACGGGTGACAGGTGAGTTGCAGCCATGAGCAGGGGGGAGCAGGAGAGAGAGATCTCCCCTCCATTCCTCCCTGCTCTCCCCCGCCGGTCCCTGCCCGCTGCCGGCAGCCGAATCTTTGCTCGCTAAGGGCAATGATCGATCGAGCAATTGCCCTTAGCGAGTATGCTCGCTGAGCTCTAAATTCTAATCCTTAATCTCTTCAACTATTTATATTTTTCTACTAGGGATATCCTAAAGGCTGGTTTACATGGGCCGATGATCGCTCAAAGATCGCTCAAACGACAGTTTGAGTGACAGCTTTGAGCGATCACTTTGCATAAAGTATTAAGTAGCTACTCAGCTACTTAAATACCAATTAGGTGTGCAAATGAAGCCTTCACTGAATGCAGTTAATAGCCCAAGGCTATTATCTGCACTCAGATCCTTTGTTCTCTATGGGAAACAATGCTATCAGCACTTCCCGTGGAGAACTACTGATAAGAGTGAACAACAATTTTTAGGTTGGACTGAATTTAACGATCAGCTAGCAGTGCCGGAAAAGCGCACCGATTATCGCTAAAATGATTGCCTATTATTGTTGCTTCATTGTCGATCTGAACCTCTTGGCATTCAGATTTCTTTATAGTGTAAAATATTGTTTTCCTGCTGGAAACTTTGCAGTGTAGCCCGGCGTGTTGCAGGCCAACCTTCAGGGATTGTCATAGTGTTTTATTGGGGCTTCAGTTTAAATGCAAACCACGAAGCAACAGAGAAGACAATTTACCAATAATACTTCATTTTATATTCTTTGCCTCCTATAACCCAATGACTCCTTTCTATTATTCATAAATTCACTGACTGCAGATGAGAGAATTATATATGATCCCAAGAGACAATGAGCAAAATGAACTAGACATTTCAAGATTTCCTAATGAAGTGCAACTGACTGGTGCATACTAAATGCCGGGAGGAGGCCCATTCTCTAAGGCGTAGGATTAATGCACATTGGCAGAGCTACATGCTTCTTCACATAGTCTATAGTCCTGTAGTATGCAGCTGTATGCGCACCATGTGCTGCCAGATCATGCCTATGTAAGGTACTAAGTACAGCTTGCATAATGCAACCGTGTGCATGAGAGGCTTAACTCTTAGACTTGACAAGCAAGCATTGCATTCTTTAACACCTTAAAGGGGTTGTCCCGCGGCAGCAAGTGGGGTTATACACTTCTGTATGGCCATATTAATGCACTTTGTAATGTACATTGTGCATTAATTATGAGCCATACAGAAGTTATAAAAAGTTTTTTACTTACCTGCTCCGTTGCTAGCGTCCTCGTTCCCATGGAGCCGACTAATTTTCGCCCTCCGATGGCCAAATTAGCCGCGCTTGCGCAGTCCGGGTCTTCTGCTCTCTTCAATGGAGCCGCTCGTGCAGAATGCCGGCTCCGTGTAGCTCCGCCCCGTCATGTGCCGATTCCAGCCAATCAGGAGGCTGGAATCGGCAATGGACCGCACAGAAGAGCTGCGGTCCACGGAGGAAGAGGATCCCGGCGGCCATCTTCACCGGTAAGTATAGAAGTCACCGGAGCGCGGGGATTCAGGTAAGCTTTCTTTAGGTCCCTGCATCGGGGTTGTCTCGCGCCGACCGGGGGGGGTTGAAAAAAAAAAAAAAAAACGTTTCGGCGCGGGACAACCCCTTTAAGGACCAGTGTGCATTGGTTCTACAGGACTTGCCCCATTTTAGAGATTTAACCCATGTGGTGGTTTTACTGCCTTATTTTTTTTTTTCAGCTAACAAAATTATTTATTTTAGCTGCGCTTTTTTTTACATGACATATAGAGCTATTGTTTATATCTTTTTTCACTGATGTTTTTCTGTTTTTTGATTGGAGGTAAAAAGCTAAAAAAAATATTTTTTTAAGTTTATAGTTGTTTATTTTTTGAAATAGTATATTTATTCTACAATAAAGTAATAGAATGAGTTCCTCATTTTTTTTCTGGATGTTTTGATATATAATATGTATAGTTTTGGACTACAAGGCACATACGGCGATGGTTTTAGTTGGTCTCAGCGGTGGGTCATTTTCTTTTATATATATATATATATTTTTTTAGTTTAATCTGTAAATTTTTTCTACTGATTTTTGTAACTATTTCTTTTTACCATTTATGTCCCCTACAATGACCTCTGGAGGTCATTCACATTGTATTTTTTTTATTTCATAGGAGCCCCAGTTACAGAAAAAAACATCCTCCTGTAGTGACAATAGTCACTGGTAAAGCTGATCAGAGTCTACTAGAACCATGCGGCTCTTCAGTGACAAAGGGCACCCAGCAGTCATATGAAAGCTGGGTCGCATAATGGAATTAATACTTCTACTTTTACTCATTAATGCATAGCACTCATTAACCGCTATGTAGCTTTGAAAGGAGAAGCAATTAAAAAACACTCCTCCGGGTCCTCTGCTGTGCCTGACAGCTGAGGACCCGACCTGTTCCTGCTTTATTGCAGGAGCAGGAGCTTTAATCCTCTGTGCTTCTGCTATCAGATGGGATGAAAGCCCAGGACCAAGCATCGTATATTTACCGCGCTGGGTCCTTAACGGGGTAAGAAATTGGAAATTTCATTGCCAGAGGATGCCAGAGATTGAAATAAACTACACTTTCCATACAAGGGGTTAAGTGATGTTTAGCAATTACACAAACATACATTTTTTAAAATGTACTTCTTTTGGTCTTGATTTTTTTGTGCAGTTTTATTCTGTAGTAAAAGAACACATTGAAGCATGAAGCCTTTCTTCAACAGTACTGCCAAACACAGAGGATCCAAGCTATGGGATATATATCTAAAGTGCCTACTGGCACTATATGTGATATCCAAATGCCCAATGGCACTATATTTTTTCACTTTGATAATGTTATATGTAACACTGGTTTACTATTCCCTGAGAAGCTCCAGATAGAAACACAAAGAATATTTGGTTTGCTTTGATAGACAATTCCCTTTATGTTCTTTGTTAGGGATCCCTCATTCATCTAGAGTCAGTCCTCGGACAGGATTATCTTTTCAGGGTAGCAACAATTGGGTAAATAGTACAACAGGGTGGGTGCAATAGAGAGAGAGCATTTTTTCTGCAACCATGAATATTTTCATCTGCTGTTTTCTCCTAGCCTATCATCGAGGGAATCAGTAAAATATAACTTTTATTAGGTAAAGATAAAAATAAAAATGTATAAAAGGCGTGGACTCTTATTCCAGTTACACTCCTACTGGACAAGTAGATATTCTAACAGTAGTAAGTCCATATAAGTATATACCAGATGATGCGCTAAGTTCTAACTCCACAACCACAATGACCCAATCTATATTGTTGGTGCATGGGTCGAGATATATATTATGGTTGTGTACAGCTCCACGTGTATAAATGGCCACAAGGGCTAACAAAGCACAATGTAGGTTATATTTTTTGTATTTATACGTTGGAGCCGATAAATGGGTAAAGGCCAGAATAATAAATGTAACCCCCGTCTGGCAGAGTATTAAGGCATATATTAATGTATGCCTTAATACTCTGCCAGACGGGGGTTACATTTATTATTCTGGCCTTTACCCATTTATCGGCTCCAACGTATAAATACAAAAAATATAACCTACATTGTGCTTTTGATAGCCCTTGTGGCCATTTATACACGTGGAGCTGTACACAACCATAATATATATCTCGACCCATGCACCAACAATATAGATTGGGTCATTGTGGTTGTGGAACTTAGCGCATCATCTGGTATATACTTATATGGACTTACTACTGTTAGAATATCTACTTGTCCAGTAGGAGTGTAACTGGAATAAGAGTCCACGCCTTTTATACATTTTTATTTTTATCTTTACCTAATAAAAGTTATATTTTACTGATTCCCTCGGTGATAGGCTTGTTGACACACAGGGTTTTCCTTTCTGTCACGGTGACAAATGCTGTTTTCTCCTATATGCAATTTCTTTGGATGGATGATGATTCTGTGGGCATAATAACCTTGATGCAGTAAAATGAATAGAAATGCAAACTGCCATATAACTACAGTATTATAGCTATTGCTATATGACAGTGGATGTAGATACCAGCATGTGATGGTTCTATGTGACCATTCTATATGTAGTAACATCGTAAGATCATTCGGTTCAATTATTCACATTTTTGCATTCGGTTGGCCATGCTTCTTTTGCGCTATTTTCTGCTTTCTGCTTACCATGAAAGACTGAGCTTTGTGTGGATATAGCCATATCCTATGTTTTGTTGTTCATATAGACAATTTATTTTAATGCATATATATACTAAAAGTTGTATTTTAATTGATACATAGCCCCCACCCAGTTATTGTTCTTAGTTTTGCTTTATGTGTCATTTATGTTTTCTTCTTGCTTTTGCCTAATGCAAATGGTTTTTCTTTGCCAAAGCATCCCTCTCCCTTTATCATTAATGTATGTGTATGACATCTGGAACCAAACATCATCAATCGCACTATTAGGGCTCATGCTCACGGCCATGACGGCTCCGCAAGCAAAATACCGCAGCGGAGTCCGTCATGGTGCCTCCACAAAGACCCCATACTCACCCCTGGATCTGCTGCTTAGCTCCCGCAATGACGTGCCAGCACAGTACAGCTCATGACGTGTCGGCAGTGTCATATGACACAGACGGCGGTGGACGGGGCGCGTATTCACACTATACTTCTGCTGTGCTACAGCAGAAGTATAGTGTGAAAGCCGGCTTCCATTGACTACAGTGGAAGCCATCTGCGCGTATTCCAGCGGAAAATAGGGCATGCTGCAGGTTATCTCACGTCGCGGAATTCCGCGGTGGAATTCCACAGCGTGAGCATTGAACTATTAGGTTCAAAAGAACCTAATAGCTGCTGAAATGCTGTGGATTTCAGTGGGCATTAGCCCTTAGGGTAGTAAATTATCACAGTGACCATAATGAGTCAAAAAAGCACAAGGTGAGAGATTCAGTATTTCTGCCATAGAATGCATTCATTTAGAAGATGGCAAAATGGTTCAAATTGCACCAAAACAGTCAGCATATCCAAAACAAAGTGAAATAAATAGGTGTACATTACCTTAGCTGTACTACAAAGGCAGACAACCCAAAAGATGCCACAGCACTTTGCAAGTGCCAAGAATAATGCCAACATTAAATATATGAATTTTGAATTAAATTACTGCTATATTTACTATACAAATGTGGGATTCTTAATGCTGATTTTAATTGCTTTACAAATGTAGGGTTTTTAGAGATGATTTTAATTAGAGCTGAGTATGGCTGAATCCTACCTGCCCTGAGTTGATTTTGGAGGCCTATAGGCCCATTTAGACACAATGATTATCGCTCAAAATTCCCTCAAAAACCATCTTTTGAGCGATAATCGTTGCATCTAAACACGTGGCCAACGTGCCCTGTTTCTGCACACTGATTTTCTCAGTGGGCGGCGCTGATAGTGTTATTTCAGCTGGTATCTTACTGGCAGTTCTCAGCGGGACACTAGCTGAAAGTTTTAAGAACAATGCAGCTGTTTGCATATACAGAACAGCTGCTTTGTTCTCTGAGCTATCGCGGCGGTGTCCCACTCCGCCTGCATTAACTCTTAAGTAGCTTATTAGCTACTAAGACTTATGCAAAGATGATCGCTCAAAACTGTCACTCAACTGTCACTCAAGAGCATGCCGCGATTTGTTTGCCGTGCGATATTTTACGCGGCCAAATCGTGGCCGTCTGCATTGCGTTATGAAACGCAATCCTATGCAGGCTTCCAGCAGCGGAAATTCCGCGGGAAATCGCGGAATTTCCGCTCGTGTGCAGGTGGCCTAAAGGGGCCTTAAGTATAAAGAGAGGTAAGTCTGCTAGTGTAGCGTACCATTTGAAGAGTTTGCCTTGTTAGGGCAGATGGGCTCTACTTTTTGGCACAACCTGTGACAACAATCTTGTGCATTTTGCTTGCTATATCTTCCCTATAGGGTGTTTTGATATTAAGAATAGATTATTCTTCATTGTACTTTATTCACTGTTTCCCGCTGAATCAGAAGAGGTTTCAGCTGAAATCACAGCTGGTGAGCAGTACTAGATCTGCTGTGATATAACACAGGGAAGTCTCGTAAAAGTATTGTAACAATGTAGCAAATTTTTCCTTGCCTTTTTTAATAGCTTTTGATGGATTCTGTTGTGATAAGATAACTTGTTGCAGCGAGTTACCAGCATTGGGTTAAATTACCATTCATTTTATTTAGATTTATATACTTTTACATCACTCCATGCTTTTTCCAATACCATTTTATTTAACTATTTATTAATCTAGTCCTTTTCTTCAGAGCTTGAAATTGATAGATTTTTAATCTTCTTTAAAATTGAAGTAAGGTACGCTGAGTTTGCTTTTAAGAATATTTGAAAGTCATGTTATCATGTTTCCTTCTGCCAAGGCTACAAAGTAATAGAAGACAAGACATCTGCTATATTCAAAGGTTTATGCTTCCCACAGGCTCAACTACCTACTGCCAAAAACTATGGCCAGCAATACATTATGTTCTTCTTGTTTTTACCATACTTGTTCAGGACTGGGGTCAGAAACGCTCTTTTCTCCTTAGGGAGAGCAACTATATACTATAAATAAGTGAGGAGACTCAAATGGCCATGCACGCTCCTCTGGGTAATATGCAAATAAGGGAGATGGAATAAATCCTCCACAGTGCCACCTACTGAAAGGCAGCATTCCTTCGAGTCAAAGTGGGACTTTTTATACAAGTCTTGCTACAATGACTGGGAATCAAAAGCAAAGCCAGTGGAGGATTTATTCCATCTCCCTTATTTGTTCAGGACTGTAAACGTAGTAGAGTTCTGACAACCCTTTACATCCAAGTTATAACAGAAAGACTTCTAGAAACATAGCATGTCTAGTAGATGGAAACATATAACCATCCTAGTTTTTAAAAGTTTCCTAGTTTATATAAATAAAACTTAAAAGCACTGTGCAGTTGGGAACTATTGATGATCTAATTGCAGAATAGGCCATCAATAGTAGATTGGCCGAGATCCATAATCAGGGACCTCCACCGATCAGCTGCTCTCTGGGCCGCTGTTCTCCTGGACTATGCTGATCTCTGCAGTAAGTGAACATCTCTGTTTCCATTGAAAAGGTCAGCTTTGTATTTTTGGCCAAGTTCCCATTGAAATAAATTGGACCAATCATAAGAATAGACAATCCATACTTTACAACTGGACAACCCTGTTATGAGGGAAATTGACTATTTTACACTATGTTGATTTGCTGATACTGCAGGTCCAATATTTTATACTGGTAGCTTTCTTAACCCTTTGCAATCCAATTTTGGATTCAGGGTTTCCTAGGGAGCTTTCTCTTTCTGCCATTATATAATGGTGCTGTCTGCTGGATAGAGCCAGTACTACGGTATGGGACATGCTGGAGAGGCCCTCAACAACAGAGCGGCCAGTAATATACAGTAAGAATACCCTGCCGGATGTCTTCCGACATCGGAGCTGTACAGCCTTCAATCAGAATGTCTTCAGACGTCAGACAGTGGATTGGAAAGGGTTAATTAATATCTCTTTATAGTGGAGTTTCTTTATCGGGCACAGAGCTCCAAATTCCCTGCATAGATATAGAGTTAAATACTAACATTCTGGTAGCTGTTACTAGATGGGTCATACTGCATACTGTTTTGTTATTAAGCTTAGTGTCCTGTATAGTTGTATGCCCTAAGCACTTACATTTTAGTATTTAACTCTATTACAAGCGATTTGGAGCTCTGTATCAGAAAAGAATATAACATTAATCAGTGCAGAATTTTGCCCCCATCTATATAGTATAAAAAACTTAAAAGGTGGAAAGTGGACATTCACCTCAATTATTATAATTAAAAGTTCTGCTACTCTTAAAGATACTATATAATTCCCTATCTCTTTCAATATGCATCCTTGTTGTCAGTGAATGAGAACACTTGTGGGCATGAAGGCTCTAGTACCCTGTTGTACCGCCTCTAGTTTGGATGCAAGATGTTATATGGGCGGACATGGAGGCTCTAGTACCCTGTTGTACCGCCTCTAGCTTGGATACAAGATGTGATATGGCCAGGCGTGGAGGCTTTAGTACCCTGTTGTACCGCCTCTAGTTTGGATACAAGATGTGATCCGGACAGGCATGGAGGCTCTAGTACCCTGTTTTACCGCCTCTAGCTTGGATACAAGATGTGATATGGCCAGGCGTGGTGACTCTAGTATCCTGTTGTACTGCAACTAGCTTGGATACAAGATGTGATACGGGCAGGCATGGAGGCTCTAGTACCCTGTTGTATTGCCTCTAGCTTGTATACAAAATGTGATACGGGCAGGCCTGGAGGCTCTAGTATCCTGTTGCACCGCCTCTAGCTTGGATGCAAGATGTGATATGGCTGGGCATGGAGGCTCTAGTACCCTGTTGTACCGCCTCTAGCTTGGATACAACAGGTGATACGGGCAGGCAGGAAGGGTCTAGTACCCTGTTGTACCACCTCTAGCTTGGATGCAAGATGTGATATGGGCAGGCATGGAGGCTCTAGTACCCTGTTGTACTGCTTCTAGCTTGGATACAAAATGTGATGCTGATGGGTATGGAGGCTCTAGTACCCTGTTGTACCACCTCTAGCTTGGATACAAGATGTGATACAGTTGGGCATGGAAGTATACAGGTTCTGTTTGGTATTCTGCCACATATTGCTCAACATTTGCTGTTACTGAGCCTCAAGATGTTCCAAACTCTTTGGCTGTCGAAGTTGGTGTCCCAGATAGTCCCATATATTAATCTGGTGATTAGGCAGCCACAGAAGTGTGACAGTGTTGTGGAGTCTTCCTGTGACCCTATTGTGTGTGCAACCAATCATTACCTGCTGGAAAATATACAAGTGATGTATAACTCTAAAGGTCCTCTTGCATGCAAAGATAATCTTTCAAACTGCTGAAAGATTTGAAGATTTTGCGATGTATTTGCATGAAGTGTTAATGGCTTAAATGGCCATTAGCACCTTATCTTCTTCATTTGCATGTAAAAGGACCTCCAGGAGTTGTTCACAGAGCTCCTATTTAAACACATGCCCAGTTGCTCAAACAGTGCCAGGACATTCCATTATTCTCGTGGAGGCTAGTATAAACATGCCGCAGGGAGAACATCCTGCTATTTTTTTTAAACAGGAGCGAAATACAAATGGAATGTATTTGCTCAGTCTTTCAGAGGTGTGAACAATGGATTTTATGTAAGGAGAAATCCAATGTCCAAACAAAAAGTTCATCATCCCATGTTTACATGTAACAATTAGCGCTCCTTTTCGGCCATTTGGACGAATTCTGAGCTATAATTGTAGCGTGTAAAAGGGCCTTTTTTTAACCAGATATACATATCTAATTGTACACAGGAGATATGAGGTCTCTATCTTTGGGCATGCCCTCGCATCGCATCTCCCATTGCTTTCAATGGGGCCCATGGTAGCATCATACGACAGGCTAGGTGCATGCCATGCGATGCATGGTTTCCCCAGAGTGATGTGAGACATTTTTGATACAAAAATGCTGTGCATCTGCGGCGAACTCGCATATTGGCGAGCTTGATATTGGGCAATGACTCATGGCCCGATATCGCACTTGTTCGTGTGAAATTAGCCTAAGGGGCTACCAACAAATTTTCATGTGGTCCAGGAAATAAGTCATGCTTGGAAAGCTTATGCCAAGGGGCTAGATCATGTATGTAAATTCATTTGCAGCTGAATGCAGCACGGTTTAGGTGTGGGTATGAGTACAAATACAGGTGGGGCAGGGAAGGGGGTGAACGTTTCAACCCCGGCTCCTGAAACTTTAGTTACACCCCTGTTTCTAACAGTATGCAGGACAGCAATCCGATCTTGGAGGCTATTCTGCATATGTATGCTACAGTATACAGGACAGCTCTGGAGCTGTCTATAGCTGACTATAATGGGGTCCATACGGTTTCCTCCCAGCTGCTGGGCTAAATACCAAGAGAAAAGGCACGACATCCCGTATTTTGTGCCGGATTTGCGATGTAAACTCTGAACGGAGGTTCCAGTGCAGATGTGAACTTGGCCTTACTCAATATCTTGTACGCACTAATTTTTCTCAATTTTTCCCACATCAGCAAGCTTTTTCACAGTAATCAAATCAACAGTCACATTTAAGAACAATAGTTATGCTGGGAATTAATGCATTTTAGTCCAAATAGGGTGATAGACAGTAACCAACACGCACAGTTATGATGCTTCTCTTTGAAGAAGTAGCATTGGCTAATCCCCAATATAATTATTATTCACTCTTGCATTTTGTTGTTAGCCTTCTTTTCTTCATATGCGGCAGCCTGTATTATATCTGTGTCATAATGTAAGAGGAACTATATTTGAAACAAAAGTCCTACTAGTGTAAAATCAGCCCCAATGAATGAAAATTCAACATAGAATGTAAAAGTTAACTTTCTATACATAATCAGCAAGTGGGGGATGAAGACCACATAGAAAGCTGAATACTACAACATGAAAAATGGAAAAATAGGTAGAAGGCCATATATTACGATGCAAGTACTATAATAAAAACAAACTTTTATGATATATACAATGTATCAGACAGTAAGCTGATTTACATCAAGCACAAAGATACATGGAAGTTCACCCTTACATCTTCATATTCACAGTAGATTTACCGGTAAGCCAAAGGGTGAACGTTACATGAAAACCGGGTCCTACATCTCTGTTAAAGAAATGATATGGTGATCTTTGTAGCAAAATACAGTATATTCTATCAAAGATATGTAGCCGTTGGGACCATCTCTATGATCTCTGCTTCTATTTGATTGTGGTACCTCCAAGCAGCACATTTCAAGTCCAGCTCCATGAGGTCTTTCTCATTTAGATTTTACATTATTACATTCTGTCCTAGATAGATCAAAGTGTACCAGAATTTGCTATTTCACAAATTTGAGTTTTTTTAAAGACTGTGGACACCTTTGGTGGTGATTTTTTTTCACTTAAATGCATGTACTTTGGGCTGGTAATCATTTTTGCAATAGGGTTTAATTTAAAATATTGCACCGTATCTCATCTGCAGCTTCTACATATCACTGTATATACAAACTACAGTCAAAGTCTTAATCGTAGAACTGTCAGTGAGGTTGGAGTGACTGCTTAAGGCCGCCTGCAGGCGGGCAGAGATTCCGTGGCGGGATTTTCCGCAGAATTTCCGTCCGTGGAAGCTGCCATAGGATTGCATTAGCAAACGCAATCCTGGGCAGACGGCCGCGATTTGGCCGCGCAACATCTCGTGCGGCAAACAAATCACGGCATGCTCTATTTCTGCGAGCCCCGCATAGAAATCTCACTCCCCGGCCGCCAGCTCCGGTCTGTGCATGCGCGGCTGTCCGGCAGCCGACACATCAAAGAGCCGGAGCCGTGGAAGGAGGTGAGTGCCATGCTGCTCTCTGCAGACGCTCGGGTTGGGTCCCGCTGCGAGAATTCTCGCAGTGGGCCGATGATCGCTCAAATGACAGTTTGACTGACAGCTGTGAGCGATCATTTTGCACAAATCATTGGTATGTGATCATTGGTATTTAAGTAGCTACTCAGCTACTTAAATACCAATTAGGTGTGTTAATGAAAATTTCACTGAACACAGTTAGTAGCCTGAGGGCTATTATCTGTGCTCAGATCCTTTGTTCTCCATTGGGAAACAATGCTATCAGCACTCCACCATGGAGAACTGCTGATAAGAGTGAATGAGGATTTTTAGGTTAGCTGGAATTTAACGATCAGCTAAGAGTGCCCAAAAAGCTTATATGTACTTATATTTTTTGCTTTATAAGACGCATCGGTTGATAAGATGCACCTAGGGTTTAGAGGAGGAAAATAGGAAAAATATATTTTGAACTCCCCCAGACCAGGCAGGGAGGTATTACAGGAGAAATAAAGAGCAGTAGTGTCACCTCAGAATCAAGTATCTACCACTTGTCAACCTGTCATTCAGGATTCAGGAAAGGTGAGTGTAAATGTAATGGTGATCTTGTCGCCCAGCTTTCCAGGAGTCCTGAATGCCATGTTTGCCTAGTTACAGCAATGCATGTGGTATACATACTTGCATAACTCTGTAGCTGGCATTCAGGATCCTGGAAGAGCTGAGTGACAATGTAGTGAGAATTTCATTAGTTGTCAACCAACTTTCCAGGAACCCTGCATGGCATGTCTCATTATGGTTATGTATGGTATATACATTTGTGCATAACTAGGCATATATACTTCATACAGGCAGATCTTTTTCCCCTTCCTTCTCCCTCTCCTTATCCTTCCCCCTCACTCTTCCTCTCCCCTTCCTCTGTGCTATGTAGCCAGCAGACATGAGAGCCCTCTCACTAATCAGCTGTTTTCTGGGCGCTGCTGTGGACCTGCTATCTTTAACATATTATCGGCTCCATAGCAGGAGCCACCATCTCTCCGTCCATCAGCTGATTACTGAGCTCCCTGCTGCTCCCCCACCCCCAGCAAGCAGCTGTTGTACGGGCTGCTCTGCTCTCCTGCTGCTCCCCCACCGCCAGCAAGCAGCTGTTGGGCAGGCCGCTCTGCTCTCCTGCTGCTCCCCCGCTCTCAGCAACCAGCTGTTGGGCGGGCCGCTCTGCTCTCCTGCTACTCCCCTGCTCCTAGCAATCAGCTGTTGGGCAGGCCGCTCTGCTCTCCTGCTGCTCCCCCGCCTCCAACAATCAGTTGTGGGGCAGGCCGCTCTGCTCTCCTGCTGCTCCCCCGCCTCCAACAATCAGTTGTGGGGCAGGCCGCTCTGCTCTCCTGCTGTGCCGGCTTTGTATGAAAATGGCTGGCAGTTGTGAGAAGGATTTTCAATTCTTTTTAGCTGCCGGTCGGGTCCAATTTCGGCATGTTCGTTCTATAGGACGCACTGACTCCCCCCCCCCCCACACACACACACTTTGGAGGGGAAAAAAAGTGCGTCTTATAGAGAAAAAATATGGTAGGTTTCTTCTCCCTCTGGGAAGCAGTGTAGCAGCCCTGGTAAATCTTCTGCTGTCAGCGCTGGCCATAAATTAGCTAAATTAGCGGGGCGCTGTAGCCTCTACTTGGCTGCAGTGATCATTTGACTTACAGACAGCACTGGCAGCTGGAGATTCACTGCTTCCCCGGGAAGAGGATAAGTTAGTACATATTATTTTGTTTTTTATCCTCATCCTTGGTGATTTCAACATTCCTACTAACGACCCCAGCTCCTCATCTTCCTCCCGGCTTTTAACACTTAGAAATAGGAAAATCCCGCAGCACACCTAACACATGCACTTCAGTGCAGAGGTTCCAGTCTGTATATGCCAAGCCACCTGTGGGGTCATGAACCAAACCCCAAATAAATGCAATGGTATCCAAGGAGGCGGCAGCATCAACGGTGTAAAGATAGTAAAAAAAGGGTTTTATTGCTCCATAAAATGGCGACATTTCGACTTAATCTAAGGGGGGCTTGAAAAAGACTTAGATTAAGTCGAAACGTCGCCATTTTATGGAGCAATAAAACCCTTTTTTTACTATCTTTACACCGTTGATGCTGCCGCCTCCTTGGATACCATTGGCTTTTAACACTTACCGCCTCCCTTGGCCTATCGCTAATCTCTGACTCCCCCACTCATAGAGATGGTAACACTCTCGATTTAGTTTTCCTCCGTCTCTGCTCTGCCTCTCACTTTACTAACTCCCCACTTCCACTCTCAGATCACAACCTTCTCTCTTTCTCAATCAGGCACCCTAGCATCTCTCCTGACCCTCCTATCTATCGCACTTCTAGGAACCTCCAGTCTGTCCGCACTAAACAGTTTGCCGAAACTATTCAGTCCTCCCTATCGCCTATCTCTCGCCTCCCCTGCCCTAACCTGGCAGCCGAATATTACCACACCACCCTCAGCCGTGCCCTGGATGAAGTGGCACCGCCCGTGACGCGAGCCGTCAAACGCAGACCACGGCAACCCTGGCTCACGTCCCAAACGCGCTTCATCCGGCGGTGCTCTAGGTGCGCCGAGCGGCTGTGGAGAAAGTCAAAGCTGCCAGCAGACTTCCTCCACTTCAAATTCATGCTTAAAACGTATAACCTAGCCCTTCACCATGCCAAACAAGTTTATTTCACCTCCCTTGTCTCCTCACTATCCCACAACCCCAAACAACTCTTTGAGACCTTTCACTCCCTCCTCAACCCCAAGGAACAGGCCCCTGCGACAGACCTGACTGCTGGAGAACTAGCTGCCTATTTCAAAGAAAAAATTGACCACATTCGAAAAAAAATCTCTGAAAGCTGCATGGTTAGCCCTGATCCCAGTTTCATCAGCACTGCACCCAGCACCTACTCACTATCCACGCTAGAACCAACGACAGAGGAAGAAGTCTCCAGGCTCCTTTCCGCTGCCCGCCCCACCACCTGCGCTAGCGACCCTCTCACCTCCTCCGCTCCCTTTCCCCAGCTCTCATTACTCACCTTACCACAATCTGCAACCTCTCCCTAACCTCTGGCACTTTTCCCTCCTCATTCAAACACTCCATTATATCCCCTCTGCTAAAAAAACCAACCCTGGACCCGACTTATGCTGCCAACTACCGACCCGTCTCAAACCTCTCCTTTATCTCCAAATTACTGGAACGCCTGGTCTACTCCCGCCTTACTCGCTTTCTCTTTGACAACTTGCTCCTCGACCCCCTCCAGTCTGGTTTCCGCTCTCTACACTCGACCGAAACTGCCCTTACAAAAGTAACAAATGACCTGATGATTGCAAAGTCGAGAGGTGATTACTCCCTACTAATCCTCCTTGACCCGTCTGCTGCATTTGACACTGTCGACCATAATCTCCTTCTCACTATGCTCCACTCTATTGGTCTAAAGGATACTGCTCTCTCCTGGTTCTCTTCCTACCTCTCTGACCGCTCTTTCAGTGTCTCCTTTGCTGGTTCTATCTCTGCTCCACTTTCTCTCGCTGTCGGGGTACCCCAGGGCTCGGTCCTTTGTCCCCTTCTTTTCTCAATCTATACTGCCCCAATTGGACAAACCATCCACAGATTTGGCCTCCAATACCATCTCTGATGGCACCCAACTATACACCTCCTCTCGTGAGATCTCTGGACCATTCCTCCAAAATATCACCGACTGTCTGTCCGCTGTCTCTAACACTATGTCCTCCCTTTTTCTCAAACTAAACCTCTCTAAAACTGACCTCCTTGTCTTTCCACCTTCTAACCGACCTCCCCTCAACATCTCCATTCCAGTGTCTGGCACCATCATAACCCCCAGACAGCATGCCCGATGCCTTGGGGTCACACTGGACTCTGACCTCTCCTTTGCCCCCCATATCCAATCTCTGGCCCAAACATGCCACATGCACCTCAGAAATATTGCTAAAATACGTCCGTTCCTAACCACGGACACGCTAAAGACGCTCGTGGTTGCGCTCATCCACTCCCGGCTTGACTACTGCAACTTGCTACTCATTGGCCTCCCCCGCACTAGACTCGCTCCACTCCAATCCATACTAAATGCAGCAGCTGGACTCATTTTTCTATCCAGTCGTTATTCAGACGCCTCTGCATTATGCCAGTCGCTGCATTGGCTGCCCATCCACTGCAGAACTAAATTTAAACTCCTCTACCTCACTCACAAAGCTCTGCATGGCGCTGCGCCACCATACATCGCCTCCCTACTGTCAGTATACCACCCAGCGCGCTCACTCCGATCGGCTAACACCCTCAGACTAAACACCCCTGTAATACGAACCTCTCATGCTCGCCTACAGGACTTCACTAAAGCAGCACCCATCCTCTGGAATGCTCTACCCCAAGGCATCCGGACAATTCCCGATGCACGAAATTTCAGACGTGCCTTAAAAACGCACCTCTTCAGGGAAGCATACCAAATCTCCTGACCTAGTCCCTCGCCCCTCCCTATGGTGCTCCACCCTGTTTGCCTTCTGATAAATGATCTGTACATGAAATTTCCTATTGCCTGTGTTCCCCAACCCCTGCACCTCCTGTACCACCCTCAACCCATTTGTGTCTAACCCAATGTATCTCACATTGTAATTGTTGCAATTGTTGTATTGTTTTGCATTTATCCATGCCTGAAAGCGCTGCGGAATAAGTTGGCGCTATACAAATACAGATTATTATTATTATTATTATTTTATACAACTTCAGCCATTAAAAGAAACTGAACCAAAAATATTTTATACTCAAAAAAACCCTTTAAATAAAAATAGTTGACTGTATGTAGGAAGGGGTTAAGGTTTAGTTTTAACTCTGAAGCCTCCTGTTGCACAGAGTGCTACGGCAGCAGAAATGCAGTCCTAAGCTCTCACTCACAGCCTGAAGGTCACAAGTTCAATCCTCACATGCTTCTGATAGCAGCCTCAAGGTTTACCCATCCTCCTGAGGTCAGTAAAATGAGTACCCGGCTTGGTGTGGGGGGCAATAAATAAATTACCTGTGGAATAACTTGACGCTGTACAAATAATAACACTTCAGTGATTAAACAGATGTCAAAATTGTATCAAATGTAACCACCAGTTTTATGCATAAAAATGATCAAATACAGACAATTAGATGCATTATGCTGCCAGGGCTCCATTCAGGGTTTCCATTTCTCTGCTCAGTTTTTGGTGGAGAGAAACTGAAATAAAAGTGAAAAAAAAGATTCATTTTTTTCAGTCTGTAGGGTTATTTTTTCTATCCAAAGAAACGTTAACTTGACGGGATGTAAGCAAACAGACACCTTCCTTTTTTTAAAGCCCCATTGAAATTAATGAGGAAAAAAAACAAATTAGTTTTTTCAGCTTTTTTCAGTTTCTCCCCTCCAAAAGTGGAGCAAAGAGACAGAAACTGTGAACTGAGCCCCAACGCAGGTGTGCAAGCCGCCTTAGATCTTTTTTATGTTATTAATCATTCTATAAAACACTAACAATTCTATTTTTCTTCCTTCAGTTCTACAGATGCTTTATTGCCCTTCTTCATTGTACCAGCACACCACAAGACTCCAGTTATAAATTTTCCTCAAAATCTACTAAGATTTACTTGGCTACACGTAAAGTACAAGAGAACATCACATGCAACCCTGCTTCCTCCAAACCTCCTACCTTGGAAGAGGAGAAGAATCCAGTCAAGGATACAGAAACAAAGGAGGTCACACACTGCCAAAGAGAGATCAATAACCAAATGAGTACCTTGCAACGAAGTCCAGCAGTGACTCTGGTAGTTCAGTATACAGAATGATGTTCATCTTTCATGTGAATGCCGGGAGGATACTGCTGTAGATCAGACGACGCTGTCTGCATCAAGGTTTCCAGACAAAAGAACCACATGTGGCATTAGAAAAAAACTGTCAGGAAAAATATTAGGATGAACAAACAAAGCAAGAATAACAAAAAATAGTTCCTCCCTATCTGAAGTTCAGTATGATAACCATACATTTAATATATAATAGTAAGCCTCCTCATACATCATAACGAATATGTTTTCAGGACTATGAGCCAAACATATACAGAGTGTCTCAAAAGTGTGGAAACACCCATATAGAGTGAAAATGGGTTGGCAGACAGTGATTTAATTTTGCATACAAGCTATGGGTGAAAGGGGAAACCTGTTAGGCCATATCAACCACATGACGGCCATTTTGAATGCTGCCATCTTTGATTCAACTCTAATTTTTCCAGTAGGAAGGTAGGTATATAATATGTCAAACGGACAGAGAATTTCACCAGAAATAGCATGGTGTGCTTCATTTTAACATAGTTTTATTCATTCTCATGTTGATACATTAATATTTCTTCATGACAGGCAATGTGAATGATGGCATTATTTCAAGGAGAACATGTTGAGATTGTCCGTATGTCAGGTGAGCAAAGCACACGTGTCATCGTAGAAGACTTCAATCACCGCCACCCAACCAGACCTCTAATTATACACAGTGCAGTTGCCAAACTTCTTTCCTAATTCAATTTGTCTTCTGTCTCAAGACTGTAGGGTTATCAGTGATATTGTTTGTTGACCTCACCATTCATAAAAAAAAATTGCTTCAGTACTTAACAGCACCTAATAGGGAAGATGAGGGTTTATTTGAAGTTGCTGTGTCACCCATTCTTCAAATTCTGCCTGGGTCGTCCTCTATCAAGTGTTGCATCATCTGGAATTTGTAAGGATGCCATTTATGTGTTGACAAAATCCACTGTATAGAGGCAGGGCTAACCCCACATTCAAAATGGCTGTCATGTTGGTCACATGGTCTAACAGGTTTCCCCCACAGCTTTTATGCAAAATTGGATCATAGTCTGCCAAACTGTTTTCATTCTATATGGATGTTTCCACACTTTTGAGACACCCTGTAGATTTATGTAGGTACAAAGAGTGAATGTGGGTCTTGTATAACCTTGTATATTAGATTGGAGAGTATTTGTATGTGTCTGTTTGTTTTACTGTATACAAAGTCCTAGGCAGTGTACAATGCTAAGAACACAATACAATGCTTTGCTTGTAGAAGCTTAACAGATTTAGTATGTTAGGAATTAAAACTAATATAAAAAATAATGGCAGTCTAGTTTTTGTAGGCTGTGCTTCATAGAATGGTTACCAGAGCAGCAAAATGTGTTGGTGTGCCTAAAAGTCTACATGTGATATGTAATTCATTCTTATAACATGTAACTGTGTGTGTACGTTATCAGAAATAATAGGCAACATGATTCCTTGTCATTGTATGTGAAGAACTGACATGGAAATTAAGGTAGTTCTATGTCTATAATGGAATGTTGCTGTGTCTGATTTCTTGTGATCTCAAGGCCTTTTTACATGGGCCAATTGCTTGCCTGATCAGCAATCAGCAGTTAACAAATAGATTGTTCATCGGGACTCATTACTGCTTTTATATGAAGCAGAGGAGGAATGGTTGATACCATCATTTGTTCCTATTTCATCCCCATACAGATAGTATTTGTCAGCAGCGCCTTCCACTGTTGACACGGTGGATGTGCTGCCGAGGGGCGGACACTTTTATGCCTGCATGAAAGATGTTCTCAGCCAAAGAACAAGTGTCTGTGAGCTGATCACCAGCATATTCAGATAAGCCAACAATCAGGCAAACACATGTGACTGCCTAATTATGACAAGCCAAAGTCAAGTGGAAATGCTTAAAAATTTTGAAGACTTGCCAAAACTCATCCACGTAATTCGGTAAGAGTGGTTTTACAGTGTTTTCCCAGAAAAATGAAATATTTTTAATGGTGGTTTTCCTAGCATTTCTGCATCAAAACAACACAGCAACTATATATTACTGTAAGCCAAAAGGGAACTATGTAAGACATTACAAACAGTGTTTGGTGTTTTTTCTATTCAGCATTTTTTTATTTGTCGTGTGCTTTTTTATGCAGTTCAGCTTCGCAACAGGCTGTACGTTTGGCATTTTTTCTGCTATTTCTGCATAGACTATAAGGGAAAAAATTGGCAGAAAAACTCCACAAAAAAGCCATCCAAAAATGCCTCTAAAAACATGTGTACTAGTTTAAAAAATTGCTGTGGAGGGTTTTTTTTGGATAAAAAATGCCACCAAAGAGGTAGTGTGAAGAAAGCCAAGTTACTGAAAAAAAATATTTTTATGCATTTTTCTGTACTATAAGCAGGGTCTTGGCAGGATCACAATCTCCTTGGGTTATTTAGGCTCTTTAATACCCAACAACTATAGCCCGCTTCTGCAAATGTGGTGTAAGTGGCCTCCTCAAGTTGTAATTGTTGTCACAGTGACATATCAGAAGTTTTAATCAGGTGTGATCTGGGCACTGAGACCCCAAAGATTACTCAGACAAAGAGGCAAGAAACGTTCCTCAGAGCGCTGTACATGTTAGGCTGTTTCCATTACTGCTCTGAGCAGTGCATGGGCTCCATAGAAAGTCTATGGAGCACATGTACTACTCGCAAAGACAGCCAAATGTGCACAGCACTCAGCTGAGTGCTTCTGCCTATTCATTTTATTGATTGGTGGGGGTCTTAGTATACGGATCACCACAGGTCAAAATTTCTGACATGTCACAATTACATATCAAAAGTTTTTTAGAAGGTTAGTTATACTTTAACATGAAACGAAATACTAGGCCATCTGGCTACTTATTAAACACTGAATCAGCACTTATCAGATACGTAACATGCATATACAGCCTTTTACAACTTTTCTCAAAGTCCTTACCACCTTGGTGACTGACTTAGAAGTCTTTTCACTATAAAAATACATTGTATATTCGGATATGCCATAAATTCCTGAACATGGAGGTTGCAGTTCCTGGAAGACTCTCTCTTTAATTAAGGAAATGAGAGATACTGAAACAGCCAATTAACAACGCTTGCAAGGCCAAGTCTCTCAAAATTGGGACCCACTGAGCCTACTGAAATGTGGAAGAAAAAATCTTTCAAGGTTATTGAGCTTCCATTAAAGATATTAACGCTTGTAAAATTTCCTTCTACTTGGACTGAAAAACCAATTTGGGTCAATAAAGGTGCCCACAGACTTTTAACAGCTGTTGGACAATCGTTCATCCAATGGCTGTTGCTCCTGACTTCTCCATACACATGAAAATTCAGCTGAGGCAAGCATTCATGTGTTTAGGGAGCTAAACGGTTTGTCGGGGACTATGGGCATTTTTTTCTATTGATAACTTATTCTTAGAATAGGTCATCAATAGATGATTGGTGTGGGTCCACTGCTTGATATCCTTGCTGATCAGCTGATTTCCAGTGGTGCTGACAATGTGGCCAGCACTGGAAACAGATAGCAATGACAACAGTACAGTGGCCTGGTTTAGTACTGCAGACACAGCTTTCACTGAGTTCAATGCCAATACCAACCCAGGCCAATGCACTACGGACAGCGCAATGTGTGTCCTGCGCTGTTAATGCTGTCAGCGGGAATTGGGAATCAGCTGATTGACAGGAATCTCGAGAGATGGACCTCCACGAATTATAAATTGATGACCTATCTTGAGGATAAGTTTTAGCCAGACAGCTTTGGTGGTGGCTTATCTCCCTGGGAACAAAAGGATCAGGCAATGAACTTCAATGTCCCTCGTCCTTCTTTCCCATAAGATAACCTGTCAGGGGAAGATTGAGAGTCCCCAATACACAGTGGAAAGCCATCCAGCTCCGCTGTTATTGGCAGGCTTGGATGCTGATGTGTATGGGGACCTTTAATGTCTTTGAGATTTGTAAGCAAGTTCAGTGATTTTTAACTCACTACTATCAGAATATTACATAACAGCAAATAAGGCTCTTTTCACACTATTTTGGTCTCATTTGTCCACAAAACATTGTTCCAATAGCCTTCTGGCTTGTCCATGTGATCTTTAGCAAACTGCAGATGGGCAGCAATGTTCTTTTTGGAGAGCAGCAGCTTTCTCCTTACAATCATGCCATGCACATCATTGTTGTTCATTGCTGATGGACACATTAGCTAATGTGAGAAAGGCCTTTAGTTGCTTAAAGGTTGTGTTAGGCTCCTTTGTGAGCTTGAGGACTATTATGTGCCTTGCTCTTGGAGTGATCTTTGTTGGTCAACTGGGGAGGGTAATAATGGTCTTGAATTACCTCTATTTGTAAAACAACCCGTCTGACTGTGGATTGGTGAAGTTCAAACTCTTTAGAGATGGTTTTGTAATCTTTTCCAACTTGATGAGCATCAACAACTCTTCTTCTGAGGTCCTCAGACATGCCCTTTGTCTGTGCCATGATACACTTCCACAAACATGTGTTGTGAAGATCAGACTTTAATCGATCCCTGTTCTTTAAATAAAACAGATCGCCCGCTCACACCCGAGTGTTATCCCATTTGAATAGAAAAAATGTCAACAGGAATCACTCACACACATCCAAAGAATGGCAGGACTATGGTATCAAGGCACGCCAAGTGAACCGGGATCTTGGCTCCACCAGAAACACTAAGTGAGAAGTAAAGTCCAAGGAGCATACCGGGATGCAATAAAAAAATAATGCGGTTATTCCTCCATAAAAATAGGCGCTATTTTTATGGAGGAATAAAAGCATTATTTGTTTATTGCATCCCGGTATGCTCCTTGGACTTTACTTCTCACTGATTGTCATCCCATTAATTCCAAACACTGTAATTTCACCTTCAATTATATCTGCTAATCCTAAAGGTTCACATACTTTTACCATGCACAGACATGTGATATTGGATCATTTTCCTCAATAAATAAAGGACCAAGTTTAATATTTTGGACTTATTTCTTTGATTTGCTCCTCTTTACCTGTATTTCATTTGTGCAAGATGTGATTTAGTTTTAGGTCAAATATAAGCAGAAATTTGGAAAATTCTGAAGGGTTCATAAACTTTCAAGCACTACTATAGTAGTAACTGTTACTACAATGTCTAGTGAGTTTATTTTGCTCTTAAGGTCAACTTTAATACTCTGCCCTCATACGCAAAAGAATGGTTGTGACAGCATCCAAGGTGCATGTATAAAATATCCTTTATTCCTCCCAAACGAATGACTTTTCGACTATTTGCAGTCTTTATCAAATCTGATATTTGATAAAGACTGCAAATAGTCAAAACAATGGTATAAATCAGGAAAGCGCTCCTCCAGTGTGGGTTTAAACAAATAGAAAAGTAACTGGGTACTCACCCGGTGTGTAGTGGAGCCTAAGGATGAGACTCCACCACCACCTCCAAATCCACAAAAACCTGTAACATAACCTTAGGCCAATTCCTAGGTTCCTGGACATTGTCCTTTTCCTGGATTGCGATCTCCCAAGGAGTGCAGGATCATTTTTGCTTTTTTTTTTTTTTTGCACACTTTGATCCAAATAGTCGAAACGTCATTCGTTTGGGAGGAATAAAGGATATTTTATACATGCACCTCGGATGCTGTCACAACCATTCTTTTGCGTATGAAGACTATATGGATCTAAGGATCAGATCTGGATAAGTGACTTGCATACTTGCATCCAGCTGAATACAGTGTAAGGTTGTGCTGTTGATACACTTCTTTCTTAATACTCTGCCCTCCATTTAGACAGATACTGCTAGTTTTACCAATATGCCCTATTTATTCCTTTGTGTTTGCTCCAGCAAAGTTACTCAAGTCTCAGTGAAAGAGGATGTTATTCCTTACACTGACATACCAAAACTCATGGGACAGGAACTAATATCTTGTAGTAACCCCTCTAGCACAGTGATGTGCAGCACCTTGACGTGGCATTGATTCCACAAGTGGACAAGCAACTTGATGTAGCATTGATTCCACAAGTGGATGGAAGATGTCTGGAGGAATGTTGAGTCATGCCATGAAGCAAAGATGTTCTTGAGATATTATTTGTGCAGAGACTGGTACAGTGTTGGCCCTCAGATTACAGAACTAAATTCTTTCATGGACTAGTGCTAAAAATAATTAAACAGAACTCCTGTTTGTTTCATATATAAAATACTGTGCAAAATAAGGTTACTGGCAATTAATCTTTTCTGAGATGAATTTCAAACATACTGTACCAAGGGTACTGGTAGAGTTTATAACATTAATTGCTAGAAGAATTATTCTCTTTGGGTTGAAATAGCAGAGTGACTGGTATATTACAGAGTATATGCTATCTGAAAATTCCATTAATAGACTCTGTGTGTAAGCATAGTAGCTGAGTCGCTGCGTAATCTTTGTTGATGATTAATGTCAAAGGGCTAATGATAGACCGTAAATTAGCTGAATAAACCATTTACACATAATTGTGTTACCATTAGCTTTGTGTTAAAAAATAGTTGGATATTTTGTACAATCAAAATTTGACACATTTATAATCAAAGAATTTAAGGTGAACCCACACAAAGAAATCCAAAGGGGTCAAGTCTGGGGAACGGGGTAGCCAAAGGAATCGGGTTTCTGTCCCAAGAAATTTCCATCCAGGTGCAAAAGAGATCTTTCCTTTTTAATGCACTGATTGCATTAATTCATTTGTGTATTTTTCAATTGCATCAATGTGTAGATTCTTTGTTATGGTAATTCGTCTTACAAAAAAACATTCTCTTTGGTTATTTTAGTGCTGGAACAAGCATTGTCCACATACATTCTGACTGCCATTATGGAGTTGGGAAGGAATTTGTTCCCCCAAATGAGATTTGACTTTTGCCTCCTGGTATTTTTTGCCTTCCTCTGGATCAACAAGAGGGTTCACACAGGCTGGAGATTGTCTTTATTCAGCCTAACATATTATGTTACTATGTATATCACTATGTTACATACTCTCATGCAATGCTGGAAATATCTCATTTTGCCCCTGGATAGGTATTTCTGTAGACACCCTGTATACTGAGCAATATGGCTGTCATGAGTAACCAGAGCACTATGTATCAGTGTACAGCTATAGCTCAAGCAGCAGGTGTGTATCATGAATATACAGAGCAATGTGTATCTCTAATAAAAAGTAACACGCAGGAAAGTGACTCTCTCACAGTATGCCTCTCTGTGAATTGTTCTAGGCGTAACGGTGAAGACTCCAAGGTCAGATTATCTTAATAGAGCTATCTAAATTATTTCTAACTCCAGAGGCATTTGACGTGGAGATGAAAATAATTGGCTCTTCCCTGCTGTGCTTTAAAGATTTGCCAAAAGCATTTAGACAGCTTTGAAAATATTTGCAAGCGCCTGATAATTATGTGTGATTTTGACTTCTGAAATATAACACCAACCAATACATTGTATTTCTGCAGAGCAATGCGTCTTCAGATGAGACAATGTTCTGATCTTTTAATCTAATAGATGAAATAAACCTCTCATGTATTATCTGGGTAACAAAATAGCCACCCCAGTGTAATTATTCATATGGCACAAGCGGGTGCAGGACTTGTAACTCCATGCGCTTGACAGCTGTTCATCACATGTGGTCACAAGGGTTGCTCTTTAGATGTTCTCCTGCTGGTTTGTTTCTATGCCCACGTGCTCTTGTTATATCCTGCTTTCCGATGAAGATGATACAGTCTCATGTTGTGATATTGACATACACAGCTGTCTCCTCTCTTACTCAACCAAGGTGGAAATGGCAATACAGTATTGGAACATAAGAAGGACTGTGTAGTTCATGTCATTATACAGATTTGGTGGCACTGCAGTGGTTCACTTTTCATAACGCAGTGCAGAATGTTTGCAGACAACATGCTATGCTTTTATTGACTGTAGTTATTTTGTGTGCTAACATTTTATTTTTACGATCCAGATACAAGAGTGGTACAAAATAACTTAAAATTTAGAGTTGAGTGAACGTACACTGCCGAGCGGGATGCTCGTTCGAGTATTAGCGTACTCGACGGTGCTCGTTACTCGAACAAGCATTGAGGTGTGTGCGACCCCACCCAAGGTTTTGGCTCCTCCCTGCTGTGACGGGCCTGTTTTGGCCCCTCCATGCCACAATGCAGCGGTCGTCAATGGCAAATTTTTTGTCTGGCAAGCAGGGGAGAGAGAGAAAGAGGAGGACAGAGACGAACCAAGAATAAAAAAAAATAAAAAACAAAAAAAAGCTCGAGTCTCCCATTGTAGTCTATGGGGTCCATTACTCGAGTAGAGCTCTCGAATTTTATGAAAAGCCTGACTCGAATAACGCGGACCCGAGCATTTGGGTGCTCGCTCATATCTACTAAAATTCTACCCTTCCTACTCATCATCTCTGCTTTCCACTTCCGACCATATCTGGTGTCCTTGGAAAACCCTGCAGGTGGAAGATGTTACAAGCCTATACAAAATTACCTATACCTCCCGGCCTTCTCTGAACCACACTTTAGCTTTGTATTGCATATACCTGTTGTGCTCACTGTTACCTATAGCAAGCATTTTTATTTTCTATTTCTTTTTCTAAGTTTCCTAGACTAATACACATCATATTTTGGTGTTTATATAAGTATAAGAAAATGATTCCAATGTCATCTAGCCAGTCAATTTACAAGACTTATCGCATCATTTTATCCGTGATGGATGCAAAAGAAATCTTGTTATTTTTAATTTATCCAAACAACTAGAGAAATAAAAAGGAACTGTTAATATCAAAATGAATGTCCTGTCGGTTGCTGTTCTGCAACATTAACTCTTTTTATAGTTTAATTCAATGAAATGAAAACAAATTAGGTCAATGCACTGGAGAACAAAGTATCTAATGTGACCTAACGCTAAAAGCTGAAACATGTTTTTGTTTAGGTAAAAATATAATAATTAGAGATGAGCGAGCCTACTCGGCCACACCCCTTTTTCGCTCGAGCGCCGCGATTTTCGAGTACTTCCGTACTCGGGTGAAAAGATTCGGGGGGCGCCGTGGGTGAGTGGGGGGTTGCAGCGGGGAGTGGAGGGGAGAGGGCTCCCCCCTGTTCCCCGCTGCTACCCCCCCACTCCGCCACGCCTCCCCCCGCCCCCCCCGGCGCCCCCCGAAGTGTATGGGGGCATAGAAGTGACTACTATTAGAATAAGAGGGCACAAAGGGATGGCAATAAGAATATGGGGGCATGAAGGGGGCAACTCTTGGTTTGTGGGGGCACAGAGGAGGCACTACAGGTTTGTAGGGACACTGAGCATCATCATCTTGTGGTCGTGGGTTACAAAGGAGAATAGTTAAAATGCTAGGATTACAAAGGAGGCATCACTATGGAGTTACACTGAGAAGATGGCTGGATGCAGAGAATGTGCATGCGCAAAGACAAGTTGTGGGTGAAAGTCTTTTTGGCAGTCTGGGCCCAACTAGCGAAGACAACTGAATACAAACATCACAGAGGAGACGTCACCTGTGATCACTGGAAGTAAATGCCATGTAATCACTATCAGGCTGTAGAATTGGTATTTGACCATTATATGGTAACTACATTATTTAGAGGTTTACTGTAGCTGAGCTGCTGCTTCTAAGCCCATCATATAATAAAAGCTGTCTTATAGGCCTGCTGTGTTTGTGTCTAATTTATTTTTATTTTCACTTGAGAGAGAAAAGGCGCTAAAACATATGTCTTAGGTTTTGAGACCCAGCGACACAGTGGAAAGTTCCAGCGGGGCCATAACCAGGAACCATAAAGTGTTGGGGGAGGGGCAAGTAGCTGAACTTTTGCACTAGGACTCATGAGCTTTTATCTATGTCCCTAGATCTGGTATTCCGTTTTCCTGCTCCCATGTTATAGAAAACAGAATGCAAAAGTGAACTCAGCCAGTTGACAAGGACAGAGAAATGTACATTTTCTACAGAAGAAATAAAAAGGCTTAAAGTATTCAGTTAATTTTAAACATTTAACCGCCATTCAGTGCTAAGTGCCCTTCCCTAAGCGTGTTGACCACTAGAGAGCTGGAGAGAGAGAAGGAGAGTGGCCGGGAACAGAAGCCCACAGATAACTTGGACCGTGGACTCATCTGTCATTTTGTGATTCCTCCCTGTCACACCACTAATTTGTTTGCACAGTGTCCTGATTTATGTCAGGTCAAATGCCGAGTGATAAAGAAAGCTCTTCAATAAATATCCCCAGTCTAACCCAAGAAGAAATGCGGAGCTGCCATAAAAAGATTAAAATAGACAAATTGCCATGTTACAATAGCATACACCCCTGAGTTCTAAGGGAATTAAGTAATGTGATAGACCATTGTTTCTGATATTTAAGGACTGTATTGTAATGGGATCTGTTCCATTGGATTGTTGTATAAGAAATCTGGTGCAAGTATTCAAAAAGGGTCAAAAATTGAACCTGGAAACTATACGTCAGTAAGTCTTACTTCCATTGTGGGTAAAATGTTTGAAGGGCTTCTAAAGATGCTATCCAGCAGTACCTCAATGAAAATAGCTGTAAAACTCCATATCAGCATGGGTTTGTGAGGTGTCGCTCCACCAAACCAATGTTAAAGCTTGTATGAGAACGATAAGACCTAGACTGGACCGGGAACAGTCATTGGATCTTGAATGTCTTAATTTTTACAAAGCGTTCAATACTGTGCCACATAAAAGATAGGTATATAAAATGATAATGCTTGGTCTGGTTGGGAATAAGTGGATAAGTAACTGACTCAGTGATAGAAAGCAGAGGTTTCTATATCCTTTGGTTATAAATGGTGCATACTTTGATTGGGTCACCATTACTAGTGGGGTACCACAGGGGTCAGTATTGGACCCTATTCTTTTTAATATATTTGTAAATGACCTAATAGAAAGTTTGCACATTAACATATCCATATTTGCAGATGATACAAAACTATGAAAAGTAGTTAACACAAGAGCGGACAGTATACAGTAGCAAATGGAACTAGATAACTTGGGGCTTGGGCAGAAAAGTGGCACATGAGAGTTAACACTGATAAATGTAAGCTTATTCATATGGGCAGGGAAATATATGTCACCATTACAAACTGAATAGGAAACCACTAGGTAAAACTGACATGGAAAAGGACTTGGGGATTTTAGTAGACTGTAAACTTTACTGCAGCAACCAATGCCACTCAGCTGCTGCCAAGGCAAATAGTATCATGGGGTGCATCAAAAGGTATAGGGGCACATGACAAGAACATTTTCTTCCTCTTTACAAGTCACTGTTCAGACCACACATGGAATATTGTGTACCGTTTTGGTCACCATTACTGAAAAAGGATATATGTTATGCTGATCAGTAGCACCACTCCAGGGGGCAGGAAGCCTGGCCCTAACTTAGCAGGGATGTCCCTGCCTAAAAGCGGAGTCATCACCTCGATAAAGGCAGCCACACTGTCTTCTTCCTGGGTCCTAATTATCCTTATAGGAATCCCTGGAGAGATCAACAGACACAGCAAAGCAATACAAAAATGAAAACAGAAATAAAACTGGTAGAAAATTGCAGCACTTTTCTGGATAAATAGCAATACACCCAGCACAGAGGAAGATGACTCTCTACACATAGTGCATTAACCCTTGACCTGCACAACAAGGCAACAGGTCTTGGCCTGTGTCGAGGCCACCATGCCATGACGCTGTCGTGACTGAGAAGCAGCAACAAGTGCATTCAAAGGCGGGCAACCAAATTAATAAATTAAATGGGTGGACTACAATGCCCAGAGAGGTTATCGAAATTGGCCTTATTTAGTTTAGAAAAAAAAATAGCTGAGGGGCAATCTAATAACTTATATGAATAAATATATCAGGGAAAAATACAGAGATCTCTCCCATCATTTATTAATACTCAGGACTGTGACTGTAACAAGTGGGCATCTTATATGTCTAGAGGAAAGAAGGTTTCTACAACAACATAGAAGGGGGTTCTTTACTGTAAGAGCAGTCAAACTATGGAGCTCTCTGCCTGAGGATGGGGTGTTGGCGAATTCACTAAAAGAATACAAGAGGGGCCTGGACGCCATTCTTGTGAGTAATAATATTACATGTTACAGGTTAAAATGTGATTGCTCTTAACAAGAGAAATGAAGTAATCTTGTAGATATAATACTTTTTAATTGCCTAAGAAAAATATATGTTATAGCGAGCTTTCAAACCTACTTAGGGTTCTTCCTCAGGCATAATGAAATAGATTTAAGGAGGGATGCATATATCTACACACATACATATGACAATGCACAGACATGGTGGGATTAATTTGTACTTAAAAACAATAACATAATAGGATGAGTAGGGAAATAAATAAATACTTAAATAGTCCACTGATAAAGATGTGAAAGTTTTATGGTCTCTCATTTAGTGTTGGGGGTCACCAGGCCGAAGTGTTATCCTTGCTAAAGATTTCTCATACTTCCAATTCACACATGAATCTCCTGAAGAATTCAGGCCTTTGTTAAAAGTGTCAAAAGTTGTTATAAATTTGTACTCCAAAATTCTGAAGCAACCCCATTGGCCTCAGGGTGTGCAAACTTCCTGATTACGCCATCCTGGCCATCATGGATGTGGAATCTTCGTATTCCAACATCCCACACAAAGATGGACTAACCGCTTGCCAGGCACACCTTGAGGCCAATGGGGTTGTCTCTGTATCCATGTTACAACTCACCAGATTCATCTTCACACACAATTATTTCTCCTTTGGGAGATATTCCTGCAACTCATCGGAACCACCATGGGCAGTAAAATAGGGCCACAGTATGCCAACCTTTTTATAGCAAAACTGGAGAGTAACTTTCTGGGCTCCTGCTCCAGCAAACCACTGGCCTACTTCTTCTACAATGATGACATCATAATCATCTGGACCAACAACGAACAATAACTAATAAAATTTCATGAGAGGTTCAATGCATTCCACCCCATCATAAACCTGACATTAAGCTACTCATATACTGAAAGCAATGTTTTGGAAACCACCATAAAAATTAAAAAAAACTCACTTCAGACATTCCTTTGCCGAAAACTGATTGATTATCCGACATACCTCAGGTGGGACAGTTTCCATCCTAATCACATTAAAAAGTCCATTGTCTACAGCCAGGCCATCAGATACAGCCAGATCTATACCATCTTAAAAGGACATTTATAAATCAGGGCTACCATCTCACCTCAGTTGATTACCAAATCACCAGAGCACCAGGATACCCAAAAATTACCTACTCCAATGCACAGAGAAGGAAGGAAATGATTGTGTATCTCTAGTAGTGATCTACAGTTCACAGCTAGAGGTACTAAGGAAAACTGCAAGGAAACTCTATCATACCCTACACAAGGATGACTGTCTGAAAACCATATTCCCAGACCCTCCCCTTCTGTGTTACAGGCAACCTCCAAATTTGAGGAACTTTATAATCATTGCCCTCTGACACACAAAAAGGAACTTATTCCTGCAATGTACAATATACAAATCCCCAACACACAGCTGGACTTCAAGATCCCTGGGACATTCACATGTTCGACATCCAATGTTGAGTACCGGATCCTGTGCAGTGAATGTCCTGTTGGCGGCCTTTAAGTTGGAGGTACAAGACAAAAACTGAAAGCGAGGATGAGGCCTCACCTCCACACAATTAAAGAAAGGAAGACAGAATTACCTGTGGCTAAGCATTTATCCAGTCAAGGACACAACATAGAGCACATGAAATTCAACATATTAAAAGGCAATTTCAAATCACAGAGCCATAGAATTTGGGAGTACAAATTTATAACAACTTTTGACACTTTCACAGAGGCCTAAATTCTTCAAGAGGATTCATGCGTGACTGGTAACTATGAGAAATTAATAGCAAAGATAACACTCTGGCCTGGTGACCTCCTAACACTAATTCAGAGACCATAAAACCGTCACATCTTTACCAGTGGATTATTTAAGTATTTATTTATTTCTCTACTCATCATAATATGGTATTGCAAATTATAGTGCAAATTAATCACATCATGTCTGTGCCTTGTCATATGTATGTGTGTATATACAGGGTGGAGTGCGGTAATTTGCTAATTTGGGAGTGAAATAAAAAAATAATGAACTTGTAAAAACTTTATTTTATATTTTATTTACATTGAACAGTAGTGGAATTTACAAATTATTTGGTTTTAAATATTGTATCTGGCAAATGTTGACCTTCGCTATCCACACACTGCTGCATACGTTGCATTGCAATGATCGAGTGGTTATTTGAAAAATACGCTTCAACACAAAATGAACGCTTCTCACGTGTCCACTGCATGATGGCAACTGAAAAGCAGCTGCAGACAAACTTCCCGTCAGCCACTATAAGCAACGCCCACTCTCCCCTCTCTTCGACCAACAGCGCTGCCACAACCTGCAACTCAAAAAAGCAACACCCTGGAAGACCTAAGGAACAATATTGACGCTGAGATTGCCAGAATACCAGTCGACATGCTTGAAAGAGTGCATGAGAACTTCAGAAAACGTATGCAGCAGTGTGTGGATAGCGAAGGTCAACATTTGCCAGATACAATATTTAAAACCAAATAATTTGTAAATTCCACTACTGTTCAATGTAAATAAAATATAAAATAAAGTTTTTACAAGTTCATTATTTTTTTATTTCACTCCCAAATTAGCAAATTACCGCGCTCCACCCTGTATATGCATGGCTCTTCGGATCTATTTCATTATGCCTAAGGAAAAACCTTGAGTAGGCTCGAAGCTAGCTATAATATCATGTACTTTTGTTAGCCATTAAAAAGTATTATATCTACAAGATTACTTGGTTTCTCTTGCTGATACAGTACCAAACTTATTCCAAGTTCTAGTCACTAATTACTTCGGAAAAGTTTGTGATCCAGAGATTATTCTGACTCAGGAAGGTTTTTTTTCCTAAAATGAGTTTTTGCCTTTCTCTGGATCAGCATTTGGTGGTAATAGGCTGAACTTCATGGACATATGTCTTTTTTCAATCTTACACACTATGTTACTATATGACTGTCGAAGGAAAGTAATATTGCATTTGGCTTCTTTTCTTTTGTTATAAAAGGGTACACTTGAAAAACAGAAGATACAAACAATGACAAGTTAACTCCTCTTCTTTGCTTCCGTTCTGTTGGAACTCTTTGAAAATCTCTGTTATAGTGTATAAGGAGTGTATTAGTGTAAATGGCCTACACTAATGTGATAAATGATTTCTCTACAATACAAATGATAAAAACTACTGGTGTATAACTCTATATTGATGCCAGCATGTGTGAAATGAAGGTTTGCTGAAAATACATTATTCTGATTACATTTACATTAATGAATTTTATGCTTTCATGTTCAATACTTGTAAATTGATGTCACATTGTGAAAATAGGTATACAATGTGCTCAATAAATTGTCCTTTACTGTTTATCTGAAGAATAGAAACAATGATCTGTGTACGTGCCTACAAACAAATCAATTCATGTTATTCTATGCATTAAGCAGACAGCAGGTGGTTAAACCCAGATGCATAAGTGGAGTCGAATATGTATATGAGTATAAAGTATACCAAACCACATTTTACATTATATGTACAGTATTTTACAATGCAGAAAAGATATGTATATTTTTTCAATACATATGTAGTGGCCTACAGTTAATAGGGCCCCTCCATAATGTTCAATGTGTGTCCTGTGCAATGGTATTGTAGGTGTCTTCTATGTTGTATGCATTTGATGTGTATTGCACTTATGCTGCACTGGATGGGTTAACATCTGGGTTATACTTGGGAAATGTATCTTGTTTCATATCATGTGACTGTGTTTTATATATATATATATATATATATATATATATATATATATATATATATATATATATATATATATTGGTAAGGATTCGAGAGAGAGAGAGAGAGAGAGAGAGAGAGAGGGAAAGAGTGCAAGACATTCCAGTTAGCAAGAGAGAAGTCGATGAGTGAGCCTCTCAGACATTGTCTGGTCTGTGTGGTCCAAAATGGAAATTATCCTCCAGCTTGTCCTGAGCCTATACTACTCAAGATGTGCCAGTGCTGCTATCCGCACTGAGAGTGAGAGAGAAGGAGAAGGACACTAAAAGAGTGAGTGATGACTGGTAGAGAGTAAGAAAGGAAGATAGAGTTTGCCGGGAGCATGATCTCACAGATAACTCGGACTGTGGATTGTCTGGATTACCCAGAGAAATCCTCCCTGTTGCACCACCTTCTGAGAGTGTAAATTTTGGGGAACTGTTACTGTTGTTTTTTGGAACTTTATTGGAGTTAAGTAAGCGGGCTTTACTGACCATTCCCAGATTGTCCAGAAAGTTATCCCTGTCCGTGGACTACTTTATTCTCATTTCAAGATTCACTGCAGAGGAAGGAACAGTGGCATCACGAGTGACAACGGACCGCTAGTTACCCTTTCCCTGTGACCTCCCCCAGCAGTAACTTGGATAGGTCTGGAGCTACCCCCAGGGGAGGAGATGGTAGAGCCACCAGGACAGAAACCTTTATCTACCCTGACCTCTCCTTGGCTGTGGACCAGCTCCTCAGATGTGGCACATATATACAACTTCAAATCTCTGATGGTATAGTGTTGTATTAGTGCCTATGGGATGGGCAGCTTTCACATCTTGAAGGGTACTATCATGTAGAAAACATCTCTTTCAGGGTAGGCCTTGTATATTTCAGCAAAATAATGCTAAACATCATACTGCATCAATCACAACAGCATGGCTGCACAGAAGAAGAGTCTGAGGGCTGAACTGGCTGCCTGCAGTCCAGACCTTTAACCAATAGAAAACAGTTGACACAGTATAATAATAATAATCATAATTTGTATAGCACCAACATATTATGAAGCAATTTGGAAATTGGGGGAGACATACACAAAATGAGTTGAGGTAGCATGGCCTTATAATTGTCCTCACTCACCTTCTAGGTATCCACACACCCCTTGTGGGCGCTCTTCTTGGTAAGAGACTTTGCCATCCACCAACCCACTCACCCCTTAGGTGTCTATACACACTTTTTGGGTGCTCTCCTTAAGGAGACACAACACCCCTCCTGACCCACAAAATGAATTATAACATACAACATTAAGCTGATGCAAAGCTTGAACAACAGGGGTAAGGGCTCTGCTTACAATAGTTCACAGACTATAAGGAAGTATACACATTAAGTACTATGCATATATACATACATAAAGCTGCCTGAGTGGTTCACCAGCCGTGTTTGTGACTTAGCAGATAAGAGAAGCAATGCGGTGTATGGTGGATGCCCTAGGAAGAAGGGGGTCAGGTTTCCAAAGGGGAGTGTAAATGTAGGGTAAATAGAGAAGGCTTTAGATTAGGAAATATGATAGGCCTCCCTAAAAGATGTGTCTTTAAGAGATGCTTAAAGCTGTCGGCATTTGGAATTAACCTGATTGCCTGGGGTAGTGCATTCCAGAGAACTAGTGTGGTTTGGGAAAAATCTTGGAGGCGGAAGTGGGAGTTCTGGATTAGAGAGGTATTTAAACTAAGGTCATGGGCACGAGCAGAGCGGAGGGAGTGGGCAGGGTGGTATACAGAAATCAGGGAGAAGATATAGGGTAGTGCAGCACCATGGTGGGCCTTATGGATAAGTTTAATTTGTATTCTATATTTTATGGGCAGCCAGTGTAGTGACCGATACAGGATGGAAGAGTCAGTATAGCAGATGACAAGAAGATAAGCCTGGCTGCTGCATTCAGGATTAATTGCAGAGAGGAAAGTTTAGAAAGGGGAAGCCCAATCAGTAGCTTGTTACAGTAATCAAGCTTAAAATTCGTTAAAAGCAGCAGTAAGAATTTTCAATGCCTCTAAGGACGTATTCAGGAGATTTTTTAAAAGTGCAGGTGACATGAGCAACAAATTACTGAATATGCAGAGTAAAGGAAAGGTCGGTGTCACATACAGGAGTGAGAGGAGAGGGGACAATACCTATCGGTCCCGCCTCTGTCGACGATTACTCACGGATCGACTATTCTGAGTGCACTCGCGCTACCAACCATCACGGCCAAGCATTTATCAATCACTCTAGCAGCATTGCAAGCTTGGAGTCAGTAAACTATAGGCTGATTTGTACTCAGCTTTCCTGGGCTTCTGCACACAATCGAAGCAAAAGCTCAAATCACCACCTGATCTGTTCTACTGGCTCCTGCACTCTATAATACTCACACAAATACACCCTGCCACCAACAGTTTGTTACAGGTATACTGGAACCCAGACTTATGACTTATGAACACAATCTTTATTGCTATGATTTGTTTAAAATGGACAAGGCTGACTTATAAATTTCAGATTTCTTCTAGAAAAAGACTAGCAGTGCAAAATATAGATGTATACAAAAGATATACAAAAAGGTGTTACACAGGAGTATAAGGAAATACTGTATTAATACACATCAGGACAGTACTTTAAAATAAACAGGAAGAATTTAAAATAACGTTACCATATATTGGTATACACGACCCAAAACGGTCTGTTCGGCTGAGTTCCTAGAAACAAAACGATACAGTCCATATGCAGCAGCATATCTCTGTGGTCTGACAATTTGGATAACTAACCCACTCAGTTTTAAGGCCTCTGCAGAAACATACCCCCACGGCCTTTTCCTGACGTCACCAAGGCGGGTTAAATATATTGATTTAATATTTCAGCCATATTTTCCCAGGAGGTGTTTCAATGGGGAAGATATGGCCATCATGTTTAATATCAGGAATTTACCCATCCAAGGAAACGAAGCATGATGTGTTAATTATGGGCTGGTACGCACATATGCCCTTTAGGGTGTTCTGGACTTCGGGTCTTAATGTGCGAGGATGCGTTTTATTCGGCTGCGCTGCCCGATTCTAAAAAATATATTTCATATCGGGCAAGATTCTTTTAATAAAAATCTTGGCACAGATTTATCTGTATGAACCAGCATAGGTGACAATTCCTTGGTAAGGGTCATTTAGCATTTCCTTGTTGCTGCCTAATTTTATTGCCATTGGAGCAAAGGGATTTTGGCCTCTTGTACATCAAAAAACCTGACAGATGCAAGGGAGGAAGGAGAGTTTAGAACATTGAATTCATTCAGCTTTCCCAGGGTCCTGACAAAATTACAAATCTTTCACACAATAGCAGTCATACAGCCAGCATACTGAATGAGCTAACATAAAATGGACACAGAGACATAGCTAGGGCCGGGCACACACAAAATGCCTGACAGCTTAAAGTCTCAACATCACACCTCCCCTTTTTAGATGCGTGATGGTGGCAGATCACTTCCAAAGCCCTTCCCTGTTGCCTAGTAAGGGGGTAATTCAAGGGAGGAGGATGTCAGCTCAACTTTTCTAGTGTCCTGAATGACAGCTGATTGATACTGGACAGCTGCGGGAACACTTTATCAATCTCTTTATATCATAGTCTGAATCAAATATAACCCCAAGACAGAGGACATGTTGCCTAGGAGTTATAGTGGTACCGCAAACTGAGATTAAGATATCAGGTTTAGGTATGTAAGTAGATGGCAGCAGCACAAGAAGTTACATTTTTGAGAGGTTAAGTTTTAGAGAGATGACATAGTGTTTAAGACAGCAGATAGACAATCACTGGTATTTTGTAGTAGCAAAGGTGTGATGTCACAGGAAGAAGCTTATAATTGGGTGTTGTCAGAATAGAGATGGTTTCAAACCCAAATCTACTAATAGTTTGTCCAATGGAGACTGTGTAGATGGAAAGTGGAGAGGGCCAAGTACCAAACCGTGAGGAATGCCAACAGCAAGTGAAAGAGGAGTAGAAGTAGAGTCACAAATGAGTCACTGAACAAGCAGTCAAAGTGATGGGAGGAAAACCAGGAGAGTGCAGTATTCTTAAGTCCATAGTGTGAATCATATTGAGGAGGAGTTGGTGATCTACAGTGTTAAACGCTGCAGCCAAGAGGATCAGCACAGAGGGATCACCATTCAATTAGCCATCAGGAGATCGTTTGACACTTTACTAAGAGCAGTTTCTGTGGAATGTAGAGAGTGAAATCTTGACTGTAAAGGATCAAGAAAAAAGTTATCTGAGAGATAGCTTATTAGGGGAGAACAGACCAGACTTCCCAGGAGTTTGGAGTTGAAGGGGAGATTAGAGATGGGTCAGTAAAGTTTCACACTCTAAAAAACATATTGATAGTGTTTTTATTGGATGCAGCAAAGGCTCTGATCCCCCTAAACTAGCTTCAGAAAACCCCTCCTAAGTTGTCTCAGTGGAATTGGAGGGAGGCAGCAACCCCCCCCCCCCCCCCCCCCGCCCACCCCTCCCCTACCTTTTCCTTTCCCCTCCTTCCTTCCTTCCTTCCTTCCCTTCTTTCTTTGTTTTTTTTAAACTTTGTCTTCCTTTTTTCTGTTTAGCAGGATGCACTAGACTGCATTCTCTCTTGGTTTGGGTCTAGAGCTTGAGTAAATGCTCCAAAACAGAATGTAATATTTTGTTGGTCCCAGATATCCTATAACTTGTATGTAAAAACTGAAAAATCTTTAATAAAAACTAATTTAAAAAAAGAGATGGGTCAGTAATTAGCAGCACAGGATGAATCAAGTGCTGTTTTCTTTACTAATGGGGATATGACAACATGTTTAAAGGAGGTGGAAAAGATACCAGAAGAAAAACAGATCTGAGGATAGCTGGGGAGCCAGACTTAGGCCGCCTGCACATGGGCGGAAATCCCGCGGCGGGATTTCCCGCGGGATTTCCGCCGCTCAAAGCCTGCATAGGAGTGCATTACAATACGCACTCCTATGCAGACGGCCGCGGTTTGGCCGTGCGAAATCTCGCGCGGCAAACAAACCGCGGCATGTCCTATTTTTGTGCGGGGTTCGCAGAGCCTCGCACAGATACGTCACTTACCCGGCCGCCGGCTCTGGTCTGCGCATGTGCCGGCTGCCCGGCAGCCGGCACATGAAAGAGCCGGGGCCGCCGGGCGCGGGTGAGTACGCGCTCGTCTCTGCAGGCGCTCGGGTCGGGTCTCGCGGCGAGAATTCTCGCCGCCGGATCTGACCCGCTCGTCTGCAGGCGGCCTTAAGGAGGTGAGAGAGCCCAGGGTCATTAATGCAGGTAGTAGAGTGAGAAGAAGAGAAAAGCATGGAGACTTCTGTTGTTGAGTCAAATGCTGAGATTAACCAAGAGGAGGTGCAAGAGAGAAGGTGATTAAAGCTAATTAGTGACTGGGAAGTTATTTTCTGATGCATGTTGTCAATTTTCTTTTTGAAATAGGCTGCCAGATCTTCAGCACTGAGATCCATTATAGGGTTCTGTATTTTAGGACAGAGCAGGGAGTGTAAAGTATCAAAGAATATTTTGGGGTTATGGAAAATTGAGGAGATGAGATAGGTGAAGTAGGCTTGTTTGGCATGGGGAAGGGCAAACTTGTATGTTCTGAACAAGAATTTGAAATGGATGAAATATTCAGATGTTTGTGATTTTCTTCACATATGTTCGACATATCTAGAGCACCACCATAGGATACGCGTTTGAGGTGTGAGCCAGGGTTGCCGTGTTTCTGCATTGGAAGAGTCGGAGCCTAAGAGGCACCGCTTAATCCAGTAAAATTTTAAGAGTTTCCAAGAGAGGGAAGAGATCGGGAATAGCAATTACTCTAATAAGTCTAAGAATTGCTGGGTGTAAATGGCCTAAAAATTTCTGTGTGTGATAGATAGGAGCCCTTAGAAAGACAAGAATACTTGAGAGTCAAAGAGAGGAAGTTGTGATCGGAGAGCGGGACAGAGGAGTTAGTAAACTCAGAAACAGAACAAAGACAGGAGAAAGTAAAATCAAACATATTGCCATCTTTCTGAGTTGGGGAAGCAGTAAGCTGTGAGAGATTTACGGAGGAAGTGACTGATAAAAGCTGAGAGGCAGATCGGGTTGTCAATAGGGTTGTTGAAGTTGCCTAAGATGAAAGATGGAATTGCACAGGATAAGTAGTGGGGGAGCCAGGTAGTAAAATTGATAAAGAAACAGAAGGGGAGGGCGAGGGGGGTGGTAGACAACAGCTACTTACATGGACAGAGGATGGAAGAGTCTGAGGGTGTGGACCTCAAAGGAGGGGAATGGCAGCGAGGGTAGAAGGAGGATGAACTGGAAGATGCATGATGAAGAGAGAAGAATGCCTACTCCTCTACCACACCTGTTCTCTGGTCTGGGGGTATGGGAGAAGTGTTGGCCACCAAAAGATAGAGCAGCGAGAAAAGGGGTGTCAGACTATTGGATGCATGTCTCTGAGAGTTAGCAGGTAGAGAGATTTTGTACTGAAGTCTTCATCAATGGTGGGGAGTTTGTTGCAAACTGACTGACAGTTCCAGAATGCAGATTTACAGGAGACATGAGAGGGTATACAGGGAATAGTGACCAGATTGGGGGAGTTTCTTAGTGGGGAAGAAAAGAATTTAAAGCTAGGGGAAACAGAAGGCAGATTAGCGTTGAGCAATAGTAAGACTAATGGTGTTGAGATACGATTTGGCAAAGTAGAGTATGTAGCGTATCTGTCTCATGACTTGTATAACTGCACACACTTAGCCAAAAATGACACTTTGACAACTAATGACACATGGCACCTATAATACTCAGTCTACATTTAGGGCTCCTTCACACAAGTGTCCTATGAATTTTTTTTCAGATGAAGGATTTTTGGACACGCCAAAAAAATTGCAGTCAAAAGAAAGGACATAGGCGTGATTTTTTGACATCAAGATTTCTCTTCATCAAAGAATAGGTATTGTCCTATATTATGACGGCACAATGTCGGCGGCTCAATAATCCCCAATGGGAGTCTATGTGAGCCATTCGGCAAAGGGAGGAGGTTTGATATCCCTGCGGAGATGAAGGGAGTCCCCTGCTGCAGGGTTGAAGGAAATTCCCCGCAGTGGGGATGAAGAGATTTCCCGCGGGGACTCTCTTCATCCCCACCGGGGACACCCCTCATCTCGGGCTGCGGTGTCAGTGCACTGCAAAACGCCCCAGCCAGCCATGTTAAAATCATGAAGAATAGCCATGACTTGGTAGCAGCTATGCTTCGTTAATACGATTTAACGCTCTGATAGTTGTGATTTTTTAGCATGGATATCAAAACGTTAAATTGACATTCATGTGAACAAGGCCTTATGGAACCTAGTTGCCTGGATCCAGGGCTAATTGAACTAATAAAGCAATTAGCACTTAATTCCTTAACGCTCCACAGCCCTTTAAATGCGCCTATCAGATTGTGAGGTGCTGTTTGGTTGCCATGGTATGTTTCACTTTAACACAAGGTTTTACAGATCCAAGTAATCCTGACATGGTTTTTTTCATTACATATTGGGCGGTAACAGTATACAGATACATTTGCATATGTTTATTTAAAAAAAACACAAACATTTTGGAACATTTTTGCAAATCGTATTTTTTTTTCATATTTTCAACTCCGGTATGTTAAATATGGGCATTCATACTGTATTGATCTTTCATCAGATATGTATTTAAATTTGTTTACTTTATTTTGAAAACACATTTGAAAAATGTTGCATTTGCCCAGCAATTTAGGAGACGTACTAATTTAATAATATTTGAAATTGTTTTTAAATTTATATTTAATTTATCATTTTCAATGTACGTAAGTGGTATTGATACTTAAATTAATTTATGTAATAAGTAATGGCCAATCAGAGCAACATGCAGTGTCTTAGACTACCAATGCATACTAATTCACCGTGTTCATCAGGTAGTCAGAGAAGCGGTGCAGCCATCTTTGTTTGTCCAGGACAGCAGGGTCACTATAACTTGACGTATCACAATTCAGCAAATCTTAACATTACATTTCCAATGGCATGTGATGTGTTAAATGTGAATTTTAAGTCTGCTGCATCTGTTCCTCCTAGAGGAGGTTAAAGTGACTGTCTCGTTTCAAGACAAAATTGTGTCTTGGTACAGTATTCTACTCTGCTGGGCGTCCGATCCTTTAGTTCCAGTTCCTATTTTCTGCCATCCAAGATGATCAACAGTGTTAGACTACTGGTAGTGTTAGACTACCAATGCACTGTACGTGCTCTCTGATTGCCCAGAGTTGCTCACATGATCAGCACTGGCCGATCAGTGAACAGTGCACAGCGTGCATTGGGTAGAACAATAGCAGGTAATATAACACCCTCCAGTCCCAGCACAGAATTTTCTTCCAAAACCAGACGGTAATTTTAAGGGAACCTTGCAAGCCACTAGGTTCTGCACCCCAGTTTAGCACAAGGATGAGACAAGCTTTGCTGGAACCCAAGATGTTATTTCAGAATTTGTCCTACCACATTTGGTCTTTAAAGTTTAACATGATAATTGTCAGATGGACAATTATTTATTTGGAATCACAGAATCCTAGAATGGTAGAGTTGGAAGAGACCTCCAGGGTCATTGGGTCCAACCCCCTGCTCAGCTCAGGATTTACTAAATCATCCCAGACAGATATTTGTCCATCCTTTGTTTGAAAACTTTCACTGAAGGAGAACTCACCACCTCCTGTGGTAACCTGTTCCACTCATTGGTCACCCTCACTGTCAGAAAGTTTTCTCTAATATTCTGTGTCTCCTCCCTTTCAGCTTCATCCCATTGCTTCAAGAGGAGCCAGGGTGTGCCAAGAAAACATTCCCCATACCATTACTCCACCTCCACCAGCCTGAAATGTTGCCGCCTGACAGGAAGGGTTCATCGATTCATGTTGCATGTGGCAAATTCTGACCCTCCATATGCATAGTGAAACAGAAATCTAGATTTATATTACCAGTATGATGTTTTTCCCCTGCTCAGTGATTCAAATTTGTGCTCTTTTGCCCTCTGGAGTCTTGTCTTTCCCTTTCTCTTAGACAGCAATGTCGCTGGAACTGGTCATCTGTTATTATAACTCATCGGTGCTAAGGAACAATGAGCTGTGCATCTAGACACATTAGTTGGTGCACCAGCATTCATTCAGCTTTAATTTGCTTGCCTGTGCACGTCTGTTCATCAGAACGATTCATGATATCCTCCTTTTCCCGCTTTTGTTAAAAAGTGGTTTACATCCACAGTATCCCTTTTTGCTTGACGTTTTTCCTCAGTTACACCATTCTCAGTATACTCCCAATTTCATTACATAAGAAAACCCTACAATGTTGTCATTTTGTGAAAAACTGGTTCCACCTAGTCTAGAACCAATGACCAGGCCTCATTGGAAGTCTAATTTCCAAACAGGGAAGCTCCAATCATGAAAGAGCCAGGGGGGCTCTAATAAAGTGGACATTCAGTGTATATCACAGAAATAACCACTCAAGATACCTGTCCAATAAAAATGTTTAAAAAAACAGGAAACATGAAAAGAATGTTCCTGTAAGAGCACAATTTATCACTGGAAATTAAAAAAAATTTACATTACATATTTACTTCTTTTCACAAAACAATTAAAACAATAATAACTTTTCCAGATTCTCCACATCACCCATCATTTCATTCAACACTGAGATAATTAAAGTTTGTACAAATTGCCAATGACTCATTTTCATGAGACAAGTTACATTGTTAATTAGAAAGCTGTCTCATAATAAAAAATAAAATATCCACCTTAATGAAAGTGATGGTGGGAAATGAATGAACCATATGGCATTGCATCATTTATCATCATGTCAAAACTTCTTAGAGATTAGTTACTTCATATTACACTGCATCAAGGGACAGGTATAAAAATCAATGTTTAATGCTCTGTATGTAGAAAATGCAAACTTCCTTCTATCCATATAAAACAAAAAAGTTTGCTTATAAATATTATAACCCCTTAGTGACCAAGCTTGTTTGTGCCTTAGTGACCATGCTAAATTTTGGAAATCTGACATGTCACTTTAAGATAGAATAACTCCGTAAAGGTTTTGCATATCCAAGTGATTCTGACATTGTTTTTTTTGCCACATGCTGTACTTCATTTAGGTGGTAAAATAGACCAATAGAATTTGGGTATATTTATTAAAAGTGCCAAAATAGGGAAACATTTTGAAAAAATTTGTCATTTTTTTCACATTTTCAACTGCAATATCTCACATATGTGCAAAAATACTTTACACATTTTTGATGAGATATATATTTCCATCTGTTTACTTTATTCTGGAAGAAGATTGGAAATGGTTAAAAAAGTTTTTTTTAACCATTTAGGAGATGTACAAATTTAACATTGATTAACATTTTGAGGAACATATTGTTTTCCTAGCCAAGCCATGATTGCAAAGGCTCATAGGTATCAGACTGATAGATACCCCCACAAATGACCCCATTTTAAAAAATACACATATTAATTTAATCACTGAGGGTTGTCATGAGTATTTTGACCCCACAATTTCTTTTCAAGAATTATCGCAATTCAGAGGAGGAAAAAAAAAAATTCAGATTTTTTTCTACAGTGCACATGAAAATGAGGATTTGCACCCCAAAATGGATACCCCTGTTTGTCCTGTGTTCAGAAACATATCCTTTGTATGCATAATGGGGCCAAAACCGAATGGAGCAACTGGTGGCTTACAGAACAGACATTTTGCTTAAAGGTGTTTTAGGCCCCATTGCCCACTTGTAGAGCCTGGTCAAATGACCGCATCTTGAAAACTAGAACCCTTAACAAATTCATCTAGGGGTGTACTGCATATTTTAACCTCACAGTTTTTGAATGATTGTAAGCAAAGGAGAAGGAAAAAAAATATGATTTTCATTTTTTGGGCAATGATGTCATTTTAAAAACTGTTTTTGTTTGTACAGCACACATATGTATGAAGACTTCACCAAAATTGATACCCCTTTTGTCCCATGTTCAGAAACATACTCATTGCCGGCCTATTATTATGCCCGTATGCACAACGGGGCGCAAACCAAAAGGAGCATTAGACTTTAACTGTTTTTTAACTTTTTTGTGATCGCCATTATTTGTTGGATAACGGTGATCATGCGACCAGGGAACGCTCACTGCAGCCCTCGGTCACTGCCCCAGGCTTTCAGCTACCTTTAGTAGCCATGAGCAAGGAGATTTTAAATTTCCCCAGCTTCTGCGTTTCCATCCGCCATTCCAGCGACAGGCGCATGCACCGAAGCTGGGGAAAGGTCTGTGGATAAGGATCCCATTGGAAGGCCTTAGGTAAGTAATTTAACCTCCCCTCATGGTTCAGATCCATGACAGGAGGTGAAACATGAGTTCTTTTTTTTACTGTTTTACTTTTACATGATCGCCATTATCAATGGATAATGGCGATCAAATGACCAAGAACCGCATACTGCGGCCCCCTTGAGATCTCCAGGCCGTCAGCTAGGTTTAGTAGCCAGGAGCAGGAAGGTGCCTCATTGACCTCAGTTGGTACCACGCAGTGTTCTGGATTCCCTACAGTGTTAAACAGGAAATTAAAATAGTCCCACCCATACTGTTTTTAGAAAAATGCCACAGGCTTTTTGCCAGTTGTGGTTTTGCACATTTTTTATTTATAATGAAGTGGGCAGATATAAACTTTAAAAAATATCTGACACAGGATAGAATCAGTGGGCATGGATGCATAGCTCTGCAGCTGCAGCCCTGCTGACTCAATCCCTGCAAGTTTTTTCCTACTCCCCTCAGTTCACCTGGATGGGCTATATTTAGGCCCGTCTCTCAGGACTATTAGTGTGCCATGTGTGCGGTCTTTATCTCTCACACTCAGTGGGTGATGTCATATTGTCAATCAAGGATGATGTCACCTATTGGGAGTGAGTGGTGAGGACCGCTTACTTTACACACTGAGAGTGTTGAGAGCTGGACATACAAGGATCCCATAGACTAATAGACAGGACTGTGAAAAAAAATTGGGATAGAATCAGCAGGGCCGCGGGTGTAAAGTTATACATCCAGTCTGCTGATTGTATTTCCTGTCCTGTCCTTGTTAAGGCAATAGTGACATATGGAACTCAATTTAACATTTTTCAGCATTTTTGTGTTGGTTTTCTCTCAGTGTACAAGCATAGCGGCTGGCGAAGATAGGACATTGCAGTCAAATACGCAGGACAAGTTTTGATGCAGCTGTAAAAGATAAGTCTTGCCCTTTCTTCTAGCCGCGATCAGCTGTTAGCTCCCATAGGTGTCTATGGGAGCTGCGGCAAAGGGGGGAGGAGGAGGGAGTTTAGCAACAGCTAGCGCTGCTAAACCATGTCAACTGGCTCTATTGAGTCAGTTGAAGGATTCCTCCCGGCGAAAGGAATTCCGGGCTGAGGGGTATATATGCCACACCTGGCCTTGTGAATGGACGAAAGCACGCGAGACTTAGCCACGACTTTGCCGCGGCTCCCTCTCGCTCATGCATTTTTTCCCACAATGCGGCCGGCCGAAAAGTGCATTGCCCATGTGAAAGAGGCCTAATTGTGATAATTTTGCATCTATTGCAGATTGAGGCCGGTTTCATACAGGCAACAAAGTCATGCAATTTTCTCGCGCTGCAACAATGCTACAAATCGCATGTATGTGAAGCCCATGCTTTCCTATGGGTTCCTTCACATTCCCGATGTTTTGTAGTCTGCTACATTCCGAGTCAAAAACCTTGCGGGTTTCGCGATATGCCTGTGACTTGTGAAGTTTGGTAGCCCATGTTTCCCTATTGTGCCTTTTCCTCTCTTTTGCATCAAATCGCATGAAAACGCGGTTTTCATGCAGTGCGATGCAACTTTAACAGTTGGAAATCCTACTATCAAAGCCCTAAACTAAACCCAAGCTGCAGAAAAAAAAAATTAAAAAACCACATACATCACTTCCACAGTCCATCTCCGGCCTGTCTTTTCCTCAGTCCCCGGATGTTATTTTCAGCATCTCTTCTGGCTCGGGATTAGACTCAAGCAATTAGAGCCAGCGCAATGAATGGCTGTGATTGGTTCATCAAGCGCTGTCTCTGATTGGCAGCCAGTCAGAGGCAGCGCTTCCTGGAGACAAGGATTTTCCAATCCCCGGCTAGAAGAGATGCTGAAGACCAGTGTTGGGGAGCGGCGAGAAGATGCAGTGGAGTTGACAGCACTTCTTAGGTGATGCATTCTATTTTTTCTGTAGTTAGAGCTTATTTTCTGGGTAGTGCTTATATTTCAAGCTCACCCCCCACCGAAAATCCTCGCAAGTGTTGCAACAAAGTCACGCGACTTTGTAGCACCACTTGCAACTTTGTAGCACCACAAAATCGTGATATTGCACGAGAAACCTGTAACAGGGTGAGAGGTGTGGTCTTGAATGGAAGGTATATGTCACAGAGGTTGTTAGCTTCTGTGATGTAGATCGGTCCAATTTTACTCCTGGCCAGATCTTACACCTAAACCAGCAAGCTATGTAAGGAGACAGTTGGAAGTGAGGGGTAGGTGTGTGTGTCTGGAGAAACTAGACTTCAGTGGTAACCTAACTTTTCCGGTGAGCAGAGAGATGCTGTGGACAAGGAGCTACGTTGTTCCAGCAGGACCCTTGGGTAACGCCTGCCCTAGGACTGGGGTCTGGAGACACTATGACTTAAAGACCAGCTGCGCTCTGGACAACCACAGGTCTGTGAAAACAAACAGACTTATTACTGTTTCCCTCAGCTGTGGACTTACCTGCTACTCCTGTGGACTACGGAGGGTTAAATTGTAAGGACTTTTTGCAGACCTTTTTATTTCTCTGGAGACCCAGTCATTTATGCTCTGCTAAAACTTGTATGAATAAACCAGCAAATAAGTAAAAGTTACCATTTGGCGTACTCATTAACCCCTGTGTTGCTACAAACCACAGCGATATCGCACGGACCACTGATGCAATATCGCTGTCATTTTCTCGTGTCCATATCGTGTTGCCCGTGTGAAGGAGGCCTTATATCCAGTGGTCCTACTTGTCTTTCTTTCTGGCACAGAACACTGGAAATGAATGGAAACCTGATGAAATGGAGACCTATTGGTTTCCATTTAGGCATCTTCCTACAATGCCACAGATAGGCTACGTCCTGATCCCATTTTCAGGATTTCAAACATTAACTGAGACGGAAGCCCTAAACGGAACCTGAAAACGTAATGTGAACATACATTAATATATTCTGCAAGGGAATTGCATAAATAGCATTAATTCATTAATATACTTCATTATATATTAATTAATATACATGTGTATTTAATATAAGTACTTACATTATTAATGAAACCCCAGTGCAGAATGCATACAAAACGTATATTATCCATATGGAGTGGTATAATTCCCCATAACAGTGTGTTCCATTCTCTTTTATCATGTAGGTTTTGCTTTGCTATGAATATATATATATATATATATATATATATATATATATATATATATATATATATATATATATATATATATTAGAGAATTGCTGTAGTTTAATATGATAGTATAGTGCTTTAGAAAAAATACAATAGAAATGCCTTTATATTCCCGACATCAATCCATTCTCTTAGGCAATTTGGGGAACTTACAGCAGGAATGCCATATCCCGGTGGATATTATCAAAGAGCGTCATAGTTCCAGCTGCTAGCAGGAATTATCAAGATTCTCTTGACACAGCAACTAGCCAATAATTGATTACAGATTGCTCCCCACTGCCTGTCATCTAGATGCATCAAATGCTGAATTCACAGAGCCAGCTGAGAACTGCAGTCCCACACCAACTGTGCAGAGATATAGCACTGGTGCTTTGACTAATTCAAGCTGACTTCTTTCTTGCTTGTAATAGAGCCCCTTGGTGCTGTTCTTTAACTATTCTACAAGATGGTTCAAGAGGAATGGTGCAAAAGTAAAGCTGATTTCTTCATACTTATCACTGCAAAAAGGGTACCCCTTTAAAAATATTAGGGTGACTACCCACTACAGTTTTTTTTCACTGCGAAATTCGCAGCGTTTTTTTCTGCAGGGGTCTATAGGACTTGTAATGTTAAAATTGTGATCGTGCAAAATCTCAATTTCGTGGTAAATTTTAATTTTGCGCAATCGCGATTTTAACATTACAAGTCTTATAGACCCCTGCAGAAAAAAAAAACGCTGCGAATTTCGCAGTGAAAAAAAAAACTGTAGTGGGTAGTCACTCTTAGGCTGCATTCACACGAACGTATATCGGCTCGGTTTTCACGTCCTCATCTGCAGGGGAGGGGGATGGAAGAGCCAGGAGCAGGAACTGAGCTCCCGCCCCCTCTCTGCCTCCTCTCCACCCCTCTACACTATTTGCAATGAAAGGAGGCGGGACGGGGGTGGGGCTAAGTTCCAAGAATTAGCCCCGTCCCACCTCTCCCCATTGCAAATAGTGCAGAGGGGCGGAGAGAGGGTGGGAGCTCAGTGCCTGCTCCTGGCTCTTCCATCCTCCCACCCCCCCCCCCTGCAGATGAGGACGACGTATATCCGCTCGGCGTGAAAACCGAGCCGATATACGTTCGTGTGAATGCAGCCTTAGGCTGGGTTCCCACGGGGTGGATTCCCGATGCAAATCCCGCGGTTTGGCCGCAGCAAAAAACGCGAGATTTCCGCTGGGAGAACTGCCGCGGCGGCTTTGAAGCGGCCTGGCCGCTCGCTCTTTCGCTGCGGCCAGCACTCCCATAGAGGAGAGCGTGGCCGCAGTGGAAAGAAAAAAAGAATGGACATGCTGCGGTCGGCAAAGCTGCACCGCAGCGGCGATTTCTGCCGGATTAGCCGCAGCGGATTTGCCGTCCCGTGTGGACGAGATTTCTGAGAAATCTCGTCCACTTGGCTGGCTTATCCTGGGATTAGCGGCCGCATGCGGATTTGCCGCGGCAAAATTCCGCACGGAATTTCCGCGGCAAATCCGCTCCGTGTGAAACCAGCCTTAAGCTTTATTTAAAACATTATTTACCCCAATATATACACACAAAATAATAATAAACAAACAATAACAAAAATATATATGTATGTAGACTTTGGCCTCATGTCCATGGGCACGCACGGATTCTGAGTGTTGAATCCCGCAGCGGTTTCCACCCATCCCCGCAGCCATGAGGCTAAAAATGACATCTAATCACCTGTCCGGAAGCGGCAGGGCTCTCCTTTGTCGCAGCTGGATCTTCTTTCTTCTGCCCGGCCACGTGCATGCGCTGTACTTGCTTGTTGTTTTTTTAAAATCTCCTGCTGTCCTTCCGATCCGCGGCACAGTGACATAGTGACAGCTGTGGCTGTGCCGCAGATATGACAGCTTCCATTGACTTCAATGGAAGCCATCCCTGCGGGATCCGCAGAAAAATGGAGCATATTGCGATTGCTCCCTGCGTGTGCAATCCGCATGCCGGGGAAAAAAAATCACATCCGCATGCATTAAATTGCCCTGTGGATGCTAATGCATACCAATGGGCTTCTAGATCTGCAGTTCTCCCGCACGGAAGACACGTGTGGGTTTTAAAATTAAAATCTGCCCTTGGACATTGGGCCTTAGAATCAAGGGTTATAGAGCAGGTATTACTGCAGTACTTACAGTTTGTTGACTCAATTGATGTTAGGGCTACTGCATAAATAGATTATTTTCCATAGACAAGCAGCCTAAACTGGAGGTGATATACTGATAGAAAGCCCTACAATCACCCTCCTTGATTGTGGGGCGATTGTCCTGACAAGAGCGCCCCCACTCAACGGAGGCTAACCCTGCTGTAACCCTACAAAACCATAAGACTAACACTGCATCCAAAATCCAATGCTTTTCTCCTGTATAAATAGTTGAGGAGGTCATCAGGGGATATTTATATGGAGGATAATGGAGAGCAAAAATATACACTATCGCCCACTGATTTGGACATCATGATGAGGATGCTATATAGAAGAAACACATTGTGATTGGATGTGGTGTTGGTCTTAGGGTTTTATCAGGGTTATCCTCAAGTGAGTGGGACTATTATGGTCAGGTAGGGTGATCGCAGGGCTTTGTATCAGTACAGGGCAGCTATCAATACATTGCCCCCAGTCTAGGCCGGTTGTCCCTGGAAAATCATCTACTCATGCGGTACTACTAATATCAAAGTTTGAGTCAACAAACTGTAAGTACTACGGATTGCTGCCTACTGTAGGATCTTTGATCCCAAGTCTATATGCATATATGTACTGTACATATATATATTTTTTTATTATTATTTTGGGTGTGTATTGGGGTGAGAGCCCCGTGAGGTGCAGAGTGTTAGGGCAGCAGAAATGCAGTCATAAGCACTTGCTCACAACCTGAAGGTTGTGGGTTTAATCCCTGCTTGGGTAAGGTAGCCGGCTCAAGGTTACCAGACTTACATCCTTCCGAGGTTGGTAAAATGAGTACCCAGTTTGCTGGGGGGTAAAAGATGACTGGGGAAGGCGATGTCAAACCACTCCGCAAAAAAAGTCTGCCAAGAAAACATCACAATGGGATGTCACCCTTTATGTCAGTCATGGCTTGGTATTTGAAACAGGGGTAAATAATGTTTTTAAATATCTCCAAATAAAGGTTTATATTTTAAAAAGGTTACCCTTTGTGCAGCAATAAGTGCCTTGTTATTGGTCCCTGGCACTATATATGATTATTGAAGTGATACTGATTTCCTCATACAGGAATTGATATACAACAGCTAGAATGACATGTAAACACAACACTCAAGGTAGCATTACAAAGATAAAGTCAGTAGTCCAGTTCTGCACAAACACGTCCCGACACATCCTCTATATCAATTTCACTTTAGTGGGAGCACTAAACGGTCTCCGTGATGAGCCTATATTAATGATAGGCTTACCACGGAGAATCATGCCAAATCGCAGCATGTCACGATTTTAATCACGCAAGCGGAAAATGCTATGATTTTCCGCTCGTGTGCAGTAGTCTGCACTTTCCATAGTTATTCTATGGAAAACATGTCATGCGAGCTCCACGTGTGATTCATCGCCGAGGATCTTGCAATGACACCTCACCCGTGGACAGCCAGCCTTACTTTTGAAAGATTGGAGTGCGCAAGAAGCGGTGGGCTCTGAGCAGAAACCACCCACTGGAAGCCAGGAGCTAGGCAGAGCGTGGACTATGTCTAACGGTGTGAACATGTTTAGGAGAATTCCGACAAAACAGAGGACTTGTTAACACAGTTGCCCTATGGGCATGAAGTGGGAGACGGGAATTGCACTTGCAAACAGCACAGTCTTAGAGTTTGCCACTTCCCTTTCATCTCTACTGGGATCCCTGAGTCTGTGAGTTCATGAACCTGGTTACCGGGTAAGCCTTGTTTAAAACCCATTGACTGTTGCATCTACCCGATATATGGACTTTCCATCAACTGTGCACAGACCCAATGTATGAGCTCAAGGACTCAAAAAAAAAACAACGATATGGCTTATTATGAACTTGCTCAGAGACAGAAGGAAAAGTTTATTGTTTTTCAACAGTTACTAAGATTTTCAAGTTTCTAGCATCATATCCAGATCCTTTATTATATACCCAAGAAGTCTCTACAATACTGCAACAACCTCGGCCTACTTCCAGTTGAGAACCACCATAGAACTGCTGTGCCTGGAACCCAGCCATGAGGCTCTGCTGGCACCCCCTCCCATATACATGGACCAGGAAACAATGGTGACCATACAGAAGCTGAGTCTTTCACTTCTGGAGGTGCCCTTGAATAATCAGCCAGTTCACCATATTCTTCCATGAGGCAAGGGTGAACCCCAACCTGAACTCTCTGATGATCTACATACATATATATACAATAGATCATAGCTGCTAATTTCAGTGCTGTATAATCTTATGAATCCTCACTTACTGCTAATTCACACAGACACCATGAGAGGTGCTGTGTTGTTAGGTGACCAAGGTGATCAGTACAGGACAAACAAGTGGTGGTGTTCTTGTGAAAACAGCAACTAGATGTTTACCGAACATCTAACTGCAGGTTACAACCATTTTTTACTATAGGAACAGCAATGACAGTACTTCTAAAAATCACAGTATCTCCAGGAACCTTTTCTGTATCCCTGCCAGCAACCAAATCAGAGTGACTTACTTTAGGTGGTCACAGCTTATCTCCTGTACTTTTACAAGCCTGTATCCCCTCACAATAGTGCTTGTACCTTATCCAAACCTTGTGGTTCACTTTGGGTTCAGTCCAGGCTTACTTTACTCCTGCTGGTCTCAACACACAAAGACTGAGGCTCCTTTGTGAGCTGGTAACAATCCTGCAGCTTTGGGTGCTGAACGCTACATGAGCAGATAATTCACTATACTCTCTGCTACTCCAATTCTACACTGTACTGAATTCATTACTTTACTAACCCAATCATGAAGTGTAGGGTCTTATATTACATCTCCTTCCAGATGTTTCTAGCATGTTCTGGTTCAACCTCTCCTCTGCCAGTTATGGCCAAGGTAACACAGAGGGGCTGACTAACAGTAGGGGATTTCCCATGTGGTAAAACCATGCTGATATATAGGAGATACAGCCATGTAATCAAATATAGTACAATGCATGTATATGTTGACACTGTCTCCCTTAGATGTTAACATTACTCAATAGTCAGCACTGGTTCAGTACATAACCAGTGAAGAGTAAGAAATGTAAATTACATCTGATCACATAGTGACAAAGGACCTTGGTTGTTAATTCATGAAGTAAAGAGATAAAGACTGTGTCGCTGAGCACTATATTCACTGGAGATGCTGCATTAGTCAAATCCAGCAAATGTAGCTGCTTTAGGATACTACTACAAAAAAAACAGCGGTATGCAGGCTTTTGTCTGGAGATATGAAAAATGCTGTATGCTATCATTTTCTCATTTTCTTAACTTAGAGGAGTCAATTACACTTTAACTGCAAACGATTAGGGAAAACTTTCCATCCCTGCAGTGTGAGAGCTACTGGTATTGTCAATACTGTGGCTCACATCACTTTAAAATGCCTGAAGTATTATGATATAAAACTGTATTTTTCATGTTTCGTGACCTTGCTCCAAAGTTTCCCTTGGGGTTGAACTAATGAAAGCTTGTCAGAGGCTGGTAAAGTACTAAAGAGGAATGTTATCAGCACTTAGATCCAATCTTCTCAACTCCCAAACACTAGAACTCCCCAGAGATCTATATGGTGCAAGAGGATAAATCATCTTTTCTCTTTGCTACAATCAGCAGCAGCCAGAAGCTTGTGTTAAAATGTTTCAATCTGATGATTTTTATAGGTTTCAATATGACTTTATTCTTGACAGTGAGAGGCACCGGGATCCCATGCCACTCACATTTCCTAGTGCTAAAAGCTGAATTGTGTCATTATTGACCCTATGTGCACTATCTAGAATACTGGTGTGAAATCTTGTAACCTTGCACGTCCTCTACATCACACCCAGGCACGTGTACCTTACAGTATGTTCCTAATGTCTATATATAATGTGAAGGGTCTGCCAACTCCAGTGATAACACAAAAGTAATGCCTTATAAGACTGAGTTGACCATCCTGCAGCAGTCCCTTAGCATCTTATTATCCATTATTGAATATTTCTATGATTTAGTGTTTAAAATTAAACATTTAAAAGTATGAATGGTGGTGTTACGATCGTGTGGGCAAACTGAGCACGGGGCCCACACGATCGCGCCCAAAGCGGACTGGGTACGCACACAGGTTTCTGGTAACCTGACCCTGTGCTACAAGGAAGTTGACCTGGCCCTACCTAAGCGGGGACATTGCCCCAATAAGGGCAGCCCAGTGGTCTTCTGATCTGGGCCCTAGCTGATCCTAGGAGCCATGCACCAGAACAGGACACATTCACATGCCACATGACAGGGACTGAACAACAGGACACAGAGCCAGAATACACTGAATACAACAGCCAAAATGTAACCACTAGTAACAGATAAGGAAGCTGAATATAAATACCAGGCATTAGTGGTGAGCAAGGTTCTATGTAAACCGAAACGCGTACTCTCTTATTTGTTATGAGCACAAATTTATATAAATAAAGCAGGAATTATCTCACGGAAGCCGTCTCCTGTATATGGAATTTATGTGTTTAACTAAAGCCAAAGTAGCCGGATGGCAATGTGAAGGCGTGTGAGTATACCTGCTGACAGAACAGAACAGCAGCACAAGAAACAAGGTGGGACAATTTAATACTTTGTGTTGTATCTACGACTAAAGAAGAACCTTTGTTTGTATTGTAAAGAGTTTTGTCATCAGATCGCTATCTGCGGGAAGAAGCCTCGGCAGGAAAACTTCAGCTCCTAGTCAGTTGTCGGGAGGACTGTCTAGGAGCTAAGTATTCCCAGTTGTGTCTAAGATGTTCTTTCCCTGCGCCTTAGATTTTCTTTCTTTCTCTCATGCAGGGCGAGCCTTTGTTGATTCCAGGGCTGCAGCAAATGTTGTGAATTTTGATTTTGTGGCTCAGATTTCTGGTTCCTTGGTATGCTTAGATGCTCTGATTCAGGTTTCTTGGGTAGACTCCACTCCATTGCGTGCTGGCCTCGTCAATCTAGCTACCCCAGAGTTAAAATTTACTGTAGGAGCCTTGCATACTGAGTCTTGCAACTTGCTTGTCATGAAAGACTTGTCTGTGGACATAGTCTTAGGACTGCCTTGCTTAAGAGAACACAATCCCATTATTAATTGGGGCACTCTGGATCTGATCAAATGGGTCCTGTGAATCACATGTGTCCTGTGAACTTAGATACATCTGTTTATGAGAGTGTTGAGTTACCAGACTATATCTCTGAATTTTCTGATGTTTTCTCCAAGCAGTTATCTGCAGTTTTGCCTCCCTAAAAGAGATTTTGACTGTAAGATTAATCTGGTCCGAGGTGCCAAACTTCCTAAGGGTCGGATCTACAACTTAACTGTCTCTAAGAGGGAGTCTATGAAGGACTATATTCAGGACAGTTTGGCCAAGGGGCATATCCGACCCTCTGAGTCTCCTACTGGTGCCGGGTTTTTCTTCATCGAGAAGAAGAATGGGGGTCTCAGGCCCTGTACTGATTACAGAGAGCTCACCAAAATAACTGTCAGAAACCAATATGCTCTTCCTCTCATCCCTGACCTCTTCAATCAGGTTTCCAGGGCCCAGTGGTTCTCTAAGCTCGATCTGAGGGGAGCTTATAATCTAATCTGTATACGGAAAGGGGATAAGTGGAAGATGGCCTTTAATAAACCTCTTGGCCACTTCGAATATCTTGTTATGCCTTTTGGATTATGTAATGCCCCAGCTATTTTCCAAGGGTATATGAATTCCATTTTTCAGGATATCATGGACATATTCGTTGTGGTATACCTGGATGACATGCTGATTTTTTCCTCTGACTGGGAGACACACCGTGTCCATTTACAAACTGTGCTGACTCGCCTCAGGGCTAACAAATTGTTCGCTAAATTTGAGAAATGTATTTTCGGTGTCCAGAAAATATCATTCTTGGGATACATCATTACACCGTGTGATATTCAGATGGATCTGGTAAAGGTGAAAGTGATCACGGAATGGGCTCAGCCAGTCACCGTAAAAGCGCTACAGCGCTTCCTTGGGTTCTCTAACTACTATTAAAAATTTATTAAGAACTTATCCATGGTAGCTAAGCCTTTGGGCGAGCACCCACTGGCGTTTTTTTACCTGCGTTTTGCGTTTTGCGTTTTGCGTTTTTCCTGCACAGGCATAGAGGTAACATGTGTTCCTGTCCACTGGCGTTTTTTTTGCGTTGCATTTGCGTTTTTAACATAGGAACATGTCAGTTGCATATGTGTCCTTATTTTTCTCCTAATGCACCCATGAATGTCAATGGAAATTAACGGAAAAGCCGCGAAAACGCCGCGAGAAACGCACGGAAAACGCGTGGGAAACGCGGCGAAAACGCTGCATTTTTTCCCGCGGAAAACGCAATCGCCAGTGGGTGCTCGCCCTTTAACAGATCTCACCAGAAAGGGGGCTGATGTGAATACTTGGTCTTCGGATGCTCTTGCGGCCTTCTCTAACCTGAAGGCTGCCTTCTCTTCTGCGCCCGTCCTAATTCAGCCTGACCTATCCTGTCCGTTTGTGGTGGAGGTAGACGCCTCCCAGTTTGGAGTTAGAGCAGTACTGTCTCAAGGTCCCTCCACACTCATGAACCTTAGACCTTGTGCCTACTTTTCCAAGAAGTTCTCATCTACTGAACGAAATTACATAGGCAACCAGGAATTACTAGCTATTAAGTGGGTATTTGATGAATGGAGGCACTTTCTGGAAGGAGCACTCATTCGGATCACTGTACTCACAGACCATAAAAACCTCATTTATCTAGACTCCGCTATGTGTTTGAATGCTCGGCAAGCCCGCTGGGCCTTGTTCTTTTCACGGTTCAACTTTTTGGTGACTTACAGACCCAGCTTAAAAAATGTTAAGGCAGATGCCTTGTCTAGGAGTTTTGGTACCCCAGAACCTTCAGACTCTGAGCCTGAGAGTATTCTCTCCCCCAGGGTGGTCCTCGCTGTTGTCTCCTCTCACATCTTATACACACTGCTCAGCAGTCGGCCCCTGAAGCCCTTCCAGAAGGCAAACTCTTTGTCCCTTTGTCATTGAGGTTGAATGTGTTAGAGGAGACACATGCTGTAGTCCTAGCTGGTCATGCCGGTATCAGGTGTACTCAGGAACTACTAGCCAGGATTTATTGGTGACCTCATATGGCCAGGGATGTCTGGTCATTTGTGTCGGCATGCCTAGTTTGCGCCAGGGGAAAGAGTCTCAGGAGACATCCTGAGGGTCCTCTTCTCCCTGTGCCCATTCCATCTAGGCCATGGTCCCATCTGTCAATGGACTTTATAAAAGATCTGCCTCTCTCACATGGGAACATGATCATTTGGGTCATAGTTAGAGATGAGCGAGCACCAAAATGCTCGGGTGCTCGTTGCTCGAGTCGAACTTTCCGCGATGCTCGAGAGCTCGTTTCCAGTAACGAACCCCATTGAAGCCAATGCGCGACTCGAGCATTTTTGTATATGACCGATGATCCGCATAGGTCTTCACTTGTGAAACTCTGGAAAACGTCCGAAAGTCATGGAAACACCACAGAAACGGATAGGGAAGGGCAGGGGCAGCATGCATGGCTGCATATCAGGCTCCCAGGTCCCACTATTAAGCCACAATAGGGGCAAGAGTCTGCCCCCCCCCTAACAATTTTTACTTCGGACAAACCCTCATTAGCAAGGCACACCTTAGTTAAGCATCACACTACCTGCAACCAAGGACAATCACTGCCTGCGGGTGACACCTTTGCTTCTTCTCCTGGGTTACATGCTGCCCAACCCCCCACACGACCCTGCGTCCACAGTGCACACAAAAGTTTCCCTGCGACCAACAATCGAGTGAACAAGAAAAAAAATAAATAAATAATTATCTGTGCATGTACACTGATGACATTTTAAAGCAAACAACTCTGTCATAGTTTGAACGTTTGCTCATTTCAATAATTACTAGCACAGGTATTTCATGTGTTTTTACTCAGGCACACCTGATGCAACTAATGAAGCTCTTGATTAGTTGTATTAGATGTGTTTGAGACAATACTTGATTTGCAAATATGTGCTCTTAAGAGGGATACTATTCAGTGGGCTTAATAATTTTGAGACTTCAGTATTCATTAAGGGCTCTTTCACATGAGCGCTGAGTAGGTGCGTCAAAAAATTCTATCTAAAAGAGCCCATGGTTTCCTATGAGAGCTGTTTTGACGTGGTTGAGTCTACTATTAGTTCACCCATTTTAATGTTCAGATAGCCACTCTGTTTTAGCGTGGCTATTTGAGCGTTAAAATAGTGCTCTTGTAAAGGAGCCCTAAAAGTGACAGTTTGTGTTGAATTTCGAGAAACCACTTGTTATATCAGTTGTGTTGAGCTATTTAATTCGTTCTTGAAAAAAGTTTTAAATTTGGCAATTAGGGGGGCGTGGCTTACCGCGGATGGAGTAAGTCGCACCTGTCCTGAGCTCCCGCCGGACCCGCTGGAAAATCAGACTCCCGAGCCACTGCAGACCCGCGAGTCCAGGGGTATGACGCGGAAGAAGACGCCAGAGACTCCCAGGCACCCGTTGCGAATCTCCGCTGCAGCTATGGAGCACTTTCTCCGCTCGCCGGATGAGACCCCAGCGCTGAACAGGAAAGCCAAGATGGCGCCGCACTGCCCGACCCGAGAGGGGAAAGGAGAGAAGGAGGAGGCAGCGCAGAGCGCCGAAACACTGTGCCTCCCACAAGCCAGCAGCTCACCTGGGATCCCAAAGGGAGGAAAGTTGGCGGAGGCAGCCCCCAGCAGTATACCGGCAGGAGTGCAGCAGTGCGCCTAATAGCAAGGGGACAGCAGCAGCAGCAGCATGCAAACCCCTCCTCATAGAAAAGGCTGGCTCCCCTATGAAAAAAGGCAGTAAAGGACATGCTGTCCTTGGCCCCAAAGTGCCCCCAACGCCCAGCCGACCGCAAACAGACCCCCGGGCAGCACATCAGAGCCCCAAGAAGCAGAGGGACATGGAAGAGGTCCCAGAATGCAGCACGGACCGCAGCATAGACGCGCAGCACCTGAGGGGTCCAGACTCTGCTGCCACCTCCCTCCCGCAGAGGCCCCCCCCCCCCCCGAGGTATGGAATGACCAGTGGTCCACAGTACACCCACGGCCCCGGGAGGAGAAGGACCCCCCTTGGGGAAAGGGCCGATCGCCCCCTCTCACAAGGCTAGAAAAGGAGACGGCCCAAGCCCAAGCGCATCGAATTGCAGAATTAACCAATCACTTGGACGACCTAGAAAATCTTCATAGACGTAATAACATCCGTATCAGAGGGCTTTCTGAAGAGATCGGCAATGGTCAACTGGAAGACTGGGTCACAGAACTATTCAACCATCTCCTGGAAAGACCCTTAGATTCCATTTTGGAGATAGACAGAGTGCACAGAGCATTAGGCCCGAAACCGTCGGACCCCGCGAAACCCAGAGACGTGGTATTTCGTGTCCACTTTTATAAAGAAAAAGATCAAATTCTGCAACGAACAATGGAGGAAGTGCGGTTCAAGGGTCGCTCGGTGGCCTTATATCCGGACTTATCCAAGCGCACGCTTCAACTCCGTAGAGCCCTCAAACCGCTATTGAACGTCCTAAGAGAAAAGGACATCTCATATAGATGGGGATTTCCTTTGCAACTTCAAGCCAAAAAAGACGGGAAAACGGCGGTCTTCAGACATCTGGGAGACCTACCCAGGTTCTTGGGGACCTGGGAGCTACCCCAAATAGCAATCCTGGACTGGCCCAAAATTGGAGGGATGTCGGTCCACCCACCCAGAATGGAGTGGCAAGTTGCAGGCGAATCAAGAAAGAGGGCCAAAAGACTACTGGCGAGAGAGCAAGAAGCTGAATGAAGGACGTCGGGCAACAAGACTGACGGAAAACTCTATGTTGAGGCAGTCCTCGAGGCGGTCTCCCGAGCCGGAGGCCATGATAGAACAATCCTACTATACTCGATCCACTGATCCCCTTCACTCAAGATGCTCAAGGGTCCTGCGGCGGACACAACGGAATCTGCAGACAAGCAAATTCTCCTTACTTTCTCCCCCACTATCTCTCTTTCTCCCTAATCCCCTTCTCCCCCACCCCCCTTTTTTCTATCCTTTATTTCCCCTCCCTTTTTCTTTCTCTCCCTCCCCCCTTTCCTTTCCCCCCCCCCCCTTTTTTTTCTTTTCCCCTTCTTCTTCTCCCTCTTTCTCTCCCTCGTCTCTCTAGAGGATACAGGAACATTACTGACTTGCGGTTTCCCCTCTCCTCCACCTAGATTAGGCAGCTCCTAGCTGTACTAACTGATAGTGTGTTACATTCTGGGGTTTTTTTTCCCCCTTTTTTTTCTCTTTTGTAGTTTGGTGAGGTCTTGTTAAGGCCACCTAATGTTAATTATGTGTTTCCCTTCCCGCCCAACCCATCCCGGATTCCTCCCAACCCCCTCTTTCCCTTCACCCAACCCTGACCTCGCTTACATGTTGCAGGGAGCTCTCTCGACAGGGAGACCATGGCTAGCCTGACGGTATGCTCCTACAATGCCAAGGGGTTGAACGTACCCTCCAAAAGGGGACAAATCCTTTATCATATGCAGAAAAAAGGGAGGAAAGTGCTCGTCCTACAGGAGACACATTTCAAGTCTGGGGAGATCCCCTCCTGCTCCACGAAAACATACCCATCCTGGTTCCACAGCCCGAACCCGACCCGCAAAGTGGGCAAAGTATCCATAGCATTTCACAACTCCCTACAGGTTCAACCCCTTGGCATAATGAGCGACCCTGAGGGCAGGTTCCTTTTTATCAAAGTTGACTTATATGGCAGATTAATCACATTAATCACATTAATCCCCCGGGAGCCTGGTTGGGCTACCTTCAAGTGAGGGGCTTCGTGGAGTCCCTGACGCCTGTAGGATGTGGATGTAAGCAGCTGACACCATTTGAGTCCCTGTGCGTGACACCAACTCCTATTGAACACGGGATTTCCGCGATTTACAAGATGTTGCTGAAAAAGGAGACGGGACGAACCCCCTAGATACACAGGGCAGTGAGAGACTGAGCTAGGCGAGAGCAAAACTGAGGCTGATTGGCAGAGAGCATTCCTTATGTGCCATAAGAGCTCTAGATTCGGCAGGCTACAGGAACAGAACTTCAAAATCTTATCCCGCTGGTACCGGACGCAGTCGAGGCTGCACCAACCCGACAATCGGATCCCTCCGATATGCTGGAGATGCCAAAATGGCCCTGGAACAATGTTACACATATGGTGGGAGTTTCCCCCAGTCAGAGATTTGTGGCACAATGTAGAAATAATTTACAGCGAGATGGCGAGAACGGCGGTGTCCATAACAGCGGAGATGGCCCTTCTTTTGATGCTCCCTAGGTCCATTGCCAGAATAAAGGCGGACCTTCTGAGGCTGGTCATATTGGCGGTGAGGATGTCTGTCCCTGGTTTGTGGAGATCCACGACCCCTCCCTGGAGATTGCTTTGGACCGAGAAGTTAAACCTACTCATGAGATACGAAGAAGAAGGCTCTGAGAGTGAGGAGAAGAGAGTGGGCACCCACGACCTATGGTGTCCTTGTTTCGCGATGAGAGCCTCTGACCGCTTCAAATCTTGGTTGGCCTAGTAGACAACGCTCGACAAGGGTAAGCGAGGTCGCCCCTACTCCCTACCCCTCTCCTCCCCCCCCCCCCTGTTTTCCTATCTCCTCCATTCCCCCCCAACCCGGTTACGTTTTGTTTAGTTAAAATATTTTCTACCATGTGCAGTTTTCAGTTTCTCTTGGTTAAAAGATACAGTATTATGTGATATTTGAGACACGATACCTTGTACCAAGCTGTGTCAGTTGTTATTTCGATAAGGTCATGGGAAGGTATTTCTGATGATGGCACTGTTTCTTAAGTGTATATTTGGAAATTCAATAAAATTGATTGAACATAAATTTGGCAATTAAATCTAATTTGTGAGGTTGGATGATTTTGAATGCCTCTGTGTAAGGGCTTAGTCACACGGGCGCATCAGTGCCCGTGTTACTGCAGGGAGAGGACAGCCGCGCTTCAGGACGGACATCTCTCTGCAGCGCCGGAAGAAAGAACATGTGACCGGCTTCATTGCCGGCCATGTGTTCTTTCTTCAGCGCTGTGGGGAGTCGTCCGTCTTGAAGTACAGCCGTCTTCCTCCTGCAGTAAGAGCTCAGTCACACGGGCGCATCGGCGCCTGTGTACAGGTGCCGATGCGCCCAAGTGACTAAGCCCTAAGACTTCCTTCACACACAATTTTTGTGACAGAAAGAAGGCCATTAAATTCATACATTCTTTACAAGCGTTTTTCTTTGGAGGTGTTTTTTCGTTATGTATTATTGGTTCATGATGTTGTCGGGCGATTTTTTTCTTTTATAGAGGTTTATGGGAATATTCCTGAAAAATAGTGCAAAACTTAAATCATGCAATGTTTTGAAAAAAAAACATGGACCCAAAAATGCACCAAAATTGAGTAAAAGTCACACTCATAGTTTGTAGTGTGATTCATGCTTACAGCTAATATTTCACTGAAGTCTTTTTTTTAAAAAAGTGAAACGCTTCAGAAAATGCTGCGTGTGAAGCTACTGTCTATTTACAATACTGCAGTTGTTTGCAATGTTTGATGGAATGCACCCCAGGTCCTTGAAAGAATAACACAAACAACACCATGGAGCAATATTACCGTAGTTTAGGACTGTTTGATTAAATAAGACACTACGCCAACATGAAATTGCTTGCTGAGGAGACTTAAACATGTCCTCTATTTAAACTTCATGATTTTCGAGAAATGGGGCTCTCCAGAAGGCACTTTTATTGCCACCGTTTCACGCAGTAATCATATATAAGAAATGTGCTACTTTAACCAATCTAGTTACAGTAGACTCACCGCATGATATATTTTCAATCTGGGCTAGTCTTACCAGAAACACTGCTTGTATGCTCGAAAAGCAATCAAACTTCATCAAAAACCTCTTTTGAAAACAAATATTTGTGTTGTGTCCTACATTATTCACAGCGTGTTCTATCATTTGCCAGGCTTCTTATTGAGTACTTTTTCATTTCTCCAGGAGCTTATCACTACATTTTATATGCTTCATCTGGAATTCCTTGTCTTCTCCAAAAAGAACCCAACACGAACCTAAAAAAAGGTATGAATGTGATTGCTTTGTACTATTAAGGGATCAACAACTAACTGGGGAGAACTCAGCTGTTATATGAAAGAGTAGTGCCAATAACTCATTAGCTGCTATACAGCCGTTCTAATCATAAGAATTATTCAATGACATTAACTCAATCAAAATAATGTTTCATAAGCATGTTTTGTTTCAGGAAGGAGGACCCCGTTGAGTCTTTTCTTTTTTTTAAATTCTTTAGTTATTCATTTTTCAAGTTAGAGAAACAATTTATCATTCTTCAATTGCGACTACAAGATGCAAGTAACATGTTTTCATAGGCTTGCCCCTATCTATGCCCGTAGACCAGGACAGGTTGAAGAACACTTTGTTACAGAACTTTGGACCAGTTTGAAAACTGTAAACCGAAAAAATGGTCAACCTAAGTATTCCCTTATGGTGTGAATAGTCTGCTAGCTCCCTGAAGCCCACAGGGTAGGGGTTAGGCTTAGCAGGAAATAGGAGGGGATTACGATAGGTGTAAGGGAAGTAGAGGATGGGAGGCTCATGAGGGGGAAAAGAGAGAAGAAGAAAAAAAAGGGGGGAGGAAGAGGTCTCAAGAGCCGTAGAGATCCTTATATTCCTGCGAGTTTAGAAACTCCAACCAATAGTGCCATGTTTTTGACAACCCATCCGGAGAATCTTTTACAGAGGCTGTAAGGTCCTCCATCTTCATCATCTTTCAGATCTGTTGCAACCACATTGAAACAGAGGGAGGTGACATTTGTCTGCATAGTTTTGGTATGCATGCCCGTGCTGCATCAACCAGATGTCTCACCACAGAGCGCTTATAGGAATACACGGGAATGTCACTGAGATGTAAGAGGAAGAATATTTGTGATTTTGGTAGAACAAGATCTGTAAATTTGGTGGAAATGCGCCAAACCTCAGACCAAAAGTTTGCCAACACTGGGCAATCCCAAGAAACATGTAGAAGGGTTCCCTGGACCCAAACACACCTCCAACACATGGGGAAATGGCTAGTATCATTTTATGTAATTGGGAGGGCACCCTATACCATCGTGAGAGAATTTTGAATCCCGTTTCCTGAACCTTGCTTGAGATGGATGATTTATGTGTAAAGGTGAAGAAGGCTCTATTTAACTGTTCAGGTGTAAGAGATATTGACAAATCTCTTTCTCAAGTGCATATATGATGCTGATGTAGCTTCTACATGGGTGATTCGAATGTTGTATATACAGGATGTATATACAACATTCTAAAGGTGTGATGGAAAGGACCTGTCCCACTGCAGAGCTGTTCAAAAGGAGTCTTCCCTTCTGAGAATCCCAATGCTGGTGGTAAGGAATAGAGGAAATGTCTGATCTGTAGGATTTGCCAGTAAGTAGCAGCAAAGTTTCTGTGATTTTTGCCAGCCCCGCTATAGATGCCCACTGACCCTCTGATATGAAGTGAAATGCTCTGAACCTACTATTGCAGAGACATAATTGGAGTGTCCCCCCTTCAAGGCTAGGTGTTACGCCTGTCAGCTCATAGTTAATTTTGCCAGCACACCTTGTTCTGTCCAGACGAGCCAGGGTTAACAGCTCCAGTGCCTTTAAGTCAGTGTAATTACCCTGCTATGTGTCTGAGTAGTGTGCTGGTGATTGACAAGTCTATCTACCTATCGCCTCTTCCCGACTTCCTATATTATCCAGCTGTGGCTGCCTGGGAGTTGCCAATTATTGTTAAGTTTTTAGTGTCAGTTTAGTAGCTCTGCTGCTCTGACCTGCTGAGTGTCGGTCCTGGTACTTTGTGCCATTTCCTCAGTCTGCTAGCTTGTCTGCCTTGTTTGGTATCCTGCTTCTGTCAGCTTGTCTGCTAGACCTCGCTGTTATCAGCCAGGGTTTTCCAGTCTGCCTCTGTTCTGTTTGTACTGTGTTGGTTTTGTCATCTGCCTTTCCTGTCGGTGTTAGTGGGTAGTAGTCTCTTGCATAGGTACGGCGGTCCCTGCCTGTCCTCCCCCAGGAAGCGTAGGGTTAGAGCTGGCGGCCTGGACGTGTACACCATCAGGGCTATCTCCAGAAAAGGACAGTGGCGTGGGTGAAGATCAGGGAGCCCCATGCCGTGCGTACCTAGGCACCCCACTAGTACCGTAACACTAGGTGGGAAAGCTGGATTTACCAAAATGGGAAATAAGGGTATGGGGATGGGCGAGATGCAAGGTTTGGCGAAAGAATGGGAGAGGAACCTAAGGGTGGGTCCCATAGTGGGGTGAGAACTGGCCTCTGGTGGTAGGTCACCCTGTACCTAAGGTAGAGCAGACAGGGGCACGGGAGAAAACATCTGTTCCATCTAGATTCACTGCTTATAGTTAGTGTGCCTATTCCAGTAGATTGCGCGCAGAAGATGAGAAACTTGGTGATAGGGCGTCAAATTTGGTAGGCCAAGACTGCCCATCTCTTTAGGCCTCGACAGGGTACTTCGGTCTATGTGAGTAGGCTTGTCAGCCCATTTAAATTTTGTGAGCAAGGAAGATAAGTGTCTGAAAAAAGTCTAGGGATATGAATAGGTAAGGCTTGGAGAGTATACAATAATCTGGAAAGGACATTCATCTTGAATATTAAACCTGCCAAACCAGGAGAAAAGTTCCTTAGTCCAGGAAGTTAGGTTCCTTTTAATGTTTTTTAAAAGCCTCAGGTAGTGGGCAGAGTATAGGTCGGAGGTGTCCGCCGTTAGGTGGATCCTCCAATATTTAATTTGATATGTGGCCCATTGAAAGGAAAATGAATCTTTTAGCTCGGTGACCAGGGAATGAGGTAGAGATACATTGAGCACAGTAGATTTTTGGTAGTTAATTTTGAAATTTGATAGCGTTGAATGGAGACAGAGTTCGTTTAGTAGGGTAGGGGTAGAGATCCTAGGAGATAGGAGAAAGAACAGCAGATCATCGCATATGCGGCTACCTTGTGCACTGAACCCCCCATATGTACACCCCCAATGTTGGTGTTGGAATGTATATGGCCAAGGAGGGTCTCTAGACACAAGATAAAGAGAAGGGGAGAAAGAAGGCATCCCTCACGTGTGCCATTGAAAATTGGAAAAGGGGTGGAAAACTGCCCATTAACTTTAACCAAAGCTGAGGGGGATTAATACAAGCTAGTGATCCAAATCATCATGTTATGGCCTAGTCCCATGTGGTGGAGATTTTCTTGCAGGCAGACCCAATCAATCCTATTGAACACTTTGTTAGCGTCAGTGGAAAGAAGTCATATAAGCAGGGATGTTTTTTTTGCCTGATGGATGAGGTTAATGGCCTTGATAGTGTTATTGCGTGCCTCCCTCAGTGGCACAAAACCCACCTGGTCCCCGTGTACAACGAGCGGAGGAGGGGCGATAAGTGATTGGCAATTATTTTTAAGAAGAGTTTTAGATCTACGTTTAGCAGGGAAATGGGGTGATAACCCTGGCACAGGAAAGGATCCTTCCTTTCTTTTAGGATTATTGTAATAAAAGCTTTCAGAGTGTCTCTTGGTGGACTGGTACCTGATTTAAAGGAGTTACAGGCCCGGAGGAAATGAGGGGACAGGATATCAGAAAAGGTCTTGAAGTACAAGATAGTAAATCCATCCAGGCTGGGGGCTTTTGTGGTGTGGGGTTCTTTTAGGGTTGAAGTGAGTTCCTCTTCTGAGATGGGAGCTTCTAATGATTGGATTGCTTCCTGTGAGAGATGGGGAAAGCCCGAGTTAAGGAGATAAGATTAAATTAGTGAACTACATGCCGAGCGGGTCCTGTGCTCAAAGCGGTGGGGAAAGATTATATAAGGATCGATAGTAATCGTGGAATGTCTTGGCAATCTGTTGTGGCAAATGCAGACTGCGGCATGTAGTTCACTAATTTAATGTGTGTAATGTAGGAGCGGGTCCTCTCCTTTCTTAATGCACAGCCCTGAGTATGGCTGGGTTTATTGCCGTACTTATAAAAGTGCCTCCTACATCTTGCTAGAAAGCCTTTGGCATGTGACATGTAAAATGAGCGTACCTGTTTCCTCAGTTGAATTAGCTCAGAAGCAGCCACCGTGTCTAGAGTTTGCTTGTCTGCCAATTCCAGGGTCTGGATACACTCTAAAAGGTTCTTGAGTTGGGTGTTACGTTCTTTCTTAATTCTGGAACCAATACTGATGTGGAAACTCCGGATAACACACTTATGTGCCTCCCGAACTGAGAGTGGGACAGTCTCCGAGGATGAGTTATTGTTAAAGTACTCCTCTAGAGCATGTTGTATCTCATTTTTAATTGTTGGGTCTTGTATGAGAGATTCGTTAAGACGCCAGTGCCAGGTCTTGTGTTGTAGAGAGGGCAAGGAGAGTGAGAGAGAGATGATAGCATGGTCTGAGTTAGCTATGTTGTCGATGTGTGCTGATGTGATAAGTGGAAGACCTGCATGTTGGACCAGGAAATAGTCTGTCCTAGAGTACAAGTTGTGTGGAAGGGAAAAGAAGGTGTAATCTTTAGTGGAGGGATGGATGGTTCTCCAAGCTTCTACCAATTGATATTGGCCAACTACTGCCCCCCCCCCCCCTGGAGGTATCTGAAGTTGGATTTAAAGGAATGTTTAGGTCACCCCCAAGTATAAGGATGCCCTTCCAGAATTTCTCCAGATCTTCCAAAGCTCCCTCAAGGAAGGAAACCTGGGTGGAGTTGGGGAGATAGAGTGAAGCCAAGGTGACTGCGGTGTTTGCCAGCTTACCCTTAATGAAGAGGTGTCTTGTTTTTATTCAATCCGACGGATCTGGTATTCCAAGTCTGTCTTAGTTGGCAAGGCACTTACCATTTGCCACAGCTCCTGCAAAGTGTGAGTCAGACCAGAGGGGACACTATGAGGTGGGACATCTGTCGTCAGTGAATTGGCCTGGAGGAGGGGGGTCGTACTTCTTGGGGAAGATGTAGTCTCCGTATTCTTTGGTAAGATTATGTTGGAGGTAATGGCCCTTCTATCTGCAGAGAGGGTGTTCTGTGAAGGTTCTGGTAATAAGGGGAAGCGGCAGGTTGGAAACCATTCTGTCCTGTCTGGCCATTAGCACCCATTCTCTGCCTGGTAGGGGGAGCACAACAGTCGGGAGTAACCTCATGTCCCCCCTGTGCAGAGCAGGGAGTATGACACCATTCTGCTGGGATTGTGGTGCTGTAGCTTGTTGAGACCCACAGGGGGGAGCAGACATGAGGTCCTCAGATGCCATTATGGAGGAGCAGAGCTGAGTGAGAGTCTTCCTGCTTTCTAGCAGGCCTAGTGGAGAGTGCAGCACTGTGTAGGAGTCCCTCCTTTTTGCATTTCTACTCTGCAGCACCTCTGTTATGCTGGTTGCTATGGACAGTGAAGTCACTGCAGTTATGCATTGTTCTGCCGGCGCAGGACTTTCACTAGTCCCCCCGAGTGGGTGAAATTGTCAGACGCTGTGCTGATACAGCAGCTGGCTCCATCAGAGGATTCACCTCAGGAGAGGTAAGAAGGGGACTCTGGTGAAGAGAACCGTTATCCCAGGTGGTCTGTGGTAAGCACTGATGTGGAGGATGCAGAGCGCTCCAGACAGGTGCCTCTACATGGTCCCCCACCGCCACGTTAGGTGAGCAGCGGGGAGAAGAGTCAGTGGGGCTGCAGAGAAACCAACTCATTGGAGTGTCTGCAGCTGGCGAAGCACTCTCCTTCCTTCTCTCACCTTTTGGCATGGCTCTTCACTGAGGAATAAGTAGATCTCTGAGTGTCCTGCCTGTCTTCGCTCCCTTACACTGCCATGCCGATGACCCCCCCCCCCCATTGAGTCTTTTCTAATAAGGAAACTTTGATAACTAAATGAAAATGGCTTTTATAAGTACTGAAAACTCAGGATATTGGGAACAAAGTAATAAATTAGAAGAGAACACATAATAATGTTTCTGCATTAGTCAACTCTATGAAGCTTATAGTCAACGCAAAAGTCGTTGGCACCACCCAAGAAACTGGGCAAAAACATTGAAAGAAATAATAAATATTATTTAATGTGCATAACAGATTTTTAGGAGAAACATCTCACAGTCAAGAGTGTTGGTTTACTTTTAAAGAGTACTAGCACTTTTTTTATGTACAAAATAGGTACTACTAAGCATTTTTGCAATACTTTTTATTAGTCTACTCTGTACATTTTTCGTAGCAAATTATGGAACCCCTTTTCAGCTATGCAGCTAGGAGAAGATGGGGCTGTGGCATGCTCTATTTGTTGTGGAAATGCTATAGATTTTCATCATATACTTCATTCATTTATTGCAATGCAGTGAGTGAATTCTGCAGTGAAACCCATAGCAAAATCTGCACATGGATTTTTGCACAGATGTGTGAACCAACCTTTATCACAGCACTGTTCAAAAATAAGTCCTGCACCTGTGAGATCTTCACTTGACCAGGACAGATTTTCAGCCTCTGGAAGTAAATAATAAAGGGTCCCATGTATTAGACAAATGCATACATTATCTTTATTTGCTAGAACTGTAATACCCACCTAACCCCTTTCTGTCCATGTCGAGTAATGGCAGCGTCCCGATGCCATTAGACTGTTTCTGTACATTCTTCCATTGATGGCACTGCATGTTTATTTCTTCTTTTCTTGTTTTTTTTTTTCATGCATGATCTTTTACACTAATATTAGCTGATGTTTTAGCTTAGGAAGCTATACAGTATTAAAGCCATTATCCTACTTAAATACACTTGTGTAAATGTCCATTACGCAAAAGCAATAAAACACTAACCTGTTCATGTTCTTTTGACAGTCTGTGGAGTCAGGCACAACTTTCACAACAGCGGTAGTACTAGGGAGCCTGGGCGGGTTGGGGGCAGAGCACACAGTCGTTCAGACAATTCAAAGAATAGCAGAATAGAACTGATCTGCTTTTCACCCTGCCCCCCCCCCCCCCCCCAAAGGAGATTTCTACAAGTTAGACAATGCATCATGTGTATTCCAAAATGGTACCAATTAAATCTAAAGCTCACCCCACAATGAAAAAGCCCTCATATGACTTTTAAAAAGCCATAAAAACTATGGCCTTTGAAATGTGGAGATGAAAAATAAAAATGTGTTCTTAAGTACAGAACTTGGCCTCATCCTTAGGCCTCTTTCACACGGGCGATGTGTTATAGTGCTGCCCGCATTTCTGCCAAATGTTGCATGAAAAAAGAATAGCGGTGTCTTGCAGGGAAAAAGCACCGCAGCCCCCAAATCCCTCGCTTGGCAGAACTGCTATTAATCACTTTTTAATGCCTCACTAGAGGCACAGGTCAGTGTTTAGCAGCGTTAGCCGCTGCTAAACTCCCTTCCCCTCCGTTTTCTGATGGCTCCTATTAACTCTTAGGAGTCTGTGGAGCCTCCTGCGTTATTTGGTCCAAAGATAGGGCAGAGCCTATATTTTTTAGGAGCAGGAACTTTTGTTCGCTGAATTAGCGCGCTTAGGTGCTATATTTTTTTGGTCGGACATCTTTGTGCGCCGCAAATTCCTTCGTCTGAACAAACACATTGGAAACCAATGCCTCAGATGGTCATGTTTTTTTTTTTGTGCAACTAAATTAGCCACGTTTTAACATTTGTGTGAATGAGGCTTTAAGGTGTTAAAGGGCCATGTTCAAAAATACACATTAACCCCTTAACGACCAGCCCATAGTGTTTTTACGTCCTCCCAAAGTGGGCTCTATTCTCTGAGGACGTAAAAACATGCTTCCTGCAGAGAATAGTGCCCCTCGGGCTGTGGACGTGACAGCTCCATGCTGTCGGTGTCCGCAGGTAGCTGACAGCATGGAGCTGTCATCCCGGGCTGTTCGGACACCCCCCCGGCATTGCGATCGGCGCTATGCAATGGATAGCGCCGATCGCAAAAAAAGTAAATAAAAGTACACAAAAGTTAAAGATTCAGCTGCTCTGATGGATCGGATCCATCGGAGCAGCTGAAATTACTCACCCAGGTCCGGCACGCTGCTCCCCGCTCTCCTGCCGCTCCGGGGCCCGAAGCCGGTCTTCTGCGCATGCGCGCCAGGCGGCATTACGTCAGCCGCATGCGCAGAAGGCCCGGCGGCGCGGGAGATTTAAAATCTCCTGGCTCCCGGCTCCTGTAGGTAGCCGGGAGGCAGGAGATGTCAGCGGGGACTGCGGTGAGCGGTCCCCGGTACCGCGATCGCCGTTATCCAATGGTTAGCGGCGATCGCGAAAAAATTAAAAAAAAGTTTTAAAAAAGTCAGTTTCACCTCCCCTCATGGATCGGATCCATGAGGGGAGGTGAAAATACTCACCCCCAGTCCTCAGCGGTGTCCTGATGTCCCGGGACCCGAATCCCCGTCTGCGCATGCGCGCCCGATGATTGACATCGGGCACGTGCACAAACGGGCTCGAGCCCCGGGGAATTTAAAATCCCTCTGGCTCCTGGCTGCCATGTGTAGCTAGGAGCAGAGAGATTATACCGGGGACATGATCACTGTCATCCAATGGATGACAGTGATCATGTAAAGTGAAAAAAAAGTGTAAAAAAGTTTAAAAAAAAAAAAGTTAAAAAAAGTTTTTAAAAGTTTAAAAAGCGTACGTTTCATCTCCCCTCATGGATCATATCCGTGAGGGAGGATGAAAGTACGTACCTAAGGCCCCCAGATTTATCCGCGGACCTTACCACAGCTTCTGCACACGCGCCCGTCGCCAAAATGGCGGGCGCATGCGCAAAAGCTGTGGATTGCCAGGATAATTTAAATTCTCCCTGCTCCTGGCTACAAAACGTAGCCAAGAGCATGGAGATTTAATGGGGGTCCGCGGTGAGCGGTTCCTGGTCACGTGTTCGCCATTATCCAATAATGCCGATCACGTAAAAGTAAAAAAAAAATTTGAAGTTTCATCTCCCCTCACTGATGCGATCGGTGAGAGGAGATGAAACTTTTTACCAGAGGCCTGCGTATTTGAATCCCGACGCGATCTTCCTCCGTGGACCTTCCAGGATTCTGTACATGCGATTGCCGGCAAAAAGCCGGACACATGCGCAGGAGTCAGGGAGCCCAGGAAACTTAAAATCTCCTTGCTCCCAGCGACCATCGGTCACAGAGAGCCTGGAGCAGTGACGGGTGGCCTCGTTGAGCGGTCCCCGGTCACGTGATAAAAAGGTAGCGATCTACCTTAGGCCGGTCTCACATGACCGGATAGAAATTACGGATTCTGCATGCTTCTGATCCGCGGTAATACGCAGATCAATCGCATTGGATTACACAATTCCGCTCACATTAGTGGGTCGGAATTGCGTAATCCACTCGCAGAAAAGAGAACGCAGCAGGTTCTATTTTACTGCGGATATCGGCAACATAGAGCCCATTGTGCTCCATGGTCGTGGATATACCCGCTGCCCATACGCAACTACATTGTATACGGGCTGCGGGTACCCGCGTCATCGCTAAGCGATGGTGCGGGAAATACAAACAAAGGTGTACTGTGCATGACCGCCTGTGTGAGTAGGCAGTTATGCGCAGTACATTACGCAGCCGTACGCAGGGTCACAGCCGGGCTCACAGATGGGATCCGCTGTGGGCCTCCGCAAGCGGATTCCGCCTGCACCCGCGTGAGCCCAGCGTTATTCAGACCGCTACCTGTAATCCGTATTTTACAAGAAGCCCCAGGTACGCTCACCTTCCTGCAGTTCCAGGAGCACCTTGTTGAGCGCCTTCTTTGTGAGACCGCCGCACCTCATCAAGCTTACGGAGACTCACGGAACGCCACTTTTTACACCCCATACCCGCCACTGAGGTCATGAAATACCCCCAAAAAGCATGAGAGGAGGGGGGGGAATACCCGGTTTTATTGCCCCATGGGCCCATTCCAACCAGCCTCCGTAATTACCCCTGTCTTCGGAAATACTACACAGTTCACATTTTTACTTTTATCTAAGATTTGCGAACGCCAAAAAGGGCGCGGAGGGGGAGGGGGGGAATTTTTAGGGAGTCAATCTTTATTCTGTACAAATAAGCAATGGGGCCAGGAATTTATTCAGTTGTGCCCTAAAATCCAACAGGTGTTCCGTCCTTTATAGGCCTTGCCATGCGTCCTGTAAGTAGATTAGGGCCACAATGGGTATGTTTCTGAACTCGGGACAAACGGGGGTATCCATTTTGGGATGAACGTCTTCATTCCTATGTGCACTGTACAAAAAAACTGTTTTTAAATTGAAAAAATTGCCCAAAGAATTGAAAATCGTAACTTTTTCCTTCTACTTTGCTTAGATTCATTCAAATACTGTGGGGTCAAAATACGCAGTACACCCCTAGATGAATTCGTTAAGGGGTCTAGTTTTCAAAATGGGGTCATTTGAGGGGGTTCTTTATAGTTTTGGCCGCTCAATGGCTCTATAAGTGGGCAATGGGGCCTGAAATTTATTAAGTGGTACCCTGAAATCCAACGGGTATTCCTTTCATTGTAGGCCTAGCCATGGGTCCTGTAAGTCTATTAGGGCCACAATGGGTATGTTTCTGAACACGAGACAAACAGGGGTATCCATTTTGGGGTGAAAGCCTTCATTTATATGTGTGCTGTACAAAAAAACTGTTTTTAAATTGACACAATAGCCCAAAAAATGAAAATCCTATTTTTTTCCTTTTGCTTTGCTTGAATTTATTCAAAAACTGTGGGGTCAAAATATGCAGTACATCCCTAGATAAATTCGTTAAGGGGTCTAGTTTTCAAAATGGGGTCATTTGTGGGGGTTCTATATGGTTTTGGGCGCTCAAGAACTCTACAAGTGGGCAATGGGGCCTAAAAGGACTTCAAGCAAAATCTATGTTCTGAAAGCCACCGATTACTCCTTTTATTTTGGGCCCCGTTGTGCATGCGGACATAAGATTAGGGCCACAATGGGTATATTTCTGAAAACAGCACAAACAGGGGTATCCATTTTGGGGTGTAAGTCTTCCTTCATATGTGTGCTGTACAAAAAAAGCTGTTTTTAAAATGACAGAATTGCCAAAAAAACAAAAATCCAAATTTTTTCCTTTTGCTTTGCTTGAATTCATTCAAAAACTGTGGGGTCAAAATACGCAGTACACCCCTAGATAAATTCATTAAGGAGTCTAGTTTTCAAAATGGGGTCATTTGTGGGGGTTCTCTATGGTTTTGGGCGCTCAAGAACTCTACAAGTGGGCAATGGGGCCTAAAAGGACTTCAAGCAAAATTTGTGTTCCGAAAGCCACCGGTCGCTCCTTTCATTTTGGGCTCCGTTGTGTATCCAGACATAAGATTAGGGCCACAATGGGTATGTCTCTGAACACGGGACAAACAGGGGTATCCATTTTTGGGTGCAAGTCTTCCTTCATATGTGTGCTGTACAAAAAAAGCTGTTTTTAAAATGACAGAATTGCCGAAAAAACGAAGATCACAATTTTTTCCTTTTGCTTGGTTTGAATTCATTCAAAAACTGTGGGGTCAAAATATGCTGTACACCCCTAGATAAATTCCTTAAGGGGTCTAGTTTTCAAAATGGGGTCATTTGTGGGGGTTGTCTATGGTTTTGGGCGCTCAAGAACTCTACATGTGTGCTATGGGGCCTAAAAGGACTTCAAGCAAAATTTCTGTTTTGAAAGACACTGACTACTCCTTTCATTTTGGGCCCCGTTGTGGACTCAGATATAACAATAGGGCCACAATGGGTATATTTCTGAACACGGGAGAAATAGGGGTATCCATGTTGGGGTGTAAATCCTGATTTTCATGTAAACTATAGGAAAAAAATATGTCTTTAAAATGACAGATTTGCAAAAATATGAAATTTTACTTTTTCTCCTCTAAATTGAATTAATTCCTGAAAAAAAACTGTGGGGTCAAAATACTCATGACACCCCTCAGTGAATACATTAAGGGGTGTAGTTTTTAAAATGAGGTCATTTGGGGGGGTATCTATTATTCTGACACTCATGAGCCTTTCCAATCTCGGCTTGGTATAGGAAAACAAAGTGTTCCTCAAAATGCTAAAAAGTAATGTTAAATTTGTACGTCTCCTAAATAGTTTAAAAAAAACGAAAGTTTTTCCAATGTGCGCCCAAAATAAAGTAAACGGGTGGAAATATAAATCTTAGCAAAAATTTCTATATTATGTTTGCACATATTTAAGATATTGCAGTTGGAAATGTGAAAAAATGACGATTTTTTTCAAAATTTTCCCAATTTTGGCGCTTTTAATAAATAAACACAATTTCTATCGGTCTATTTTTTCCGCCTAAATGAAGCACAACGTGTGGCGAAAAAACAATGTCAGAATCGCTTGGATATGCCAAACCTTTCTGGTGTTTTTCCATGTTAAAGTGACACATGTCAGATTTGCAAAATTTGGCCTGGTCATTAAGGCGCAAACAGGCTTGGTCACTAAGGGGTTAAGGAAAAAAGAACTATTGTATGCAATTCTTTCTTTAATAGAATATATTTCTTAAGATCATGGACCGGCTTGAAGATTCTTTGCTTGGAACGATAACAGAAGGGAGAACAACTCATACTTTTTCATTCCATGTACTTTGAAGGCCCGTTTAGAAAATGATTTTTGCTCAAAAATTACTCAAAGCCATCTTTTGAGCGATAATCGTTGTATCTAACTGCCCTGACATTGTGCAGTGTTTGTTAAGCCGTCGCTGATTGCTGATCTTTCAGAATGCTGAAAGATCAGCGATCAGTTATCTGGAATTCACAGCAGCATACAGCTGATACTATTGTTTCAGCTGTATCCCGCTCCCTGATGACAGGCTGGGTATGAAGAACAGAGCGGTCCAGCTCTAATCTCCATACGCCACTCGGAGCGCACGGCTGCCGAGTGCATCGAGCTGGGATCAGCTGGATGCAGAAGACAAGCGGGGACACCCCGCTTGTCTTCTGCGTCCTAAGCTCGCAGCGTTCAGCTGTATAACAGCTGGGCGCTCAGAGCGGGGAACATCTGGATGCAGAAGACAAGCGGGAACAAAAATTCTTGAAAAGAAAAAGTATAAAATAAGAAAAAGACAATGTAAACAACCCCTAGAGGTTTTATATAATGTCATTGGGGACATAGATGTTGAAGAAAAAGTTACAAAGATCAGTAAAAACAAATATACAGAATAAAATAAAAAATATGTGTCCTGCAAACTAAGACTATACAAAATTATATATCAAAATGTCTGAAACAAAATGAGGTACCCATTCCTGAACTATTGTTTAGAGTAAATATATATATTTTTTTAAATAAACTATACATTTTTTTAAAAAAAGGTTTTTTTTCAGCTTCTTACCCTCAATAAAGCAAAAAAGAAAAAAATTTGTGAAAAAAAATATTAAGAAATAGCCCTATATATCACAGAAAAAAAAAACACTGCAAAAATAATTTTGGTAGCTGCAGAAAAAAATAGAGCAGTAAAACCACTACATGGGTAAAATCCCTAAAATGTGTTTGGTCCTTAAGGGGTTAATGTTGATTTGCATGCCCACAAAAGCCCATTCTAGTTAGAGGACCTGACTACTAGCATTATGGGATAGGTTAACGTCCTTCACTTTCACTATAAACTTGTTTTATGGAAATCACTTAACTTCAATTGATTTCTATTGCAAGACAAACTACATTTAGAAGTAAACCTGTCATTGTTTGGGAAGAAAGGAAATTCACCATAATTGTTTTGACCCTGTGCTTGCCAAGAATAGAAATCAATGCAGTTTTGTTGTGTCTACAATTTACAAGCAATAATTTAACTGTCGTGCCATTGGGTAGCATTGAAGCCCACAAAGCCGTAGTAACTACTAATTGTCTGAGAATTGTCTGACTGGACAATATTGGAGAGGGATTTGTATTCCGCTTAGACTTACTTTAATTAATATACAATTATTCTGATTTTATCTTTTGTCCAAGGAAGTACCGTAGCTCCAAATGTGACAATAGCAATGATTGTTTCCCTTCGCATCCAAGATTTTCTACGAGTCTCGAATCTCGAATCTATCTTAACACATAATAAGAAATCTTACAGTGTGGGGACTCATTGATTTTGTTCATTCAGTAAACAACTGCAAACAGCTTTTATCATATCATTTAAAGTTTGTCGAAGACAGATATGTGCACGCTCCAATATTAAGCCCTTCTTTCCAAGTTAGGTCCTAGAAGAACCCTACAGCTTTGGGCAGGCATTACTACTATTACTAGAGGAGCAACAGTCAACAACCTGGGAAATACTGTAAAGATTCACAATTAATCTCTCTGCGGAATGATAGAACATAAACAGTGTTGACCTCTGCAAGCTGACAGCAATCTACCTATAATTGCTGCACATGAAGGGAGTAAAAGTTAAAGGGTTTATCCAACTTTGTGGGAAAAAAATACAATAAGTGCAAAAGAAAACCCAAAACAGTACTCACCTCTCATTTCCCACCGTCAGTCCAGCACTGCAGTTCTGGTGGGTCCTCCAGTTTTTGTTTACAAACAGGCATTTATATGACCACTGCAGCTGTGAGAGTAACCATAGTGTTTGAACATCATCTTGTTCTCCACTCCATTTTCTAGTTTCCTTGACACACATATTCAGATATTTTGTTCAGAAGAACAGGACAATCAGAAGATTACAAGGCCTGAAGAAGAAAACTGTGATTGACCTTCAATCACATAAGAGTCTACAGCTGACTTTGTTTTAAAAATGTACTTTGACTAGCAAATATAATTCTTTATCATCTGTTTTACTTTATTTGATCTTCTATACATATATTTAACTATGTAAACCTTAACTATGCTCAAGAATGTTTCTAGATTACCAATTCACGATCTCAGACAGTAAGCAAACAGCGCGTGACTAGAAGACTGATGTCACTAGACGCGCTAAGGATTAGTAAACAATAGTAGAGAATTGTAACAAGTTATGCATATGTATAAGTCAAGTGACCTTTAGTCTCACTTTCAATGTTTTTTTTTCTCTAGAAGGACTATAAATACTTCGGCTTGTTAACAAATAAATGGAATCATTTGTGATTTACACAAATGCTGTGTGACCTGTGATTCTCCAAGCAACTCGTACTAAACCCTGATTTGGAACACAACAATATATACCTGCATCACTCTATTGCGCTGACATAGCCAATCTGTAGCCAGAGCCATCACCTTCTCTAATACAAACATCAGTACTCAGCAATAGCAGCCATGATGTACGTGAGTACCCCATGGCCCTTTAATATATTTGGAGCATTTACAGTCTTCAGTTATAACTGGGGTATGAAACACTAGTCTTGATCAATCTTCCCCTTTCTTTGTTTGTGGTCATTGTATGCATCATTGTTTACTTCCTGATCATGTGAACACAGGCGCACAGTTCGATATAGTAAGGTTATGTTCACATGGCAGATTTTGGAGCCTATTCCACACCAAAATTCATGCCAACATATGCGTCCCAAACATTTGAATGGAAATCCAGAATTTTCTGCCATGGATCAGCGTTGTAGAAAAAAAGTTGTGACATGTCAATTGTTAATGCAGATCCATGCAAGACCCGTGTAGGAAATTATGCACATAGATTTTGCACATGGACAGAGCAGTTTTAAGGCTTCTTCAGATGAGCAAATGCAAATGCTCAATTATGCACACTTCAGCATAACGCATTTTTCCCATGAACAAGGTAGATTTGCTTTCTGCTGCGATCTTGTGGCATGGATCAGTGCACTGATATAGCCTTGTTATTGGACAAAATCTGCTTGTGGAATTTTGCCGTGTTTTTACTCATTTCCACATCAATTTTTGATGCGAAAAAGCAATTTTCCATATTGGAGTTTAGCACATAGACTTTGCCCATTGACAGGGCTAAATTCACAGGTGGATCGATGCAAAATACTACAGTCTAGACCAGTGGTGGCGAACCTATGGTACGCGTGCCAGAAGCGGCACTCAGAGCCTTCCCAGCTGGCATTTGCCGCCGTCGAGCACTCAGCACATTAGTAAATACCGGCAGGGGTGCCGCAGCTCCCCTGCTGGTGTGCACTCAGCAGCACTGCTAGAGGCGCTGATCCCGGCGCACACTGTGATGTCAGTGTGCAGCCGGGATCCTCCTCCCCCCTCCTCTGACGTCTCTTACTTGGTATATATATACTATTTAACCCCTTTCTTCCCACATCAAGTAATGGCAGGGTCACTGTGTCATTAGACTTGTGGTACTTTACATTCTTCAATTAATAGCATGGCAGGTTTCTTTCCTCTTCCTTCTTTTTTTCTGCATAATCTTTTTAAGAGTGTTATACAAGGCTTTTGTGACTCTTAGTGAGTGTTAAACACCAGTTTTTGGGATATTGGTGAACTTCGGGTTCAGATTCAACTAATTCAAAGCTAACTGAACTTTTTGTCCAAACCGGCCAAACCAAACTTTTGAAAAGTTCACTCACCACTAGTATCAACCCCATGCTTGTTTGACATTGCCACCTGTTTGCTCCACGAATCAGTGGCTATTCTGGGGATGCAATCTGAAGATTCATAGACGCAGAGACCAGATCATGAGCAAAGATGAAGATCTGTGGTCTCCAGGATCTGCTAGCCAGAGCCAAGTCTGGTTGTGGGCTTTCAGTTGCTCCTGTTAGAGAAGCTATGGGGAGACATGTGGTGCCATGAACACTCAATTCTTTAATTAGCTACATGAAGCAAGAATTCCACGATATTTATGTAGGATAAAAGTAAATTACATTTAAAATAAAGTTCCTGAAAGAAATGCTCGGACAACTGTGTTTCTTGTAGTTAAGGAATTATCAGAAAACAACACCAACTGGAGTGAGAAGACGCTAATACAAAGTGGCAGGTCACTTGCAATTAACGGCAATAGCTTCCTGCAGCCAGAACTTCATGTGTTTGGGTGTTAATTAATTTCCATCAGATGCTAAACTTGTTGTTAATTTATAGTACTTGTTCACACTGCGGGCAGTTAGTGTTATAAGGACATAAGACCCCTATGGTGTAGAACTGATGATCTCTGCTGTATGACCAGCTGTGACCGGCCAGAGATTTTAACTACCTTACTGTTCTATTAGCAACTTGTGTGAAAATTTGTCAAGGGGCAAGGTTGTGAAAGGGTAGACAAAATAAGAAGGTCTGTGCAGTTTTTAAATAGCAATAATTGATCAACTGACAGTAAATAGAATGAGCGCCCGCAATGACTAGATGTGTTTGTGAATATTACATCCCTAAGAGCAGATCTTGGGGAACCGAGACGGAAGATGGTTAACATGATTAGCATGATTTACAAGGTACACAGCTTATGCTAATAACAGTATATGTGAAATGTGATAATTGAGATCAGCTCTTACTTTTGACAAAGTTTACACCTTCCCCTTTAGGGCTCTTTCACACTGGCGCAATGATTTTCGGCTATCTGAATCGTGGCCAAACATCGCATGAGTGAGAGGCAACCGTTTTCTCGTCTATTCAGATGGCTGGATGTGGCGTGTATACGCTGCAGCCCTGAATACTGTTGGTTGTGGGGAGAGAGTTCAGCTCTGCTAAACTCCCTCCCCCTCTCCGCCCCTTGCAGACTGCTGGCAAAAGGGAAGGGGCAGAAGCTTAGCAGAGCTAGTGCGCTAAACTCTCTCTCCCTCTCCGCCCCTTGCTGGCTGCTGGCAAGAGGAGGGGTGGGAAGGGGGTGGAAGCTTAGTCAAGCTAGTCTTGCTAAACTCCCTCCCCATCCTTCTCAGCCTATGGGAGCAAAGGGAAAGGGAGGGACCTTAGCAACACGAGCCTCTGCTAAACTCCCCCTTCCCTTTTCTAATTTTTTTCATAGGCTCCCATAGCAGTCTATGAGAACAGCTGGCATATTCCGGCAAAAATAGTACAAGACCCATCTTTTCGGGCTGGTGTAAAAGTGGCCAGCTGGAATGCTCTTTTATAAAGAATTTATAATTTTAGGGTCCTCTTCTGTGAATGGGCCATAGGATTTAAGTTCCCTCTGCCTCATTGAATTGCCCTGTCAGAAAACTCTGACTCCCTTCTCTATCATAGATATCAATTGTATTATGTTCTGTTAGTGCTAATACACTTTGAGAGCAGCACTTGCCCGTAGATTTGGGGCACTGCACTACAGGTCCAATGTATATGCCCTGGTCACAGGGGCGTAACTATAGGGGATGCAGAAGATTCAGTTGCCATAAGGCCTCTCTTCTCCATATAGGGGGCAAAGTTCTATGATAAAGCATTATAATTGGGGGCCCCACTACAGATTTTGCATTGGGTCCCAGAAGTTTCAAGTTACGCCTCTGAATCTTTAGTGTTAGCGGCGTCCTTGCACACTCCTGAAAATTTGAACAGTTGTACACAACAATGGTTGTACTTTGAGTGAAACAATGTGCAATCGGTGTGTTATCTGACCCTAAGGCTAGTTTGGCATGAGCGTTTTATCACGGCCATTTTGCCGCGATAAAACGCTGGTTGAAAATCACGATCATCTGAAGCATTAGATTCCAGTGCATTTGTTCAGATGGGCAATTTTCTGGTGCATAAGATCGGCCAGCCCAGAAAAGGCTCAATATATCCTGAAAACAGTGTAGCAATACTAAGTTTACGATTAGTTAACCTGGCGTTAGCAATCATTACTCAACATCCTACTAGTCATTCTGACAGTATCAACTGTTCTTCTAAATTTCCACGGCCCTGTGTCATTTTACAAGAGTTGTGTATTGAAGGTATAGGGACCAATTTGGGCTCCTCCTTTTAATTTCTCCGTAACCTGACCACCCGGTTCCTGAATAGAACTAAACCGAACTAAACAAATCGTACTGAATATATGAATAGTGGTGTGCAAACGATATTGGATGGGACCCATTCTTATTGGGTGAGCTCATGTAGTCCAAATATCAAAAGTTTATATACATCAGATAAATTTCCTTTTTTTTCTTTATATTCTTATGGCATGTAAGCCTATCAATAAAGGCTACAACTCTCTTTGTCTATTGGGGGACCCTGTACAATAGGGCTAGTGCCTAATTATCCAGTGTTAGATGTGAGCATGCAATGAGGGAGTCCACACATCTATCAGCGGGATACTCTCAGTATCACACAGCTGGATTAGGTCAATATGTGTTTGTCCTGTCTTTCTAGTCCCTTGTCCTTGGACTTTTTAATAATTTATTAATAAAGAATTTATAATTTTAGCATCCTCTTCTGTGAATGACCTTTCCCCAGGGCCAACACAGGACAGTATATAAAAGAATAAACATAATAACTAATTCCCTGATCAGCCTCTTCTTTCCTCCATGCAGTGCATTGAAGCTGCCCCCGTCATAGCAGCATGATGTAATGATGTCATCGCACTGGGTCAGCAAAAGATGACACTATTTCTAGGAGGTACACAAAGGGCATTATTGTTTTCAAGAAAGCATTACTGTGACTATTAGTACTATATGCTGGTATAAAAAGGGCATTATTATCATGTGAAAGTACAAAAGTAGCACTAGATTTGAGTATGTAACAATACATTGTGTGGCGTACTAAGAATAGCACTATTACTGTTTGGAGTTTAAAAGGCGACACTAATAATGTCTACGGCATAATATGGGGCACTATCTGGCATTATTAGTGTGTGGGATACTGTCGGTGGCACTATTTTTGGGAGATAATTAAAGATAGGATATTATTATTTCTGTAGTATAATATTTGGAGACACCATATCACACAGCAAGTACATTAATAGGGGCAAATAGGGCAGTGACAGGCACAGAGTTGGGGGTGGCAGAAGGATGAAGAGTTTTAAGTAGGCTGGTGAAGCTATTTGAGATGCTGAAAAAGTGAGGAGCAAACTTTGTGTGTTTTGCAGACTTTGCAGAAATAAGTTGTGGCAGGAGGATGGCATCATGGTGTAGTGGCCCAGTGGGTGCTACAGGACTTTCACACCAAGACTTTTTCCTGTCTCACCTGTCTTTGTGCCGTCTATGGACATAGAAGGTAACATCTGTAGGAGAGACCCTGTTTCTCCCCTTCTCTCCACTAAGCTTAGAGCTTAGCCCTGATGTCAGCAGGTGTCCTATTGGCTGATAGTCAGCTTCAATCTCAGAGTCCAAGGGCGGGGAAACAACAACACAGGTCTCTATGCAAGAGTGCGAGGAGTCAAAAAAGTGTGGGAAAGAAAGAGAGTAGATAAAAGGCGGAGTCTATGAGCAGTTAGGGAGACGCAGCCAGGAGTGAGAGCAAAGAGGTTGTATTCAGGTTGGGTTGGAGGAGGAGAAGGTACGAGTACAAAAAACAGAAGACATTAGCAGCACATTTCTTCTCAGAGTCAAGTGAGGTTTCATTCTGCGCCCTTGGTGATCCATGGCTTCATCTACAGTTTACTAAACCTAAATGAACTCTTCAGTTGGAACAACTAGTGGAGAAATTGTCTTGCAAATCGGTTCAGAGAAAGGAAGGAGAGCGCGTTGAAGTCAGCCCTTAATCCAGTCAATATTGCTGTATTCTACTCCGTGTTCAATTCACTGCATACTGCTGTATCTACCTGTATTATTCCAAAGTACCGTTGTGGAGATTGTATTTTCTACTGTTACAAAAATTCAGCTTAGGAAATATGCATACTCCCATATTACTATTACAAGATACTGGACATGTCAGTTATTTCATCGGCATTCCATCTTGAGGGTCCAGTTGGAGTACTGGCATCACGCATGACATAACAGGCCTTCCTGTAAGCATACCATGGTACGTTCCCTGGGTCACTGCACAACCCCCAAACAGAGCATTTTTGGCACCACTGTCAGGCGAGACCATAGAGCCACCCGTGACAACCCTTTTGCAAAACCTAGTGGTCTCCCTTACTCTGGTGTGCTTTGGCTCGGCCATTGCAATGGTGCTCTGCGCTCGATAGACAAGGGAGAAAAATGAATGACTCCAGTCAGAATGAATGTCACCTGTAATCACTAGATATAACGGTACAGAAATTGTTATATGGTCTGCAGAGCACTGTGTGAAACCCGTATCCACTGCGATATAGTTATTGTATGGTAGTAATATTGGTCTTTCTATAGTCATTTTTATTCAGTAGCAGCATGGGGACATGGGGATATTAGTCAGTCACTATGTAGCAGTGGTGGTAATGGTGTTGTGCAGGGGCGTAACTATTGGGGATGCAGAAGATGCGGTTATACTCAGGCCCAGGAGCCTTAGGGGGGCCATAAGACCTCTCTTCTCCATATAGGGAGCCCAGTACTATGCATAAAGCATTATAGTTGGTGGCCCTGTTACAGGTTTTAAATTGGGGCCCAGAAGCTTCAAATTATGCTTCCAGTGTGGTAGTATTATTTGTAGCATTGGTGTCTGTAAAGTGCATTTTGTTCAGTAACAGCATGTAGATAATATGTAATTACTGTTTGTTGCTTCTTGTATAAAGTGGTGCCTTGGCTTAAGAGTTTAATTCGTTCCGTAATGGAGCTCTTAACCCAAAACACTGCTATCTCAAATCAATTTTCCCCATTGAAATTAATTGAAACACCATTAATCCGCTCCGGACCTCCTCCTCCTGCTGCTCCTGCTTCCTCCCCCTCGTGTTGCTCTTGCTTCCTCCTCCTCCTGCTGCTCCTGCTTCCTCCACCTCCTTCTCCTCCCCCTGCTGCTCCAGCTTCCTCCACCTGCTCCTGCTGCTCCTGCTTCCTCCTCCTCCTACTGCTTATCCTGCTTCCTCCTCCTCCTGCTGCCCCTGCTTCCTCCTCCTCCTGCTGCTCCTGCTTCCTCCACCTCCTTTATCTCCTCCTGCTACTCCGGCTTCCTCCACTTCCTCCTGCTGTTCCTGCTTCCTCCTCTTCCTGCTGCACCTGCTTCCACCTCCTGCTTCCTCCTCCTCCACCTCTTCCTTCTGCTGCTCCTGCTTCCTCCTCCTCCTACTGCTTATCCTGCTTCCTCCTCCTCCTGCTGCCCCTGCTTTCTTCTCCTCCTGCTGCACCTGCTTCCTGCTGCTGCTGCATCCTCGTTCTCGTCCTCCTCTTGCTGCTGCTGCTCCTGCTGCATCATCGTCCTCCTCCTGCTCCTGCTACTCCTGCTGCATTCTAATTTACCTCTTGCTGCCTTCTCGTCCTCCTCTTTCTGCCTCCTCGTCCTCCTGCTGCCTTTTCGTCTTCCTCCTTCTGCCTCCTCGTCCTCCTGCTGCTGCTGCTCCTCCTCCTGCTGCACCTGCTTCCTCCTCCTCCTCCTGCTGCTCCTGCTTCCTACTCCTCCTCCTTCTCCTCCAGTTTTTCCTCCTGCTGATCCTGCTTCTTCCTCCTCCTCCTGCTGCTCCTCCTTCTCCTCCAGCTCTTCCTCCTGCTGCTCCTGCTTCCCTTCACCTCCTCCTGCTCCTGCTTCCTCCTCCTCCTACTGCTCCTGCTTTCTCCTCCTTCTCCACCTCTTCCTCCTGCTGCTCCTGCTTCCTCCTCGTCCTCCTCCTGCTGCTCCCTCCTCCTCCTGCTGTAGCTTCTGCTTCCTCCTCCTGCTGCACCTGCTTTCTCCAGCTGCGCCCTCGTTCTCATTCTCCTCCTACTGCTTCTCCTGCCTCCTCCTGCTGCTGCTGCATCCTCATTCTTGTCCTCCTCCTGCTGCTGCTGTTCATGCTGCGTCCTTGCTCTTCTCCTGCTGCTGCTGCTCCTGCTGTCTCCTCGTCCTCCTCCAGCTGCTCCTGCTTCTTCCTCCTGCTGCTCCTGCTGCTCTTGCTTCTTTCTCCTCCTTTTCTTCCTGCTGCTCCTTCTTTTTCCTCCTACTGCTCTTCCTGCTTCCTCCTCCTCCTCCTGCTGCTTCTGCTTCCTCCTCCTCCACCTGCTTCTGCTTCCTGCTCCTCCTGCTGCTCCTGCTTCTTCCTCCTCCTCCTCCTCCTGCTGCTTTTGCCTCCTCCTCCTCCTCCTGATGCTTTTGCTTCATCTTCCTCCTGCTTCCTCCTCCACATCCTCATGTTGCTCCTGCTTCCTCCTCCTTACTCTTCCTCCTCACCGCCGCTGCGTCCTCATCCTGCCGCCAGCACAATGTCTTCCTCCACACTGACAGAGCATTTCTTCCTGAAAGTGGGCTTGAATTCCCCACCTCCAGCAAGCTAATGCTCTGATTGGTTAATCCAGCGCTGTGTCATCGTCCTCCTCCTGCTGCGTCCTTCTCCTCCTGCTGCCTCCTCGTCCTCCTTCTCCTCCTGCTGCCTCTTTGTCTTCCTCCTGCTGCTCCTCCTCCTCCTGCTTCCTCCTGCTCCTCCTGCTGCTCTTGCTTCTCCCTCCTCCTTTTCTTCCTGCTGCTCCTTCTTTTTCCTCCTCCTGCTATTCCTGCTTCCTCCTCCTCCTCTTCCTGCTGCTTCTGCTTCCTCCTACTGCTGCTCCTGCTTCTTCCTCCTCCTCCTGCTGCTTTTGCTTCCTCCTCCTCCTGCTGCTTTTGCTTCCTCCTCCTCCTGATGCTTTTGCTTCCTCCTCCTCCTGATGCTTTTGCTTCATCTTCCTCCTGCTACCTTCTCCTCATCCTCATGTTGCTCCTGCTTCCTCCTCCTTACTCTTCCTCCTCGCTGCCGCTGCGTCCTCATCCTGCCACCACTGCAATGTCCTTCTCCACACAGACAGAGCATTTCTTCCTGGAAGTGGGCTTGAATTCCCCACCTCCAGCAAGCTAATGCTCTGATTGGTTTATCCAGTGCTGTGTCATTGTCCTCCTCCTACTGCATCCTTGTTCTCCTCCTGCTGCCTCCTCGTTCTTCTCCACCTCCTGCTGCCTCTTTGTCTTCCTCCTGCTGTTCCTCCTCCTTCTGCTGCTCCTGCTTCCTCCTGCTCCTCCTGCTGCTCTTGCTTCTTCCTCCTCCTTTTTTTCTGCTGCTCCTTTTTTTTCCTCCTCCTCCTCCTGCTGCTTCTGCTTCCTCCTCCTCCTGCTGCTCCTGCTTCCTCCTCCTCCACCTCCCCCTCCTGCTGCTCCTGCTTCCTCCTCCAGCTGCTGCTCCTGCTTCTTCCTCCTCCTCCTGCTGCTCCTGCTTTCTCCCCCTCCTCCTGCTACTTCTTCCTCCTGCTTATACTGCTTCCTCCACCTCCTACTGCTGCGCCTGCTTCCTCCTCCTCCTGTTGTGCCAGCTTCCTCCTCCTGCTGCCTCTTCCTGCTGTGCCCTCATTCTCGTTCTCCTCCTACTGCTTCTCCTGCCTTCTCCTGCTGCTGCTGCATCCTCGTTCTCGTCCTCCTCCGGCTGCTCCTGCTTCCTCCTCGTCCTCCTGCTGCCTCTTCCTGCTGTGCCCTCGTTCTCGTTTTTCTCCTACTGCTTCTCCTGCCTCCTCCTGCTGCATCCTCGTTCTCATCCTTCTCCTGCTGCTGCTCCTGCTGTGTCATTGTCCTCCTCCTGCTGCTGCTCCTGCTGCGTCCTTGTTCTCCTCCTGCTGCGTCCTTGTTCTCCTCCTGCTGCTGCTCCTGCTGCCTCCTCGTCCTCCTTCTCCTCCTGCTGCTCTTGCTTCTTCCTCCTCCTTTCTTTCTGCTGCTCCTTCTTTTTCCTCCTCCTCCTCCTGCTGCTTCTGCTTCCTCCTCCTCCACCTCCTCCCCCTGCTGCTCCTGCTTCCTCCTCCAGCTGCTGCTCCTGCTTCTACCTCCTCCTCCTGCTGCTCCTGCTTTCTCCCCCTCCTCCTGCTTATCCTGCTTCCTCCACCTCCTACTGCTGCGCCTGCTTCCTCCTCCTCCTGTTGTGCCAGCTTCCTCCTCCTGCTGCCTCTTCCTGCTGCGCCCTCATTCTCGTTTTTCTCCTACTGCTTCTCCTGCCTCCTCCTCCTGCTGCTGCTGCATCCTCGTTCTCGTCCTCCTCCTGCTGCTGCTCCTGCTGTGTCATCGTTCTCCTCCTGCTGCTGCTCCTGCTGCGTCCTTGTTCTCATCCTGCTGCTGCTGCTGCTCCTGCTGCCTCCTCGTCCTCCTTCTCCTCCTGCTGCCTCTTTGTCTTCCTCCTGCTCCTCCTCCTCCTCCTGTGCTTCTGCTTCCTCCTCCCCCTGCTGCTCCTGCTTCCTCCACCTCTTCCTCCTGCTGCTTCTGCTTCCTCCTCCAGTTGCTGCTGCTCCTACTTCTTCCTCCTCCTCTTGCTGCTCCTGCTTCCTCCTCCTCCTGCTGCTCTTGCTTCCTCCTCCTGCTTATCCTGCTTTCTCCTCCTCCTGCAGCTCCAGCTTCCGACTCCTGCTTATCCTGCTGCCCCTCCTCCTGCTGCCTCATCCTGCTGCGTCTTCATTCTCTTTCTCCTCCTGCTGCTGCATCCTTGTTCTCGTTTGCCTCCTGCTGCTGATGCTCCTGCTGTGTCATCGTCCTCCTCCTGCTGCTGCTGCTGCTCCTGCTCCATCCTCGTTCTCCTCCTGCTGCTGCTGCTACTGCTGCCTCCTCGTCCTCTTCCTCCTCCTGCTGCTCCTCCTCCACCTGCTGCTCTTGCATCTTTCTCCTTCTCCTCCTGCTTCTTCTGCTTCCTCCTGCTGCTCCTTCTTTGGGAGGGTAGCATAACATATGCCTTAGGGCTTGTGTCCCTAATCTTTTTAGACCATAGCAACCCCCCTGGTTCTAGTATTTATTGAAGATACCAGTGGCCACAGTCCAGGATCTGAGGGTATGTTTGTGCCATTCCCTGCTATAGATTCTTCATTGCTTACTATAAGAAACTGGTAAGTCCTTGGGAACATATCAGGGAGCCACTAAGAAAATGAAGTTGAAAAACTTCCACATCGTGGTTGATCAAGAATTTCTGCAACCTAAGGGCTACTTCACACGGGTGATAGGATTTTCGGCTGCAGCATGGCATGAACGAGAGACAGAAGAGACCAAGTTGTGGCTGCATCTTTCGTTTTGTTACCTGTTCAGATGGCCCGGGAGCAGCGCATATACGCCGCAGCCTGGAATACCGTCGGGTTGGGGGAGAGAGTCTAGCTCTGCTAGTGTGCTAAACTCTTGCCTCCTCTTCGCCCCTTGCTGGCTTCCAGCAATGGGAGGGGAGCTAATGGTTTGAATGAAGTTAATGTGCTAATCTCCCACCCCCTCCATTTGCCAGCCGCCGGCAAGGGGCGGAGAGGGGAGGGAAGTGGTAGGGAGTTTAGCAGAGATGCTGCTACATTCCCTCCCACCTCTCTTTTCCAGCAACTCTCATAGACTCCCATAGAAGTCCAGCCAGCATATTCTGTTTGGAAGATAGGTCCAGCGAAAAAGCTGCAGGCCGGAATGTGCTACGTATGCGCAATCTTTTCAGGCCAGCTGATTTTGCATATCGGAAAATAGCCCATCTGAACGGATGCATTGGAATCCAATGCATCATACTGCTACAATTAAACGCTAGTGTGAAGGCAGCCTAATATGGTGAAGCATATGAGGACTGGGGGTGGAAATGGGAGTGAATATGGGGACTGGTTCCTATAAAATTTAGGCCAACATCGGAAACTGTTGGACATCATGTGGTTCACAGGCGAAGTGTAATTCCATCTGTGAAGCCATATGAATAGGCAAAACACATGGATTTGAGTCATAAGCTATGAAAAACCACTGGTGTATGGTGTGCATTGTCCTTCTGATGCATTTTCAGCTCTACCTTCTTCAATGAGACCATCAAACATCAAACTTTACCTGACAATATTCACAGAATTTGTGAACCAGCTGGATGATGAGGAGCTGCTGAATGGTGACTTCCAGCAAGACACGGCAACTTGTTCTACGTTTAACCGTGATGGTAACTTGTGCTTTCGTTGGTAACAGGATCATCTTGAAGGGTCTGTGGCCACTAAGATTACTGGATGTTACACAGGCAACCTTTTTTTCTGTGAGGTTACTTAAAGAGTAAAGTGTTCGCCAACATACCCAGCACCATTGTGGCACTTAAACATAACATTAGATGTGAAATTGCTACAATTTCCTTTTCATTTCAGCAAGTTGTTCACTTAGCAAGCGGAGTATGTTACGTCTCACAGTTTGCATGGATTAGTCAAAAGATCAATTAAGCATAAAATAGTAATTTCTCCCAGTTGTGTTTTATGTTTGGATGGATAAACCTTTCTGAAATAGGAACAGTAATCAGAATTATACATATATAGAAATCGAAATATTTTAGATAGCTTTTTTCCCTTCTTCTCCAAATTCAGAGGCATATTGAATATGAGGCAGTTTTAACGCCCTGTTCGGTCCAGTGCAAAGGTGTCATGATTACAATGTACTACCAACGTCAATTTTATGATTATACTGTATAAGATGCATATGTATTATACTGTATAATATACTGATAATAAGATGCACATGCTTTTGACTGTGCACGGAAAAAAACGCTTAAAAAAACGCTAAAAAACTGAGGCAAAATGCTAATTTTTAGCATTTTGCCTCACTAAAAACGCAATAAAAGTGATCAAAAAAGCCATATTTACCCCAAAATGGTACCAGTGAAAACTACAGCTTGTCTCGCAAAAAATAAGCCCTCATAGAGCGCCGTACATCAAAAAATAAAAAAGTTACAGGACTTTGAATGCAGCAATTTAGAATAGAAAAAAGATTTCCAAAAAAAAGGGGTTTTATTGCAGAAAAGTGGGAAAACCAAAAAAAATGTAAGAATTTTGGTATCGTTGTAACCGTACCGGTCCGCAGAAAAAATGGAATGTCTCATTTATGCTGCATGATTAACGCTGTAAAAAAAAAAAATCTATGGCAGAATGGATGCGTTTTCTCTCCCTACTATCATAAAAAAAAAAAAAAAAAGTTTTACAATATAGTCTATGTACCCAAAAGTGGCACCGATAAAAACTACAGTTCGCCACGCAAAAAACAAGCCCTCATACAGCCGCGTCGACGGAAAAATAAAAAAGTTATGACTTTTGATAAACGGAGAAGAAAATCCGCCAAAAATTGTTGCGTCCTTAAGCCCAAAATAGGCCATGTCATGAAGGGGTTAATGCACTACAAATACTAGTGCTATACTGCGTCCAAATAGTGATATACAGTTTTTCAGCAATAACTACCATATAATTTCCAAATAGCATCATACTAACTTTCTAGCCTATACAGTACGGTCTGCAAGTAATATCCTGTTATACTATCCAAATAATGCTATATAATATTAAAACAATACTGCTTCTTGCAGCGGTTCCATACACATTCCAGTCTATACGTAACTGCATTACAGGTAGCACAGCACATATCAAGAACTTTATAACCTCAATTTTTGCTTTTAAAATTTGGGTGATTTGGGGAAAAGTTCAAGTCTGCAGTTAATTCAATTCCACGACTCAATTTTTGAGATCTTCTATATGAAGGAACCTATATGAATAAAGTATGGGTAAAATGCTGTAAATAGTAACACAGCAGAGTACAGTTATATATGATTATTCTTCATTGGAAATTAGCTATTTATGTCTTTTGCTTATAAGGGGATTGCTAGTGGGAGATATGTTATAATTAGAGATGAGCGAACGCGTTCGTCCGAGCTTGATATTCGTGCGAATATTAGGGTGTTCGGGATGTTCGTTATTCGTAACGAACACCATGCGGTGTTCTGGTTACTTTCACTTCCTTCCCTGAGACGTTAGCGCGCTTTTCTGGCCAATTGAAAGACAGGGAAGGCATTACAACTTCCCCCTGCAACGTTTAAGCCCTATACCACCCCCCTGCTGTGAGTGGCTGGCGAGATCAGGTGTTCGCCTAATATAAAAGTCGGCCCCTCCCGCGGCTCGCCTCAGATGCGGTGTGAGTTAGATGAGGGACAGTGCTGTTTATACCGGAGCTGCTGTAGGGAAAGAATTGGTAGTTAGTGTAGGCTTCAAGACCCCCCAAAGGTCCTTATTAGGGCCACTGATAGCTGTGTGTTGGCTGCTGTTAGCAGTGGGATTTTTTTTTCTTCTCAAAATCGGCTCTGCAGAGCGTTGCACCCGGCATTAGGGACAGAAGTGCTGCATAGGCAGGGAGAGTGTTAGGAGTGAGTGTAGCCTTCAAGAACCTCAACGGTCCTTTCTAGGGCCATATTTATCCGTGTGCAGTACTGTCCAGGCTGCTGTTAGCTGTGCTGCATTTTTTTTGGGCTTCTCAAAATCGCCTCTGCAGAGCATTCCACCCTCCATTGATACTGCAGGGAAAGAATTGTATAGGCAGGGCCACAACACAGTTATTATTCATAGAATATACGCAGTGCTGCCTTTTGGTGGAAAAACAAGTGGAAACAAATCTATTTGTCCAGCCTGTGTCCGTCCTTACGGGCGGTGGACACGTGTGAGCTGCGTGAAAAACATTGCTAAATCATACGCACCCAGCTACGCTTTACTGCTGGCTTCGCCATTTGCTTTCCTTAATTGGGAAAAAAAATACCTGCTCTGCCAGAGTTATAATAACTCTGCTACCCTCACGTTCTGTGACACATAAGCAGGGACACAGCACAGTTATTAAACTTCTCATGTTCATTGAATATACGCAGTGCTGCCTTTTGGTGGGAAAAAACTGAAAACAAATCTATTTGTCCAGCCTCTGTCCGTCCTTACGCCTGTGGACACGTGTGAGCTGCGTGAAAAACATTGCTAAATCATACGCAGCCAGCTACGCTTTACTGCTGGCTTCGCCATTTGCTTTCCTTAATTGGGAAAAAAAATACCTGCTCTGCCAGAGTTATAATAACTCTGCTACCCTCACGTTCTGTGACACATAAGCAGGGACACAGCACAGTTATTACACTTCTCATGTTCATTGAATATACGCAGTGCTGCCTTTTGGTGGGAAAAAACTGAAAACAAATCTATTTGTCCAGCCTCTGTCCGTCCTAACGCCTGTGGACACGTGTGAGCTGCGTGAAAAACATTGCTAAATCATACGCAGCCAGCTACGCTTTACTGCTGGCTTCGCCATTTGCTTTCCTTAATTGGGAAAAAAAATACCTGCTCTGCCAGAGTTATAATAACTCTGCTACCCTCACGTTCTGTGACACATAAGCAGGGACACAGCACAGTTATTACACTTCTCATGTTCATTGAATATACGCAGTGCTGCCTTTTGGTGGGAAAAAACTGAAAACAAATCTATTTGTCCAGCCTCTGTCCGTCCTAACGCCTGTGGACACGTGTGAGCTGCGTGAAAAACATTGCTAAATCATACGCAGCCAGCTACGCTTTACTGCTGGCTTCGCCATTTGCTTTCCTTAATTGGGAAAAAAAATACCTGCTCTGCCAGAGTTATAATAACTCTGCTACCCTCACGTTCTGTGACACATAAGCAGGGACACAGCACAGTTATTAAACTTAGATTATTCATTCACTAGAGGCAGTGGGGCCTTTCGTTTTCCCAAAAGGGCAAAAATTATATTTGGCCTGCAGTCTTGCGCCAATTTATTTCCTGCCTGTGAAATCAAATCACTGGTAATACAGCATGCTGAGGGGTAGGGGTAGGCCTAGAGGACGTGGACGCGGCCGAGGACGCGGAGGGCCAAGTCAGGGTGTGGGCACAGGCCAAGCTCCTGATCCAGGTGTGTCGCAGCCGACTGCTGCGCGATTAGGAGAGAGGCACGTTTCTGGCGTCCCCACATTCATCGCCCAATTAATGGGTCCACGCGGGAGACCTTTATTAGAAAATGAGCAGTGTGAGCAGGTCCTGTCCTGGATGGCAGAAAGTGCTTCGAGCAACCTATCGTCCAGCCACAGTTCTGCGCCGTCCACTGCTGCAAATCCGAATCCTCTGTCTGCTGCTCCTCCTTCCTCCCAGCCTCCTCACTCCACTACAATGACACCTGCTCAGGAGCGGGAACACTCCCAGGAACTGTTCTCGGGCCCCTGCTCAGATTGGGCAGCAGCGGTTCCTCTCCCACCAGAGGAGTTTATAGTCACTGATGCCCAACCATTCGAAAGTTCCCGGGGTCCGGGGGATGAGGCTGGGGACTTCCGCCAACTGTCTCAACAACTTTCTGTGGGTGAGGAGGACGATGACGATCATACACAGTTGTCTTGCAGTGAGGTAGTAGTAAGGGCAGTAAGTCCGAGGGAGCAGCGCACAGAGGATTCGGAGGAAGAGCAGCAGGACGATGAGGTGACTGACCCCACCTGGTGTGCAACGCTTACTCAGGAGGACAGGTCTTCAGAGGGGGAGTCAAGGGCATCAGCAGGGCAGGTTGCAAGAGGCAGTGCAGTGGCCAGGGCCAGGGGTAGAGGCAGGGCCAGACCGAATAATCCACCAAGTGTTTCCCAAAGCGCCCCCTCGCGCCATGCCACCCTGCAGAGGCCGAGGTGCTCTAAGGTCTGGCAGTTTTTCACAGAGACGCCTGACGACCGACGAACAGTGGTGTGCAACCTTTGTTGCGCAAAGCTCAGCAGGGGAGCCAACACCAACAGCCTCACCACCACCACCATGCGCAGGCATATGATGGCCAAGCACCCCACAAGGTGGGACGAAGGCCGTTCACCGCCTCCGGTTTGCACCCCTGCCTCTCCCCCTGTGCCCCAACCTGCCACTGAGATGCAACCCCCCTCTCAGGACACAGGCACGACCGTCTCCTGGCCTGCACCCACACCCTCACCTCCGCTGTCCTCGGCCCCATCCACCAATGTCTCGCACCGCACAGTCCAGCCGTCGCTAGCGCAACTGTTGGAGCGCAAGCGCAAGTATGCCGCCACGCACCCGCACGCTCAAACGTTAACCGTCCGCATCGCAAAATTCATCAGCCTTGAGATGCTGCCGTATAGGGTTGTGGAAACGGAGTCCTTCAAAAGTATCATGGAGGCGGCGGCCCCGCGCTACTCAGTTCCCAGTCGCCACTACTTTTCCCGATGTGCCGTCCCAGCCCTGCACGACCACGTCTCCCGCAACATTGTACGCGCCCTCACCAACGCGGTTACTGCCACGGTCCACTTAACTACGGACACGTGGACAAGCACAGGCGGGCAGGGCCACTACATCTCCCTGACGGCACATTGGGTGAATTTAGTGGAGGCTGGGACAGAGTCAGAGCCTGGGACCGCTCACGTCCTACCCACCCCCAGAATTGCGGGCCCCAGCTCGGTGGTGGTATCTGCGGAGGTGTATGCTTCCTCCACTAAAGCACCCTCCTCCTCCTCCTCCTCCTCCTCTGTCTCGCAATCAAGATGTGTTAGCAGCAGAATGTCGCCAGCAGTCGGTGTCGCGCGGTGTGGCAGCACAGCGGTGGGCAAGCGTCAGCAGGCCGTGCTGAAACTACTCAGCTTAGGCGATAAGAGGCACACGGCCCACGAACTGCTGCAGGGTCTGACACAGCAGACCGACCGCTGGCTTGCGCCGCTGAGCCTCCAACCGGGCATGGTCGTGTGTGACAACGGCCGTAACCTGGTGGCGGCTCTGCAGCTTGGCAGCCTCACGCACGTGCCATGCCTGGCCCACGTCTTTAATTTGGTGGTTCAGCGGTTTCTGAAAAGCTACCCACGCTTGTCAGACCTGCTCGTAAAGGCGCGCCGGCTCTGCGCACATTTCCGCAAGTCCCACACGGACGCTGCCACCCTGCGCACCCTGCAACATCACTTTAAGCTGCCAGTGCACCGACTGCTGTGCGACGTGCCCACACGGTGGAACTCTACGCTCCACATGTTGGCCAGGCTCTATGAACAACGTAGAGCTATAGTCGAATACCAACTCCAACATGGGCGGCGCAGTGGGAGTCAGCCTCCTCAATTCCTTTCAGAAGAGTGGGCCTGGTTGGCAGACATCTGCCATGTCCTTGGTAATTTTGAGGAGTCTACCCAGGTGGTGAGCGGCGATGCTACAATCATTAGCGTCACCATTCCTCTGCTATGCATCTTGAGACATTCCCTGCAAACCATAAAGGCAGCTGCTTTGCGCTCGGAAACGGGGGCGGGGGAAGACAGTATGCCGCTGGATAGTCAGGGCACCCTCCTGTCTATTTCTCAGCGCGTACAGGAGGAGGAGGAGGAGCATGAGGAGGATGAGGAGGAGGGGGAAGAGACAGCTTGGCCCGCTGCTGACGGTACACCGGCTGATTGCCTGTCATCCTTTCAGCGTGTATGGCCTGAGGAGGAGGAGGAGGAGGAGGAGGAGGAGGATCCTGAAAGTGATCTTCCTAGTGAGGACAGCCATGTGTTGCGTACTGGTACCCTGGCACACATGGCTGACTTCATGTTAGGATGCCTTTCTCGTGACCCTCGCGTTGCACGCATTCTGGCCACGACGGATTACTGGGTGTACACACTGCTCGATCCACGGTATAAGGAGAACCTGCCCACTCTGATTCCCGAAGAGGAAAGGGGTTCGAGAGTGTTGCTATACCACAGGACCCTTGCGGACAAGCTGATGGTAAAATTCCCAGCCGACAGCGCTAGTGGCAGAAGGCGCAGTTCCGAGGGCCATGTTGCAGGGGATGTGCGTAGATCGAGCAGCATGTACATCCCAGGCAGTGCAACAGTCTTTAAGGGCCTGGCCAGCTTTATGGCTCCCCACCAAGACTGTGTCACCGCTCCCCAGTCACGGCTGAGTCGGCGGGAGCACTGCAAAAGGATGGTGAGGGAGTACGTAGCGGATCGCACGACCATCCTTGGTGACGCCTCTGCCCCCTACAACTACTGGGTGTCGAAGCTGGACACGTGGCCTGAACTAGCCCTGTATGCCCTTGAGGTGCTTGCTTGTCCTGCGGCTAGCGTCTTGTCGGAAAGGGTGTTTAGTGCGGCTGGGGGAATCATCACAGATAAGCGTAGCCGCTTGTCAACCGACAGTGCCGACAGGCTAACACTCATCAAGATGAACAAAGGCTGGATTTCCCCAGACTTCTGTTCTCCACCAGCGGACAGCAGCGATACCTAAGCAATACGTAGGCTGCACCCGCGGATGGAAGCTACGTTCTCTCTCACCATCCAAAACGGGGACATTTCTGCTTCATCAATCTGTGTCTAATATTCCTCCTCCTCCTCCTCCTGCTCCTCCTCCTGAAACCTCACGTAATCACGCTGAACGGGCAATTTTTCTTAGGGCCACAAGGCTCACTCAAATAATTTTTCAGAACAATTTTTATAAGTTTCAATTAGCTTAAAAGCGTTGGAACTTTAACTTGAACCAATTTTTCGTTACACTGGGCTGCCTCCAGGCCTAGTTACCACTTAAGCCACATTAACCAAAGCGATTCACCTGCCATCTTGGTTGGGCATGGCCAATTTTTACTGAGGTACATTAGTACTGTTGGTACACCAATTTTTTGGGGCCCTCACCTACAGTGTAATCATAGTAATTTCTATGTTCTTCGCCTGCACTCATGGTACAGAAAGGTGTGTGGGGTTGGCCTACACTTTAGCTACATAAATGTCACTTGTGCCTTGGCTATACTAAGGCTACTGAAATGGAACTAAGACTGCGCTCCCGCTATACTGCTGCTTCAGAATTGTTACTGGGGCCTGTCTTGAGTGCTACTATTGCTTACATGGAACGAAGACTGCGCTCCCGCTATACTGCTGCTTCAGAATTGTTACTGGGGCCTGTCTTGAGTGCTACTATTGCTTACATGGAACGAAGACTGCGCTCCCGCTATACTGCTGCTTCAGAATTGTTACTGGGGCCTGTCTTGAGTGCTACTATTGCTTACATGGAACGAAGACTGCGCTCCCGCTATACTGCTGCTTCAGAATTGTTACTGGGGCCTGTCTTGAGTGCTACTATTGCTTACATGGAACGAAGACTGCGCTCCCGCTATACTGCTGCTTCAGAATTGTTACTGGGGCCTGTCTTGAGTGCTACTATTGCTTACATGGAACGAAGACTGCGCTCCCGCTATACTGCTGCTTCAGAATTGTTACTGGGGCCTGTCTTGAGTGCTACTATTGCTTACATGGAACGAAGACTGCGCTCCCGCTATACTGCTGCTTCAGAATTGTTACTGGGGCCTGTCTTGAGTGCTACTATTGCTTACATGGAACGGACACGTGGAGAGGACACGTAGTGCCTCAAAAACATCCCCCTCCTCCTCCAACAGGGAAAACATTGTTGGCAAATGCCTTTGCATTGGTTCGTCTGGTGGCAGTCCAAGAATTTCACCTTTACCGACACTACAAGAGAGCCCCCCCACCACCCCCCCGCCACGGCCCACTTAATCCTGGCCACATTCCGAAAACCAACAAAATACAACCGTGGTACTAGGTCCGCAGTCACCACCACATTACCACCAACGCGGTTACTGTTAAGGTGCATATAACCACGGACACGTGGAGAGGACACGTAGTGCCTCAAAAACATCCCCCTCCTCCTCCAACAGGGAAAACATTGTTGGCAAATGCCTTTGCATTGGTTCGTCTGGTGGCAGTCCAAGAATTTCACCTTTACCGACACTACAAGAGAGCCCCCCCACCATCCCCCCGCCACGGCCCACTTAATCCTGGCCACATTCCGAAAACCAACAAAATACAACCGTGGTACTAGGTCCGCAGTCACCACCACATTACCACCAACGCGGTTACTGTTAAGGTGCATATAACCAGTCTGACTGGGGCATGCAGACACCTTGACAGAATGAATAGTGTGTGGCACATAGGTTCCCCATTGCTATGCCCACGTGTGCAGCTCCTGATGGCGGTGGCACAGGATTGTATTTCTCATTGCTTCTGTACAGCATTGTGGGCTATCGCCCCGCCCCTATTAAAGAGGGTCGCTACCTAGCCGTGCCAACCGTGTGCAGTGTGTGCCTGCGGTCCCTCGTCGTGGCAGACGCACTTCTAAATAGACATGAGGGTGGTGTGGCATGAGGGCAGCTGAAGGCTGCGCAGGGACAGTTTGGTGTGCGCTGTGGGGGGGAGGGGGTGCGGTTGGGCAGCATGTAACTCAGGAGAAGTGGCAGTGGAGTGTCATGCAGGCGGTGATTGTGCTTTGTTGGAGGTAGTGTGGTGCTTAGCAAAGGTATGCCATGCTAATGAGGGCTTTTCAGAAGTAAAAGTTGTTGGGGGGGGGGGGGCACTCTTGCCGCTATTGTGGCTTAATAGTGGGACCTGTGAACTTGAGATGCAGCCCAACATGTAGCCCCTCGCCTGCCCTATCCGTCACTGTGTCATTCCCATCACTTTCCTGAATTGCCCAGATTTTCACACATGAAAACCTTAGCGAGCATCGGCGAAATACAAAAATGTTCTGGTCGCCCATTGACTTCAATGGGGTTCGTTGTTCGAAACGAACCCTCGAGCATCACGGGAAGTTCGTTCCGAATAACGAACACCCGAACATTTTGGTGTTCGCTCATCTCTAGTTATAATGTATTTGACTTCTACATTAATTGTGAACAAATGACTGTCTTTTTCTATTACTTACGATCTTCTATGTAGCTATATAAAAGCTGCAGCACTGCCATCTAGTGTTAAATAATGATATGACAAGTAATAGTAGTTCTATCCTTTTATTTATGACCTGAGTACTATTCTGCTATCTTTGGAGGGCCTTGTTTCTATGGTGTACACACTGCAGCAAAAATGACATGATAACTTTGTTCTATGGCTCGGTATGATTACTACGATACCAAATTTATATAGTCGTTTTTTTTTTTTTGCTGTACTACTTGTAAGATATAAAATATATCTGACGAAAAAATACAATTGTTTTCTGCCGCCATCTTCTGACAGCCATAACTTTTTTGTTGACATAATTATGTGAGGTCTCATTTTTCACAGTTCATCCTGTAGTTTCTATTGCCACTACTTTGGAGTACATATGACTTTTAGAACGCTTTTTATTATACCGTGTTTCCCCGAAAATAAGGCACCCCCTGAAATTTGCAGAAGTCCCAAATATAAGGCGCCCCCGATAGTAAGGCATAGTAAAGTGTGCAGGCAAGTCAAGAGGCCTGTCCCCTGCTGCCATCCCCGTTGTCTCCTACCTCCAGATGTATAGGTAGATCTGTAGATAGTCTGCTGTTATCCTGTCCCTGTTGTGCTGTACGAGTGTACTGTTGTGAGCTCCCCTTGTGGGCTGGAAAAGTCCATACTGTACGTTCTGTTCCTGCTGTATATGTCTGCTGTGATGAGTTCCCCCTGGTGGCCGGAAGCTGCAATACCATCTCTGCTTACAAGTGCTACAGGAACTTCTGTCTGCAGACAGGTACGTTACTTTACAGCCCTTATTTTTTTATGGCTCTGTGTGTGTCAGGCAGCCTGTGTGTGATTCTTAAGGCTGGGTTCTCACAGAGCGTATTTCCAGCGGAAATCTCGCAGTTTGGCCACAGCGATAAACAGCGAGATTTCCGCCGGGAAAGCGCTGCTTCAAAACCCACGGCACTCAGCCGCTTGTTTTGAAGTGACCTGGCTGCACGCTTTTCCGTTTCTGTGGCCGGTGAATCCGCACTACAACACCGGCTTCTCCCAGCTTTGCCGTGACAGATTTGCTGTCCCATGTGGACGAGATTTCTGAGAAATTTCGTCCACAAAGCTGGCCAATTGAGGGATTAGCGGCCACAGACGGATTTGCCGCGGCAAAATAAGACACCCCCTGAAAATAAGACATAGCGCATATTTGGGAGCAAAAATTAATATAAGACGCGTCTTATTTTTGGGGAAACAGGGTATTGTTTCTTGGAGACGGGGTAACCAAAAAAGCCGAATCCCGACATGTATTTTTTTTTCCGGACGACATTCACTGTCCGGGATAAATAATGCGTTAGTTTCATAGAACATGTCACATGGGTTTATGAAGCATAGTGTCTCACTCTGAAGCCCACAATAAGGGTGCCCCGAAACTGATAGTCACCCCATTGGAAGACATAAAATCTGGTGCCTTTTCTCGTTTAAAATCCAAAGAAATGTATTGGATTTACAGGTTAAATACCTTAGTATCTAATGGTTTGAATGAAGTTCTGGAAAAACTGGCTATAGAAACACCTGATATTTTTACGTTATCATAGTTTTAAATGATAATTATGTACTGAAAGTTCCATTTTTTTATTGCATTTCATCTCAATGATTTTACATATCAAATTTTATGAAGTCTTTATATTATCTATACATCAAAATTCTCCTTTATCTTTTCATTGCATTTTAATGTAGCTAAACATCAAAAGACCTCTGTATACAATATAGACAATATGGGACCCCAAATTATCTTTGGTAACTAGACAAAGTACAACAAGGGAGATCTCGCTCTCCTTTGGACTTTCCACTAGTTCTCAGTGTAACAATCAAGTTTCTGCAATCTCTGTTTTTTTCCCCGATTCAACGTCCACTGCAGATTTGTGAAAGAATGCCGGTTCTCTTGGCGTACCAGCGCCATTTTTAAACTATTTAAACCTCTCCAACATTCTGGTCCTTTACATTGGAAAGTACAGACCAGAAGGTAAGATATGTATAAGCTAAAATTCATATGATGGTGATGACTTTATACCCGGTGGGCTGCTTTAAACGTTTTTTTATTATGCTGCACCATGTCATTGTATGTCTCTCATTTGCTCCAAGATAGTTATTATCATACATCTTTCCCATGCCATACTTCTATATTTAAATCATATGATACTGAAGTCTATCCTGGCGTGCTTGCTCTAAAAAGATTCATTTTAATCTCATACTACACTATGTCCTTTTATGCCCCATACTGGCCCCAGGATATTTATAATAATAATAATAATAATCTTTATTTGTATAGCGCCAACTTATTCCGCAGCGCTTTCAGGCATGGATAAATGCAAAACAATACAACAATTACAATATAAGGTACATTGGGTTAGACACAAATGGGTTGAGGGTGGTACAGGAGGTGCAGGGGGTGGGGAACACAGGCAATAGGGGATTTCATGTACAGATCATTTATCAGAAGGCAAACAGGGTGGAGCACCATGGGGAGGGGCGAGGGACTAGGTCAGGAGATTTGGTATGCTTCCCTGAAGAGGTGCGTTTTTAAGGCACGTCTGAAATTTCGTGCATCGGGAATTGTCCGGATGCCTTGGGGTAGAGCGTTCCAGAGGATGGGTGCTGCTCTGGTGAAGTCCTGTAGGCGAGCATGAGAGGTTCATATTACAGGGGTGTTTAGTCTGAGTGTGTTAGCCGATCGGAGTGAGCGGGCTGGGTGGTGTACTGACAGTAGGGAGGCGATGTATGGTGGCGCAGCACCATGCAGAGCTTTGTGAGTGAGGTAGAGGAGTTTAAATTTCATTCTGCAGTGGATGGGCAGCCAATACATGTTATTGCATGTCTCACCACTTTATTTTATATATGTCTTGTTATGCCTCATATTTAACTAAATGTATCTGATGTATTCACATATTCCTATTAACCGGAAGTCTCTCATATGATTATACTTGCCTTCTTCATATGTACTATTAATCAGATCAATGTATGGACTGGATCCCATATAATTATATGTTTTTCCTTTTCTTTCCCCCCTCCCTTCTCTACTTATCTGTCTCTTTTTATGCTATATATATAGATGTGTGCACGATAAGGGGGCAGGTTTAGGCCTGAAATGCGTTGCACCATGCATATCCACACCTGACGTATGGGTCTGACCTTTATATTTTTTGTTTTTTGTTGAAATAATTAAAAAAATACATTTTTTGGGCCATTCTTTGCCGGATTGTTCTGCTCCATTTATAACAATAATAGAACCCTTACAAGTGCAGAGAATTCCTTTTTTTCCATACTCCATTTCCACTGCATTTTACCCACATCTTCCAGGTGTAGGGTCTTTGAAGTCTCTAGCTGCACTCCAACCATTGGATGTCTTACGGGATGTAAGGTACTCAGAAGCATCACAGCGGATGGGGATTCTGGTGCTAACGGGTAGGGTCTCTTATCAGGGTCTTCTCCACGGGTGCCAGGTAAGTTCCCTTCCCTATACTCACATGCTTGAAATTGATTCTGCGGATATTTGTCCATTCCGACTCAGACGCTGTCCCTAACCATATATTAGTTCGATAGAATGCACTTTTATGGGCGTAATGATATCAAATATGTTGTTTTTTTTTTATTTAGTTTTTTTTTAATTATAAATCTGGGAAAATGGGTTTTTTAACTTCCACGTCCTTTTATTTTTTTTATAATAGAACTTTTTAAAACGGATTTTTACATTTAGAACCCATAACTTGCGATGGTTTGTTCACTCCTGCAGTACCTTATACCACGATCTGACAGGCAGTCTATTAATCCACAGGCATGGATTCTTATTGCACATGGATTCCATACATAGAGAGCATGTAGTGAAGGATATATGAGAAACTCATCAATTTTACTCACATGATTGTGGTGGGCTTCAATTGGGGATCTGGACTCCCTACCACCATTACTCTTCCTGGATAACGTTTTTCTATAACTAAGATTTCCTTCTCAACTTCCTTAGCTCTATAAAGTACATTCTAGTTCGAAACATTGCAATATGATTTCCACATATTCTCACTGCCATTATCATCATTTGTTTATGCTCAATGAAGTAGACATTTTTAATATATATGATAGAACCCTAAGGACCTTTAAGTAAATACTTTGAATATTGATATACAGTATATTTGCAGAAAATGATCAGGCACTAGCGATGTCAGCGTGAGTTGAAGAAGAACTTTATTCAAGTGCTAATTCAGCAATAACGTGTTTCAGGAATCGCTTCAATTTACAAAACATGTTGATCTCACTGATGTGAGTGGTGACAATCTGTGTATGGCTCTCTATGAACAACATGAAATAAATAAAATATTGGGTAGATCAGTGCAAAAGAGACACAGCAAGAATGTCATTGTAAGGTTCCTTGGTTTAGTAGTCTGCAATGTTCTCATGGTTTGGGTTCAGATCACCATTTTTATCTGCATGTACTGTACATTATTGAGTCGGAGCCGGACACTGTAAATCCCTGATTCCAGGCAAGGTCACTTTCCCGTCCTTGTAAATATCGTCGGCAGTTCCTTGGTTGAGTTTCTTAATGATTTTTTTCTCATATATAAGTGGATGGTAGTCACCGTATCTACAAGCTGTGTCAAAGTATCGACTGTAATAATGACACTGGTCTGTTTGACGTGAAGATGGCAGAAATTCATACACATTGACTTCATCACAAATATTCATCATCAACATGATCCCTGTGCAAAAAAATAAGGAATAGTCACCATAAGAAGGTTGTCATATGTATATTACAATAAATGGTATTTCTACTGCGAATGGACAATATAAAAGGATGAATTTAGAACCAAGGGCAATTTTGGCAACATAATTAAGGAGAATTGTAAGGGGTCATGTATCATGGGCACAGAAGGGCTTTATAGACTGAAATGCATAACAGACCTGGGAACCTTTAATAGGCTCCAGGCTGCCATGGCAATCTATTGGCATATTGCAATGGTTTATGGGGTGCAGGAGGGGGTCCTAACTAGAGATGAGCGAACGTACTCGGTAAGGCCGATTTCGCAATAGAGCACCGCAATTTTCGAATACTTCACTACTCGGGTGAAAAGTACTCGGGGGCGCTGTGGGGCGGGGTGTGGCGTGGTGGAGTGGGGGGTAGCAGCGCGGAACAGGTGGGAGCTCTCTCTCTCTCCCTCTCCCCCCCACTCCCCTCTGCAACCCCCCGCTCACCCACAGCGCCCCCGAGTACTTTTCACCCGAGTAGTGAAGTACTCGAAAATCGCGGTGCTCGATTGCGAAATCGGCCTTACCGAGTACATTCGCTCATCTCTAGGACTCCTAACCCCTGGCCAGCTACTTAAACTCTTGTGTTCAGCATTGGGCATGACATCTAAAAAGATAAACAGCAACGATCTGAGCAACCTCTGGTTATGGCTGTTGCAACCAGTTGTCGGCTACTGGGTATGGAGCAGGTTCAGCTCAGCTCCCAAGCCCCCTCTAACCTCTTGCCCTAGAGGGATGGCAATTTTGGAAAGAATAACAGTGGTGCAGGTTGGGGGACACCTGGGAAATAGTAGGCATTATACACCGGTATTTCCAATTGTTTTTCGAAAGGGAGTTTTATACGAAAATGCTTAACCTTATTGACTGGGACAATGTCCTGAAAAATAAGAGTGCAGACAATAAATAGGAAGTTTTTAAACCTCGCTTAAATACTCGCTGTGAGGAAGAAGAGGGTTAGGAATATACGAAAGCCACTGTGGCTCAATAACGATTTAAAGGGGGGCAATAAACAACAAAACAAAAGCATTTAAACTACTAAAACAAGAAGGCAATGAAGAAGCATTAAAAAGCTAGAAGACAAAAAAACTTATGCAAAAAGCAAATAAAAGCAGCAAATCTGGAAACAAAGACTCAATTGTCCTTCAACTGTATACATAGCAAAAAGATCAAAACTGAAAGTGTTGGCACTTTAAAAAGTAATAAGGGAAAAATAGTAGAGGGTGATGAGGAAGAAGACCATCTGTGAAATAGTTTTTTCTCCAGTGTATTCACTGAGGAAAATCAAATGTTCAGGTGAAATGCAGAGTAGTAAAATAAACTCTCCACTAAATGTCACCAGTTTAACCCAGGAAGAAGCGCAGAGCTGTCTTAAAATAGACAAATTGATGGCTCCTGATAGCATACACCTCCACTTTCAAAAGGAATTAAGTAATGTGATAGACAGACCATTGTTTCTGATATTTAAGGACTCTAGTAGCGGGGTTTATTCCACTTGATTGGCGCATAGCAAATATGGTGCCAATATTAAAAAAGCAGTCGAAAGACCCATTTAGACGGTACGAATGTTGGGCAAACGATACCCAACACTTGTCCCCGCACATACTTGCTCCTGTGCTGTTACACAGGAGCTAGTATCCCAGACTCACAGTGGGGCAGCTGCAGGAGATTTCTTTCCTCGCGCTCCCCCGCCCCTTTCCATTGACTTAACATAGCGGCCGTTCAATACTGAAGGCTGCTATTTACACTGAATAATGATCATTCAGCTCATCGTCCATCATTAATGAAGCATAAACAATGGATGATAAGCTGAACGCTGATCGCTCAGTGTAAATAGCAGCCGTCCAGTATTGAACGGCTGCCATGGTATGTCAATGGAGAGGGGGCGGGGAGTGTGAGAAGTGACATCTCCTGCAGCCTACCCGCCCCCCTGCTGGCCGCTCTCTGAGTGAGCCAGGGATACTAGCTCCCGTGCAACAACACAGGAGCGAGTGTATGTGGGGACGAGTGTCAGTCATTGTTTGCCTGACATTCATCCCGTCTAAATTGGCCATTACTTCTGTTGTGGGTAAAATGTTTACAGGGTTTCAAAGAGATGCTATTCTGGAGTTTTTCAAGTTAAATAACTATATATTTCCGTATCAGCATGGGTTTATCGGGGGTGATCAGCTTCTACTAAGAGGTACGTTCTAGACTGGACCGGGGAGAGTCATTGAATCTTGTATATCTTGATTCCTTCCAAATACTGTGCTGCATAAAAGGCTGGTATATAAAATTACGATGCTTGGTCTGGGTAAAATTCTGTGTAAGTGGGTAAGTAACTGAGAGAAAGCAAAGAGGACTTTTACTGGTACACACTCTGACTGAGTGAACGTCACTAGTTGGGTACCATAGGGGTTGGTACTGGGCCCCATTTTTAAAAATAATTTATTAACAACATAATGAAGGGATTATACAGTAAAATATCAATATCTACAGATTACAAAAGACTAATTAACACAAGAGATGAGAGAATGAGGTTGCAAATCTATCTGGATAAGCTGGAAGCTTGGGCAAAAAAGTAATAAAAGTAAGGTTATGCACATGGGAAGGGGAAATGCATTACACACTAAATAGTTCAGGAAGGGTATTGTTTCTTCTGAAGGAGAGCACCTAGAAGGTGTGAGGAGACTTATAAGGCCATTCATGCTCCTCTGGGTAATATACAAATGAAGGAGATAGAGCAATGTCTCTGCAGCGCCACCTATTGGAAGACAGCATTCCTGCACGTCACTACTAGACTCTTTAGATAAGCCTTATAACAATGTCTTGGCTTCTAGTGAGAGGCCTATAAATGTGGCTCAGGAAGGGTATTGTTTTTTCTTTAGGGAAAGCACCTAGAAGGTGAGTGAGGAGACATATAAGGCCATCCACACTCCTCTAGGAACTATGCAAATGGTTAAGAGTTATATCTCAGTCATTGTTATAAGAATTGTCTAAAGACTTTGACATTGACTTGCAAGAATGTTGCCTTCCAATAGCTGGCGCTGCAGAGGTATTGTTTCATTTTCCCTATCTACACTAAATAGGAAAACACTGTGCAAAACTGACATGAAAAACGATTTGCGGATTTTAATTTTAATAACTACAGCAACCAGTGTCAGACAGCTGCTACTAAAGCAAAGAGGATCATGGGGTACATCAAAATAGGTCTAGGGGCACTTGATGAGAACATTGATCTTCCCCTTTACAAGTCACTGGTCAGACCACACATAGAATATTGTGTACAATTTTGGGCTCCAGTACTCCAGAAGGAAATATTAGAGCTTGAGCGGGTATGAAGTTGGGCAGCTAAGTTAATAAACGTAATGAGCGGACTACAATACCCAGAGAGGTTATCAAAATTGGGATTATTTAGTTTAGAAAAAAGACATCTGAGGGGCGACCTAATAACTATGTATAAGTGTATCAGGGGACAATACAAATGTTTTCTTCATCCCCGCGGGAAATAAAGAATTCCCTGCTGCACCTGTCACAGATGTGACAGATGCATCAAAGTTCTTCATCTCCGCGGGAATAAAGGATTCCCTAGTGCAGCTGTCACAGATGACAGCTGCGGTAGAGGATCCAGCTGCCGACACCCCTTAATCGTTTTTCAGGGAACTGCACTGAAGTTCATTGAATGGCCGAGAGGTGCCTGTGATTGGCTGAGCGCCTCAGCCAATCAGAAGCAGCTCTTTCAGCAGGCAGGGATTTTAATTTCCCACCTGCTGAAAGAACTTCAGTGCATAGCCAGGAACAGCAGGGACAGGATGCGGCTGAGCCCCGGCAGCTGAAGAAAGGTGAGTATGATTTTTTTTTTTACACCAGTTTAGGTTGTTTTTCAGGGAAGGGTTTATATTTTCCCTAAAAAACATTTAAGGGATGCCAGCAGGTGGATCCTCTATTGCAGCTGTCATCTGCGACAGCTGCAGTGGGGAATTCTTTATTCCCCACGGGGATGAAGAACTCCTTTGCCGCATCTTTCACATCTGTGACAGGAGCAGCAGGGAATTCTTTATTCCCCACGGGGGATGAAGAAAAAATCTGCCGCATGTGGCAGATGTGTTCTTCATCCCCGCAGGGGACACAGCAGTATATATATATTTTATTTATTCATTTAATTCTTTTTTTTACACTTAAAGGGATAATTTTCAGAAGAGAACTTATATTTAAAGCTCTTCCCTGAAAAATCACTTCAGGGATGCTGGGAGACCATTGCCTTCAATGGAGCCGCTTTTAGCAGCTGCCGCTCCACTGAAGGCAATGCATGGACCTTCATACATGCGTGTTTTTGCATGTACATGGGTGCGCACCTATGTACGCATACGCACACGCTCGTGTGAATCCACCCTTACGCACTGTTACTAAGAGATTAATAACTTTATGGGAATTATATTTGGTTCTGCTACAGTGGTATTACTTGATATCTATTGTAGAGGTGCACTACAGACAATGGCCTGTACGGGGCAATAGACAGGCAGTCTGGTGCCTGAGACAAGGGGAAAACACCCACAGGTGTGGTCAGTACGTAGGATAAAGGTGTTCCCTCCTGCTACAGTCAGTGAAGTGGGCTGCAAGCCAGAGATAGGTCCAGTGAGAGGGACCTGGGCTGTGAGAGCCACAGATAGGTCCAGTGAGAGGGACCTGGGCTGTGAGAGCCAGAGATAGGCCCAGTGAGAGGGACCTGGGTTGTGAGAGCCAGAAATAGGTCCAGTGAGAGGGTCCTGGGCTGTGAGTGCCAGAGATAGGTCCAATGAGAGGGACCTGGGATTTGAGAGCCAGAGATAGGTCCAGTGAGAAGGACCTGGGCTGTGAGAGCCAGAGATAGGTCCAGTGAGAACGACCTGGGCTGTGAGAGCCAGAGATAGGTCCAGTGAGACGGACCAGGGCTTTGAGACCAAAGATAGGTCCAGTGAGAGGGACCTGGGCTGTGAGAGCCAGAGATAGGTCCAGTGAGAGGGACCTGGGCTGTGAGAGCCAGAGATAGGTCCAGTGAGAAGGACCTGGGCTGTGAGAGCCAGAGATAGGTCCAGTGAGAGGGACCTGGGCTGTGAGAGCCAGAGATAGGTCCAGTGAGAGGGACCTGGGCTGTGAGAGCCAGAGATAGGTCCAGTGAGAGGGACCTGGGCTGTGAGAGCCAGAGATAGGTCCAGTGAGAGGGACCTGGGCTGTGAGAGCCAGAGATAGGTCCAGTGAGAGGGACCTGGGCTGTGAGAGCCAGAGATAGGTCCAGTGAGAAGGACCTGGACTGTGAGAGCCAGAGATAGGTCCAGTGAGAGGGACCTGGGCTGTGAGAGCCAGAGCCAGATCTAGGGGGAGACCTGGACTGAAAGCAAGAGGTCTGGAGAGAGACCTGAACACTAAAGAGACTATTTGTGTGCCCCAGGAAGTTGGGTGAAACCTTTCTGAGGAAAACAGAGTGAGTCCTGAGCTAAAGACAACTGTATGAAGCCGCCCTGGAGAGTGGGTGAGAACCACAGTTGGACTGTTTGTTGAACTATATGAAACACTGAATTAAAAGGACATTTAAGTTTATTTGATAAAGTGCTGTGCTGAAGCAAGATGATATTGCTGTGAAGGTAAAAATAAATAGGAGTTTAACCCATTGGTGTCCACCTGTGATGTGAGCAAATGATCCCCGGGTTACTACCCTATATATGTATATAAATCATTTTTTGTGTGCATGTAGAATGGAGGGGAGAGCTTAAAGGGGTGTTCCAGTTGGAAGAAGTTATCTCTATCCATGGGATAGGGAATAATGAGCTTGATTGTTGGGTTATGACCTCTGGAACTCCCACCAATCCTAAGAATGCAGGTCCAGTCAATCCCCGAAAGGAGCAGAGTTTCATGCAGGTGCACCGCTGCTACATGCATTTCAATAACAGCTATGGAGCTTGTCAAATTTAAGCAGTTGTCAATCTGTGGTGCTGTGTTGAAATAAATGGAACGGTGGCTCGCTTACACAACCTCCGCTCCATTAATTTGGAAACCAATAAGACCTCCGTTCTCAGGATTGGTGGGGGTTCTAGAGTTCAGTCCCCCACTGATCAGCAAGTTATCCCATATACCATGAATAGGGATAACTTCTTACAACCTGAATACCCCTTTAAGCCTTCAGGCTTGTGTCTTTCATCTTTTTTTTAATATTCTCTGTTTGCTGAATTTTAGTGTTCCAACAAACATTCCAGCACAAAAGGGAAATATGGCGTGTGGGAAGATGACAAAAGCAACATAGGAAAAAATGGGGAGCGATAAAGGGGTTGCACTGTTGTATATCAGCATGATACATCTGATGCAGCAGATGCATGCTTAAGGACATAACATTGTGTAATCTATAACTGAGGAGTATCACAAGCTAAATATTCAACAAGTATTATGTGCATCATATTCTGCCTCAAACCAATCTGGGAGAACGTGGCACCCATAAAGCCCCAGCCCACCTGGTAAAAAGCTTTTTCAGCATCCAGTGCAAGCAGCATTAGGGGATACATCTTAATCAAGCATACTGGATGATAGCGAAGGTCTTCAAAAATATTGTCTCACACTTCTCTAAAAGGGATAAATCCTACCTGATCCAGTTGGACCGGGGCTTTGAGGAAGCAACCTGAGCGAACTGCCAATAGTTTTGGGAACAACTTTGCATCAGTGTTTATAAGGGAGATAAGTCTGTAGCTGGAACATAGTAAGGGGCCTTTACCTTTCTTTGGGATTACTGTAATATGTAGGAATGCTAATGGAAAGTGAAATGTGATTGTTCTCAGTAAGAGAAACCAAGTAATCGTGTAGATAGGATACCTTTTAATGGCTAACAAAAATACATGATGTTATTGCAAGCTTTCGGACCTCTCAGGATCCTTCCTTAGGCATAATGAAACAGATTTGGATGGGACATCTATAAATAGAAATGTTCACACATGAAAAGGCACAGAAATTGGAGACTGATTTGCACTTTTAACAATACCAGACAAGATGAGCAGAGAAGTAAATACTTAATCAGTCCACTGGCAAGGAATGTGACAGTTTTATGATCTCTACATGAAGGTGACAGGCCTGTATGTTATTTCTCCTTCAGCCCTGCACATAAGGAAGATTCAACAATAAATCTTCAGTGCCACCTATTGGATGGCAGCATTCCTTCAAATCAATGTATGACTTTATACCAAATCTTTAAAACAATGATTGGGAAAAGCATCCCTTTAGGGTGCCGCCGCCCCCTCGGGGTGCTTTTCCCAATCATTGTATTTAAAGATTTAGTAAAAAAGTCTGGAATAGCACCATAAGACAGGTGACTATTGATATACCCACCAAGTGTTCCTGATGATGCAGGATCTGGAATGATTAATTCTGGTGAGTTTTCTTGTATTATGTTCCACAGCTGCCAAAGTGTTCGTGGTTTCATGATATAAAATGGCTGCTCAGGGTTTGCCATTCTGTATTTCCTATATGGTTCGATAAAGTTGTATTCTGGATTCTTAAACCACTGAGGAGAACATTATATGATGTGATATAACATGATATAAATAGAATACACAGCAGATAAAAGATCAATAACCATACTTATTGATGTTAAATATCATTGGTTTGAAAGCTGCTTCTCAATATTTCAGCTCTTCATAAAAGTGAATAGTAAGAAATATGGACCTTTCTAAGCCAATCATTAAGCTTTAAGGCAGACTTTAGTTTAGTAAGTAAATAGGATAATGATGTACTGAAATAAAAGATATAACAGTTTGATAGAGCAAACATAATAAGGCTCCAAGCAGAGGCGTACCTTGAAGATTCTGGGCCCCAATGCAAAATCTGTAACAGGGCCCCCAAGTATAATGCTTTATTCAAACTACTAGGCTTATTATATGGAAAAGAGAGGCCTTATGGGCCCCCTAAGGCTCCTAAGCCCGGGTGCAACCGCATCCCCTATAGTTACACCCCTGGCTCCAAGGAACAGCTGTATAGCTTCCAATGATTACAGCACACAAGACAGTAGGTGTGCTGCTTGTTTTAAAAGCAATGTAAGACATTACAAGGACAAATTCTGCCAGGTAAACAGAACAGCCAAGCACAGACCAGCTCCAAGGAACAGCTGTAGAGTTCTCTGCTGGTATACAAGCTTTCACACCCAGCAGTAATATATCCTCTGTAGAATAACAACAGACCATGTGTTATATAGGCATATAAACATGATACAGCTTCTTTTCCTGGTCCCAACAGTATAATAGCTTTCACACCAGCAGCAATATATTCCCTCTATAGCATCCAACTGCGGACTGCGACCCTGCGTACCTGTCTTCTGTATTGCGGATGGCTGTGGCAAACTGCCTGAGGACATGCGCAGTACAGGTTTTTTTAAAATCTTTTTTTTTTCCTGCGCTGTCAATAGGCAATGACGCGGGTACCTGCGATCTATCCGTAATGTTAATTGCTGATGGGTGCCGTGGGTCAGACAGCTTTCATTGGTTTCAATAGAAGCCGTACGTGCAGAATCTTTACGAAAATAGAACATGCTACGATTTTTCCCCGAGTGCGTAGAGAAAAGCGAACGGTATTTGCTGTGGATCCACGGTGCGGACGCTGACCGCAGAATCCGCAATGCAAATACGTTCATGTGTCTCAGGCTTTACTGCCTTCTAGGACCTCTGTTATGCCAGCTGCCCTGATGGCTGAAGAACAAAATGTGGAACCCTCACCCAGCCACCAGGATTCTAATAGGGCTGCAACACTGTGCAGGAATGGCACACACTCGCCACTTCCTCCGACTGCCTAGCTCCTCTCCTTTCCTAATTAATCCTTCTGATCCCTCTTCAATCCTCTTACATATCACATGCTTTCTAAGTGCCAAAACCCCTGCTCCACCCTGTCACGGCCATTCTTACCCTACGCTGCACCAGTTCCGCCCCTCTCTAACAAGCTGGCGATTTCCACTGATTTTAGCATCCTGTGTTATGGAGAAACCCTTGTCTGTACACGACGTGCAGTCAGTGTTAGTAGCTTCAATGGGGTTTCTATAATAGGGACAGAAATGTGTCTCAGCGCATGATAATTTTACCTGATATGTATCAGCATCATACGGGGCCGGATCCCACAAGATCAATATTCCATCTTTGTACATAGGATTTTTCTGGAAATTCCCTTTCATAGAAACCTGTACCAAGAGAACAGCATGCCGATGAGACTTTATTACATGTAAGAAATCCTTCCAGGGAAGCAGAAGCAGCTTGTCTCCTGTAGATTTTATAACACTAAATCCCAGCTCAATCATCAGGTCAGTCTTATAACTAAGAAATTTAGTTTAATTTGCTGATCCTAAAGTATCAATATCATATAGTGCTGTATTAACATGGTACTGAGCTCACAACACTGAACATCCCTTGCTTGTTCAGTGTCTGTACAGAACATGAGTTGCATAGCTATCTGCATTCTTGGAAATGGTCTTTATACCTGTGCCGTGCAGCGAGGGGAAGGGGGTGCACATCATAAGCCAGGCCTACACAAACAGGCATACATGTGAGAACAGACGTTGTTGCCACACGTATGCGATTATTAAGCTAGCAGGGATACCCGGCGTTGCCCGGGATTAAAACATGAACAAAAGACACATTTAGGCCTCGGTCAGACGGGCGTTTTTTTGCGCGATTTGCGCATGCACATGAGATCCGCGCATATAGACCCAATGCTTCGCAATGGGTTCGGTCACATGTCCGCTTTTTATTCGGATGTGCGATAAATTATAGGACACAACGATTCGCAGAACGCGCCTCTCTGCATTCTGCGATTCCTTGTGTTCTATATATGCGCTCAACGGGGCCGGCGGCAGCAGCGCCGACCCCATTGAGAACATATACTATAAAGATCGTTCTCCTCTGCCACAGCTGTAACAGCTGTGGCAGAGAAGAACGATGTTCGCCCATTGAATTCAATGGAGCTGGCAATACAGCCGGCTCCATTGAAAGCAATGGGCTGCCGGCGAGCGCGGGATGAATTTTCGGGAATGGCTTAAAAATATAAGCTCTTCCCTGAAAACCATCCTAAAATGTGTAAAAAAAAAAAAAAGTATACTCACCTTTTCCCTGCAGACGGAGTTCAGCTGCGTCCGGCCAGCAGTTCTCCTGAACTCACAGCCCTCACCAATCAGAGGCAGCTCTCACTCACCCATTCATGAATTCATGAATGGGTGAGTGAGTGCTGCCTCTGATTGGCTGAGCGCAGGGACCAATCAGGGGCAGCTCTCAGAGGCTGAACTCCGTCTGCAGGAAAAAGTAAGCATTCAGAGCAAGGTTCAAATAACTTGGACTGACCAGTGCGGCTGTGTGTTCAAAACAAGGAAAAGTAGACTACGAAAAGTTAGAGCATTAAGGGAAAGGGACTTGTTTAGAGATGAGCGAACGTACTCGTTTCGAGTACTTACGCACCCGAGTACCGCCATTTTCGAGTACTTCAGTACTCGGGTGAAAAGATTCGGGGGGCGCCGGGGGGCGGGGAGAGGCGTGGCGGTGCGGGGGGTAGCAGCGGGGAAAAGGGGGGAGCCCTCTCTCTCCCCCTCTCCCCCCCCCCACTCCCCACTGCTACCCCCCATGCCGCCACGGCGCCCCCCGAATTTTTTCGCCCGAGTACGGAAGTACTCGGAAATCGCGGTATTCGGGCGAAAAAGGGGCGTGGCCGAGCACGTTCGCTCATCTCTAGACTTGTTATTTGTATAGCCCCAACTTATTCCGCAACGCTTTCAGGTAATTTATTTATTACCCCCTAGCAAGCTGGGTACTCATTTTACCAACCTCAGAAGGATGGAAGGATACAGTTCAAGTCAACCTTGAGCCGGCTACCTAAATAATGCAGGGATTGAACCTGCAACCTTCAAGTCGTGAGCGAAAGCTTAGCCTTAATACTCTGCACCACACGAGGTCCTTGTTGTTAAACAACTGAGAAAACTTCTGTTCAAAGAAACTGTTTTTGTGCATGTTACCGTATGCAATTTGCAAGCTACAGTTAAACTGTGTACCTCCGGTTTGGTACGGTGTTAGCCAGTAGAGTAAAGTGTGATTGTTCTCAGTGAGAGAAACCAAGTAATCTTGTATATATGATACCTTTTATTGGCTAACAAAAATGCATGATATTTTAGCAAGCAAGCTATCGGGGATATCTCGCCCCCTTCGTCAGGCTATTGAATGAAACTAGTTAGGATGGCACATAATTATAACATACAAATGCAGAGAGGGGGAGAACAAATTGCTATTAACCTAAATAAATGTTCACACACAGAAATTTGAGACTGTTTTTCACTCAAAACTTAAAACAACAGACAAACAGAACTAAGACATACATCGTAAATCAGTCCACTGAGCACAGGACAGTTTTAGGATGTGTCTTCTCTCTTTTTCAACCTGCACATGGAAGGAGATGCAGTACCACCTAGTGGATGGCAACATTATTACAAGTCAAGTTCTGAATTTTTATGAAGTTTTAAAGCAAATAATAAAAAAATTATGATTCGGAGGACATGACTCTTGATTTCCTTCAAACCTTTCATATTTTCCACTTATGCAAAAATCCTGGGCTGAGGTTCAAGCCATTCTTGAGGGTATCAAACATTACCATAAATTTGTACCCCAAAATGTTTCTGTGATGCTGCGACTTGAAACTGCCCTTCAGTATAATAACTCTCATCTGCTCTATGCGGTGTCTCTGACCACAAAAATGTTTTGCCACAGGTAGTTCGGTCTTTCCCGAGATCTCATCTCTCGGTTTTTGTCCTGTCTCCCCATTATAAAGACCCCCAACAGGACATTTACTGCACATGATCAGATACACAACACTGGACGTGGAACATGTAAATGTCCCTGGGATCTTGTAGTCCTGCTGTGTGTCGGGGACCCATATCCTGTCCACAGTTAGTATATATGAGCAGGTCTTGCAGCTCCTTACCTTACAGGGATAAGTTCCTATTTGTGAGTCAGATGGCAATACACTCCTGATTATACAGTTCCTCAAACTTGGAGGTTGCTTGTAACTCAGAAGGGGAGCGTCCTGGAATATGGAGCAGTCTCAGGCCTGTCAGACCTTAGATTAGTCATGCATCTCTTAGAGACATTGGAGCAATCTCAGGTCCGCTGAACCCAAGATGCTGAGGTCACACGTCTCTCAGAGCTAGAGATACAAATTCCACACGGATGCAGTCAACGGAACAAGCTAGTCCCTATATAAATAAACTTGACAGGAATGGCGACTTCTAGTATACAGCTGTACATACAGTATGTAGGCTGTTAGGGAGCTATGTCCTTCATAACCATCTTTACATTTACCTGTGAATTTATTAGACGGAATGTAGTTTTCGATCCCACATCAGTCTCAAAGCCTTTTGTAGGTGCAGCATTGAACCTAATAACAGCATCATGGGAGTCTGTAAATGCAAAAAGAAAAAGGAAAAAGAAGTGTTGAGATGAGTGTTGATTTATACTGTATTTGACAGCCAATCTATCAAGAAGTGCCACTGGTATGTCTTGATAGGCAATCATTCATGGCAGCCTTTAGAAGGCCCCTGACTGTCATGACACTCATATAGACTTATAACACTGGAGCAGCATGGAGGGGGCTCAAAGAAGTCCTTACGGCCTTTTTTTAAACAATTTATATTTATTAAAGTATGTTGCAAACAAACACATATGCAATGTACAATAGATATCTGTGCAGATGAGTCAAATGTGGAACAAAAATAATGAAACATTGTAATTGATCCAAGCAGGTCTCGTATAAGGAAGAATCCATTACAAATCACAACCAAATTAGCACTTGTCAAATTTGACTCTGATTGCAAGAATTAGTGATCTTAAACTTAACTATAAACAATAATCTATAAACCAAGAAAGAGAGTGCGGGATAGGGGGAGGTGTTTTGAAGATTTTCTAGTCTGGGACTTATTATTTATTAGTAATGGGTGTGTTTCTAAAGACCGCTTGAAAGGCCTCAAGTATTTAGGGGGACTATGTTATGGGGTGAGGGAGAATGGGTGGTTTTGATGGTGTTTTGTGGCCATCTGCTTGTTTTTTAAATTCAATCCATGGTGACCATGTGCTCAAGAATATAGCTCTGGTACCGCTCTCCCAACTCATGAGCTCCTCAAAGCGGAAAATTTGCTGTATTTTGTTTTCCCATTGAGTTAGAGAGGGGGGGGGGGGGGGTTCCTTGTTTTGACACATTAAGGTGATGAGTAATTTGGCTACGGTTAGTAAGATTTTTGGCAAATTGTCTTTCTTTCGGGTAAAGTTTTTGGATGGGAGCCACAATAATACTTCTTCTGGTGAAAAATTAAGTGAGGTTAAACGAATTTTATTGATTTGGGAGATTATTTGCTTCTAATAAGGAGCAATTACTGGGCAGTTCCACCAAATATGTGAGATGGTGCCCTTAAGGCATATTCTTTACGAAGATATACTTCTTTATTTCATTCCATATGAAAGACAACGTTTCAACTTTTGTCTGCGGTCTTTATCAAGTCTATAGCATGCGTACAATACACGACAGACCATATTCAAAATACAGATAACAACTGACCCAATCATCACACCACATTTTAAAACACCCATCATGTGTCACAGTCCCAGTTGGACAATGGGGATGCCAGCAGCTGAAGACACTGATTGTAATGTGAGCCTCATACATAGGGCTCCCACCCACTGGCGATATTTTCTTTCTTGCGCTCTGAGAGCACGAGAAAAATCTCGCATCGCAGTGCAAGAAAGAGGCCGGTATAGAACCGGCATATCGCAAGTGGTTTCAATGGGGCTAGCGCTGCTTGCGAAAGCATAGGGAGAATGCCGCGGACTTCTGCCACAGCTGTCACAGCTGTGACAGCTGTGGCAGGAGCTTCCTTCATCCCCGCGGGGACCGCGGGGATGAAGGAATCCTCTGCCACAGCTGTGGCAGAAGTCCGCAGCATTCTATTTTATTGCTTTCAATGTGATCGGCACTGCTGCCGATCCCATTGAAATCAATGGTTTCAGCCAAGCCCCGCAGAATGATTATTGGGGAAGGGCTTAAAATATAAGCCCTTCCCCGATAATCATCAATAAGTGTGAAAAAAAATTTAAAAATGTATTACTCACCTCTCCTGCGCTCAGCCGCGTCCTCCTGCTGGCTCCCCGGCACTGCTATGAAACTCTTTCAGCAGTCAGGGATTTAAAAATCCCCACCTCCTGAAAGGGCTGTGCAGATTGGCTGAGGGCTCAGCCAATAGCAGCTACTGCTTAGCTATTGGATAAGCGCTCAGCCAATCACACATAGCTCTTAGCTATTCAATAGCTAAGCAGTAGCTGTTATTGGCTGAGGCCTCAGCCAATCTGCACAGCCCTTTCAGGAGGTGGGGATTTTTAAATCCCCGACTGCTGAAAGAGCTTCATAGCAGTGTCGGGGAGCCAGCAGGAGGACGCGGCTGAGCACAGGAGAGGTGAGTATGATTTTTTTTTTTTTCACACTTTTGGCAGATTATTGGGAAAGGGCTTATATTTCTGACTTTTGACACATTGGTATAGGCATTTAGTGTGACTGTGTGAATTTCTTTTTGTGCCTGCTATAGGCTTATATGCACTTGCACTATTAGGCTATATTTACAGAGACAACTGCAATTTCAGGTAGCAAAAAACTGATTTAACTGCAAGTGTCATCCGTTTTTCACGTAAGCAAATCAAAAAAATTGGAAGGTAGCATTCATTTAAAACTTCCACTCAAGTCAATGCCATGTGAGCATTTTTCATTCTTTTAATGCATTCATTAACTTGAATGGGCAATTCTGGTCCGAGAATCACACTAGAATAGGAGATACTATGGCTTCTTTTTCTACATGGACCACCAGTCAATAAAATAAATCACACAAGTGAATACACACATTGAGGGAGATTTAGAAAACTATCTAAAAGAAAAACTGTCTTAGTTGCCCACAGCAAACAATTATAGCACAGCTTTCATTCTGTATTCTTCTCCGGTAAAATGCAAGCTGAGCTCTGATTGGTTACTATGGGCAACTGAGACAGTTTTTCTTTTTACAGATTCATAAATCTCTGCCACTGATTCTAATGGGTCCAGGTTTTGTCTCAACTGAGTTTCAAAGTTAGGCAGAACTTGGATGTTAAAATCACCCCTGTGAATAAGCCCTAAATTTGGGACCGAATTTTGAGTCTGAAGTACATTTAGAACTTGACAAAAGGCACTTACTTTGTTTTCTGTTTTTAAAGTAAGAAGGTGTGTGCAGATTTTGCACAATTTTAGAGGCAGTTTTTAATCCTGTACAACTTCCAGCAATATCAAACATAAACTGAAAAATTAAATGAGTCCTCCTTCATGAAGAAATAATGACATTTTCCATAACCTATACTACATATGTTCTGCCTCAGGCCATTTTCACACGACCAAGATTTGTGCATCTTGAATGGTATCATATACATGAGCGATTTTTTTTTTCCTGCACTGCATTCCGGTGCGTGAAAAAAATTGCGATATGCCCTATGTTTGGGCATTCTCTCGGAATGCATCACCTATTGTTTTTAATGGGGTCGGCAGAGCATTGTATGGTGTGCAAGGTGCATGCGACTGCGAAGCTAGGTTTTCCATTAAAAGCATAGGAAATTCTTGCTTGATTGCTACTTCCCTGAATTAATGCGAGGCGTTTGTCACACAAAACCACCTTGCATCCACAGGAAGATCGAATGTTTCTGAGCATGATATAGGGCCGAGTTTCCTCCTGGTGTTTGCTTTGGAAGATGATGCCACCAGAAATCATTTAATTGCTGCAGCTAACCTGCCCATTCTCCTGGCATCAGCACTCACATACTGTGCGTTATGGTGCCAGGAGGTCGGAATGGTGATGGTGACAAGCACCAGGAGAACTGTGTGGCTGCAGTGCTGGATTATGATGGCAGAGGATGGGTAAGTACAGCTCCTTTCATTATTTTAGCACTCACCTATCTCTTGTCCAAGTCTTGAACCTTTCATAGATCCAGCTGAAGATACTACAGCACATCGTTTTAGTTTCCCCACAACCTCATGAATATCTTTGTTGGGTAGATACTGACTCCAATTTGTGTCACTATCAGGTAGGTCAGAACTCTTCAGCATTGTCATGTTGACCCTGTGTTTCAGCTGGCATAGAAGGTCATGGGGGGTATGATTCTGGTTGATTTTGCCCTGGAATTTGACTTTGTATAAGTCCCTTATTTTGAAATATTTTTTTCTGAGATATAGTATAAAGGAAAGATCGCTGGAATCCAACTGCTTCTCCCACAGTTTGGCTTTATTCTTTGTAGATTTCATGAGTTTTGAGAAGACTGATGTCTGTTCTTCATTTGGTGCCTCCTTTCCGATGATAAATGAATATGGATTCTCCACAGGATTGGCAAGATTTTGTGGATAATGCTTTAAAGTGTTAATATAAAGAATGCACGAAATGCCGACAGCCAGAAAAGCGATGAGACCTAGTATTCTAAAGGTGTGAACCATGATAACAGGTGCGAGGAGGATGAAGAGAGCCGGTCTTCAACGTCTACAAAACATAAATATTTAATGTATTCAGCAGCATTCTGACTGAACTGTTATTATCTACATTTATACAATTTAGGTATAATTTGCATACTATTTTCCCATGGAGCATTCCCTAGAAAATTAGTCTCTTCAACCCCTCACCCCTGAGCAACATCTTCATGTACCAAAAAAAATTCAAACACCTACAAGACGTTGTTGGAGTTAAATTAAACTTTCTATGTGATTATGTAGTGGCCCAGAGCTGTGGACGCCCCTTCAGCACTTATAAATGTTTTATGTATGTCACATGTTTAATCTGTAATGGGGAATACAAGTGTTATGTGTATTGGATGTTTGCAGGCATGAAAGGGCTAATGTCTGGTGTTGTCTGGAAAATTTATGTAATTGTCTAACTATTGATTGATCTGCTTCCACGTGATGTATGTGTGGAAAGAAAGGTGTAAAAAGTTTAGTTTGCAGTGTGTGAAAAGTAGGAGTTGGAGAAAGGAGTGAGTTGAGAGAATCTGGAGAAAGGAGGAGAGATGGAGGAAGCTGAGCGATGGTCTGCCGCCCATGCTTTGGCCCAGGCAGTCCAGGGACCCTCCACATAGCTGCTGACCTTCCAGAGAGTGAAAGCCCGGACATGGTGGAAACGCATAGGTGTACAGCGCAGGTACCGAATGTATCTGGAGAAATGGAAACCGCTTGTTATGAGAATAAATTATATTCCAGAAGATTTCACTGGTTTGCTCGAGATTGGTTATAATGAGAAGCTTCATCCTTAAATATATGTATTTGAACTCACGGATGCTCTCCGTCAGCCCCTATACCCTTCTGATTTATTGAAAGGAAGTACAATACAGTTATACTGAATATGACACAACAATTACATGCATGTCCCTCCCAAAATCATAACAACTCATGATTTGCCTAGTATGTAATGACGCTGATGATTAACATATGTTTACGCCCCAAGGTGTATGTTGCTATGTGAACATGTAATTCCTATATACCCAAGTAGCATAGACCTTATTAATATTCCAATCTGGACCAAGGAATCCAAGGTAGGAGATACGGAGCAGCCCCCCCCCCCCCCCTTTATGAGCAGTGGGCATCGCAGGTCTTTCTCATAAGAAACACATCTGTAGACCTTGTTAAGTCCTGAGAAACTGTTTGCAGGAGTATTGGAGATACCGCACAAGAATGCAACACATACACAGTGTACAGTATTGAACCAGTTAACCATTTCACTGCTAGCTATTTTCTATGAAGGTGGATATATGAATACATTTATGTTTGCTTAGGCTGATTTAAAAAACACATTTATATTATTATTACTACAACGCGATTCTTAGCAAGGGAAAAAGTGAGTGTATGACAGTGGAGAGAGAGTTTTGCCAGGAGAGAGATTCAACAGATAACTTAGACTGTGGATTATACAAATGTCTCGAGAATCTTCACTGCTTCCACACTACGAATTGTTTTCTGTACCAAGACTGTTTTATTGATCTTGATTTCAAGAGTTAAGTAAATGGAGCAAGACCGCCCGTTCCAAGTTTTGTCTTGGAAAATAATTTACTGTGTGTGGATTACTTTGTTTCTCTGAAGGGATCCACAGCAGAGAAAGGAACAGTGGCATCACGAGTGACAAAGAGAATTTAAAGGTAACCCCGGTTATTATACGTGATCTCTCCCAGCAGTAACAAGGGTGGGTTTTGCCTTAGCCATTCTGAGGGAACAGTAGAGCCACATGTGTCAAGGTTTATATCTCTACTCTGCTGTCTCCTTGGCTGAGGGCCTGCTCTTTGAATGCTGTAATTATAACACTGATAAAAGTAAGCGATTAGAATATCATAGCAAAAGGACAATTTATTGCAGAAAACTGAATCCTGGAAGGGGGGCTCTAGTACCCTGTTGTACTGCCTCTAGCTTGGATACAAGATGTGATACGGGCGGGCATGGAGGCTCTAGTACCCTGTTGAACTGCCTCCAGCTTGGATACAAGATGTGATACAGGCGGGCATAGAGGCTCTAGTACCCTGTTGTACCTCCTCCAGCTTGGATACAAGATGTGATAGAGGTGGGCATGGAGGCTCTAGTACCCTGTTGTACCATCTCTAGCTTGAATACAAGATGTGATACGGGCAGGCATAGGGGCTCTAGTACCCTGTTGTACTGCCTCCAGCTTGGATATAAGATGTGATAGAGGTGGGCATGGAGGCTCTAGTACCCTGTTGTACCATCTCTAGCTTGAGTACAAGATGTGATACGGGCGGGCATAGAGGCATACAGGTTCTGTATGATATCCTGAAGCTTATCAGTCCACATTTTCTGTAACTTAAACTCTAGATTGTGCAAACTCATGGGCTGTTGAAGTTAGTTTCCAGATGGTCTCATACATGTTCTATTGGTGATAAATCTGGTGACCGGGCAACCACAGAAGTGTGACAATATTGTGGAGACATTCCTGTGACCCCTGTGTGTGTGGCCGAGTATTATCCTGTTGGAGAATGCCTCTTGGAAGCCGCCATGAGAGGAACACATGTGGCTTTAGGATGTCCTGAACATATCCCTGAGCTGTCATTGTCTCTCGTACCACAGCTGTGGCATGCGATGGCCCCCCAGACCATCACACCAGCAGTAGGGGTAATGTGCTGCTCCACAGTAAAGGCAGGATTGAAGAGCTCAGTCCAGGCATGAACACAGCCATCGTCACTGCACTAACTAAGCATGGATTCATCACTTATTACAACTTGGTCCCACTCTGTAGCAGTCCAGTTGTCGTTCATGACTGTCCACTGCAAACAAAGGTGATGGTGGGTGGGGGAGTGTCAAAGGCAATACACATAATGGGTGCCATGAGACCAAATGTTCTTTAGCCAAATGCCTGGAAATGTCCCACAGACACAGGGGCGTGTAAAGATGATACCACGTTTACATGCTGAGATCACTATTGTTCATGGCAACTAAAGGGTTAAAGGGTCTGAAACGAGGGTCTCTCCACTCCCGACCCTTAGAGGGGGAGCCTGGCTGTCAGTAGACAGCCGAGCTCTGGCTCTTGCTGACACAGGACACCCATGCCAGCCTTATATTAGACCTCCGTATTTTTACAGTGGCTAAGGACCCTTAGTGACCGTAATAGGCAGCGGCAGATGGAAAGGAGTCAAGTAAAGGCCAGATGCCAAGAAACTCTATTGGATTTATGTCATCACTGTTCCCATACTTCCAACCAGTATGAAACCCAGATAGAGTTCATGTAAATAATTTACCAATTATATTCACATAATCACTGATGTTATTCTATATGTTATCAGCTAAACTGATGATTTATGAATCACTAATTAATCTATTGTGATTTAAGCCCTTTATGACCAGGGTGTTTTGGTCCAAAAGGACCAGATACTTTTTAGGGTGGCTTCACACGAGCGTGTTTTTGTGTGTACATAGGTGCGTACATAAGTGCGCACCCATGTACGTGCAAAAACACGTGTGAATTCAGGTCCGCTAGTAAAAAGAATTCCCTGCTGCTAAATCTGCCACAGATGCAGCAGAGGAATTCTTCAATTCTTCAATAGAGGATTGTGCTGCCGGCACCCCATCAATTGATTTGAAGGAAGGGCTTTAAATATAAGCCCTTCCCTGAAAATCCAGTAAAAGTGGTGTAAAAAACAAAAAAAATACATACTCACCTCCCTTTAGCTGCTGGAGCCGGGCAGCGTCTTCTCCTGCTGTCCCCTGCTCTGTAGTGCAGATCTAAAAGTAGGTGGAGATTTAAAATCCCCGCCTGCTAAAAGAGCTGATTGTGATTGGCTGGCATGCTCAGTCAATCACAGGCAGCTCTCGCCGGCATTCATTCGGCGCTGCTGGGCCCCAGCAGCTGAAGGGAGGTGAGTATGTATTTTTTTTGTTTTTTACACCACTTTTACTGGATTTTCAGTTAAGGGCTTATATTTAAAGGCAAAAAAAGGTGTGGGAATCCAGACACATATTTAAAGCCCTTCCCTGAAATCAATTGACGGAGTGCCGGCAGCAGAATCCTCTACCACAGCTGTCATGTGTGACAGCTGCGGTAGAGAACTGAAGAATTCCTCTGCTGCATCAGAGATGTGGCAGATGTAGCAGCAGGGAATTCTTTTTACTAGCGGGGATGAAGGAAAGATGTGTTCTGCATCCCCGCGGGGGACACGGCAGTGACGGAGAGGTACGTTTATTTTTTATTTACTTTTTTTACACTAAAATATTTGTTTTTCAGGGAATGGCTTATATGTAAAGCCCTTCCCTGAAAAACAATGCAGGGGTGCTAACAGATCATTGTTTTCAATGGAGCCACCGGCAGCAGCCGCAGCTCTACTGAAAACAATGCGTGCATTCACTATGGTGCACGCATGTCCTATCTTTGCAGGCACACGCATGTAAACCACGGACATGTGCGACACTTGATAGGGAATGCATTGGGGCTAATAGACGCATGCTTTTCTGCACGCGTATGCACGCACAAAATACACGCTCGTCTGAAGCCACCCTTAGGGATTTTACCTATGTAAAGGGATTTTACCAGAGGCTTTACTGCCTTATTTATTTTTCTTCAGCTACCAAAATTACTTTTGCTGTGTTTTTTTTCTGTAACGTTTTTTTCCCTTAATTTTTTAGTTTTATTAGAGCTAAGAAACATTTATAGTTGTCTATTTCTAAGATTAGTATATTTACGCTAAAATAAAGTAAGGACTATACTACCATTTGCATACCCTCATATTAGAAGAAACAGATGGCAATGGTTTTGGGTGGTGTCAGTGGTGGGTAATGTTTTGCTTTTTATATATATTTTTTTAAAATTTTATTCTGCAATTTTTTAAAACTTATTTTTGGAACTATTTTTTAAACATCTATGTTCTCCACAACATTATATAAGATCTCTGAGGGACATTCACATTGTCCTTTTTTTTTATAAATCAGTTTTTATTGAAGTTTTGGCAATTAGACAGAAATATCAAAAGATACAACATGTAACAAGCATACATGGGAAGGGGGAGTGCAACCTGCCAGTATTATAATTTTATACTCAGCTATTCGTTCTGCGATTGGCATTATGAAAAGATATTTGTAACGCTTTTGGAGGAGTTTTCATAATAAAATAAAGCAACACTATCAGAACTCTTCTCCTCCAGTTTAACTCTTCAACCCGACAGATGGTAATATAACACAAAATCAACATCTGTGGATTGTGAAGGGGGGGGGGGGAGAGTGCTGTATTTTTAATTTCACACTTTTCCATTGTAACTGGGACATCCATAGGAGCCCCAGTTACACAGCAAAACATCCCCCTGTAGTGACAATAGTCACTAACAGAGCTGATCAAGGTTTGTTAGTACTCTGTAGCTCTGCCTTGACAGGGGGCACACCACAGTCCGGGTCCTTAGCTGTAACTAACAGCCAAGGATCTGTCCTGCTTCTGCAAGATTGCAGGAGCAGGAGCTTTAATCCTGCATCATATTTTTACCATTGGCCGGATTAAGGCCCAGGATTAAGCACCATAAATTTTCTGTGCTTGGTCCTTAAGCGGTTAAGAATATGTTTACAAATAACATAAATGCTGCAAATTTTTGGCAAGGAATTTTCTCACGGAAAATCCGCAACATTTACAGTACAAGTTATTTGGGCAAATGGGAGGTGACATACCCCACAAGCCACTAGCCACCATTCTCAGTACCAGGTTAAACCTCAGGTAATTAAAACAATTATAATACAATTTATTTCTCAGGGTCCAACCCTTAGAGAAGCCCAGAACTTTAAAACCACTCGTCAAAGGTCTTGGATGCTGATATAATGCACAAGATACAAACAAAGCCTAACTCCACTAATCACTAACACCCAATTTTCGCATGGAAAATTATGGTTACTTCAGAGGAACCGAGGAATAAAATATGTTTACATATAAAGTGTTAGATTCTCCTCAGACTGCATGTACTGATGTCCCTCTGCAGAATGTACAACCCCTCCCACTCTCCTCAGTTTTTACCCGTAAAGGTAATGCCCCTTTTTATTGAAATTTACCCCCAGACTGTAGGTTGCAGCCCCTTCCTAGCCTTAAAGGCTTGCTCCATCCCCACCGTACATTGCCACTTCCATATGTACTTTACAGCCTTTAAGTATATACACACAGAGATCAGTTAGATTCCCCTCAGTATATGCACACAGAGGTCAGTTAGATTCTCCTCAGTATATACACACAGAGGTGAGGTAGATTCTCTTTAGTATATGCACATAGAGTTGAGGAAGATTCTCCACAGATTATACACATAGAGGTGAGGTAGATTCTCCTTAGTATATACACATAGAGGAGCGTTAGATTGTCCTCAGTATTCACACATAGAGGTGAGGTAGACTCTCTTCAGTATATACATATAGAGGTAAGGTAGATTCTCCTCAGTATATACACATAGAGGTAAGGTAGATTCTCCTCAGTATATACACATAGAGGTGAGGTAGATTCTCTTTAGTATATGCACATAGAGGTGAGGGAGATTTCCCTCAGATTATACACATAGAGGTGAGGTAGATTCTCCTCAGTATATACACATAGAGGAGCGTTAGATTGTCCTCAGTATACACACATAGAGGTGAGGTAGACTCTCTTCAGTATATACATATAGAGGTAAGGTAGATTCTCCTCAGTATATACACATAGAGGTAAGGTAGATTCTCCTCAGTATATACACATAAAGGTGAGTTAGATTCTCCTCAGTATATACACATAGAGGTGAGGTAGATTCTCCTCAGTATATACACACAGAGGTGAGGGAGATTCTCCTCAATATATACATATAGAGGTGAGGTAGATTTTCCTCAGTATACAACTCATTTTCTTAGGCTTTATGGTTTCTAAGAAAAGAACTATCTCATGAATTGCAGATTTTCACAGTTTTTCACACTCAGAACTGAATATTGAAGTTGCGACCCCTTTACTTTACCTATTTACGACCTAAAGAATTGTTGTGCCAAATTGCTTGACAAAAATCTATCCAGAGATCAAATCGTTGCAGCTTTTTATACTATGGGGGAATAAAAGTTAAGCTTTATTTTGCATCTATACATGCCACCACGGTATTTATTTATCTGAACTATTGCTTCTCGGGAATCTGATCCGAGTCCCTTACTGTGGCGTGCATACCATTGGGTCCTGCCGTACTAGAGAATTGGTGAGTGCCGCTAGTTGTATTCCATATACGATTGAGGTAGATTTCCCTCAGTATACAAATCATTTTCCTAGGCTTTATGGTTTCTAAGAAAAGAACTATCTCATGTATAGCAGTTTTTCACAGTTTTTCACACTCAGAACTGAATATTGAAGTTGAGACCCCTTTACTTTTCCTATTTATGACCTAAAGAATTGTTGTGCCAAATTTCATGTTTGTGTGAAATGTATGTTATTATTTACATTACATAGGGGGTCACTTACTTCGGAAGTTAGAATTCAATAATCAAGTTGCAACTCCATTAAGGCCCATTTACACGGAGCAATGATCGATCAAAGATTGCTCAAACGACAGTTTAATTGACAGCTTTGAGCAATCATTTTGCAAAAACTATTAAGTAGCTACACACCTACTTAATAGCTATTTAGTGTGCAAATTAAGCCTTTAGCTGAATGCAGTTAATAGCCAGAGGATTTTTATCTGCTTTCAGTTCCTTTGTTCTCCAACGGGAAACAATGCTATCAGCATTCCCTGTGGAGAACTCGTGATAAGGCTGAACAACGATTCTTAGGTTGGCCTGAATTTAACGATCAGCTAGCAAGAAAAGTGCACAATGGCCGCACGTTTAGACACAACGATGATCGCTCAAACGATCGCTTTTTAGCGATTTTTGAGCTATCATCGCTTCGTGTAAATGGACCTTTACTTTTCCTATTTACGAACTAAACAATGGTTGTGCCAAATTTTAGGGGCAGACATGGCTCTGTGAAGAGGAGAGACTGTGATGTGAGGGCAGACATGGCTCTGTGAAGAGGACAGACTATGATGTGAGGGCTGACATGGCTCTGTGAAGAGGACAGACTGTGATGTGAGGGCAGACATGGCTCTGTAAGAGGAGAGACTGTGATTTGAGGGCAGACATGGCTCTGTAAAGAGGAGAGACTGTGATGTGAGGGAAGACATGGCTCTGTGAGGAGCAGAGACTGTGATGTAAGAAGCAGACATGGCTCTGTGAAGAGGAGAGACTGTGATGTGAGAAGCAGACATGGCTCTGTGTAGAGGAGAGACTGTGGTTTGAGGGAAGACATGGTTCTGTGAAGAGGACAGACTGTGATGTGAGGGCAGACATGGCCCTGAGAAGAGGAGAGACTGTGATGTGAGGGCAGACATGGCTCTGTAAGAGGAGAGACTGTGATGTGAGGGCAGACATGGCTCTGTGAAGAGGAGAGACTGTGATGTGAGGGAAGACATGGCTCTGTGAGGAGGAGAGACTGTGATGTGAGGAGCAGACATGGCTCTGTAAGAGGAGAAACTGTGATGTGAGGGCAGACATGGCTCTGTAAGAGGAGAGACTGTGATGTGAGGGCAGACATGGCTCTGTGAAGAGGAGAGACTGTGATGTGAGGGGCAGACATGGCTCTGTGAAGAGGAGAGACTGTGATATGAGGGTCAGACAAGGCTCTGAGAAGAGGACAGACTGTGATGTGAGGGCAGACATGGCTCTGTGAAGAGGAGCGATTGTGATGTGAGGAGCAGACATGGCTCTGTGAATAGGAGCGATTGTGATGTGAGGAGCAGACATTGTTCAGTGAAGAGGAGAGACTGTAATGTAAGAAGCAGACATGGCTCTGTGAAGAGGAGAGACTGTGATGTGAGGGAAGACATGGCTCTGTGAGGAGGAGAGACTGTGATGTGAGGAGCAGACATGGCCCTGAGAAGAGGAGAGACTGGGATGTGAGAAGCAGACATGGCTCTGTGAAGAGGAGAGACTGTGATGTGAGAAGCAGACATGGCTCTGTGAAGAGGAGAGACTGTGATATGGATGGAAGATGTAGCTATGAGAGAGGGATTTTGCAATGGAGGACACATGGTTCTGTTGGGAGGGATTGTGATATGGTGGGAGACATGGTTTGGCTTGCAACTCACTATTTATCAATGCTCCTGCACCTATCTACAGTACTTCCAGTTCGATCGCATCTTCTTTGCACCCTCTTACACCTTGCTGTATTTCACTTTACCCTGCTGGATTGTTTATGCTCGTCTCTTAAAGTAGGCGTCACTATCTACTATTGCTGACTCTTTGTTCTTCCCCTTGCCCTCCTTGTTGCCCTGGGTCTTATTAATTTTGCAAATATGCATCTTTTATTTAAGAACTAAGTAATGCAAAGAAGTAATGACATAATAATGAGCAATGGAACTTCACTAACCAATCCAAGTCCTTTAGTCGACTATCCCCTTATGCAACAGGCCTGTTGTCTACTAGCTGAGTCTCTAAAGGTGTGCACACCTAATATTGTGATTAATATGTTGAACAGGTATGACTGCTACAATCCACTCAGGCTAGTCCCAAGGTCAGGAATGCAACTCTACTACGATTCCTTTGGTTTCAGGACGCAATCCATTATCTCCAGCAGGTCGTATCTGTAACACAACTACCTTCTCCCTCTTTGTAGCAAGTGGTCTTGGGATCCTTTGCTCAGTGCTCTTTGTGCTGTTACAACAGTCCCTCTCACACCCAGGGGTTCAGGTTCCACTGTCCTCTTCAATCTCTCTCCCCAGCAGCAGCTCCTCTGCAAGCTGTTGCATCTCTTCAGAAGCAGCTCCCAACTATACCTCCTCTTATGAATACAATCCCCTTTACCGAACTTGATGACTGCAGTCTGTGGTCTGCTCAAAGCTTTCTGTAGCATCACTGGTCCATATGGCACTAGCAACCAGGGATGTTGCTAAAGTCTGATAGATTAGGGGCATGAGCTCCAAAACTCATCTCCCCCCCCCCCCTTCTACACATAAAAAAAATAAATGCACACCTCTATCTATCTATCTATCTATCTATCTATCTATCATTTCACAGGCACCGTATCAACAAGGGAGGGGGCTTAATTAGACACAGAGGTTTAGCTCTAGGATACCTCAAAATAATGCTGTAATCATATAGTAGTCAGACACCTGCTCTACACAGTGGTAGTTATTACATGACCCGGGTATAACCCGGGTGGAGTCCTTTCCACCTGTAGCCTTCAAACCTTTTATCCACTACAACCACCACCTCCTATGCCAGGATAACGACCAACACCTATTATTTTTTTGGATAATTTTGCCATAGCAGCCAATTTATTACAAACAAAATTTACATATAATTAATATAGAATTAACTCAATTCAACCTTCAACAATAATTAACTTTTCCCACCAAAAAGAGCGAAGGGCCTTGGAGCCCCAAAATGTGTTGCCTCACCATTTAAGGTACATATCCCAATTGCCTGAAGCAGCACACCTCTTGACTCAGAGACCCACTAGCCTTTACAAGGCTAGACACACCACCATCTCTGCAAGGACTCCGCCCTGTCAGAGCTAAGAGACGACAGACCCAACAGCAACCATTAATCAAAGGGGATAAGGTGACTATCCACCGCCTGCCTTCCACCCCTATCAAATTTTATACTGACTCCAAGGAAGACCCCCATTTGCCGCTGCCATGACAATGCTATACATTCCCAGCAAGTTTCTCCAAATACTAAAATTAACCATACCATGCCCTAAAATTATATCTTCTTATAGGGCAGAAGGGTGGGACTTCCTTGTTTTCTGGCTGTGTCCTCTTCTCCTCTAATGTCTTCCAATGGTTTTCGCCCGCACTTTTGTAAATCCACCCCAGTTTCTCCCACACTTTCGTAGCTCCACCCATCGCCTTGCCATCTCCCTCTCTCTTGTTCACTGTTAACCCTCTCCTTCCCACTTCCCTGATAACTCTGTCATGGGGGCCTCCACCCACAGCCCTGCAGGCCTATGCTACGGCCCTAACTTTACATTTAGGGTTACTTTACACAGGACCATAAGCACATGACAGCTGTCTCAAAGACTATTACTCCTGCACTTTCACATAGCAGCTATAGTCGTTCAGTGAATGGAGACGGAGCGCGCTGGAGATCTCTCCTGGACACCAGCCTGCATCCATTCACTGTGAACTAATCAATAACATTTTTATGGATGTTTAAAGATGAAAAATCCAAATTAAAAAACTAATATAATTAACTAATTTTAATTATTAATTATTAGAAAATTGTAAGTAAATCTGATATTCAATACATAATACCATTTTCATGTAAAAAAATGAATTGAATTGGACAAATAGAGGTATTACCAAACTACAGCATTTACTTTCAAAAGAAGGGGTGACTGTGTTTCCCATCCTACAGATGAATAAGGACTTACCATCAGCAGAAATATTCCGCTACTTACAATTAAAAAATTGGTCAACTTCCCTATTGAAGAGCACAAAACCTCCGTACTCCCTCACCCCCTTTGAATCCTACTGCCTTAAATACCCTCAGGCAAAAGGCCTCATCTCCCAAATATATTCGAACCTTGTTCACAACAAATTCCGCATACAATTACCTTATGTAACTAAATGGGAGCGGGATCTAGGGGATGTTCTGAGCAAGGAGTAGTGGTCTCAGATTTGGAGATCTACCAACAGCGGTGCCCGTAACATACTAATGCTGGAAACTTCATATGAAATTCTGCTGCGTTGGTATCTAGTCCCCATCCGAATTGCACATGCGGTCCCCAGTTATTCAAAAGATTGTTTCCGAGGCTGTTCGTCCCCATGCTCCATATATGGTGGTCCTGCCCTAGAGTCAAACGACTTTGGATTAGGACGTACTCTTTAATCTATTCAGCAACGTTTCATAACTTGCGCAAAAATCCATGGGAGGCCCTGTTGAATAGAAAAGAAAAAAATCGAGAATATACCCCCAAATTCCAGAAAATTTATTTCATTTACCTTCCTAGCTACAAAACAAACTATCGCTCATTCCTGGCGTAAGGCTACTCTGGATTTTTCCGAAGTTAAACGCCGAATAAATTGGTATCTCATAAATGGAAAAACTAACCTCGATAACGGAAGATAAAGGAGATAAATTCCTCAGTATCTGGACTCCATGGATAAATTATACCTTTCCCACAGCCGAGTTAAGTCTATTAACCTAATTCCAGATTTCTGGTATCTTTGCCCCTTAGGGTACCAGCCCTGAGAGAGAATCCCCCCCCCCTTCCTACTCTTCCCTACACTTATCAATCCCTTTCTATATGGTGAATTGGCCCTGGTCAGGCCATTGTCTTCTCTTGAGTAATGTTCTTTCCAACAATAACAATGAAAAATGCAACGCACGTTAACATCTGATTGTCATTATTTTATTACAAGTTCATAACTTTATTGATAAAAGACTAGTAGCTATAAAATTGTAACATGATGAGAAATCTACTTATAATACTGCTATGTCCTTAAATGTACTATTGAAAATTCAATAAAAAAATATTGTTAAAGAAAAAAAATGAATTGAAGTTAAGAAAATGGTCAAATCAAAACTCAAATAACTTCTCCTGGGAAAGACAGAGAGCAAACTGGTGAACACGGGTATAAACAGGAAGTAAAAAGGGACGCAATAGTCGCCAATGCTGCCTAGCGTGGGAAGACGAAAATAAAATACATGTGCTGTGCCTGACAGATCGGTTGCGCCTGACGGAAGGTTAATAATTAAGCATTTCTATGCCCCATTACCTATGGTAGCGGTAATGGAACTAGCAGCACCTACTACTCTGACTATTAGGATTACATCTTTATTAGGAGTCCCTCCACCCCTCTCTTCTTTTGATCTCTCTTACTGGTGACATACATTGTTGTTTATTATTATTTTTCAGATCAGTATCCAGTTTAAAGTTATTCCTCAAGACCCAAAACATACAGCCTGCAGTCATCTGCACCTGTACCCATAGCTAAACCATACACCTTGTACTCATTTGCATCTGTATCCATACCTAAACAATCTAGTCTGCAGTCATCTGTACCTGTTCCTATATCTAAACCATATACCCTGCAGTCATCTGTACCTGTACCCATATGTAAACCATACAGCCTGCAGTCATCTGTACCTGTACCCATACCTAAACCATATAGCCTGCAGTCATCTGTACTTGTACACATACTTAAAGCATACAACCTGCAGTCAACTGTACCTGTAGCCATACCTAAACCATAACAGCCTGTACTCATTTGCACCTTTACCTAAACCACCCAGTCTGCAATCATCTGTACATGTACCCATACATAAGCCATACAGCTTGCAGTTATCTGTACCTGTACCCTTACCTAAACCATACAACCTGCAATCATCTGTACCTGTACCCATACCTAAACCATAAAACCTGCAGTCAAAAGCACCTGTATGCATACTGTGATAATGCAGTGGCAAGAGAAGCCTGTAGAGGGCCTCTGAGCACAATGACTGTGTTTGGTTTTAGTTGACCTGCACCTGTATATAATTATATACAGAAGATACCCAGGGTATATCGGCATCGTTCATATCACTATATACAAGATGTATGGTTTATACCAGATGTACATATATGATTATATACAGAAGATACCCAAGTTGTACCAGCATGCTTCATATCATTATGCACAGGAAGATGTATAACGTATACCAGCTGTACATACGGTATATAATTATATACAGCAGATACCCAGAGTATGTTAGCATGGTTTTTATCGCTATATACAGGAGATACATAACGTAAAACAGATGTACATATATAATTATATACAGAAAATTCCCAAGGTATACCAGCATGATCCATGTCATTATATATAGGATGTATAACTTATACCAGATGTACATATATAATTATATAAAGGAGATACCCAAGTTGTACCAGCATGCTCTATATCATTATTTGCAGGGAGATGTATAACTTATACCAGCAATACATATATAATTTTATACAGAAAATGCCCAGGTTATACCAGCATGATCTATTACTATATACAGGAGATGTATAACTTTTACTTGCTGTACATATATAATTAAATACAGGAGATGCCCAGGTTATACTAGTATACTCCATATCACTATATCCAGAAGATGCATAACTTATTCCAGTGTGAGAGCATGTATCATAGTAACTAGCTTTTCTTTCTAACGTCCACTTGCTATGCTTTACAGAAAAGTGTCAATTCCTGCCATACACGGGGGGAAGTTGGCTGACAGCCAGATTGAGAGGCAGTGAGAAGATGCCGCATCAGGAACTAGGAGCCTGGGGTCTGCCATAGACCAGTCGGGGCCCATCCCAAGTCTGACAGAGAAGTATGCCTTTAAATTCCCTATGTGAGGAGTGGTGACGGAGACCCTGTGGGTTATGAACCCTGAGGATTGTATGTATGATGTATTGCATGTGCTGTAGATGGAAAAAATACTATCAGGTGCCAGAACTTAAAAGAAACTCCAAGTCTCATGAGCCTTTTATGCATGTGTGCCAACCATCCTGACTGAAAGATGGCGATCCGATAGGTAAGTAACCCCAACTTGCCACTATATATATATTTATATATATATATATATATATATATATATATATATATATTCTGAATTACAACAACTGTATAGTAATATATATGCAAGATATATGCTAAAATAAAACTCTACTGCATATTACCCCTGATATCTCCATATTAGTATCCGGTATCATAATAACCCCCAGACAGTACGGCCGCTATCTTGGGGTCATACTGGATTCTGACCTTTCCTTTACCCCATACATCCAATCTCTTGCATGAACATGCTACCTGCACCTCAGGAAGATTGCAAAAATCTGTCCGTTTCTCACCTCATCCACCCTCGGCTCAACTGTTGTAACTTGCTACTAATCCGCCTTCCCCGCACCAGACTCGCTCCTCTCCAATTCACATTAAATGCTGCAGCTAGGCTCATCTTCCTATCCAGCCGCTTCTCGGACGCCTCCACACTCTGCCAGTCACTGCATTGGCTGCCCATCCACTAAAGAGCTCAATTCAAACTCCTCACCCACAAAGCCCTCCATGGCACTGCACCACAGTACATCACTTCCCTCCTGTCCATACATCACCCAATCCGCGTACTTCATTCCGCGACACCCCACACTTCTCCACTCTGCCTACCGTGTACATCTCCCACTCCTGTACTTCTTGCTTCATCTTTCCCCATGTTGTAAGTAAGCCCTTATTACCAATAATTGACCACTACCTGTAATTGTTTATGTTTAATTGTCTATGTTCCCCTATGTTTTAAAAGCACTGTGGGATAAGTTGGAGCTATACAAATAAAGATTATTATTATTGTTTAAAATCTTTAATCTACAACTTATTATAAAAAGGTTAAAGTATCTTTGCTAAGCTTTTGCAAATAAGAACACAATTTGCTTTGCGGTTGATGTAACAGACAACTTCCTCATTTAAACAAAAAAATGCTCTGTTCAAAAATAGACTATATTACATACACTATGCATGCCGGATACTCCCTTTTTGTTTGCTCTTGATTTACACTGAGATTCCAGTGTGGCATCTCATAGTTCTGTGAAGTACTTCATTATTTTTATATGATTTGAAACACCCCAAATATGCCTAAAGTGTAGATATAGTTATAGCTGTACATATATAATTACTAGCTGATATACCTGGCTTCGCCCAAGTTAATTTGTTATAGGTGTTTAGCAGTTGTTCGCAAAGAAAATTTTATGGAGTCATGGTTACTTCAGAGGAACCAAGGAATAAATTATGTATACACATAGAGGAGTGTTAGATTCTCCTCAGACTGCATGTACCAAGGTCCCTCTGCAGAATGTGCCACCCCTCCCACTCTCCTCACTTTTTACATTTAAAGGTATCACCCCTTTTTATTCAAATTTACCCCCAGACTGAAGATTGCAGCCCCTTCTTGGACTTAAAGGCATGCTCTATCCCTGCAGTCCATGGCCGTTTCCTTATACAGCCTTACAGTATATACAAACAGAGGTCAGTTAGATACTCCGCAGTATATGCACAAAGGTCAGTATTATTCTCCACAGTAAAAGCACACAGAGGTTAGTTATATTCTCCTAGTATATACAAACAGAGGTCAGTTAGATTCTCCCTAGTATATACACACAGGTCAGTTATATTCTCCTCAATATATACCCACAGAGGTCAGTTATATTCTCTTTAGTATATACCCACAGAGGTCAGTTGTATTCGGCTGAGTATATATACATAGAGAATCATTAGAGTCTCCTTGGTATAAACACACGGAGGTCAGTTATATTCTAAGTATATACACATAATGGTGAACTAATACAAATCATTTTCCTAGGCTTTATGGTTTCTGAGAAAATAACTTTCTCATGTATGGCAGATTTTTGTGCAGTTTTTCACACTTAAAATTAAATAATCAAATTGTGACCCCTTTACTTTTTCTATTTAGGACCTAAGAAATGGTTGTGCCAAATTTAACCTTTGTGCGGTACAGATGTGTCATTAGTTACACTACACAGGGGGTTACATACGTTTATGCTTAAATTGAATAATCGAGTTGTGACCCCTTTACTTTTCCTAAAGACATAGTGCCAATACAAGTAGAATAGAACCAGATATAGTGCCAATACAAGTAGAATGGTACCAGATATAGTGCCAATACAAGTAGAATAGAACCAGATATAGTGCCAATACCAGTAGAATAGTACCAGATGTAGTGCCAATACCAGTAGAATAGTACCAGATGTAGTGCAAATACAAGTAGAATAGTACCATATATAGTGCCAATACAAGTAGAATAGTACCAGATATAGTGCCAATACAAGTAGAATAGAACCAGATATAGTGCCAATACCAGTAGAATAGTACCATATATAGTGCCAATACAAGTAGAATAGTACCATATATAGTGCCACTACAAGTAGAATAGTACCAGATGTAGTGCCAATACCAGTAGAATAGTACCAGATATAGTGCCAATACAAGTAGAATAGTACCACATTCTGGGACAGTCAACTCAGGTAGAGTGCAGGGTTGCAGTGTGAACGGCAGTCAGAGACCAAGACACCAGGTATAGTACACATACAGGCTTCACCTGTGTTTATTAAAAAGCACAGCAAATAAAAAAACATAGCCTTAGCTTTAGGCACAAACAAAATCCTCACACACATATAGTGCCAATACCAGTAGAATAGTACCAGACATAGTGCCAATACAAGTAGAATAATAACAGACATAGTGCCAATACCAGTAGAATAGTGCAATATATATAGTGCCAATACAGTAGAATAATTTCACAGAGGCAAACAGTCTACTGTAATTTCGAACCCTTCACAGAGTAGACGTAGCTAAAACTTATATTTTATTAGTTCAATTTAAAATAATAGGGCTCAAGACACACAATGAACACGCCCCATTGCCATATGAATGGAAGTGTGGCGAAAATAGGGAAAGGCAGGAGAGTTCATTGGAACTTGTGGTACCCCTAATATAGTGTAGAGGAAATCCTGCTCAAAGTAGTGTCCCAATAGGTTACGCTAGATAGACTTTAGAATAGATCTAGCAGACACCCAGAGAGAGGAAAATTGCGTCTTTCTAGGGTGTTTGTTATTAGTCACAATTAGATGGTGGATTTGTCGTGGTTTATAGTAAACAGTTGAGCAACAAATTTTTCATGATTCATAGTGTGGTTCGTGGTTCTACGCATTTCGCTGTCGATAATGACAGCTCATCAGGAATCATAAAGAAAAAAAGGGTTTTTTTTTTAAATAAGTAGTAGTTTAGTGTGACCAAAAAGAGATTCTTTATAGATAGAAAACTACCATCCCCCGTCGATGAGAGGGGATTACTATGATAGCAATGCCCCAATTTTAGAGTGCAATTTTAGAGTGCATGCAGAAAAACTGCTGCGCAAAAGCAAAAGGTTAGGCTAAAATGGTTACTATAAGCCACGACAAATCCACCATCTAATTGTGACTAATAACAAACACCCTAGAAACACGCAATTTTCCTCTCTCTGGGTGTCTGCTAGATCTATTCTAAAGTCTATCTAGCGTAACCTATTGGGAAACTACTTTGAGCAGGCTTTCCACTACACTATATTAGGGGTACCACAAGTTCCAATGAACTCTCCTGCCTTTCCCTATTTTCGCCACACTTCCATTCATATGGCAATGGGGCGTGTTCATTGTGTGTCTTGAGCCCTATTATTTTAAATTGAACTAATAAAATATAAGTTTTAGCTACGTCTACTCTGTGAAGGCAACAATACAGTAGAATAGTACCAGATATAGTGCCAATAAAAGTAGAATAGTATCAGATATAGTGCCAATACCAGTAGAATAGTACCAGACATAGTGCCAATACAAGTAAAATAGTTCCAGACATAGTGCTAAGGCAAGTAGAATAGTACCAGATATAGTGCCAATACCAGTGGAATAGTGCCAGATATAGTGCCAATAGCAGTAGAATAGTACCAGACATAGTGCCAATAGCAGTCGAATAGTACCAGACATAGTGCCAATACAAGTAAAATAGTTCCAGACATAGTGCTAAGGCAAGTAGAATAGTACCAGATATAGTGCCAATACCAGTGGAATAGTGCCAGATATAGTGCCAATAGCAGTAGAATAGTACCAGACATAGTGCCAATACCAGTAGAATAGTACCAGACATAGTACCAGTAGAATCGTACCACACAGTGCCAATACCAGTAGAATAATACCAGACATAGTGTCAATGCCAGTAGAATAGTGCCAGACATAGTGCCAAGAGGACAGATCTAGGCATAGTGGGGGTTTTTTTTGTTCTTTTTCTGTATTGAAAATAACCTATTACCACTGAAGAACCTCTGAGATGAAGATTTCATCTCGTCTTTTTCCGAGATCTTCCATTTGAAATATATATTCCTTATATAGGAAACATTTGGTCTGATAAGATTAACCTCTTATGACTAGCTGCTATATAAAGGAGAATGCTGACTGCCAGTATTTGCATTATGGCATCACCTAACAATCTAACCCTTTTTATATGCTATCATTATCTCTGGCATTACCATCTCTTAGTGTTGGATATTCCATAGTTTAAGCTCTTAAGGTCATAGCATATTTTGGCCCAGCGATTTTGGGAGGATTTTTATCTTTACTTTTCAAAAGTCATAACTTTTTATTTTTCCGTTGACATAGCTGAATGTTTTTTGCGTGGCAAACTGTAGTTTCTATTGCTACCATTTTTCTGTGCAAACACTGTATTGTAAAACATCTATTAATTTTTTTTGAGAGCAGGGGGAGAAAAGACACAAATTCTACCATTGTTTTTGTGTTTGTTTGTCTTTAAGGCCTTAGTCAGACGGGCGTTTTTTCGCGCGATTCGCGGATCGCATGACGGATGCGCATTTGCAAATCGCGTGACCGGTGCGCGCAAGATGCCCGCAAATCGCCCAAAAATCTGCTCCTAGCCGCGTTTCATTAGAAACGGGCCGGAGCTGTCCAGCGCATTGCATTCAATGGAGACGGCAATAGAGCCGCCTCCATTTAAAGCAATGCGCTGCGGGCGAGCCCGGGATGAATTGTCGGTAAGGGCTTAAATATATAAGCCCTTCCCTGCAATTCATCCTAAAATGTGTTAAAATAAAAAAAAATTGTACACTCACCTTCTCCCGGCAGCCGGAGCTCCGTGCGGCCGTCCTGCAGTGGGTGTGAAGGGGGTGTGAGTCAGACCTGCCCCCTGATTGGCTCAGCGCTGAGCCAATCAGAGGCATGCCTCACTCACACCCATTCATGAATTCATGAATGGATGTGAGTCAGACCTGCCCCTGATTGGCTCAGCGCTGAGAGGCAGCAGTCACTCACCCATTCATGAATTCATGAATGGGTGTGTGAGTGAAACCGGCCTCTGATTGGTCAGGGCTGTGACCAATCAGAGGCAGATCATTCAGCAGGCGGGGATTTTAAAGCCCCGCCGGCTGAATAGTGCCGAGAAGCAGTTCAGGAGAACTGACAGCGGCCGCGGCTGGACTCCGGCTGCAGCGGAAAGGTGAGTATACAATTTTTTTTTATTTTAACACATTTTAGGATGAATTGCAGGGAAGGGCTTATATATTTAACCCCTTCCCGACAATTCACCCCGCGCACGCCGGCAGCCCATTGCTTTCAATGGAGCGGCTGTATTGCCGCTCCATTGAATTCAATGGGCAAACATCGTTCTTCTCTGCCACAGCTGTTACAGCTGTGGCAGAGAAGAATGATTTGTCTTCTATATGTTCTCAATGGGGTCGGCGCTGCTGCCGCCGGCCCCATTGAGCGCATATACAGAAGAGAACAGGAATAGGTGCGATCTGCGATTTTTTGTTCTATAATTTATCGGACGAGCGCATAAAAAGCGCTCATGTGTCCGATACCATTGCAAAGCAATGGTTTTATAAAATCGCCGGACGCATGCGCATGCGCAAATCGCGGCTAAAAACGCCCGTCTGACTAAGGCCTAAATAATATAATACATTTTTTTGCGGTTCACTACGATTACAACAATACCAAAACTATTATTTTGGGTTTTCTTTTCACTTTCACTTTTATGGCTTTTTTGATCATTTTTATTGTATTTTATGAGAGGCAAAACAAGCAAAATAAGCATTTTGCCTCTGCTTTTAGTTTTTTTTTTTCTACACCTTTTTCTGTAAAAGACAAAAGTAAAGTGTTCAATTTATTGTACAGGTCATTACGGATATGATGATACCAAATATGTGGGATTTTTTTATACAAAGGGAAAAATGCACAAAAAAGTGTTTGCTTGTAATTTGTTTTTTGCATGTTTTTTTCACACTATTTTTTTAGTTTTTTAACATTTTTTATGTCTTGGTAGAGGACTTGAACCATAACAGCTTTGATCACTTTGATAATGCAGATGTACTGCAATGCCTTATCACTTACAACAATGATCATCTGGCATTATCTGGCATCTGGTTGTCATGGTAACCCTTCAGCCCTCTATGATTATATTGCGGAGAGAGATGACGTTACAGAAAGAGTACGTTCCCTTTGTGAATGCAATATGGACCTCATTAGGCAAAATAGCCTTTTAACCTCTTGAGGACTCACATGCATTCAAAAATGTGCATGACCAAAGCGGGCGGCACGCAGAAAAAAGTGCACTTGGCCAAGCTTTTCCACACAAAAAGTGCGCTGCCAGCTATCCCCTGCTGCGGCTGTGACAGCTGCAGCAGGGGAATCCTTAGATGTGAAACCACTGGATGCTGTCACATCCAAGGGTTTCACCTTTGGTCAATGGGGCCGGCGCCAGTAGTGGCGGCCCCATTGACATACAGAGAACATCCCGATCCTCTGGAGTCACCTTGTCACTGAACACTGTGACAGCATTGTCACACTGTCCAGTGACAAAAGGACTCCCCGCGGAGATGAAGATATCCGCAATGTTCTCCAATTGAATTCAATGTAACTGGCTCTAGGGCAATGGGCTGCCAGCAAGCCCTGCAGTGATTTTCAGGGAAGGGCTTTAAATATATAAACCCTTCCCTAAAAAATCATCCATAAAATGTGTAAAAAATAAAAAAATATATATACTCATCTCTCCGAAGCTGCCGGGGCTCAGGCACGTCCAGCCGGGTCTTCTCCTGCACTGCTCTAAAGTGCTTTCAGCAGGCAGGGATTTGAAATCCCCATCTGCTGAAAGGGCTGCCTCTGATTGGCTGAGCACTGTGACCAATCAGAGGCAGCTCTTAGCTATTGAATGACAGCTGAGAGCTGCCTCTGATTGGTGACAGTGCTCAGCCAATCACTGCAAGGCTTGCTGGCAGCCCATTGCTTTCAATGGAGCATACTGTAGCTGTGGCAGAGGATCACGATCTTTACTGTATGTTCTCAATGGGGTCAGTGCTGCTACCACTGGCCCCATTGAGCACAAAAACACAGATGCCGCAGTTACCTGCATTTTTAAAAATGTTGTCCTGACTTCTGGTTCCGGCGCCATGGAGTGAGCAGCAGGGATGAAGAGCCCTGGCACCCCCACTCCAGATATCTCTCTATCCATAGCTACTGTTGGCTCCCCGTGTTGAAGTGCTGCCTCACTGCTTCAGAGAGGCTGTGTGAAGCACCGGAGGGTAAAGAGAGAGACAGCAGCGCCAACCTTATTAGCCTAGTTGCCGGCCGCACGGCAGACCCGCCTCCATAGCACCACTGTTACCAGCTCCCTCGGTGAACACAGTCCTGTTGGGAGTCCCACGTGAGTTGATCACTGCAGGGGAACGGAACTTCACCGAGTCCCACCAAAGCAGGCTTTGACAATACCTCTGCAGCAACCAGTTGGCCCATCTGTGAGCCGACAGGAGTTCAGGACAGTAGGAGACACGTGTCCCCTTCCCCCCTTGTGGTGGCGGCGGCCATTTTGGACATTTTTCCTGTTAGCAAGGAACTGCTTTAAAGCCCCATAGGGGACAGGGAGATTTTAAATCGCCCCTCCCTGCACAGAGACACATTAAAATAAGAGGCTGTCACTGGAAAAGTGATAAAATCGGATAGACTCTTTTGGCACTTGTGCAACAATATATTCCCAGCGCAGCCCCCACTGTTCTGGTACTTGTGCAACAATATACTCACGGCGCTCTCCCCGCTGTACTGGTATTTGTGCAACAATATAGTCCCGATGCAGCTTCTGTGTTTCTGACACTCGTGCAACAATTGACTCCTGTCGCAGCTTCTGTTTTCTTGACACTTGTGCAACAATATAAGGGAAAAGCAGAAGTCAGTAATCTGATGTCCTGCCAGGGATCTGCAGTCACCAGAACTTAATTCAACTTCTGACAGTTTTAGGCAGAGTTCACACAGGGTGGATTTGCTGCGGTTTTGCCGCGGATTACCGTTGCATATCCGCACTGCGGCAAAACCGCTGCATTAGCAGTGCAATGCAGCACAAATGAGATTTACCAAAAAGCTGTTCTCACAGGACGGATTTTTTCCACACAGCCGCAGTGCGGAAATGCAACTGCGGCGCGGTTGTAAAAGATGCAGCATGTTAATTCTACGGTCTTTTCCGCGGCGCTTTTTTGTCAATAGACCTCTATGGACGCAGCTAAAACCGCACCAAATACGCAGCAAATACGCGGCAAAAAGTAAAATAAGCACTGCAGAAAAAAACGCTTGCGGATTTTTCCGTACGAAAATCCGCAAGCCAAAATTAACCTTTGAAGAGGTTTTGCCGCAGAAGCAGTTCTTCTGCGGCAAAACCGCAACGGAAAAATCGCGGCAAAACTGCCCTGTGTGAACCCAGCCTTAAAGTGAAATAAATAAAACCCAGATAACCAACCTATAAGGCTGGGTTCACACAGGGCAGATTTGCTGCGGTTTTGCCGCGGTTTTTCCGTTGCGGTTTTGCTGCAGAAGAACTGCTTCTGCAGCAAAACTGCTTCAAAGGTTAATTTGGGCTTGCGGATTTTGCTGCGGATTTTCGTGTGGAAAAATCCACACGTGTTTTTTTCCGCAGCGCTTTTTTACTTTTTGTCGTGTATTTGTCGCGTATTTGGTGCGGTTTTGGCTGTGTCCATAGAGGTCTATGAACAAAAAAGCGCTGCGGAAAAGACCAAAGAATGAACATGCTGCATCTTTTAAAACCGCGCCGCAGTGCATTTCCGCACTGCGGCTGTGCAGAAAAAATCCATCCTGTGAGAACAGCTTTTTGGCAAATCTCATTTGTGCTGCATTGCACTGCAAACGCAGCGGTTTTGCCGCAGTGCGGATATGCAACGGCAATCCGCGGCAAAACCGCGGCAAATCTGCCCTGTGTGAACCCAGCCTAAAGGGAGGAAGAGTTTAAGAAAAGTCCTTGCAAGGAAAACCTAAATAAATATCTCCCGCAGGTATAGGATTTTTCTGAGACAACTTATATAATTGTTAAATATATTACTTTACTATATGGAGGAGTTCTTGGTCAAAATGAGGTGTAATAAAGCAAAGTAAACTGAGACACCAGCAAAAGCTACGACTAAACCATTACCGGCGAGGGAAGTTACTTCTAAAGATGGTTCTCCACTGGGGGGTCCTCGTGCGTCTCCCGCATTATCTGATCACGATAACCTAGTAATGAAACATACAACAGTTCTGGACTATAATTTTTTAGCGATTGAAGTAGCAAAGCTTATCTCACCGGGCATACAGGAGACTTTGGTGGCCACTGTGTCGGGCACGTTGCGTGAGCTCCATGATACGGTGTCCCAACATGGCAACCGAATTGAAACAGTGGAATATGAGATGTAAACAATATCATCGGGACTTAGTACTAGATCTAAATGTGCAGAACAGCTGAGGCGAGCAACTAGAGATTCTAGAGAACAGGTCTAGACACAGTGATTTGCGCATTGTCGGAGTCCCGGAAACATATTTACAAAAAGACTTACGCCAGTTGTGCGAGTCCACATTACCCAGCATTCTTGGGATTGCCCACACATGCAAAGTAGGACGTGCTCATTGCTTAAGACCTGACATGCGATCATCTTCTTCCACACAAACCTTAAACAGACTACGCCCAAGACCTACATTAGTGAAATACCTAGATTATTCAGACAAAGACCTAATTTTACAAATCTTCAAGAGGCTCAATAACTTGTTGGAGCTTGAGCGACATTAAATTCTGATCTTTGCGGACTATTAGGCAGAAGTCCAGCATAAAAAAAAGGCATTTTCCCCTATTTGCTCGGAACGTCATAGGAAACAACAAAAATTCGATCTACTGTACCCAGCAATACTGAAGGTGTTCTACTCTAATAGTACTACCCTTATTTTCCAAGACCCAGTAAAAGCAGTACGAGCATTAGCCTTGAAAACTACCAGAAGATTGCCAAACAGTCAAGGAGAATGCACCCCCCCCCCAGCGCCAAGTGACAACTGGAGCCGGTGTGACGACATGTACCAAAGGAACAATGTTGCAAGCCTGTACTAGTGATGTCCCTGCAGGGTCATGAGTATATGACATCACAGGTGAGACACTTTGGGGACACTAAGAAAGAATGTCATGGGACATTAGATTAGATGAAAAAGAGTATTCCATATGTTACAAATTTGCCTAGCTTTTTTTAGTTAGTTAATATAGGTTGCATTTATCTTGAATGGAGGAATAATATATACAGAATAAAGATGGATCTATGCTTTATTTGATTCCATACTGTGAACCACCAGGGAGTAGGTTGGCAATATTGTTTTAATGGTATTTACAGCGGCTAGTAGGCGACTTTAGTTAGAATTTGCTCCCTAAGGGCGCCTTCAGACGACCGCATATTGGCCTGATGCCGATATACGGCGTCCCTCTCTGCAGGGAGAGGAGGCTGGAAGAGCCAGTAGCAGTGCACTGAGCTCCCGCCCCCTCTCTGCCCCTTGCCATTACTTGCAATGGGAGGGGGTGGGGGTGGAGCTAAGCTCCTAAACTTAGCTCCGCCCCCTCCCATTGCAAATAGTGGCGAGGGGCGGAGACGTGGTGGGAGCTCAGTGCACTGCTCCCGGCTCTTCCAGTCTCCTCCCCCTGCAGAGAGGAACGCTGTATATCGGCACCTGGCCAATATACGGTCGTCCGAAGGTACCCTAATGCTGCTTACGAAATGGAATTAAAGATAGTCGTTTCATGCGTTCTTCTTTGGGCTATATGTTAAGCATTTTTACCCTAAAAGAGGTTGCAATCATTACCACTATTGTTCCTGACAATTTAGGGATCAGTAGTCCATTGGGGTTTGGAAGAAGGAGGAGGAATAAGTGGTTACTAGATTTTAGATAAAAGTTTAAGGTTGTTTAAAATTTTGGTTACCCGCAGGAGGCCATTTGGGCAACCAGTTTTCACCTGAAAGCTAACTGGAAAAAAAACATTAATATGCAAAAATCATATCGTGGAATGTTAAGGGACTTAGATCACCACAGAAACAATAGGTAATACTATGTCATCTAAAACGTCTGAAAATGGACATTGCATTGCTCCAGGAAACACATCTAAGGGCAAAGGATTATTCCTGTATGCGTAGGATGTGGGTCGGAGAAGTATATGGTTCATCAGCAGTGCAGTCAAAAGCAGGGGCACTGATTCTAATTAAGAAGGGCTTAAACATTAAAGTGGAAGGCCAGTGGCATGATTCGGAGGAGAGGATTTTACTTCTAAATATCAAAATAGGAAAGGAGAGCTATAGCATTTATAATGTATATGGGCCCAACACTAATAATAAACAGTTCTTGACTGAAAAAGCACGGGTCAGAATAATAGCGCTCCAATATTTGGGAAATGTAATATTGAGGATTTATTAAATACGTAGGACTCATCCAGACGTAACGGGACTCCCCTGGTGTCCTGATACGTCAAGAATCCTAGTGAGCGGAGAACAACCAATGGTTTCTTTCAACCAGTGAAATCCAATAAGGGATCCAATAACACTGGTCTATTCAACATCCCAGAAGAAGAGCGTCACGAGGTGGCTCTAGGCATATACATACCAGAGAGAAAGGAAGGAATACTGGGATAAGCAACAAAAAAAGAAATTCCTGACGCTCCAGCGGTATGGATAGAGATGAGTATTGACTTACTTCGCAGAGGTGCCTGGTCCACGGCACTCCTCAGTCGCGGAAGGCAGTGATAAAATCAGGTTTGGGAGGTGTTTTCCAAAATCCAAGCAGGTTTATTAAAGATTATGCAATGCCTTTCGGCTTTTTTGAAAAAGCCTTTGTCAAGCATAAAAACTTCTTACAAACAATATATATATATATATATATATATATATATATATATATATATATATATATATATATATATATATACAATAAATTACCTGCACATACACAGGGAATATCACATGCTTGAAGGACCCTGCAGGAAAATCACATTCCCATCCCCCAAAAATTAATAATATGTTCTTTGAATTCTAGTCAAAACTCTACTCTCAATCACAAGTGAATACAGCCATTGTGGAAGATTTATTTTCAGATACATCCTGGCCCACATTGACTGGGGAACAATGTAAAATAGTAAATTCACCTGTGTCCCAATGGGAAATTAAAGAGGGTATTAAAAATATGAGAAATAATAAAGCTCCAAGACCAAATGGGTATACCGATGGGAATTTATTAAAGGACCAGACCACTCCATTACTCGGGACTCTGTTCAATACGAGATAACCCAATCCCCTCGGACATGAATGTCCCACATGTTAAGCTGTTACGCGAACCTGGTAAGGATCCCACAGACTTTATTCATATAGACCAATCTTTTTAATCAACGCTGATTTAAAACTAATGGCCAAAATTATGCAGATCGCCTAGCCACTATTATGCCACATTTAGTTTCCCCAATGCAGACGGGTTTTACAAAAGGACGTTCGGCTTTTTTAAGCATACGGAAGACCTTGACAGTCCTAGATGATATTAAGATACACCCGATGGCTCATCCTTTCCTGGCCCTTCTCACAATAGATGCTGAAAAGGCATTTGATAATGTTTCGTGGTCTTGGCTGAGGGAGGTGATAAATAAGATGGACTTCAAAGGCCCGTTTTGCTCCTATCTGTGGAAACTTTACTCTTCTCCACAAGCACAAATTTACACACCAGTTTTTCTATCCCGAAGTTTTCCTCTACAGAAAGGTACTAGGCAAGGCTGCCCTCTACCACCACTTTTATTTAATCTGGCAATCGAACCACTAGCACGGAAGCTGGAGGGCAATACTGAGATTGAGGGCATAAAGATCTAGGGGAGAACAATAAAAACATGTTATTTGTGAATGATATCTTGATAGCACTTCCCCGACCGAAATCTGATTTGCCACAGATTTTTGCCATATTGGAAGCCTTCCGGAAACTCTTGGGTTTTAAAGTAAACACCACAAAATGTGAATTATTGGATATCTCTTCCCGGGGCCAGTTTACTGTTACAGATCTTAGAAGCTGCCCTGTTAGTGTGGCAAAGACCCATATCAAGTATCTGATTTAATCACAGGGGCATTAGTCTAATAGTTAAAGTTAAAGGGGTTGTCCCGCGCCGAAACGGGTTTTTTTTTTTTTCAACCCCCCCCCCCGTTCGGCGCGAGACAACCCCGATGCAGGGACCTAAAGAAAGCTTACCTTAATCCCCGCGCTCCGGTGACTTCTATACTTACCGGTGAAGATGGCCGCCGGGAACCTCTTCCTCCGTGGACCGCAGCTCTTCTGTGCGGTCCATTGCCGATTCCAGCCTGATTGGCTGGAATCGGCACGTGACGGGGCGGAGCTACACGGAGCTACACGGAGCCCCATAGAGAACAGGAGAAGACCTGGACTGCGCAAGCGCGGCTAATTTGGCCATCGGAGGGCGAAAATTAGTCGGCTCCATGGGAACGAGGACGCTAGCAACGGAGCAGGTAAGTATAAAACTTTTTATAACTTCTGTATGGCTCATAATTAATGCACAATGTACAATACAAAGTGCATTATTATGGCCATACAGAAGTGTATAGACCCACTTGCTGCCGCGGGACAACCCCTTTAAAGTCCTTCACAGTGTAGACTAAATTAAAAAAATAATATTTATTAATTTTCTTTAAAAACATATGCCACCATAGGGCACACCTATGGCTGAGCCAATCAGGGGGCAGGTCTGACTCACAACCCCTTCACACCCACTGCAGGCCAGCCGCACGGAACTCCGGCTGCCGGGAGCAGGTGAGTATATATATATTTTTTATTTTTACACTTTTCTGGATGAATTGCAGGGAAGGGCTTATGTATTTAAGCCCTTCCTGACAATTCATCCCGCGCACGCCGGCAGCCCATTGCTTTCAATGCAGTCGGCTGTATTGCCGGCTCCATTGAATTCAATGGGCAAACATCGTTCTTTTCTGTCACAGCTGTTACAGCTGTGGCAGAGAAGAAGGATTTGTCTTCTATATGTTCTCAATGGGGTCGGCGCTGCTGCCGCCGGCCCCATTGAGCGCATATAGAGAAGAGAACAGGAATCACAGATCGCAAATAGGTGCGATCTGCGATTTCTGTTCTATAATTTATCGGACGAGCGCATAAAAAGCGCTCATGTGTCCGATACCATTGCAAAGCAATGGTTTTATAAAATCGCCGGACGCATGCGCAAATCGCGGCAAAAAATGCCCGTCTGACTAAGGCCTTATGCTAATAGTCCTCATTTTGCTAGCGAGCCCTACTCATATTTCTAGCAGTGATTATAGAGAATAAGCCCTCATAGATTGCCCCTCACAGAGAAATAATGAAAATTAAAAAAGTGCCCATAGCCCTGATGGTGGACTTAGAGCATCAACCACCTCATGATGTTACCTGGTATAAATTGCGTTTTGTACTCTTCCCCCTGGGTGGACTGAGTTGTTACTCCTCCTCCATAATTACTAAGGTAAATATACCCATTGCCAATAATCGCTAACCTACATAGCCGCTATAAGGGGTTTCTGGATTAGTAGGTACATTGTTGGAATTATTAGATTTGAAACTACCATATAGGAATCGTTTAAACGTAGGTATGAACATAGCGTGGGCGAATGCGTCTTCGGTGCCTTGGTGACGATCATATAGTGTGCTTATCGGTAAACGCCTCCTTCAATCCTGATAGGGCCTGTGCGTTGAGGTGGGGCCAGCCACTCCTGTAGATGGGCGTCTCCATGTGATGCAGGGCTGTTAAGTCACCGCGCCCTGGCGTGTAGCGTGATGGCGTCATCACATTGCTGCGTGCCGACGCATAGCAGTGACCTCAATGTGATGAGGCGCAGTGATGTCGCCACGCCCTGGCGTGCAGCGTGATGACATCATCACGTCGCTGCGTGCTGACCTGTACCAGTGACCTGGGCGTCGCGGTTAGATAACCGCTTGCCCATACTATGTCATGGCGGCCATATTGGGTAAGGGTAGCTCTTTACCTAAGGTTGTTTCGGTGCATGTGTACAAAATACATCTAATCACCATGTGTTACTTTTATCATTGCGATCGATCTATAGTATTGATAGAGCTAACCAATAAGGTAAATATTAATAAGGTAAACTATTTAGGGATAAAGTTTATATAAATATCCAAATGGCAATTATGGCATATTTGTTTGCATACAGGAGTATATATAAACTATTATTGGCACATACGATACGTGCCATTCAGAGGTTAGATCCATCCTGTACAAATATTGAGTTATATTGCGCAAAGATAAGGATTTGGAACTCGTCCTCTCCAGACAACCCAGTATCACCTACAGGAGAGGTAGAAACATCCGGGACCATTTGATGAAAAGCCATTTCAAACCAGATAAAGTGCGAACCAACTGGTTGGGCAGCCAAAAGCCAAATGGCACTTTTGCATGCTCCGATTGTGCTGCCTGCTGTTATCTCCTCCGAGGGGATACTTTTAGGTATAACAAGAGTTATACCATCAGGGACTTTATCAATTGTCAGACCAGAAACGTAGTGTATCTCATCACATGTTCTTGTTCCAAGCAATATGTGGGTAAAACAAAGCAGCAATTGAGAAGACGCTTCCTAGCCCATATAGGCAATATCCGCCGTAAAGAGAATACCTCGGTATCAAATCATGTTTAGGACAACCACGATAGAGATCCAGACTGCATACAAGTCCATGGAATTGAACTGCTGAGATCAGACAGTAGGGGGTAATCTTGACCCCTTGCAGCCTGGATCTATAAATTAGATACAGTACACCCAAAAGGCATAAACGAGAGTTTATAATTTAATTGCTTTCTCTGAGTAACATATTCCACCCCTGTTGCATCATTTGTGCAAAATTAGTCTGTGCAGCTCTGAGTTTAGTGTAGAAGACACATACTTAATTTGACCTCCTTTACTGAAGTATATATAGCTGCACGCCAGGGCGCGGTGACTTCACAGCCCTGCATCCTATGGAGACACCCATCTACAGAAGTGGCTGGCCCCACCCCAATGCGCACGCCCTACAATTAGCAGGAGTAATAATCATCTTTACCAGTGATACCAGCTTATAATTGGCAAGCACCAACCAATTAATACCCTCTCTTTTGCTAAATCAGCATGAGCTACAATTATTTTTGCCAATGATAAGGGCTTACAATCTTTAGGCAGTATATAACTAATATCCTCCTTACGGAGAAAAACTATACATCTCCAGGTGCCCATATGTACACCACGCTTAGAGCTACAGCTCAATCTTGATTATTACTGACTGAATCAATCTATATAGAAGCCTCTTTTTATCCTGGGCAGCATACTGTATCCGGCATACCTTTGGGCAGTATATTGCTGTTTCAGATACCCTATAGACGATAACTTCCTGATGATCCATGGGATCCACGGGGAAACACGTTGAAGTCTCAAAGTCTCATGAATTGACAATTTTCATAAAATAAAACATGCATATGTCTACAGTGACCTCATCATCTATATGAGTAATGGGGTCCTGTTCTTCTGTAAACCATAATAAAGCATTATGCATTGATGATTTCATGATTGATATGATCATCATAAATTGGTTATTCTGAAACTTGATATAATCAGTAATAGGCAACTGGTATATTATCCGGCCTATTGTATGAGGATTATTTTGGATGAGTATCCAAGTGGTACAATAATAGGTCATTACAATATCTAATTAAGACAGATCAAAAACACAGACCTGATTAAAATATAAGATTAAGGTTGCTCTGATACTCTCTATATCTGTTATAGTAAGAAGAGCACTTTTTTTAGTATCTCATATCCATCATCATACTTCAAACATCCATTAGAAGGATACTCATTCCTTGTTGGCAACCCGAACTGTAGGTGCCAACCTAATTCAGTGTGCTACCCATTGTTTGTTTGTTTTGTGCACCTTTGTGTTAGGTGTGCCCTATAGTGGTATATGTTTCCAAAGGAAATTAATAAATATTATTTTTAATTTTGTCTAAACTGTGAAGGGCATATCAAGTATCAGGGTATAAACATAGGCAAGAGGCCATAGCCACTTTACACATTGAACTATCCCCTAACAATACTTAAAATAATAAAGGAGCTAGAAGAGTGGCGCAATCTTCCGCTCTCCTTCATGGGCAGGTGGCACTTGATTAAAATGATTAGCTTTCCAAGACTCCTCTACCCACTGCAGACAATTCCACTCCTACTTCAAAGGCGGGATCTGGCAAAACTACATAAGGCTTTCGTAGCCTTTGTGTGGTAACGAAAACGATCACGCATAGCTTTGAAAAAATTGATGCTCCCCAAAAGTGGAGGAGGACTTAATTTTCCAGACATTCAATTATATAATGTGGCTAGCCTCATGAGGCACTCTTTGGACTGACTATGGAGTTCCAATGACTACTTGAATACCAACATAGAAATGGAACTGTTTACCTCATAGAGAGGTAAATACCCTATTATATACCAGTTACACCAGAGTTCCAATAGAATATAAACACTCTATCATGGCAAAAGACACCGTAGCAGCACCATAGCAACACCCAGAATTCCAGGAGGGGAAGGAAAATAGAATGTTCAAAATTTGGCGGCACAAGGGGATTATGAAAGTTCACCATCTCATTCACCCAGATTGTCCCAGATATAAGACCCTTAAAGAGTTATGCAAAGAACACAATTTACCTTCGTCGCACTTTCTACCATTCACACAAGTACGTAGCTTCCTCCAGGAAAGACTAGCTGACATAGCCAAGGAAGCAGTACTTAACCCAATAGATATCTTGGTAAAAGATTACTCATATAAACACTCAATCTCAAAATTGTATACCAAATTGGGTGGGGGGCGTGGCCTGATGGCAGCTATACTTTGAGCTCCGTTAAGCTTTTGCCTTAAAGGGGTGGTCTCGCGAAACAAAGTGGGGTTATACACTTCTGTATGGCCATATTAATGCACTTTGTAATATACATCGTGCATTAAATATGAGCCATACAGAAGTTATTCCACTTACCTGCTCCGTTGCTAGCGTCCTCGTCTCCATGGTTCCGTCTAAATTCGCCTGCAGCTTGCTTTTTTAGACGCTCTTGCGCAGTCCGGTCTTCTCCATTCAGCACGAGCCGCTTCAGTGTGCTCCCCGCTACAGCTCTTCTGCGCATGCGCAGACGAGCTGTCACTGCTCGGGAGCGCGCTGGAGCGGCCATTCTGTACCTTCCTCTGTTAGAGGAAGGTGCAGAGCTGCCGAGCTGTCCGGAGAAGCCGCCCAGCTGTCCCGCTGTCCAGCTGTCCTGGTAAGTGATGGGCCGGGGGGGCTGCCGCTGCGCCGGGCTGCGCCGGGGGGGGCTGCCGGGCTGCCGCTGCGATGGGGGGGCTGTCGCTAGGCCGGGGGGGCTGCCGCTAGGCCGGGGGGGCTGCCGCTGCGATGGGGGGGGCTGTCGCTAGGCCGGGGGGGCTGCCGCTGCGATGGGGGAGGCTGTCGCTAGGCCGGGGGGGCTGCCGCTGCGATGGGGGGGGGCTGTCGCTAGGCCGGGGGGGCTGCCGCTGCGCCGGGGGAACTAGCGCTAGGCCGGGGGGGCTGCCGCTGCGATGGGGGAGGCTGTCGCTAGGCCGGTGGGGCTGCCGCTGCGATGGGGGGGGCTGTCGCTAGGCCGGGGGGGCTGCCGCTGCGCCGGGGGAACTAGCGCTAGGCCGGGGGGGCTGCCGCTGCGATGGGGGGGGCTGTCGCTAGGCCGGGGGGGCTGCCGCTGCGATGGGGGGGGGCTGTCGCTAGGCCGGGGGGGCTGCCGCTGCGATGGGGGAGGCTGTCGCTAGGCCGGGGGGGCTGCCGCTGCGCCGGGGGAACTAGCGCTGGGCCGGGGGGGGCTGCCGCTGTGATGGGGGAACTAGCGCCGGGGGGGGGGGGCTGTCGCTGGGCCGGGGGGGCTGTGATGGGGGGGGGGGGACTGCGCCGGTTACCTTGTGCCTGGTGGTGGGTGACAGGTCGGCAGTGTTCACTCCAGGGGTCCGGTCGGCGGCTGCGGGGCGTCTGGTTGCCATGGAGACACAGCTGGTAGCGTCTCGGGAGCGCGCACGTCGGGCTGCAGCAAGCGATGCGAAAAGAGCTGGCGGCCATCTTGGGAAAAAGTTTTATAAGTTGCTGAAACGCTGGAACGGTAAGTAGAAACCAGCTAGGAAAGTAATTTACAGGGGTAATTAGTAATGTATGTTTAATTAGGGGGACTGGGCAAAAAAAAAATTCACTGCTTCCTCGAGACATCTCCTTTAAAGCTATAAAAAAAAGTGTCCCAGAGGTTGAAAAAACAACTTACCGACAGAGAAATCCTTAATGCTGAGAGCCATGACCAAGAGGAAGCCACCTAAGCCTCAGCCGCAGCGAGTGAGAGACTTCTTCTCAGCACGGAGTGCCGACCGAGACCATGCTGAGCAGAGCCGCGGGTCTCTCTCTCCCACAGCCTCAGAGGAGATGAATGCTGAGCGACCCAACTCCCCTGACTTGTCCAAGGAAGCCACAAGCACCACTGAAGCTACGGAGGTACTGCACAGCTGAAAATGTCTCAAGGAGGAGGTAAGTCACTGCAATGCAGAAACAGACCCTAGCCCCTCTGCTCCCAACAAAATGGCGACCCGACTCCCCTCACTTGTCCAAGGAAGCCACAAGCCACAAACACCGCTGAAGCTACGGAGGTACTGCACAGCCGAAAATGTCTCCAGGAGGGGGTAAGTCACTGCAATGCAGAAACAGACCCTAGCCCCTCTGCTCCCAACAAAATGGCGCCAGACCGCAAGCAGATTCCCTCCAACAATGTAACCCCCTCTGCTAGTCCGGAGAAACAGGGACCAAGGCTGTCTCCCCAGTCCCCAACAACAAAACAGACACATTTAAAACAATATATGCGCACCTTAGAAGATGAAGATCTTATACTAAATGCCCCCCCTTCTAAGCAGCCTGCTTCTGAAGAATTTATTAAGAATATGATCTTTGCCCTGAGGGGATCATTACAAAGTGACATATCTACCATTTCTTCAGCATTCAACACTTCCATACAGGAACTAGGGGATTGCACAGATCACATGGAGAACAAAATGAAAGAGCTAACTACATCACATAATTCTCTGATAGATGTGCACTACTCTTTGACAGAAGAAGTGGCGGTTATGAAAAGCAAGATGGCGGATTTGGAGGACAGGTGTAGACGCAATAACATAAAACTGAGGGGAGTTCCCGAAAGCGTCAGCCAGAGCGAATTGAAAGAATACCTGTCAAAACTTATCTCTACTTTGCTTCCAAATACTCCTCAACAAGAACTTACAATCGATCGAATCCATAGACTGCCTAAACCTAGCCATGTCCCAGAAAAAGTCCCAAGAGACATTATTGCAAGAATTCATTTTTTCCACGTGAAAGAAGCTTTGATGCATGCTTCACATAAAGCGAACCCGCTGCCTGCGCCATATTCCAGTATCCACCTTTTTGCAGACCTCTCCCCTACTACCATGCAAGCAAGAAGAACCTTTCTGCCTATAACACTAAGCTTGCGTGCTGCTAAAATTTTATATAAATGGGGATTCCCCACAAAGCTTTTGATTCACAATATGGAATCCTGCATATAATAACCTTCCCTGAGGAAGGAAAAAAGCTCATATCAAAACGGGGATTACCGGTGGATAACAATCAAAAAGAGGTGCCACCGCAGAGATCAAAGAAGGTCACTAATGAGTGGTCTTAATCAGAGGCGTAACTTAAAGCTCCTGGGCCCCAATGCAAAATGTATAGCAGGGCCCCTAAATATAATGTTTTATTAATAGTACTGGGCTACCTATATGGAGAAGAGAGGCCTTATGGGCCCCCTAAAGCTTCTGGGCCCGGGTGCAAGCGCCTCCCCTGCAACCACTATAGTTACGCACCTGGTCTTAATCTAATATACAATATACATAGTAACATAGTATGTAAGGCTGAATGAAGACAATGTCCATCTAGTCCAGCCTGTCTATCCTCCTGTGTTGATCCAGAGGAAGGCAAAAAACCCCAAGGCCAGAAACCAATTAGCCCTTTTGGGGAAAAAATTCCTTCCCGACTCCCTAATGGCAATCAGACTGTTCCCTGGATCAACCCCTAATAGTTCCTACCTGCCTATATACCAGGATTGACACTTAACCTAATATTTATATCCTGTAATATCCTTCTTCTCCAGAAAGACATCAAGTCCCCTTTTAAACTCCTCTATGGATTTTGCCATCACCACTTCCTCCGGTAGAGAGTTCCACAGTCTAACTGCTCTTACAGTAAAGAATCCCCTTCTATGTTGGTGATGAAACCTACTTTCCTCCAATCGTAGCGGGTGTCCTCTTGTTACCGTCGTGGTCCTTGGTGTAAACAGATCCTGGGAGAGATCCATGTGTTGTCCCCTCATGTACTTATACATGGTTATTTGGTCGCCTCTTAACCTTCTTTTTTCAAGAGTAAATAGTCCCAATTTTGATATCCTCTCTGGGTATTCCAGTCCCGTCATTCCATGTATTAGTTTAGTTGCCCTTCTTTGAACCTCCTCAAGCACTGTGACATCTTTCCTGAGCACCGGTGACCAGAATTGTACGCAGTATTCCATGTGAGGCCTGACAAGTGCCTTATATAATGGAAGGATGATGTTCTCGTCCTTCGCCCCTATACCTCTTTTAATGCATCCCAAAACTTTATTTGCCTTTGCAGCAGTTGACTGGCATTGGTTACTCCAGTTTAGTCTTTTATCCACTAATACCCCCAGATCCTTTTCCATATCACTTTTCCCTAGTGGTACCCCATTAAGTGAATATTTGTGACATCCGTTCCTCTTGCCCATGTGCATAGTCTTACACTTTTCAACATTGAACTTCATTTGCCATTTTTCTGCCCAAGCCCCCAGCTTGTCCAGGTACGTTTGTAGCCGTACATTGTCCTTCGTTGTATTAATTATATTGTATAGTTTTGTGTCATCTGCAAATATTGATATTTTGCTGTGCAGCCCCTCTATCAGGTCATTGATAAATATGTTGAACAGAGTGGGGCCTAATACTGAACCCTGTGGCACCCCGCTAGCGACTGTGGTCCAATCAGAGTACGCACCATTTATTACCACCCTCTGCTTTCTATCATTGAGCCAATTGTTTACCCAATTACACATGTTTTCGCCCAGTCCGAGCTGCCTCATTTTGTATATTAGCCTATTATGTGGCACGGTGTCAAAGGCTTTAGAGAAGTCCAGATATACAAGATCAATAGATTCTCCCTGGTCCAGCTTAGAGCTTACTTCATCGTAGAAACTGATCAGAAGAGATCGCATCCAACCTTGCACAAAAATTGTTAGTTAAGCAACCTATCCTAATTAAATGGGACATGTCAAATATGAAACCTACTGTTAAAGACGGACGCTGTCAGGTGGACTATTAATATCGCCTCTAAAACCATGCAGGCAATAATTCCTGTTTTATTAATCTGTTTCTTCTTTCAGTCCGTCGTCCAGACACTCTACAAGATACTGAAGATACTACTGAACAACGACAGAGCTGATGTTCTTGTTGATGTTTATGTTACGATATTCTCTATACTTCATTGAGGCGCAGTGAGTTCTCAAACTTCCACAACAATATACCTATTCTTTATTCTATTCTGTCAGTTAAACTTATGTCGCAAAATGCTAGAGGGCTAAACTCTCCTTTTAAAAGATCACTTATGTGGAGAGATGCCAATCGTGCCACAGCTGATGTATTGTGTGTCAAAGAAACACATTTCCTGCACAACTCAGACACAAAATTCTCTAATAAACAATATCCCCAGATATACACAGCAAGCACATTCGAGAAGCTTTAATAGCTTTTAGAGCAAATTTAAATTTGGTCTTAACAAAACAAGTTGCAGACATAAAAGGGAGATGCCTCATCCTTGTGGGCACACTTAATGAGAAAAACATTACCTTGGTAAATATCTATGCCCCCAATAACAGCCAGATCTCCTTTCTAAACAAAACTATCAGGAAAATTAAAAGAATGCAATGTGGAGATTTGGTCATATGTGGAGACTTTAACTTAATCTCAGATAAGACAATAGACACCACAACTAAACATAGAACAGCTCCCATATTACTCCCATGGTTGCATAAAGAAATGTTATACGATTCCTTTAGATGCCTCAATTCCTCCTCTAGGGAATATACATTTTTTTTCGTCACGTCACAATTCATTCTCACAAATTGATATGTTTCTGGTTGATAGATGGACACTCTCCAAAATCAACACCTCTGAAATAGGATGGACCACCTGGTCTGATCATGCCCCGATAACGCTAACCCTAGATCTAGGAGAAGGTCAGGGAAACGCTAGAATATGGCGAAAGAACGTGACACTTCTTAAGTCTCCCCGTAACACTTCTATAATCAATAATCACTTAAAGGAATATTTCAAATTAAATACAAATCCAGACGCAAGCGTCTTTTCACTTTGGAATGCTCACAAGGCCTTCATAAGAGGAATTTTAATAAAAATGAGCGCCCAACTCAAGAAACACAAACAGGCACAAATTAACAACCTTCTGATTCAAATACAAAATCAAGAGAGAGAGTTACAAACTTTCCTGACAGTGGATGGACAAAATACACTAATGTCCTTGAGAAGGGAGTTAAGATCAATTTTGCTAGCAGAACATAATAAAAATACAGATTACATGCGGGCAAATTATTATTCCTCATTTGACAAACCCTCAAAGTTGATGGCTAATATAGCAAAGAAAAGACAACTCAGAACCAAGATCCCTTTTGTGGTAAAAGCAGAAGACCACAGAATAAAATTATCCCATCCACAAGACATAGCAGAAGAATTTGCAAAATTCTACACCAAACTCTACAATTTGAAAGATGACACATCTATAGCCCAACCGAACATAGACATAATCAACACTTTTTTAAGCAAAATGAATCTCCCTAAGGGTGCATTCACACGAACGTATATCGGCTCGGCTTTCACGCCGAGCCGATACACGTTGTCCTCGGGTGCAGGGGGGGGGAGGATGGAAGAGCCAGGGCCAGGAACTGTGCTCCCGCCCCCTCTCTGCCTCCTCTCCGCCCCTCTGCACTATTTGCAATGAGAGGAGGCAGGATGGGGGCGGGGCTAAGGTCCGGGAATTAGCCCCGCCCCCGCCCCGCCTCTCCCCATTGCAAATAGTGCAGAGGGGTGGAGAGGAGGCAGAGAGGGGGCGGGAGCCTCAGTTCCTGGCCCTGGCTCTTCCATCCTCCCCCCCCTGCACCCGAGGACAACGTATATCGGCTCGGCGTGAAAACCGAGCCGATATACGTTCGTGTGAACGCGCCCTAAAATAGATAATCAAACACAAGATGTAAACAAGCCCATTTCCATAGAAGAAATCCATAAAACCATTAAAACCCTGAAAAATTTCAAATCACCTGGCCCAGACGGATTTTCCAATGAATATTATAAACTATTTTCAACTACATTATCCCCACACCTTGCTACGTCATTTAATGAGGCCATATTTACAGGCGAGTTCCCAAGTGAGATGTTACAAACAATCATTGTTGGCATCCCTAAACTAGGTAAAACAACAGATCCACAGCAAACTTCAGACCGATTTCGCTACTGAATGTAGACATAAAAATCTATGCGAAAATCTTAGCTACAAGGCTTTCACAAATTTTGCCTAATATTGTACATAGCGACCAGGTAGGATTTGTTAGAGGTAAACAGGCGGCAGACGGCACTAGAAGGGCTTTGAATTTGGTGGCAAAAATTGGGTTGAGTCGCACGCCTTCTCTCCTCCTCGCCCTGGATGCAGAGAAGGCGTTCGATAGACTACATTGGGAGTACGCATTTGCTACTCTTAGAAAATTTGGAATTACTGAAAACTTCCTCAGAGCAACCCAGGCACTATACTCCGCCCCCTCCGCCAGAGTTTTAGTTGATGGTGCTCTGTCGACCTCCTTCTGCATTACTAATGGTACCCGACAGGGTTGTCCCTTGCCTCCTTTATTGTTTATATTAGTCATGGAACCTATGGCAGAACTGATTAGAACATCTCCGAAAATAAGAGGAATTTCTATGGGGAACAGAGCACATAAAATCGGACCCCTTGTGTTCCCTAGGGGGAGTGACAGGGATTGTGGAAGTGTTTGGGAAAGCTTCATATTATAGCCCTAACATAGGTAAATCCCAAATCTTAGAGATAAATATCAATCCAAACTTGAAGAAAGATATACAAAAAGAGTTTTCTTTTCAATTGCCTTCTTCAATACCATACTTGGGAATAAAAATATGTCACCCACTAAAATACATCATTCCCTTAAATTTTGAGCTTCTACTTCTTTCCATCCAGACAGAATTAGATTTGCTGGGAAGGAAAGACCCATCATGGTTCGGTAGAACCGTTTAAGATGCTCATATATTTATTCCGTACATTAGCATGTCCAATACCATACAATACTATAGATAACTTTCAGAAACAGCTACTAAACTTTATATGGAGGGGAGGGAGGCCTAGAGTAGCAGCTAGTATTCTATACCTCAACCATAGGCAGGGAGGACTGGGAGTACCCAATTTATGGTCCTATTATCAAGCAATAAACATAAATCAATCGACCATATGGCTAGAAGACTCCCAGATTTTGCCATGGCCTCATATGGAAAGACATATAAACCGAAATAGATCTTTGGCTTCTTTTCTACAGGCTTCAATTATTAGTATCACTAACTCGGGCCTTCATCTATCCCTAGACTTACAGTCTTTGTCTCTTCCCATGCTAACGTCTCTTCATGCCTGGAACATATACACATATAAACTTATAAAATCTCCGAAAAGAAAATACTTGAAAATCCCACTTGAGATACTTACCTATTTTATTCCTAATATCACCTTATTCCTTATTCCTAATATATTGGAGGTTGGATTAGAAAAGGCATCAAGTTTATTTCTGATGTCATAGAGGGTCAAAGGGTAATTCCATTTCAAACACTCAGAGAAAAGTTTGAGCTTTCTTCAAATGACCTTTATGCATATTATCAGATCCAATCCTTGATAGATAAAAACCAAATGGTGAAATGTATGTTCCCGGCTGAACTGATCCCAATTTTCTCCAAGCCCCATGTAACCCAGAGAACTACTGCGAAGAAATGGTATAACACTCTGTCAGGAGACATGGGAGAATCAAAAAAGAGAATCAATCCATCTACTTAATTGGGAGAGGGACATTGGAGAAAACATTACAGTTCCACAGTGGTTGTCCTCCTTTGAGTGGGTAAATAAAGCCACCTTAAATGCAAACATCATACAGGTTTACTATAAAATGCTTACAAGGTGGTACTATACCCCATCCAAACTAGCGAGGAGCTTACCTGGAGTAAGCAATCAATGTTGGAGAGAGTGTGGGGGAGAGGGCAATATATTTCACATTTTTTGGGAGTGCCCCTTGATCCAACCCTATTGGGAAGAGGTTTTCCTAATAATCTACAAGGTAATTGGTCTCAGAATCCCCCCCAAACCCCAAACTAGCCCTACTACTGCTAGAGTGTAATCTTGTACCACTCGAGAACAGGAAGTGGGTATGTCATTGTCTACTCACAGCCAAGCTAATAATTACTAGAAAATGGAAGTCAAAAAGTCCCCGTAGCTCTTAAGAACTAATCAAAACAATTTCAGATCATTACATACTTGAAAAAATTATCGCCAACAATAACAATAACCGACATAAATTCGATTCCAGGTGGAAGTTGTGGCTGCGCCTTCTAACAAAACATTTGTTTTAGTTTATTAGTTTAAGTGTTTTGATGCACCAGATACAAGATTTCTTTAATCTCAATATGTAAGACAATCGATATTACTTAAGTGATTATAAAACTGATCTTGCAATAAACTGCTATTTACAGATTGCTTTGTCCTATATGTATGATTTATGTGAAAAAATAAACCTAATAAAAATTAATTGGAAAAAAAAAATGTATACCAAATTTAGAGAGGGATGGGGGATGAAAAACAACTTTAACTTATCAAAAGAATGGGCATGAGAGTTCCAAGATCCAGAGTTACCCGAGAGAATGATTGAACGTTGGACTTCTGTGAGGCAGGTGGTGTCAAATGAAAGATAGAGGGAAACCTACTTTAAGATAATCTTTGGAGCTATATATGGGTTTGACAAGCCACAAAATCTCAATGGTCCAGCTAGGTTACAAGCCTGTCCTAGATGCTCCCGACCAAAGTTCGACTTTTTACACAGCATATGGCACTGCCCAAAGATCCAAAATTACTGGGTGGGTGCGCAAAAGCTGATTTAGGATATGTGGGGGCAGCTCTCACAGCTGACACCACAAACATTTACTCTCCACCTACTACCTGATCAGAAAAGAAAAACCAAAATCATCCACACTATTTTATTGATTAGCAAGAGGTGCCTCTTGAAAGACTGGCTGTGGGCTAAACCCCCGAGTTTAAAGAATGTTATACATCAATTAAAACATCTACTAAAAGTGGAAAGAATAGAAATAGAGAGACGAGTACAGTCCCAAGCCCCAAAAAATTTTAAAAACTGGAGAGAGTTTATAGAAAGATTTCTTAACCCTCAGGAAATCAAGGAGTGTATGACCCAATTCACTAGCACTACGTGGTACTATAGCCAGAAGGACATAAATCAACTGTGAATCCTTAAGATTAGATGATAGGACTAGGGGGGAAGATGGTCATTAGGGGGATTACCACCTGTGAGTTTAAAGGTTTAAATATTACAGGTATATTTTGTGTTACTGTTTTTACAACATTGTATTAAAATTGTTGGAGGATTAGGGGAAGGGGGTTAATGGGGAGAAATAAAAACAAAAAATGGAAGATATAAGCATGAGTAAGGTAAAGCTTTATACACTGTAAACCTTGAACTGGAATGTTTATGTGAATATCTAATGGAGAAGTCATTGCTGTAATTAAAATGTGTATTTTATGACCACGATTTTCTGTAATTGTTATGACCTGCTTATGTATGTTCTTCTTAAATACCAATAAAAATGAGTTTAACAAAAAACGGTGTCCTATCATTTTCGCCGCAGACTTTTTTGGTGCATGTAAAATTTGCACATGTGACCACTGCCATTGGAAGGCATTGGTTCTATATTGTGCAATCTTTTTAAACGCGCGTATAATCGGACATTAAAATGCCCGTGTGACTGAGCCCTAAGGATGCGACCCTCTATTTTTTTTCCATTTTTGGTTTTTCCTCCCCCCTTTTAAAAAATCATAACTCTTTTAGTCACCCATCGACGTTGACTGTCTGACACCTCGACGTTGACAAGCCCTCAGACATCTCGAGATGTCTGAGGGCTTGTTTTTTGTGGAAATAGTTGTATGTTTCAATGGTACTATATACAGAAAAGTACAATATAATGTACTAAAGAACTTTTTAACAATTGTAATTGGAATGAAATGGAAAAAAATGAAATTCCGCCATTTTTGGGAGGGTCTTGTTTCTATGGCATACACACTGCAACAAAAATGGCATAATCTTATTCTATTGGTCAGTACAATTACAACAATGACAAATTTATGTAGTTTTTTTCTCTGTACTCCTTTTATCTTTTCCCAAAATTATATAATTTTTTTGAATTATTTTATGATGCCATCTTTTAACAGTCATAACTTTTTTATTTTTCTATCAACATGGTTGTGTGAGTGCTCATTTTATTGCAGGACATCCTGTAGTTTTTATTGGTACCATATTAGAGTCCATATAACTTTTTGACTGTTTTTTATTACATCTTTGCTTGCAGACATAGTGACCAAAAAGCGCAATTCTGGCATTGATATTTTTTTTCTGCTGATGCTCACCAGTAAATAATGTGTTACTTTGATAGCTTTGACTTTCATGGATGTAGTGATAGTGAATATGTTTTTTTGTTTTATTATTTAAATTCTTTTATTATAAATATGGCAGAAAGTGTTTTTTTTAACTTTTATTCTTTCATTATTTTAATAATTAATAAAGCTTTTTAAAACTAATTTCATATATGTAAGGGGCTCACTGTAGAGGATTAGCTTGCGTTGGAGATCAAATGTGCAAATGCACCAAAAATTGCATGAAAATTGCCACATCGGCCAAAATTTGAAACAAATTGTGGCGCAATTGATTTCAGCATGCTTATTGGAATTGATCTGACAGACTGAAGTCCTGAGATAGCACTATTTTTGCTGTGCAGAGTGTGTGTTCAGGGTCTACAAAAAGAGTGAGAGGGGCTGCTGCCAAGCCAGCTGAGAAGGAGAGTAAATAAAGTGGTACTATTTTGTCTGTTAAAAATATGGAAGCGTAACGGAAAGGAAGTAAATGCAAACCTTTCCATTTTTTTAAACCCTTTGAAATCAACGTAGAAAATAATGGAAATGTTTATTTCGGTTTATTTTCATTTCTCTGCTCTATAAGTGGGACAGAGTGACGGAAAGCCCTAATGATAGTGTGAAGAAAGCCTAAAGCCTTATGCACATGGAATCTAGGGCTGGCATCCGCCACTGGGTTCTGCAGCAATAATCCTCCATAGCATGCTTTGGAAAAATGATACTTCATGCACACGAGCAGAAACCAATTGTGGGTTCCGCTCACGGATGAAAAATCGCAGCATGCTCCATTTTCCTGTGGTTCCCGCATGGACGGCTTCCATTGAAGTCAGGGGAAGTTATCCGACCCACAACTTGTCCTCAATTGTCAATTGGGATACTGATTCCACAGTAAAAGCTGGAGTTTAAAAAAAAAATCTGTACTGTGCATGTTCGACGGCAAGTAGTGCGGACCATCCACAGTACAGAGCAGCTGGAAAAAGACATGTCCACGTGCATGCCAGTGAAGCATGCTACAGGTATGCAGGTTCACATGCCATGGTCAGAGCCAGATTCTGTGCAAAATTCCGCAGCCAGAATCCCGATGTGCCAAGTGAGTCCGGTCTAACAGTGGTCCCTCTGCGCCCCTGATAAGTAACATTGGTCCTTCTATACAGCTGTCCCTCCCACCCCCTTCCAAGTAACTGGATTCTCTATGCTCCTGGCCCCTCCCCAAGTACCGGTGGTCCCTATGTGTCCTTGACCCCTCCTCCTCAAGTAAAGCTGGTCCTTTATGCCACTGGACCCCTCCCAAAATAACGTTGGTCTCCCTGTGCCACTGAACCCCTCCCCAAGTAACATTGGTCCCTCTGTGACCCTGAGACCCTTTCCAAGTAAAGGTGTGTTCACAAATCATTATTTAATATGCTGCGTGACTCCGTTCAGGGGTTCTGTGACAGCTGCAGAACACAGGACTCTTGAACACAAAGGAACGGAGCCATTTAGTTGTATTGTGAAATGGACACCACTTTGGTATCCATTTTACAAAGTTTCTGTTTATTTTTTCTTTTATTTGCAGTATAACGTAATCGACTACCGCGATTTTTACGCGCATTTTTCGCGGCGTTTTCGCGGCTTTTCCATTAATTTCCATTGACTTTCATGGGTGCATTAGGAGAAAAATAAGGACACATATGCAACTGACAGTTTCTATGTTAAAAACGCAAACGCAACGCAAAAAAAACGCCAGTGGACAGGAACACATGTTATCTCTATGCCTGTGCAGGAAAAACGCAAAACGCAAAACGCAGGTAAAAAAACGCCAGTGGGTGGGCGCCCTAAAACAGACACAGAATTTTTTATTTCTAAATTTTACCTAATAAATTATATACATTTTTACAAACAGATCAGTAAGTAATAAATGTTTATAAATAATATGTTTTAAAAATCTTTAAATTTTTCACATAATAACTAGAGATGAGCGAGCACCAAAATGCTCGGGTGCTCGTTACTCGAGACAAACCTTTCGCGATGCTCGAGGGTTCGTTTCGAGTAATGAACCCCATTGAAGTCAATGGGCGACCCGAGCATTTTTGTATATCTCCGATGCTCGCTAAGGTTTTCGTTTGTGAAAATCTGGGCAATTCAAGAAAGTGATGGGAACGACACAGCAACGGATAGGGCAGGCGAGGGGCTACATGTTGGGCTGCATCTCAAGTTCCCAGGTCCCACTATTAAGCCACAATAGCGGCAAGAGTGCCCCCCCCCCCCCCGCCAACAATTTTTACTTCTGAAAAGCCCTCATTAGCAATGCATACCTTAGCTAAGCACCACACTACCTCCAACAAAGCACAATCACTGCCTGCATGACACTCCACTGCCACTTCTCCTGGGTTACATGCTGACCAACCCCCCCCCCCCACGACCCAGTGTCCACAGCGCACACCAAACTGTCCCTGCCCAGCCTTCAGCTGCCCTCATGCCACGCCACCCTCATGTCTATTTATAAGTGCGTCTGCCAGAGGAACCGCAGGCACACACTGCAGAGGGTTGGCACGGCTAGGCAGCGACCCTCTTTAAAAGGGGCGGGGCGATAGTCCACAATGCTGTACATAAGCAATGAGAAATCCAATCCTGTGCCACCTCCATCTGGAGCTGCACACGTGGGCATAGCAATGGGGAACCTATGTGCCACACACTATTCATTCTGTCAAGGTGTCTGCATGCCCCAGTCAGACCGCGTTTTTTTATAAATAGTCACAGGCAGGTACAACTCCGCAATGGGAATTCCGTGTGCACCCACAGCATGGGTGGCTCCCTGGAACCCACCGGCTGTACATAAATGTATCCCATTGCAGTGCCCATCACAGCAGAGCTAACGTCAGATTAAATGCAGGTGGGCTTCGGCCCACACTGCATGCCCCAGTCAGACTGGGGTTCTTTAGAAGTGGACACATGCAGTTACAACTCCCTGTGGACCCACAGCATGGGTGGGTGCCAGGAAGCCACCGGCGGTACATAAATATATCCCATTGCATTGCCCATCACAGCTGAGGTAATAATGTCATGTTTAATGCAGGTTGGCTTCGGCCCACACTGCATGCCCTAGTCAGACTGGGGTTCTTTAGAAGTGGACACATGCAGTTACAACTCCCTGTGGACCCACAGCATGGGTGGGTGCCAGGAAGCCACCGGCGGTACATAAATATATCCCATTGCATTGCCCATCACAGCTGAGGTAATAATGTCATGTTTAATGCAGGTGGGCTTCGGCCCACACTGCATGCCCCAGTCAGACTGGGGTTCTTTAGAAGTGGACACATGCAGTTACAACTCCCTGTGGACCCACAGCATGGGTGGGTGCCAGGAAGCCACCGGCGGTACATAAGTATATCCCATTGCATTGCCCATCACAGCTGAGGTAATAATGTCATGTTTAATGCAGGTGGGCTTCGGCCCACACTGCATGCCCCAGTCAGACTGGGGTTCTTTAGAAGTGGACACATGCAGTTACAACTCTCTGTGGACCCACAGCATGGGTGGCTCCCTGGAACCCACCGGCAGTACATAAATATATCCCATTGCAGTGCCCAACACAGCTGATGTAACGTCAGCTGTAATGCAGGTGGGCTAAAAATTAATTTGATTACACTGTAGGCGAGGGCCCCCAAAAATTGGTGTACCAACAGTACTAATGTACCTCAGAAAAATTGCCCATGCCCAACCAAGAGGGCAGGTGAAACCGATTAATCACTTTGGTTAATGTAGCTTAATTGGTAACTAGGCCTGGAGGCAGCTCAGTTAAAATAAAAATTGGTTGAGATGAAAGTTTCAACGCTTTAATGAGCATTGAAACGTCTAAAAATTGCTTAGAAAAATTATATGAATGAGCCTTGTGGGCCTAAGAAAAATTACCCGTTCGGCGTGATTATGTGAGGTTTCAGGAGGAGGAGCAGGAGGAGGAGGAGGAATATTATACACAGATTGATGAAGCAAAAAGGTTCCCGTTTTTGATGGGGATAGAGAACGATGCTTCCATCCGCGGGTGCAGCCTACGTATTGCTTAGGTATCGCTGCTGTCCGCTGGTGGAGAAGAGAAGTCTGGGGAAATCCACGCTTTGTTCATCTTGATGAGTGTAAGCCTGTCGGCACTGTCGGTTGACAGGCGGGTACGCTTATCCGTGATGATTCCCCCAGCCGCACTAAACACCCTCTCTGACAAGACGCTAGCCGCAGGACAAGCAAGCACCTCCAGGGCATACAGCGCGAGTTCAGGCCACGTGTCCAGCTTCGACACCCAGTAGTTGTAGGGGGCAGAGGCGTCACGGAGGACGGTCGTGCGATTGGCTACGTACTCCCTCACCATCCTTTTACAGTGCTCCCGCCGACTCAGCCTTGACTGGGGAGCGGTGACACAGTCTTGCTGGGGAGCCATAAAGCTGGCAAAGGCCTTGGAGAATGTTCCCCTGCCTGCGCTGTACATGCTGCCTGATCTCTACGCCTCACCTGCTACCTGGCCCTCGTAACTGCGCCTTCGGCCACTAGCGCTGTCGGATGGGAATTTTACCATCAGTTTATCCGCCAGGGTCCTGTGGTATAGCATCACTCTTGAACCCCTTTCCTCTTCGGGTATGAGAGTGGAAAGGTTCTCCTTATACCATGGGTCAAGCAGTGTGTACACCCAGTAATCCGTAGTGGCCAGAATGCGTGTAACACGAGGGTCACGAGAAAGGCATTCTAACATGAAGTCAGCCATGTATGCCAGGGTACCTGTACGCAACACATGGCTGTCCTCACTAGGAAGATCACTTTCAGGATCCTCCTCCTCCTCCTCCTCTGGCCATACACGCTGAAAGGATGACAGGCAAGCAGCATCTGTCCCCTCAGCAGTGGGCCAAGCTGTCTCTTCCCCCTCCTCCTCATCTTCCTCCTCCTCCTCCTCCTCACCGCGCTGAGATATAGACAGGAGGGTGCTCTGACTATCCAGCGACATACTGTCTTCCCCCGGCTCTGTTTCCGAGCGCAAAGCATCTGCCTTTATGCTTTGCAGGGAACTTCTCAAGAGGCATAGCAGAGGAATGGTGACGCTAATGATTGCAGCATCGCCGCTCACCACCTGGGTAGACTCCTCAAACTTTCCAAGGACCTGGCAGATGTCTGCCAACCAGGCCCACTCTTCTGAAAAGAATTGAGGAGGCTGACTCCCACTGCGCCGCCCATGTTGGAGTTGGTATTCCACTATAGCTCTACGCTGCTCATAGAGCCTGGCCAACATGTGGAGCGTAGAGTTACACCGTGTGGGCACGTCGCACAGCAGTCGGTGCACTGGCAGATTAAACCGATGTTGCAGAGTGGCAGCATCCGTGTGGGACTTGCGGAAATGTGCGCAGAGGCGGCGCACCTTTCCGAGCAGGTCTGACAAGCGTGGGTAGCTTTTCAGAAAGCGCTGAACCACCAAATTAAAGACGTGGGCCAGGCATGGCACGTGCGTGAGGCTGCCGAGCTGCAGAGCCGCCACCAGCTTACGGCCGTTGTCACACACGACCATGCCCGGTTGGAGGCTCAGCGGCGCAAGCCAGCGGTCGGTCTGCTCTGTCAGACCCTGCAGCAGTTCGTGGGCCGTGTGCCTCTTATCTCCTAAGCTGATTAGTTTCAGCACGGCCTGCTGACGCTTGCCCACCGCTGTGCTGCCACGCCGCGCGACACCGACTGCTGGCGACGTGCTGCTGCTGACACATCTTGATTGCGAGACAGAGGTTGTGTTGGAGGAGGAGGAGGGTGCTTTAATGGAGGAAGCATACACCGCCGCAGATACCACCACTGAGCTGGGGCCCGCAATTCTGGGGGTGGGTAGGACGTGAGCGGTCCCAGGCTCTGACTCGGTCCCAGCCTCCACTAAATTCACCCAATGTGCAGTCAGGGAGATATAAAGGCCCTGCCCGCCTGTGCTTTTCCACGTGTCCGTTGTTAAGTGGACCTTGCCAGTAACCACGTTGGTGAGAGCGCGTACAATGTTGCGGGAGACGTGGTCGTGCAGGGCTGGGACGGCACATCGGGAAAAGTAGTGGCGACTGGGAACTGAGTAGCGCGTGGCTGCCGCCGCCATCATACTTTTGAAGGACTCCGTTTCCACAACCCTATACGGCAGCATCTCCAGGCTGATAAATTTGGCTATGTGCACGTTTAACGCTTGAGCGTGCGGGTGCGTGGCGGCGTACTTGCGCTTGCGCTCAAACACTTGCGCTAGCGACGGCTGGACGGTGCGCTGAGAGACATTGGTGGATGGGGCCGAGGACAGCGGAGGTGAGGGTGTGAGTACAGGCCAGGAGACGGTAGTGCCTGTGTCCTCAGAGCAGGGTTGGATCTCAGTGGCAGGTTGGGGCACAGGGGGAGAGGCAGCGGTGCAAACCGGAGGCGGTGAACGGCCTTCGTCCCACCTTGTGGGGTGCTTGGCCATCATATGTCTGCGCATGCTGGTGGTGGTGAGGCTGGTGGTGGTGGCTCCCCGGCTGATCTTGGCGCAACAAAGGTTGCACACCACTGTTCGTCGGTCGTCTGCACTCTCAGTGAAAAACTGCCAGACCTTTGAGCACCTCGGCCTCTGCAGGGTGGCATGGCGCGAGGGGGCGCTTTGGGAAACAGTTGGTGGATTATTCGGTCTGGCCCTGCCTCTACCCCTGGACACCGCACTGCCTCTTGCAACCTGCCCTGCTGCTGCCCTTGCCTCCCCCTCTGAAGACCTGTCCTCAGTAGGCGTAGCAAACCAGGTGGGGTCAGTCACCTCATTGTCCTACTGCTCTTCCTCCGAATCCTCTGTGCGCTCCTCCCTCGGACTTACTGCCCTTACTACTACCTCACTGATAGACAACTGTGTCTCAACATCATCGTCCTCACCACCCACTGAAAGGTCTTGAGACAGTTGGCGGAAGTCCCCAGCCTCATCCCCCGGACCCCGGGAACTTTCCAATGGTTGGGCATCAGTCACGATAAACTCCTCTGGTGGGAGAGGAACCACTGCTGCCCAATCTGAGCAGGGGCCCGAGAACAGTTCCTGGGAGTCTGCCCGCTCCTCAGAATGTCTCATTGTAATGGAGTGAGGAGGCTGGGAGGAAGGAGGAGCAGCAGCCAGAGGATTCTGAGTTGCAGCAGTGGACGGCGCAGAACTGTGGGTGGACGATAGATTGGTGGAAGCACTTTCTGCCATCCACGACAGGACCTGCTCACACTGCTCATTTTCTAATAAAGGTCTACCGCGTGGACCCATTAATTGTGCGATGAATGTGGGGACGCTAGAAACGTGCCTCTCTCCTAATCCCGCAGCAGTCGGCTGCGATACACCTGGATCAGGAGCTCGGCCTGTGCCCACACCCTGACTTGGGCCTCCGCGTCCTCGGCCGCGTCCACGTCCTCTAGGCCTACCCCTACCCCTCAGCATGCTGTATTACCAGTAATGCAGAAACAGAACGCTGTAATTAAATGTGCCGCTTATTGGCCTGTGGTTGGAGGCTGACTTCGCTAACGGAACGCCAGGAAATAATTTTGCGCAAGCCTGCTGTAACACTTAGCTAGCTGCATATGAATTTGGAGAACTACTACACCCAGCACAGACCCAGAACACTGAGGACACTCACAGGCAGCCCAAATAGATTTTTTCCCACAAATGTTTTTGCAAAGGCCCACTGCATATATATTCAATCAATAATATGTCTTCTGTCCCTGCCTAAGCACTTCTGGCCCTAGGGTATGTCACAGAACTGCAGAGTGTTGCACTGTGAACTGCAACACAGCGGTGATTTCAGAGCCCAGACAGAGCCAGGAAATAATTTTGCGCAAGCCTGCTGTAACACTTAGCTGGCTGCGTATGAATTTGGAGAACTACTACACCCAGCACAGACCCAGAACACTGAGGACACTAACAGGCAGCCCAAATAGATTTTTTCCCACAAATTTTTTTGCAAAGGCCCACTGCCTATATTCAATCAATAATATGTCTTCTGTCCCTGCCCAAGCACTTCTGGCCCTAGGGTATGTCACAGAACTGCAGAGTGTTGCACTGTGAACTGCAACACAGTGGTGATTTCAGAGCCCAGACAGAGCCAGGAAATAATTTTGCGCAAGCCTGCTGTAACACCTAGCTGGCTGCATATGAATTTGGAGAACTACTACACCCAGCACAGACCCAGAACACTGAGGACACTCACAGGCAGCCCAAATAGATTTTTTCCCACAAATTTTTTTGCAAAGGCCCACTGCCTATATTCAATCAATAATATGTCTTCTGTCCCTGCCTAAGCGCTTCTGGCCCTGGAGTATTACTGCAGGGCGCAATGCTCTGCACGGCCGATATACCAAAAAAAAAAAAAGTGCAACACTGCAAAAAGCAGCCTCCACAGTACTGCACACGGTTAGATGTGGCCCTAAGAAGGACCGTTGGGGTTCTTGAAGCCTAAATAACTCCTAACACTCTCCCTATAGCAGCTCCGGCACCAGCAGCACTGTCCCTGATCTCTGTCAGAATGCATCTGTGGCGAGCCGCGGGAGGGGCCGATTTTTATACTCTGGTGACACCTGATCTCGCCAGCCACTCACTGCAGGGGGGTGGTATAGGGCTTGAACGTCGCAGGGGGGAAGTTGTAATGCCTTCCCTGTCTTTCTATTGGCCAGAAAAGCGCGCTAACGTCTCAGAGATGAAAGTGAAAGTAACCCGAACATCGCGTGGTACTCGTTACGAGTAACGAGCATCTCGAACACGCCAATACTCGAACGAGTATAAAGCTCGGACGAGTACGTTCGCTCATCTCTAATAATAACCTAAAAATGCTATTGATGTGTAACAGCAACAAATACTTCTCTTTTATACACACAGTGTGGGAGATGACAAAAAAGCTCTTTATTTTGCATGTTTCTATATACAAAGGTGGAAGCCCTCCCTCACTGACTGACTGACTGACTGACTCACCACTAACTTGTCTAACTTTCTGGTGTCGTACAAACATGAAATTTGGCAGGAGAATTCTTTAGGTCCTAAATACAAAAAGTAAAGAAGTTACAATTCTGTTATGTAATGTTAATTGAAAAAGTATGGGCTCCCCTGTGTAATGTACCAAATCTATCTCTTTAGTTTCCCAGTGTCGTACAAACATGAAATTTGGCACGAGCATTCTTTAGGTCCTAAATAGGAAAAATAAAAAGGTTGCAACTTAATTATTCAATGCTAAGTACAAAAGTATTGGCACTCCTCTGTAATGTACCAAATCTAATTCTCTAGCTTCCCAGTATCATACAAACGTGAAATTTGGCATGAGCATTCTTTAGGTCCTAAATAGGAAAAATAAAAAGGTCACAACTTGATTAATCAATGCTAAGTGCAAAGGTATTGGCACTCCTATGTAATGTAACTTCCCGGTGTCATACAAGCGTGAAATTTGGTAGGAGCATTATTTAGGGCCTAAATAGGAAAAGTAAAGGGGTCACAACTTGATTATTGAATTCTAAGCGCAAACATATGTGACCCTCTGTGTAACGTAACTAAAAACACACACCTAATAAAAAGGTCACAGCTCTATTATTCAATGCAAAGTGCAAAAGTATTGGCACCCATGTGTAATGTACCTAATCTAATTCTCTAATTTCCCGGCGTTGTACAAACATGAAATTTGGCACAACCATTCTTCAAGTCCTGAATAGTAAAAGTAAAGAGGTCACAACTTGATTATTCAATGCTATGTGCAAAAGTATAGCTCTATTTACATGGGACGAATGTCGGGCAAACGATGCCTGACACTCGCCCATGTGTTTCCTCACTCCCATGCTCCTGCACGTGAGCTAACAGAGCTGTCTTGCTCATGGAGCGCCCAGCAGGGGGGCAGGGCAGTGCAGGAGAGTTCTCTCATTTCCCTCCCCCACCCCTCTCTATTGAGATAACTCACTACTGACTGGCTGCTCTTTCAACTGAATGATGAGCTCATCGCTCATCTTTTATGCTGCAATATCCTTTGGGTTACAAATCTTATGTTTTATTATTTATTAGATTTATTATTAGACAAGTAATATGAAATTTTTAGTGCCTTTAACTGTCTATAATAGTCTACCATCAATAGATCTCTAAGCTCATTATAAGTTCTTTTCCATCAGTTTTCTGTGGCAATCTATGGTGGGAGATTCCTTTACTTGGTCTTCAATTTCATTAATCCTTGTTACCAGGGACAATACCTTTCTGCCCTTTTCTTATTTATAAATCGCTCCTTGCTGTATCATATTACCTCCAATGACCACTTTATGAGCATTCCACAATAAAAATAGGTCAGTACCTGGTAAATCATTTAATTCAAAATAATCTTGCGAGGATTTTTTGATCTTTTTCTGATGCACCAGCTTCCCCATTAAATATGTGTTCTTATGCCATAGCTTATCTATATAGACCTTTGTGGTTATTAATACTACTGATAATGACAGTAGTATTGACGCATGGTCCAACCTTGAGATTGTTCCAATGGAAGCTTTTTTTATTCTCTGCACCAGGCAGAGATCAACCAGAAACATATCTATTCTGGAAAAGGATCTATGTCTAGACAAATAAACACAATGCTCTCTAGAGTTGGCATTTACGCAACGAAATGAGTCATACAGTTCTTCTTTGTTTATCCACAAAAACATTAAAGGTGCAGATATCCTGCCTCTACCGCTAGAATTCCTTTTTTCTATCAGCTACAAGGTTAAAGTCTCCACTTACTATTAGGGAGTCTTTCTGTATCTTTCTAATTTTCTTCAAAACTTTGTTTAGGCAATTTTCGGGGCATAGATGTTAGCTAATGTCATCACCAGCCGTTAATTTGGCACACCAGAATGAGATATCTGCTGCCTCCATCTATCTCTGAGTCTATCAGCTGAAATTCTTCTGTATTTCTGATGGCCACTAGGACTCCTGCTTTCTTTTTTTCCTCATTGGCCGTAAAAATGGTGGAGTATTGAGGATGGGAAAACTTTGGGCACCGAATCTTCTCAAAGTGTGTTTCTTGTGCACAAATCACTGCTGCGCTAAGTTTAGTGGCTTTCTTTCATAGGGATTTGTATGGGGAGTTTAAGCCTTTTGTATTTATTTATTCTCATGTTGGGTTCCTAGGGGAATGCTGAGGGTTTTGCTTCTTTGGTTTCTTGTAATGTTTTCTATGAAGCTGAAGGGCTTGTTTATCCAACTTTGCTTTGTAGACCAGAGGTTGGGAGATTTTTAAATTGAGTTCTTGGGTGGGATAAGGGTAGGGTATCCAACTTCTGGGGATTGGGTAAGAAAACTTGGAAGCATTGGTTCGATGTCCCATTTTGAACTGTCTTCCCTCCTGGGTGCATATGCTGCTCCTTGAGGAAGGGTTCTGTTTTGACGGAATAAAGTTTAACCTTTTGGTTTTATAAATTGTAATTATTTTTGGACTTATATCTGCTTTGTTGAAGAGGACTTTGAGTATGTCTCATATCCAATTTTCTTCTTGGTCTGCCTTGCCATTCTTGCTTGATATGGGATGGGCTCTGTCATCTCCGTTCTTCCAGGCCCCAGCTCCAGATAACCCTCATCCCTTCTTCTGGGTTAGTTATGACATTATTTCTTTGTACACTATTAACTTGATGGGAAAGCCCCACTTATACATAATCTTATTCTCTCGGAAAGCGTACATAATTTGTACAAATGCTTTCCTCTCTTTCATGGTTGCTTGAGACAAGTCTGTAAAGAACTTGATATTTTCGTATGGGCGTGGGAGGGTTATTAAATTACTTGACTCATACATCAGCTTATCTTTTATATGATAATAGTGGATGCAACCATTACGTCTCTGGGGAAGTTCTCCGCATTCACCCTTGGTCTTGAAAGCCTGTGTATTCTGTCTATAGAGCATCCTTCTTGTGATGTTTCAGGGAGGAGGGTGCTAATTAAGCCTTGCATAAAATTATAAAGTGCAACTGGTTGCACCATCTCCGCTATTCCTCTTATTTGTATATTGTTTCGGTGGTTCTGGTCTTCTAGATAGGCCATCTTTCATCTTACTTTTCAACCTCATTGTGTGAGTTAGTCACTTCTCCCATTTTATTTTCCAAATGGTTGATTTTGCCTCCCATTTCTTTAATTGAGGTGTAAATGGATGAGTGCATAGATTTAAACTCTCTCCGCAGAGACCCCTTCAATGCTAACGTCAACTCTCTTATGAAACACTCTGACGCCGCCTTGTCTGAGCATCTAATTTCTCTTTTTTGTGCTCCCACTCCAGCATCCTCCTCTTCACTTTATGCACTGCTTGCAAGATTCTCCCTTCTTTGTGTGGCTCCCTGGCAGATTTTATCCCATCCTGTCTGTACTGCAGATGAATAATGAGCCATGCTAGGGCTCAGGGGTTGTGCCTCCCCACCCTCCTCCTTATCCCTTCTTCTCATTTCCCTCCTTCCTTCTGCTTACTTTTCTCTTTGTGGGGGATTTATTCTTGCTTCTTTTATTAACTTTTGAGTAAGGGTAGCTTCAGTTTTTCTCCCTTCTTCTCCTTTTTTTTTTCTCATTACTTTTTCCTCTCTTATTACTTGTCCTCCCCTGAAGCGCATGGATTCCTCTGTCCCGTCATCTCTGCTCCTTCCAGCTGTACTGCTCCTGCGTCCATGGCCTGCAGCTCCAGCTCTCCTATGTCTTGCGCCACTGGTAAGAACTCTGTCAGCCACTGCGGTCCCTCCTTTTGCTGTCTCCTCTTTGGCATCTCTGCTAGTTCTGCCATCCTCTGGTGAGTGAGCTGTCCTTCTTTGCTTTATCCTCATTGATTCCAAAGGTCACTTCACAGTGGAGCTCAGCACTTTGCGTCTGCTCCCATTGCCATCCAGGCCACGCCCCTTGATTATTCAATTTTAAGTGCAAAAGTAAGTGACCCGTTATATAATGTACCTAATCTAATTCTCTAACTTCTTACAAATTTGAAATTTGGCATGATCTTTGTTTGGTTCCTATATAGGAAAAGTAAAATGGTATAATTGGTCTCTTTGTGTATATATTGAGGAGAATCTACCTCACCTCTATGTGTATATACTGAGGAGAATATAACTGACCTTTGTGTGCATATAGTTAGGTGAATCTACCTCACTTCTATGTGTATATACAGAGAACAATCAAACTAACCTCTATATGCATATACTGAAAGGCTATAAAGTACATAAAGAAGCAGCTATGGACTACAGGGATAGAGCATGGCTTTAAGGCTACAAAGGCGCTGCAACCTACAGTCCAGGGAAAATTAGAATAAAGAGGGGCGTTGCCTTTAAGAGTAAAAAGTTAGGAAGGTGGGAGGGGTGGTACATTCTGGAGAGGGACCTGTACTAAATTAACTTGTGTGAAGCCGGGTATATTAGCTAGTCTATATATATATATATATATATATATATATATATATGTGTGTGTGTGTGTGTGTGTGTAAGCCCTCATTCACTGACTGACTCACCACTAATTCTCTAACTTCTCAGTGTCGCACAAACTTGAAATTTGGCATCACTATTCTTTAGGTTCTAAGTAGGAAATGTAAAGCAGTCACAACTTGATTATTAAATTCTACGCATTAAAGTAAGTGACCCCCCCATGCTATGTACCTAATTTAATTCTCTAACTTCTCGATGTCGTATAAATGTAAAATTTGGAACGACCATTCTTTAGATCCTAAATATAAAATGTAAAGAGGTTGTAATTTGATTATTCAATTCTAAGCGCAAAAGAAAGTGACCTCTGTAGTGTAACTTGTAATACACATTTGTGCCGCACAAACTTGAAATTTGGCATGACCATTCTTTAGGTCGTAGATAGAAAAAGTAAAGGGGTCACAACTTCATTATTCAATTCTAAGTGAGAAAACAAGTGACCCCCTATGTAAGGTAACTAATACACATCTGGATCACACAAACGTGAAATTTGCCACAAATATTCTTTAGGTCCTAAATAGCAAAAGTAAAGGGATTGCAACTTCAATATACAATTCTAAGCGTGAAAAACTGAGAAAATCTGAGATACACTTCTATGTGCATATACTGAGGAGAATATTACTGACATCTTTGTGCATATACTGAGGACATTCTACCTCACCTCTATGAGTATATACTGAAGAGAATATAACTGACATCTGTGTGTATAAACTGAGGAAAATATAACTGACCTCTGTGTGCATATACTGAAAGGCTGTAAAGTACATTAGGAAGCGGCCATGGACTGCAGGGCTGGATCATGCCTTATAAAGCTAAGAAGCGGCTGTAACCTCCAGATTAGGGGTAAATTTTAATTAAAAAAGGGTGTTACCTTTAAGGGTAAAATGCAAGGGGTAGCACATTCTGCAGGGGGACATCAGTACATGCAGTCTGAGGAGAATCTAACACTCCTCTATGTGTATACATATTTCTTCCCATCAAGCATCAATTGTAAAGGATATAATTTATAATCAATCTCAATGTTGTAATCATTAATTGCTTCAGAATTGTCTATGATCCAGAGATTATTTTGATTGCCAGATTGGAGTTGGAAAGGAATGATGTTATAGTGCTTGAAGGGTTATGACATTGCATGTGAATGTGCGCATTCTACTGTACTTTTCTATGCTGTTGGACAATTTACATCAGTGTGGGACTCGCCTACACCATGATTGCACTGGCTATGCAGCCTAATTAGTCCCTGGTGTTATCAGTTTAGGGCTCATTCACATAAGTATGAAAATCACGCAGGAATTAGCAACACAAATAAATCATGGCAAACTCGCGAGAAAATTGCGTGAATGGATGATTTCCCACTAGCAAGTCCCAAGCTTAATTAGCGGTGAAATTGCCCATTCACACAATTGGGAGCTGCATGTTGCTGAGAAAAGGTGCTCTTGCTCCGGGAGGAAAGAAACAGAGATAAAGGAAAGCCCCGCAGGGCTTTCCTTTATCACTGGAGACTCCCTTCATCTCAGCAGGGATGGAGGGATTCCCCTGCAGAGGAGCTGGAGAGATATTTCCTTAGCAGGGAGAGAGGAATTTTCCTGCAGGGGAGCTGGTGGGATTTTTCCACTACCGGGATATCCCTCCAGCTCCCCTGCAAGAAAATCCCTCTCTCCCCACTAAGGGGATATTCCACCAGCTCTGCAGAGATGAAGGGAGTCGCCAGTGATGGAGGGAGTTCCCTTCATCTCGCTCTCTCCCCTCTGCGGGGAAATCCCTCCAGCATCTTGGAGATAAAGAGAACCATCGGGGAGTCCTCTCCTCCCCGCAAAGACTTACAGTAGCTTACATTGGGACATTCAAAATATGCTTTTGTGTTTAGCGGCTCGGCAGCATTCCGTTCCCCCTCCTTTTTGTACAGCTCCCATAGGAGTCTATGAAAAGTCCTGCGGATCACGCACCAAAGTTGGGTCAGGTCCTATCTTTTCTCGTAGCAGGGAATTTGTGTCTTTTCTTTTCAGTTGAGAGTTTTTGTGCGGCTCAAATTCCTTTCATCTGATCGTTTCCATAGGAAACCATTGGTTCTAATACTCATGGGTTGTTTTGCACATGTAAGTTAGCTGCACTAATCACCCCGTGTAAAAGAGCCCTAAAACAGCAAAATTGTGCAGTTCAATGTGTGATTTCATGCAGATGGGTTGCACATTTGCACACCCCCATGGACTCCTTTGGTGCCTTGGGTGCGCACAAAAATAGAACATGCCATGTATATATTCGCTTGTGTAAAAATTGATCACAAAAATGCAGAATGTGAGGGAACCCATTGAAATCAATAGATTCCATTCCCTCAGATTTGCGCTCGTCTGCAGAAACCATAAGAGCCTCATAAATTTACTGGTGTCCACCTTCTCCTAGAACCACAACACTCCTCCACACACTAGACAAGGACAACAAGAACCAGCAGTTCATAATGACATGTATAGTAAGAAACCAGTGAGGAGTTAGAGGCAGCAAGTGTTTGTGTTGCAGTCATTACAGTGGTTTAGCATCACACGAGTGCCAATACAAGTAAAATAGTACCAGACATAGTGCCAATGCAAATAGAATACTACCAGGATATGCCAATAATAGTAGACTAGTACCACACATAATGCCAATACAAGTTGAATAGTACCAAACATAGTGCCAATACCAATAGAATATCACCAGACATAGTGCCCCTACCAGTAGAGTAGTGCCACATATAGTGTCAATACCAGCAGAATAATACTACACTTAGTGTCAATACCAATAGAATAATACCACACATAGTGCACATACAAGTAGAAGAGTACCAGATATAGTGCCAATACAAGAAGAAAAGTACCAGACATAATGTCAATAACAGTAAAAGAGTACCAGATATAGTGCCAATAAAAGTAGAAAGGGATCATACATAGTGCCAATACAAGTGGAATAGCACCAGACATAGTGCCAATAACAGTAGAATAATACCAGACATAGTGCCAATTCCAGTAGAATAGTAACAGACATAGTGCCAATGCTAGTGGAATAGTACCAGGCAGTTTTAATACCAGAAGAATAGTACCAGATATAGTGCCAATACTGTTAGAATAGTACCAGACATAGTGCCAATACAAGTTGAACAGTCCCAGACATTGTACCAATACTGGAAAAATTGTACCAGATATAGTGCCAATACTGTTAGAATAGTACCAGATATAGCGCCAATACCAGTAGAATAGTACCAGACATTGTACCAATACGAGTTGAACAGTACACGATATGGTGCCAATACCAGTAGAATATTAACAGACATAATGTAAATACCAGTAGAATAGTACCATATTTAGTGCGAATACCAGTAGAATAGTACCAGATATAGTGTCAATACCAGTAGAATAGTACCATATATAGTGTCAATACGAGTAGAATAGTACCATATATAGTGCCAATACGAGTAGAATAGTACCGTATATAGTGTCAATACCAGTAGAATAGTGCCAGATATAGTGTCAATACGAGTAGAGTAGTACCATATATAGTGTCAATACCAGTAGAATAGAACCAGATATAGTGCCAATTAGAGTAGAATAGTACCAGATATAGTGTCAATACCAGTAGAATAGTGCCAGATATAGTGTCAATACGAGTAGAATATTACCGTATATAGTGTGAATACCAAGAGAATAGTACCATATATAGTGCCAAAGCGAGTAGAATAGTACCACATATAGTGCCAATACTAGTAGAATAGTACCAGACTTAGTGCCAATACAATTAGAGTAGAACCAGATATAGTGCCAATACGAGTAGAATAGTACCACATATAGTGTCAATAGAAGTAGAATAGTACCATATATAGTGCAAATACGAGTAGAATAGTACCATATATAGTGTCAATACGTGTAGAATAGTACCAGATATAGTGTCCATACCAGTAGAATAGTACCATATATAGTGCCAATACGAGTAGAATAGTACCATATATAGTGTCAATACGAGTAGAATAGTACCAGATATAGTGTCCATACCAGTAGAATAGTACCATATATAGTGTCAATACGAGCAGAATAGTACCATGTATAGTGCCAATACGAGTAGAATAGTACCGTATATAGTGTCAATACCAGTAGAATAGTGCCAGATATAGTGTCAATACCAGTAGAATAGTACCATATATAGTGCCAAAGCGAGTAGAATAGTACTAGATATAGTGTCAATACCAGTAGAATAGTACCAGATATAGTGTCAATACGAGTAGAATAGTACCATATATAGTGTCAATACGAGTAGAATAGTACCACATATAGTGCCTATACCAGTAGAATAGTACTAGACATAGTACTAATACAAGTAGAGTAGTACCAGATATAGTGCCAATACGAGTAGAATAGTACCATCTATAGTGTCAATACCAGTAGAATAGTACCGTATATAGTGTCAATACGAGTAGAATAGTACCATATATAGTGTCAATACGAGTAGAATAGTACCAGATATAGTGTCAATACCAGTAGAACAGTCCCAGACATTGTACCAATACTGGAAAAATTGTACCAGATATAGTGCCAATACTGTTAGAATAGTACCAGATATAACGCCAATACCAGTAGAATAGTACCAGACATTGTACCAATACGAGTTGAACAGTACACGATATGGTGCCAATACCAGTAGAATATTAACAGACATAATGTCAATACCAGTAGAATAGTACCATATTTAGTGCGAATACCAGTAGAATAGTACCAGATATAGTGTCAATACCAGTAGAATAGTACCATATATAGTGTCAATACGAGTAGAATAGTACCATATATAGTGCCAATACGAGTAGAATAGTACCGTATATAGTGTCAATACCAGTAGAATAGTGCCAGATATAGTGTCAATATGAGTAGAATAGTACCATATATAGTGTCAATACCAGTAGAATAGAACCAGATATAGTGCCAATTAGAGTAGAATAGTACCAGATATAGTGTCAATACCAGTAGAATAGTACCAGATATAGTGCTAATACTGTTAGAATAGTACCACATATAGTGCCAATACTAGTAGAATAGTACCAGACATAGTGCTAATACAAGTAAAGTAGTACCAGATATAGTGCCAATATGAGTAGAATAGTACCATATATAGTGTCAATACCAGTAGAATAGCACCATATATAGTGTCAATAGGAGTAGAATAGTACCGCATATAGTGTCAATACGAGTAGAATAGTACCGTATATGGTGTCAATACAAGTAGAATAGTACCATATATAGTGTCAATACGAGTAGAATAGTACCATATATAGTGTCAATACGAGTAGAATATTACCGTATATAGTGTGAATACCAAGAGAATAGTACCATATATAGTGCCAAAGCGAGTAGAATAGTACCACATATAGTGCCAATACTAGTAGAATAGTACCAGACTTAGTGCCAATACAATTAGAGTAGAACCAGATATAGTGCCAATACGAGTAGAATAGTACCACATATAGTGTCAATAGAAGTAGAATAGTACCATATATAGTGCCAATACGAGTAGAATAGTACCATATATAGTGTCAATACGTGTAGAATAGTACCAGATATAGTGTCCATACCAGTAGAATAGTACCATATATAGTGCCAATACGAGTAGAATAGTACCATATATAGTGTCAATACGAGTAGAATAGTACCAGATATAGTGTCCATACCAGTAGAATAGTACCATATATAGTGTCAATACGAGCAGAATAGTACCATGTATAGTGCCAATACGAGTAGAATAGTACCGTATATAGTGTCAATACCAGTAGAATAGTGCCAGATATAGTGTCAATACCAGTAGAATAGTACCATATATAGTGCCAAAGCGAGTAGAATAGTACTAGATATAGTGTCAATACCAGTAGAATAGTACCAGATATAGTGTCAATACGAGTAGAATAGTACCATATATAGTGTCAATACGAGTAGAATAGTACCACATATAGTGCCTATACCAGTAGAATAGTACTAGACATAGTACTAATACAAGTAGAGTAGTACCAGATATAGTGCCAATACGAGTAGAATAGTACCATCTATAGTGTCAATACCAGTAGAATAGTACCGTATATAGTGTCAATACGAGTAGAATAGTACCATATATAGTGTCAATACGAGTAGAATAGTACCAGATATAGTGTCAATACCAGTAGAACAGTCCCAGACATTGTACCAATACTGGAAAAATTGTACCAGATATAGTGCCAATACTGTTAGAATAGTACCAGATATAGCGCCAATACCAGTAGAATAGTACCAGACATTGTACCAATACGAGTTGAACAGTACACGATATGGTGCCAATACCAGTAGAATATTAACAGACATAATGTCAATACCAGTAGAATAGTACCATATTTAGTGCGAATACCAGTAGAATAGTACCAGATATAGTGTCAATACCAGTAGAATAGTACCATATATAGTGTCAATACGAGTAGAATAGTACCATATATAGTGCCAATACGAGTAGAATAGTACCGTATATAGTGTCAATACCAGTAGAATAGTGCCAGATATAGTGTCAATACGAGTAGAATAGTACCATATATAGTGTCAATACCAGTAGAATAGAACCAGATATAGTGCCAATTAGAGTAGAATAGTACCAGATATAGTGTCAATACCAGTAGAATAGTACCAGATATAGTGCTAATACTGTTAGAATAGTACCACATATAGTGCCAATACTAGTAGAATAGTACCAGACATAGTGCTAATACAAGTAAAGTAGTACCAGATATAGTGCCAATATGAGTAGAATAGTACCATATATAGTGTCAATACCAGTAGAATAGCACCATATATAGTGTCAATAGGAGTAGAATAGTACCGCATATAGTGTCAATACGAGTAGAATAGTACCGTATATGGTGTCAATACAAGTAGAATAGTACCATATATAGTGTCAATACGAGTAGAATAGTACCATATATAGTGTCAATACGAGTAGAATATTACCGTATATAGTGTGAATACCAAGAGAATAGTACCATATATAGTGCCAAAGCGAGTAGAATAGTACCACATATAGTGCCAATACTAGTAGAATAGTACCAGACTTAGTGCCAATACAATTAGAGTAGAACCAGATATAGTGCCAATACGAGTAGAATAGTACCACATATAGTGTCAATAGAAGTAGAATAGTACCATATATAGTGCCAATACGAGTAGAATAGTACCATATATAGTGTCAATACGTGTAGAATAGTACCAGATATAGTGTCCATACCAGTAGAATAGTACCATATATAGTGCCAATACGAGTAGAATAGTACCATATATAGTGTCAATACGAGTAGAATAGTACCAGATATAGTGTCCATACCAGTAGAATAGTACCATATATAGTGTCAATACGAGCAGAATAGTACCATGTATAGTGCCAATACGAGTAGAATAGTACCGTATATAGTGTCAATACCAGTAGAATAGTACCATATATAGTGCCAAAGCGAGTAGAATAGTACTAGATATAGTGTCAATACCAGTAGAATAGTACCAGATATAGTGTCAATACGAGTAGAATAGTACCATATATAGTGTCAATACGAGTAGAATAGTACCACATATAGTGCCTATACCAGTAGAATAGTACTAGACATAGTACTAATACAAGTAGAGTAGTACCAGATATAGTGCCAATACGAGTAGAATAGTACCATCTATAGTGTCAATACCAGTAGAATAGTACCGTATATAGTGTCAATACGAGTAGAATAGTACCATATATAGTGTCAATACGAGTAGAATAGTACCAGATATAGTGTCAATACCAGTAGAACAGTCCCAGACATTGTACCAATACTGGAAAAATTGTACCAGATATAGTGCCAATACTGTTAGAATAGTACCAGATATAGCGCCAATACCAGTAGAATAGTACCAGACATTGTACCAATACGAGTTGAACAGTACACGATATGGTGCCAATACCAGTAGAATATTAACAGACATAATGTCAATACCAGTAGAATAGTACCATATTTAGTGCGAATACCAGTAGAATAGTACCAGATATAGTGTCAATACCAGTAGAATAGTACCATATATAGTGTCAATACGAGTAGAATAGTACCATATATAGTGCCAATACGAGTAGAATAGTACCGTATATAGTGTCAATACCAGTAGAATAGTGCCAGATATAGTGTCAATACGAGTAGAATAGTACCATATATAGTGTCAATACCAGTAGAATAGAACCAGATATAGTGCCAATTAGAGTAGAATAGTACCAGATATAGTGTCAATACCAGTAGAATAGTACCAGATATAGTGCTAATACTGTTAGAATAGTACCACATATAGTGCCAATACTAGTAGAATAGTACCAGACATAGTGCTAATACAAGTAAAGTAGTACCAGATATAGTGCCAATATGAGTAGAATAGTACCATATATAGTGTCAATACCAGTAGAATAGCACCATATATAGTGTCAATAGGAGTAGAATAGTACCGCATATAGTGTCAATACGAGTAGAATAGTACCGTATATGGTGTCAATACAAGTAGAATAGTACCATATATAGTGTCAATACGAGTAGAATAGTACCATATATAGTGTCAATACGAGTAGAATATTACCGTATATAGTGTGAATACCAAGAGAATAGTACCATATATAGTGCCAAAGCGAGTAGAATAGTACCACATATAGTGCCAATACTAGTAGAATAGTACCAGACTTAGTGCCAATACAATTAGAGTAGAACCAGATATAGTGCCAATACGAGTAGAATAGTACCACATATAGTGTCAATAGAAGTAGAATAGTACCATATATAGTGCCAATACGAGTAGAATAGTACCATATATAGTGTCAATACGTGTAGAATAGTACCAGATATAGTGTCCATACCAGTAGAATAGTACCATATATAGTGCCAATACGAGTAGAATAGTACCATATATAGTGTCAATACGAGTAGAATAGTACCAGATATAGTGTCCATACCAGTAGAATAGTACCATATATAGTGTCAATACGAGCAGAATAGTACCATGTATAGTGCCAATACGAGTAGAATAGTACCGTATATAGTGTCAATACCAGTAGAATAGTGCCAGATATAGTGTCAATACCAGTAGAATAGTACCATATATAGTGCCAAAGCGAGTAGAATAGTACTAGATATAGTGTCAATACCAGTAGAATAGTACCAGATATAGTGTCAATACGAGTAGAATAGTACCATATATAGTGTCAATACGAGTAGAATAGTACCACATATAGTGCCTATACCAGTAGAATAGTACTAGACATAGTACTAATACAAGTAGAGTAGTACCAGATATAGTGCCAATACGAGTAGAATAGTACCATCTATAGTATCAATACCAGTAGAATAGTACCGTATATAGTGTCAATACTAATAGAATAGTACCATATATAGTGCCAATACGAGCAGAATAGTACCATGTATAGTGCCAATACGAGTAGAATAGTACCGTATATAGTGTCAATACCAGTAGAATAGTGCCAGATATAGTGTCAATACCAGTAGAATAGTACCATATATAGTGCCAAAGCGAGTAGAATAGTACTAGATATAGTGTCAATACCAGTAGAATAGTACCAGATATAGTGTCAATACGAGTAGAATAGTACCATATATAGTGTCAATACGAGTAGAATAGTACCACATATAGTGCCTATACCAGTAGAATAGTACTAGACATAGTACTAATACAAGTAGAGTAGTACCAGATATAGTGCCAATACGAGTAGAATAGTACCATCTATAGTGTCAATACCAGTAGAATAGTACCGTATATAGTGTCAATACGAGTAGAATAGTACCATATATAGTGTCAATACGAGTAGAATAGTACCAGATATAGTGTCAATACCAGTAGAATAGTACCATATATAGTGCCAATACGAGTAGAATAGTACCATATATAGTGCCAATACGAGTAGAATAGTGCCATATATAGTGCCAATACGAGTAGAATAGTACCATATAGTGCCAATACGAGTAGAATAGTACCAGATATAGTGTCAATACCAGTAGAATAGTAGCATATATAGTGCCAAAGCGAGTAGAATAGTACTAGATATAGTGTCAATACCAGTAGAATAGTACCAGATATAGTGTCAATACGAGTAGAATAGTACCATATATAGTGTCAATACGAGTAGAATAGTACCACATATAGTGCCTATACCAGTAGAATAGTACTAGACATAGTACTAATACAAGTAGAGTAGTACCAGATATAGTGCCAATACGAGTAGAATAGTACCATCTATAGTATCAATACCAGTAGAATAGTACCGTATATAGTGTCAATACTAATAGAATAGTACCATATATAGTGCCAATACGAGTAGAATAGTACCAGATGTAGTGCCAATACCAGTAGAATAGTGCCAGATATAGTGTCAATATGAGTTGAATAGTACCATATATAGTGCCAATCCGAGTAGAATAGTACCATATATAGTGTCAATACCAGTAGAATAGTAGCATATATAGTGCCAAAGCGAGTAGAATAGTACTAGATATAGTGTCAATACCAGTAGAATAGTACCAGATATAGTGTCAATACGAGTAGAATAGTACCATATATAGTGTCAATACGAGTAGAATAGTACCACATATAGTGCCTATACCAGTAGAATAGTACTAGACATAGTACTAATACAAGTAGAGTAGTACCAGATATAGTGCCAATACGAGTAGAATAGTACCATCTATAGTATCAATACCAGTAGAATAGTACCGTATATAGTGTCAATACTAATAGAATAGTACCATATATAGTGCCAATACGAGTAGAATAGTACCAGATGTAGTGCCAATACCAGTAGAATAGTGCCAGATATAGTGTCAATATGAGTTGAATAGTACCATATATAGTGTCAATACGAGTAGAATAGTACCATATATAGTGTCAATACCAGTAGAATAGTACTATTTAAAGTGTGTTAATACCAGTAGAATAGTACCAGATATAGTTTCAATACCAGTGGAAATGTACCAGATATAGTGTCAATACGAGTAGAATATTACTGTATATAGTGTCAATACCAGTGGAAATGTACCAGATATAGTGTCAATACGAGTAGAATATTACTGTATATAGTGTCAATACCAGTGGAAATGTACCAGATATAGTGTCCATTTAACATGTCTAGGCATATTGATTATTTTCTCCCTTCCCGTATTAAAAATAACCTATTATCATTGAAGAACAGCGAGCTGATGCGGTGTTGTAGAAGCGGTAATACAATTGTCTCCAAAGTTAGTGGATCTGCTCATACACCTCATCTTAAGCCAAAATTCACATCCTTTTGAGGGTATGTTCACACATCATGGAGGTAATCCACATGCAGATTTCGAAGCAAATTTTCACAGAGGAATTCATACATGACCCTGCAATGAATGATTCCCAGGTGGAAATCCACAGCATTTGCACAATAACTATACACTGCTGTCTGCTAACAGATGCTTTTGCTGTCTTATTTTCAAACCAAAAGATCAGTCCAGAAGTTGGACAAAAAAACACCTATCTATTTTAATGGATGAATGCACACAGGCTTTTTGTCACTGGGCCTGATGGGCTAAATGCACCTGAACAGGTAGGTTTCCTGCTGCAAGATCTCGCAGCGGAATCCAACCATGTGCCCTAGCGGTGACCCCCACATACCTGTCCAGAGTCTGGTGTATAGACGGCTTATGTACTGCGGATATACCTGATGTCGTGCTGTCGCACATGCTCAGTACGGAGTTACTGACACGGAAGGGCCGTGGGACGGACGGCTTCCATTAATTTCAATGGAAGCTGTTCGGGCAAGATCTGCATTAGGATAGAGCATGCTGCGATTTTTCCCCCGTGAGCAGAAAATTGCAATTTTTTTTCGCTCGTGGGCAGGGAAAAGCAATTTCGCATAACATGCTATAACAGGTATTAGCTGTGGGATCCCGGGGCAGACACTAAGTGAATGGGTTTTGTCAAAATCTCCTTTATTTAGGGCTTAAACAGACGAGCGTATTGGCAGACTTTTTCTGCACGTGAAAATCACACCCACAAAACGCGATGAAGCAAAGCGATTGATTTCAACGGATTCATTCTGACAAATGTGTTTTAATTTTTATACACGTGAGTAAAGCTATGTCCTGCCCTATCCTTCTGCTTTGTTTTTTGCTCGAGCAATAGCATGGAGTTTGAGCAGCCCGATCCGGAGGGACTTTTAACTTGTTCATGTGCCAATACCCTCCATAGAGGCGAGCATATATGCTCACCTTGCACTGAACATTTCAGCTCCCACTCTGCAGCCCAAATTCTGTAGCAATTCCATTGTATGTGAACTCACCGTAATCCAGACCTCACAGATCCCTGGCAGCGTCTTCTCCTTATACGAACTATCATGTTAATCAGCTATTGATAAGTAGAGAAACTATTAAACTATCTTCTTGAAAGACACTACCTTGTGAGCTAGTAAGCTACTAAGTGTAGCGTTCAAAGTCTTCTTCCCTTTCTTCTATCTTATATAATCTTTATGTGACAGAAAACTGGTCTGACAAGATTAACCTTTTATGAGTAGCTGTTATAAAAAGCAGAATGCTGACGCTGTTAGTTACACTGTAGCGATACCTAACTATCTCACCCTTTTTTATATGCTCTCATTATCTCTGTCATTTCTTCCACTCGGTGTTCTATATTCCAAAGTTTAAAGGGCCTTTTACACGGAATGATTATCGCTCCAAAAATCACTCAAACGATCAAAAATGAACAATAATAATTAAGTGTAGACGAGCCAACGATCGAAAGCTGAACGATAATTTGTTCGCTTTTCGTTGATATTGCACAAGCATAAGAATCATCATTGGCTCGTTCACTTATCGTTCAGTTTAAATACCGCTCGCTCAGTCGTTCTCATTCACTAATATAGCGAATGCGAACAATTTCTCATTGGGCATGTGATATGTCTGTATTAACAGGCTGTACAAGCCAACTCTGTCGTCATATGTTCATGCAAATGAGAAATCGGCTCTTCAAAATGGACCCTGACTGTTCTCAGAGTATCTTCACACATGGAGGATTTACTGCAGATTTTCTGCAGCTGAAAAAAATCAGCTCCCAAATCTGCATCAACATCAATTAGTGTGGATTTTAAGACAGATATCTGTGCGGATTTGCTGTGGACTTTCCAGCTGTATAAAATCCGCAGCAAGTCTGCCACATGTAATATCCTATGGGCTAAAACATAGGGCAGCTTCTATCTTTTCTCGGCTGTACAAATCACGGCTCAGAAATCCCCGCCATGAAAACAAAATCACTGAATAGAGAAGCCTTGCATCGCACCGCATGCACCTAGCAATGGGCAATGCAAGGGACCCCCAAAGATAGGACGTGCCGCTCATGTATATGACCCCATTCAAATTCAAGCAAGATTTGTGCATCTTGCAACACACAAATATTCCATGATTTTCTTGGCTGTGTGAAAACAGCCTGAGGGATCTGTATCTTGGCAGGAAGAGATTATTATGTATTAACAATGAAACAACTTATAAGTCATTTCTCATTTATAGTTATGTATAATTTTAGAAAAAATTAAAAATGGAACGTTACGTTACATTAGTATTTTACGATGTTGTGTGTTATATAGTTCTAACTAAGTATATCTTCTAGAGATGAGCGAGCACGCTCAGATAAGGCAGTTACTTGAGCGAGCATCGCTCTTCTGGAGTAACTGCATTCTCGTCTGAGCAGGCTCGGGGGGCGGCAGGGGTGAGCGGGGAGCGACGTGGGGTAGTGGAGGGTAGAGAGAGCTCTCTCACTCTCCCCTCCACTCCCCCTTCCCCCCCGAGCCTGCTCGGACGAGAATGCAGTTACTTAAGAAGAGCGATGCTCGCTCGAGTAACTGCTTTATCCGAGCGTGCTCGCTCATCTCTAATATCTTCATTTACATGCATTCATATATGAAACACACCAACTACTAGAAATATAAATGTTTTTATGTCTCAATTTTGTTTGTTTCTTTTTCAGATGCTTATAACATAGCAACTTTGGTGAAACCAGAATTCATTACATAGACATAGTGTGTGGAAGCCTACTGCTTTACAAACCCCCAAAAATGTGTATAAGAATGTGCCTTGTAATTATTTAAAAGCAATAAATATGTCCATGTAGTGAACAATGTAGTTGGTAAATTCACTCACCTGGGGCTCGATGGGTTAACTCTGGTATAGGGAAATCCCATCGACATCCTGTATCCGGGTGTGCGTGTAGAAAATTCCTCTTAGTCCACGATCCAACAGGAGGTTGGAAAGACGTCTTCGGTGCAAGCCCGCTGGATGACCAGAAGCTTGTAGTGGAGCCAAGTAAAAAAAAGCCCCTTAGATCAATGTGACTTAGGGATGAAAAACTTTTACGTATGGGAACCTCGCATAGGTTAAATCCATAGATATTTATATGCTACACATTTCGGCACGTCTTCGTGCCTTTTTCAAGCATATAAAACAATATACATACAAGCCAAATAAATATAATAAAATACACTCACAACGAGGCGTCCATCGCCGACACTACGTAATGCCGTCTGACGTAATCCAGGACAAGGTCCAATTCCCCCTGTGACGTAATCTTAGTCACATGACCTGGTTTAGAACGCTACATACATTACAAGTCCACAAGAAAACATTATCAATTCATTTAGCAAGCACAATTACAACGGGTTTAGTGGCACTATTAGTCTACATTAGGATTATTGATTCCATGAAGCTCTCTATTGCCAAACAACTCCAAACATGACCCCACTAATAAATAGAACTTAGGTATATTAAAACTGATCTTATAGAAAGAACTTATTTTGCAAATATGGAAAAATTACATAAATAAAAATAAATAATTAAATATACACTCTAAAGACTTATATAAAGAATATAATAATATGATACAATTAATTATATGTTTTGAACTATGTTGCCTGTATACAGCAAATAGATGTATGTACTAGATTAAATGAATAAATTATATGTAAAATTGTTACCTGATACCCGGGTTAAATACAGATATAGAATTAATTGATTATTAGTCATGTTATTGTAAAATCTATAAAACTGTAACTAAACTTTTTCTAAAACTTCATTAAAACCTCGGGGTACCAATGTTTTAAAGCAAAATATCCAATACATATCTTTACGTCTTAAGGGCTTAGTCACGCGGGCGCATCAGCACCCCTACACCGGCGACGATGCGCCCGTGTGACTGAGCCCTTACTGCAGGAAGAAGACGAACGTACTTCGAGACGGATGACTTCCCGCAGCGCTGAAGAAAGAACACATGACCGTCAATGAAGCCGGTCACATGTTCTTTCCTCCGGCGCTGCAGAGAGACGTCCGTCCTGAAGTGCGGCCGTCTTCTACCTGTAGTAACACGGGCGTCAATGCGTCCGTGTGACTAAGCCCTCAAGCAGCTATAGAATTAGATTTGATTAGTTCCAGCAGAGTAACCATTTACAGCCGTGTATCTCCTTAAAGTGTTGTGAGATGCTATGAAGCTGGTGATTATTCTTCATATTAAATCTATTTTGATTTATGCAGGTGCTCAGTTTGTTCATAGTCCTACCAACATATCTAATACCACAAGGGCACTCTAAAGACCCATTTACACCAGACGATTAGCGCAAAAAAATCGTTTTAGCGATAATCGGAGCGTGTAAATGTGCACCCATCGTCAGCTTTTCGGCTGATTGTAAAATCAGCCCAACATAAATATCGTCCCTCAGATTTATTATTAGTTGTCCACGGGTGAGTGCTGATAGCATTGTTTCCCCTTGGAGAACAAAGGATCTGAGCCCAGATGATAGTCTAGAGCTATTAGCTGCCTTCAGTAAAGGCTTCATTTGCATAAATAATTGGTATTTAAGTATCAGAGTAGCTACCTAAATACCAATTAATTTTTATGCAAAATGATCGCTCAAAGCTGTTGCTCGAGCAATCTTTGAGCGATTATCTGCTCGTGTAAATGGGCCTTAACATGTATATAACATTTTTGGTTTTGCAGGTTAGTCTTTGTTTATTGGAAATCATCTCATCATCCTGTATAATATTATTTCTATTGTGTGTTATGAGAGGGCAACATTTAAAACACCTTTTTCTATGACATCTAAATGATCCTATCCTTTATTTCTCCGTTATTATTGCTATATTTGGTTTCACAGCGTTTCCCAACACTTTCACAACACAACACAACTGTAATTATAGAGACGTAATGGTTACTCCACTGGAACAAGTCAAATCTGACTCTTTAGCTGCTTTAAGACGTAAAGAGATGTATTGGATATTTTGCTTAAAAACATTGGTGCCCCGAGGTTTTAATGAAGTTTTAGAAAAAGTTTAGTTACAGTTTTATTCTTTTATAGATTTTACAATAACACGACTAATTATCTATTAATTTTATATCTGTATTTAACCCGGGTATCAGGTAACAATTTTATGTATAATTTATTTATTTATTTACGCTGGTATATACCTTCACTGCGTAATTCCTTTAACCCCTTCATGACATGGCCTATTTTGGGTTTAAGGACGCAACAATTTTTGGCGGATTTTCTTCTCCGTTTATCAAAAGTCATAACTTTTTTATTTTTCCGTCAACGCGGCCGTATGAGGGCTTGTTTTTTGCGTGGCGAACTGTAGTTTTTATCGGTGCCACTTTTGGGTACATAGACTATATTGTAAAACTTTTTTTTTTTTTTAATGATAGCAGGGAGAGAAAACGCATCAATTCTGCCATAGATTTTTTTTTTTTTTTACAGCGGTACTCATGCAGCATAAATGAGACATTCCATTTTTTCTGCGGACCGGTACGGTTACAACGATACCAAAATTCTTACATTTTTTTTAGGTTTTCCCACTTTTCTGCAATAAAGGCCGGGCTCTCGCGATGACATCGCGAGTTCCGACCGGAGACACAGAGGGAGCCGCGCTCCCTCTGTGAACTCTTTCCCTGCCGCGATCTACTTAGATCGCAGCAGGGAAGGGGTTAACAGCGGGGGGCTCATCTCCGATGACCCCCCGCTGTTGCAGCGGGACGCCGGCTGTGACTGACAGCCGGCTCCCGCTGCGGGATAGCGCGGGATCATATGTGACGTAAGTTTACGTCCTGTTGCGGGAAGTACCAGGCTGCCAGGACGTAAACTTACGCCCTGCAGCGGGAAGGGGTTAAAACTTATTTTTTATTCTTCTCCTAAATTAAAAATTGGAAGGCTTGAAAAGACAACCACTTACATATAAAAACAATTCCTATCTGGGGTCCATCAGACCAATACATATGTGAGGTATAGTCAAAGACTTCCTCCTGGTATACTAACTTCCTCCAAGGTATAGTTCACAACTGATATAACTAGAAAGCCTATAATGAATAAGCCCCACCAGGTTTTCAGTGGTCCTAAATAGAACCAATTCCTTAAAGTCAATAGTGAGATAGATTCTGTCAGAAGAGACTCATCTAGTACCTCCCCTGGTATTAAGCACTCAATGTTCACAAAAATAATACACTAGCTCTAAATATTCTGATCTGATAGTCAAAATTGTTCACTAGTAGAGATGAGCGAGCGTACTCACTAAGGGCAAATACTCGAGCGAGTATTGCCTTTTGCGAGTACCTGCCCGCTCGGAAGAAAAGATTCGGGTGCCGGCGGGGGACGGGGAGCGGCGGGGGAGAGCGGGGAGGAACGGGCGGGGGAGATCTCTCTCTCTCTCCCCCCCCCCCGCTCTCCCCTACTCACTCCCGCAACTTACCGCTCACCCCCGCCGGCACCCGAATCTTTTGAGACGAGCGAGCAGGTACTCGCAACAGGCAATACTCGCTCGAGTATTTGCCCTTAGCGAGTACGCTCGCTCACCTCTATTCACTAGCTCACTTTGACTATACCTCACATATGTATTGGTCTGACAGACCCCAGCTAGGAATTGTTTTTATATGTTAGTGGTTGTCTTTTCGAGCCTTCCAATTTTTAATTTAGGAGAATAGGAAAAGCTAAGTTTTAAAGGAATTACGCAGTGATGGTATTTCTAGTCTATATCATGAGCGTAACTATAGAGGATGCAGGGGATGCGGTTGCACCCGGGCCCAGAAGCCTTAGGGGGCCCATAAGGCCTAACTTCTCCATATAGTAAGCCTAGTAGTATGAATAAAGCTTTATAGCTGGGGGCCCTGTTACAGCTTTTGCATTGGGGCCTAGAAGCTTCAAGTTACGCCTCTGGTCTATATAATTCCTCTGCCGCAGTGAAAGACTTTATTATAGTATTTTAGTACATACATCTATTTGCGGTATAATTAATTGTATACTTATAATTATTTTAATTGCGTGATATTATTATACTTTTTATATAAGTCGTTAGGGTGGGCTTGAAGCAGCTTCTACGACCTGTATTCCACTGTGAGAATTTCCCCCCTTTTAGAGAGGGGAGGGCCTGCAACGGAAACGGCGATACAATTAACATGTCACTGATTTGAATTCCGCACTGCATGTCAGTTTCCTCTCGGACTGTCCGCAGCGTGGGAACGAGATATTTGCAAATCTCTTCCACTTTGCTGCTTAGGCTCAGGCTTCAGAATGCATGTGGAATTTCCGTGCGGAAGGTCCGCATGCAAATCCCACTGCAATTCCGCCACGGTCTGTGGTACTGTTTTGGGGAGTAATTCCAGTTGGGAAGCTATTATTTCTGTAGTTCAGTATTTGGAGCCACCATATAACAGAGCAGCTGCTGTAAAATGGGAAAATAGGGCAGTGAAAGGCACAGAGTTGGGAGTGGCAGCCGGAGGAAGAGTTTGTGTAGGTTGGCAAAGGTGTGGGAGATGCTGGAAAGGTGAGGTGCCAACATTATCTATGTTGCAAAGTTTGCAGAAACAAACCATAGTTGTGTAATTAGTGTGACTTGGGAAAGATAAACTAGCGGATGGTGGTGGTTGAGGTGTTCAGTGCACACCAAGAAAGGCAGAGGCAGGGAACTTGTGAAGACAGAAACTAGAAATTTACGGAACATCTGGTAACAGGTTGCAGTCAGTCTTTCCCACAGCAATCATAGTACTTGTAAAATCCACAATATCTCTAGCATATGTATGTTTGCACAAGCCCAGGGAACATCTCTGTATATCTCTGCCAATAGCCTAATTAGAGGTACTTACTTTAAGTGGTCCCTGCTTCTCTCCTGTACTAGCACTGGCCTATATCCCCTCACAATAGTGCTTGTACATTATCCAAGCTTTGGAGGCCACTTCAGGTCCAGTCTAGGTGCACTTCAATCCTGCTAGTCTTCACACTCAAAGGCTGAGGCTCCTTTTAGGGCTAGCAACAATCCTGTAGTTATCAGGTGCCTACACTGCATCAGCAAAGTAGGAACAATAAATCCCTGTTAGCACTTAGATAGTAGCTCTTTCAATCCAATTTCCCTGCCACCCACACACCCCCCCAGCTCTTCTCTATATATGGGTGTAAAGTCCACTGCAGATTCCTTGGAATTACTCAACAGAGACTGTTGACAATTAACTTTCATGATTATTTTACTGGCATGGTTTAAAATCAGCCCTTTCCAATCCGGTGTCAGCTCTTGTCCCACATTAAGATTTTCATGCATAGGTCTGATGTCGAAGCAGAGATGACACGTTTCTTACAGTATGCAGGACAGTGCTCCGATGTCGGAGGCTGTTATGCATATGAATGTAGCAGTATACAGGTGCAAGAGAAGTAAATATGTATCCATTTTGTATCTTTTCTCCTTCTCTAAAATATAATTTGTATTAATAAATATATGAAAACCACTACAAGCTTCAATTAACGAACACTTAAACACCAAAGGATTTCACTTTAGCAATGAAGCTTATATTTCAATGAAACGCAATTCTCTCAACTTCCACAAAGTGATTTGTTTCCTATACTGATACTTGTTCCCTATGTAGACTGAAGGCCTCTAATGGACGAGGACTCCAGTGGGTACCTTTTATGAGTTAAAAAAATGCACCCGACCCACCAAATCAATAAGTCTATAAGGTAGGTGCATAGGGTCACAGGCTACTACATGTACACTGTAAAGACATGCAACAATAGTTCTTTGTGGAAGTTGAGAGAACTGCGTTTCATTGAAATATTAGCTTAATCACTAGGGTGAAATCTTTTGGTGTTTATGTGTTCGTTATTTGTAGCTTCTAGTGGTTTTAATATACTTCTTAATAAAAGTTATATTTTAAAGAAGGGGAAAAGAATCAACCCAGTGAAAATTTCATAGAGTTTGATTGATTTTTCTGCCACAGTGAAAACATTTTGTATCTTGTATCCATCTTATATGCTTCCGTCTGCTGATCAAAACAGATCATTCCAGTCATGATATCTTAGCCTTGCTGAAGTGGTAGAATAAATCTGATTCACAACCTTGATGTTATCAGTACCAGTTTCTCAAGAATATCTTCTGTTTTACTTAACACTATAAATTGAGTTACAGCACTAATAAAGACACAGTCTGTAATCACATTCTATGCTGTGAGTGATTTGTAAGCTTCCTTGAGCTCGAACATTAACTCTTTTGAATTTGGCCATTGGAAAATATACCTGGAGCGTAGGTATTACTCTAACACAGGACAGAGCTCCAATGTCAGAGGCTGTTCTGGAAATGTATGTAGCAGTATACAGAACAGCCTCTGACATCGGAGCTCTGTCCTGCATAATGTTACATAGATATGCAGAATAGCCTCTGACATTGGAGCGCTGTCCTCCACACTGTTAGAAACATGTGTCGGCCCTTGTCAGAAATTGAAGCTATGCAGGGAAATCTTAATGTGGGACAAGGGCGGACACCAGATTGGAGAGGGTTAATATTATCCAGTAGTGCCAGTACTGGGTCACTACAACTCTCCCCTTTTTTAACACCCCCACCCCCAGACTTTCTTAGAGATAGCAGCCAAATTTCCTCTGGTCAGGTGCTAATTTGGTTACGCAACAATTTGCATGTCCGTAGACCATAATGTGCCCATAGGCATTCCACTTTTATCTGGTCACAATTCTCAGCTGCGTGATGTGACAACAGCATCTACAATTTTTAAACAAATTGAAAATCGGCAGACCTGAATATAGGAGTTGGGAGATTTCGTTGGGCTGGATGGCCCTTTTGCTGGAAATAAAATAGAACGTTAAATAGTGACTTTTTTTCAATAATAACGTAACATAGTATGCAAGGCCAAAAAAGACATATGTCTATTCAGTTCAGCATATAACCACCCCAATGCTGAGGAAGACAAATAAAAATCCAATGAGGTGGAAGCCAATTTTCCCCATTTAAGGGAAAGAATTCCTTGCTGATTCCAATCTGGCAATCGGAATAATCCCTGGATCAACAACTGTTTAAGTTATTTATGGTTATACCATAATATTGTATGACTGGAGGTGGGGCTTAGCACTCAAGGACAGAAGACACAGGGCTCCATTACCCTATCAGTAAGGGAAAGCAAAGCTCCACTGACTCCATGAGGCTCCATTCCAGGAAGCCCTGGTTCTTTGCAACCCAGGTGAGCATCCTTAGGGCTGCACCTTTTGCCAAGCCACATTGCTGGCTCGCAGTCTACTGCGGCCTACACCACCTAGCAGATCCCAAGCCCTTCCACATAGCAACTCACGACAGACGCTGGTCCTTTTCCTAGAGTGAAGGGGATCCCCTACTGCATCTACAGCCTCTGACACAACTGAGGCTCCTGCCCGCGGCTCTGAAGAGGAGGCTTTACCATATAGCACAACACATCCCGCCTCCGAGCATGCTCTAACGGGAGAGAGACCGCAGTGGGAGTGTAGACACTCTGCCCATGGCTTTGACATTTGTAAGAGGCTCTGCAGCCCTGGAAATTGACATTGTGGGGACATTGAGCTTCACAATCACAGAGCCCACCATCTTGTAGATTGGAGGTGAGGGGGGAAGAAGAGGGAAGGGCTGCTACCCCACAGCCATAAGTGGAAGCTGCACAGTTAGTGAAGGGAAGTGAGAGGTGCTGACAGCAGCTGCATCTCAGCAGTCAGATCCAGGAGAAAGTCTGCTGCAAAACTGTACCAACAGGGAGCTTAACAGGAAAAGCAATGAAGATTACTGATACTGCCTTCCAGTTATATTATCTTTAAAGGGACACAGCAAACCCTTTGCCCGAGTTCAGCAGCAAGTCCCTGCAGAAACTCTGCACAATGTTACTTTGGAATACATCTCAGTTTACATAAGAGGATCTTTATATTGCCTTTTCTTTCTCCATACTTCCATACTTTCGCCGATTCACTGTAGCCAAGATATGGTTCTCTCACATCACTTAACTACTATCTCATGTTGCTCGCTGCCACCTAGTGGCATGCATAAGAATCTACTATTCTAAAAATAATTTCCAATGATTGGCAGAAATGACTATCTAAGGACCTATCTATAATAGCCTAAGGCACGCTTACTCAGCCAACATTTTTCATTCAATTTAAGCAGGGGTTTTGTTCTCTCCCGATCTGCCAGCTTCTAACTTAGTCCACCCATCACGGCTTCCATCAATACGACAAAAGGCAAAAAGAGAGGCGCTAACCCTTCAAAACGTACTTCCTTTTTCTCATCTACAACTACATCTCTACTGAACTATCCTATCCAGTGAGACTCAAATATCCCACAGGGGCTTCATCACCTCAAAGAAGCAATATAAACTCAGAGCATATCTCATCGGAGACCCTGAGGGCCTTGTCTCAGGATGTCAAAAAAACAATTCAGAAAGGCATCAAAGCAGTGGTCTCATCCATACATAATGATATTATAGCAATAGGTGAACTCACCTCTCACCTCTCACCTGGTGGACAGTCACTATGAAGCGGAGGATGACATCGCTGCAAATAAATTGAAGCTGACTGATCTAAAGGACAGGTCAAGGAAGAACAACATCCACTTCAGAAATATTCTGGTAACCAGTGGAATGCCTCACTTACCTCTTTGTCGTGATGATTCCTAATGCGCCGCCAGATGAAGAGAATTCCCAAGGTTTACAAAGGTTCTGAGAAAGGAGTAAATTCCATACAAATGGGGCTTTCCTGTGGAGCTCATGATCTTCAAAGATGGTACCTCCCACGTGATCTCTTCTCCCAAGCAAGCCGAAGCTGCGTTTTCAAAATGGTCCCTTGCCTTACCTAAAGAAGATCATAAACCTTCACCAAAAGAGCAAACTAAATCCCTCAACCAGAAATGGTCTAAAGTTCCACAAAAAACACCCTTCCAAGACCCATACAAACACATAGAACTGCCTCCTAGCTGTTCCAATTAGAAGCGGCGACTTTCCAAAACCTTTGAATTTTCTGAAAGCTACCTTAACTCCCCTGTGTGCCTTGGCCTTTTTTCCCTATCCCTTCTACTACTTCTCCAACTCCTGGATGTAGAGAGGAACTCTCTCACTTTACTCTCCCATGCCGTCTGTCACCCCTCTATTACAGATGTTTACATGGGCTTCTCTTATAGCACCCATTTTGATTCACGTAGAACCAGGACTTATGTTAATTTTTTGTTTGATTCTATATTAGAGATGAGCGAGCACCAAAATGCTCGGGTGCTCGTTACTCGGGACGAAAATTTTGCGATGCTCGAGGGTTCGTTTCGAATAACGAACCCCATTGAAGTCAATGGGCGACCCGAGCATTTTTGTATATCACCGATGCTCGCTAAGGTTTCCATTTGTGAAAATCTGGGCAATTCAAGAAAGTGATGGGAACGACACAGCAACGGATAGGGCAGGCGAGGGGCTACATGTTGGGCTGCATCTCAAGTTCCCAGGTCCCACTATTAAGCCACAATAGCGGCACGAGTGGGCCCCCCCCCCTCCCAACAATTTTTACTTCTGAAAAGCCCTCATTAGCAATGCAAACCATAGCTAAGCACCACACTACCTCCAACAAAGCACAATCACTGCCTGCATGACACTCCGCTGCCACTTCTCCTGGGTTACATGCTGCCCAACCCCCCCCCCCCGCACGACCCAGTGTCCACAGCACACAACAAGGTGTCCCTGCGCAGCCTTCAGCTGCCCTCATGCCACACCACCCTCATGTCTATTTATAAGTGCGTCTGCCATGAGGAGGAACCGCAGACACACACTGCAGAGGGTTGGCACGGCTAGACAGCGACCCTCTTTAAAAGGGGCGGGGCGATAGCCCACAATGCTGTACAGAAGCAATGAGAAATCCAATCCTGTGCCACCTCCATCAGGAGCTGCACACGTGGGCATAGCAATGGGGAACCTATGTGCCATACACTATTCATTCTGTCAAGGTGTCTGCATGCCCCAGTCAGACCGCGTTTTTTTATAAATAGTCACAGGCAGGTACAACTCCGCAATGGGAATTCCGTGTGCACCCACAGCATGGGTGGCTCCCTGGAACCCACCGGCGGTACATAAATATATCCCATTGCATTGCCCATCACAGCTGAGGTAATGTCATGTTTAATGCAGGTGGGCTTCGGCCCACACTGCATGCCCCAGTCAGACTGGGGTTCTTTAGAAGTGGACACATGCAGTTACAACTCCCTGTGGACCCACAGCATGGGTGGGTGCCAGGAAGCCACCGGCGGTACATTAATATATCCCATTGCATTGCCCATCACAGCTGAGGTAAGAATGTCATGTTTAATGCAGGTGGGCTTCGGCCCACACTGCATGCCCCAGTCAGACTGGGGTTCTTTAGAAGTGGACAGATGCACTTACAACTCCCTGTGTACCCACAGCATGGGTGGCTCCCTGGAACCCACCGGCGGTACATAAATATATCCCATTGCAGTGCCCAACACAGCTGATGTAACATCAGCTTTAATGCAGCTGGGCAAAAAATTAATTGGATTACACTGTAGGCGATGCAGCATCGCCGCTCACCACCTGGGTAGACTCCTCAAACTTTCCAAGGATCTGGCAGATGTCTGCCAACCAGGCCCACTCTTCTGAAAAGAATTGAGGAGGCTGACTCCCACTGTGTTGGAGTTGGTATTCCACTATAGCTCTACGCTGCTCATAGAGCCTGGCCAACATGTGGAGCGTAGAGTTCCACCGTGTGGGCACGTCGCACAGCAGTCGGTGCACTGGCAGATTAAACCGATGTTGCAGGGTGCGCAGGGTGGCAGCGTCCGTGTGGGACTTGCGGAAATGTGCGCAGAGCCGGCGCACCTTTCCGAGCAGGTCTGACAAGCGTGGGTAGCTTTTCAGAAAGCGCTGAACCACCAAATTAAAGACGTGGGCCAGGCATGGCACGTGCGTGAGGCTGCCGAGCTGCAGAGCCGCCACCAGGTTACGGCCGTTGTCACACACGACCATGCCCAGTTGGAGGCTCAGCGGCGCAAGCCAGCGGTCGGTCTGCTCTGTCAGACCCTGCAGCAGTTCGTGGGCCGTGTGCCTCTTATCTCCTAAGCTGAGTAGTTTCAGCACGGCCTGCTGACGCTTGCCCACCGCTGTGCTGCCACGCCGCGCGACACCGACTGCTGCCGACGTGCTGCTGCTGCTGACACATCTTGATTGCGAGACAGAGGTTGCGTTGGAGGAGGAGGAGGAGGAGGGTGGTTTAGTGGAGGAAGCATACACCGCCGCAGATACCACCACCGAGCTGGGGCCCGCAATTCTGGGGGTGGGTAGGACGTGAGCGGTCCCAGGCTCTGACTCTGTCCCAGCCTCCACTAAATTCACCCAATGTGCCGTCAGGGAGATATAGTGGCCCTGCCCGCCAGTGCTTGTCCACGTGTCTGTTGTTAAGTGGACCTTGGCAGTAACCGCGTTGATGAGGGCGCGTACAATGTTGCGGGAGACGTGGTCGTGCAGGGCTGGGACGGCACATCGGGAAAAATAGTGGCGACTGGGAACTGAGTAGCGCGGGGCCGCCGCCTCCATCATACATTTGAAGGACTCCGTTTCCACAACGCTATACGGCAGCATCTCCAGGCTGATAAATTTGGCTACGTGCACGTTTAACGCTTGAGCGTGCGGGGCGGCGTACTTGCGCTTGCGCTCAAACACTTGCGCCAGCGACGGCTGGATGCTGCGCTGACAGACATTGCTAGATGGGGCCGAGGACAGCGGAGGTGAGGGTGTGGGTGCAGGCCAGGAGACGGTAGTGCCTGTGTCCTCAGAGCGGGGTTGGATCTCAGTGGCAGGTTGGGGCACAGGGGGAGAGGCAGCAGTGCAAACCGGAGGCGGTGAACGGCCTTCGTCCCACCTTGTGGGGTGCTTGGCCATCATATGCCTGCGCATGCTGGTGGTGGTGAGGCTGGTGGTGGTGGCTCCCCGGCTGATCTTGGCGCGACAAAGGTTGCACACCACTGTTCGTCGGTCGTCTGCACTCTCAGTGAAAAACTGCCAGACCTTTGAGCACCTCGGCCTCTGCAGGGTGGCATGGCGCGAGGGGGCGCTTTGGGAAACAGTTGGTGGATTATTCGGTCTGGCCCTGCCTCTACCCCTGGACACCGCACTGCCTCTTGCAACCTGCCCTGCTGCTGCCCTTGCCTCCCCCTCTGAAGACCTGTCCTCAGTAGGCGCAGCAAACCAGGTGGGGTCAGTCACCTCATTGTCCTGCTGCTCTTCCTCCGAATCCTCTGTGCGCTCCTCCCTCGGACTTACTGCCCTTACTACTACCTCACTGATAGACAACTGTGTCTCATCATCATCGTCCTCCTCACCCACTGAAAGGTCTTGAGACAGTTGCCGGAAGTCCCCAGCCTCATCCCCCGGACCCCGGGAACTTTCCAATGGTTGGGCATCAGTCACGATAAACTCCTCTGGTGGGAGAGGAACCACTGCTGCCCAATCTGAGCAGGGGCCCCAGAACAGTTCCTGGGAGTCTGCCCGCTCCTCAGAATGTCTCATTTTCATGGAGTGAGGAGGCTGGGAGGAAGGAGGAGCAGCAGCCAGAGGATTCTGAGTTGCAGCAGTGGACGGCGCAGAACTGTGGGTGGACGATAGATTACTGGAAGCACTTTCTGCCATCCATGACAGGACCTGCTCACACTGCTCATTTTCTAATAAAGGTCTACCGCGTGGACCCATTAATTGTGCGATGAATGTGGGGACGCCAGAAACGTGCCTCTCTCCTAATCCCGCAGCAGTCGGCTGCGATACACCTGGATCAGGAGCTCGGCCTGTGCCCACACCCTGACTTGGGCCTCCGCATCCTCGGCCGCGTCCACGTCCTCTAGGCCTACCCCTACCCCTCAGCATGCTGTATTACCAGTAATGCAGAAACAGTACGCTGTAATTAAATGTGCCGCTTATTGGCCTGTGGTTGGAGGCTGACTTCGCTTACGGAACGCCTGGAAATAATTTGGCGCAAGCCTGCTGTAACACTTAGCTGGCTGCGTATGATTTTGTTGTAGAACTACTACACCCAGCACACACAGACCCAGAACACTGAGCACAGTGACAGGCAGGCCAAATAGATTTTTTGCCCAATATTTTTTAGAAAAGGCCCACTGCCTATATTCAATCAATAATTAATATGTCTTCTGTCCCTGCCTAACCACCACTTCTGTCCCTAGGGTATGTGATAGAACTGCAGAGTGTTGCACTGTTAACTGCAACACAGCGGTGATTTCAGAGCCCAGACAGAGCCAGGAAATTATTTGGCGCAAGCCTGCTGTAACACTTAGCTGGCTGCGTATGATTTTGTTGTAGAACTACTACACCCAGCACACACAGACCCAGAACACTGAGCACAGTGACAGGCAGGCCAAATAGATTTTTTGCCCAATATTTTTTAGAAAAGGCCTACTGCCTATATTCAATCAATAAGTAATATGTCTTCTGTCCCTGCCTAACCACCACTTCTGTCCCTGTAGTATTACTGCAGGGCGCAATGCTCTGCACGGCCGATATACCAAAAAAAAAAAAAGTGCAACACTGCAAAAAGCAGCCTCCACAGTACTGCACACGGTTAGATGTGGCCCTAAGAAGGACCGTTGGGGTTCTTGAAGCCTATAATAACTCCTAACACTCTCCCTATAGCAGCAGCACCAGCAGCAGCACTTTCCCTCAGCTAAGTGAGAACGCATCTGTGGCGAGCCGCGGGAGGGGCCGATTTTTATACTCGGGTGACACCTGATCTCGCCAGCCACTCACTGCAGGGGGGTGGTATAGGGCTTGAACGTCACAGGGGGAAGTTGTAATGCCTTCCCTGTCTTTCTATTGGCCAGAAAAGCGCGCTAACGTCTCAGAGATGAAAGTGAAAGTAACCAGAACACCGCGTGGTGCTCGTTACGAGTAACGAGCATCTCGAACACGCTAATACTCGAACGAGTATCAAGCTCGGACGAGTACGTTCGCTCATCTCTACTGATGATGTAAGACAGTTGGTTGGAAAGGGTTAAACAGCAAGAGGTCTTAAACAAGCAGAATTTCTCTGATAAAATTTTGATGCACCTGAAAAAATCTCAATTTTGTTTCTATAACCTTATGCAAAAGAAGTATGAATTTTATCTTTGCAGATCAAAGCTCAAAAACTATTGCCAAGGGCCTCCAAACTGTTAACTAGAAGGGTCAAAGCCAATGAAGCAAAGACTAGAATCCCATTCCTGTTTGATGCCCGTAAGAACAAAATTGCCAACCCTCGTGAGATTGGAGAGGAGTTTGCTCACTACTATAACTCACTCTACAACCTAAAAGATGATAAAAAAATATCATACATCGCAACTCACAACCAAAAATTCTTGAATAAAGTCTCAGAAACACAGTCTTTATTTCTTAATAAAGAGAACGCCACACTAGAAATCTTAGACACCGATATCCCCAATCTGCTGTTGGGGGAGGATGAGGACATACTTAAGGGTTCTGGTCCCCCTTTGGTGAGCGCTAGAGACAGACTCATCCAAGTCTAGTTCTTGCACCACATATACTATACACCCTTCAGGCTATGTACTATGGGTCTGCTCTGTTCGGCAATATGCTCACAATGTCTGGTTGCTGATGGGACCATCTTTTTTCCTTTTTTTTCTCCCCTTTTTGAATTTTTTTTCTGTTATATCTGGTTATTGCATTTGGAGTCTTTTCTTTTTCTGTGATTCTATTGACTAGCAATAGCTGATAAAGATAAAATATTAATTTCTAGCTAAGTATTATGTGTCAAGAGGAATGTACGTATATACATAGGTAATGATTATTCTGTTCTGGTATCTATGCAATATACTCTATCGAATTGGGCACCTGTGGTGCCAGTTGGCTGTGTTTATTTGTTAATTATTTTTGGCTAAGTAAAAGTTCCTTTAAAAAAGAAAAGAAACCTTAGACACCATTGCTTCTTTAAAACTAAACAGGTCTCCTGGACATGATGGCCTATGTAACGAGTACTACAAAAAGTTTGCAAACATCCTGGCCTCATATCTGCTGAAAATTTTCAGCTACACTGCCCCTGAAAATTTTAAGTCTATCTCACTTCTTAATTACAATATGAAAATCTTCGCAGAAATTTTGGGCACAAGACTTAACTGCATCTTACCAAGTCTAATTCGTAAGGATCAGGTGGGGTTCATCAAAGGCAGACAAACTTCAGATGCCACCAGGAGATTTATTAACCTGGTGAAATTGGCTGAGTCCGGTCGTGTCCCTGCCCTGCTTTTATCACTTGATGCGGCAAAGGCATTCGACAGGGTGCACTGGGGTGACTTGAGAGATGTCCTCAAGAGATTTGGCTTTGGGGTAACAATGTCCCTATATTCCTCGCCTAATGCCCGTGTCAATGCCTCAAGCTTCATGTCTAAAACCTTCTAGATTAGTAATGGTACTAGGCAGGGCTGTCCCATGTCACCATTGCTCTTCACTCTACCCCACGGTCATGCGATCGTCGCTATCCCATGGATAGCACTAATTGCAATTAAGTAAATAAAGTAAAGTAAAGTAAAAGAAAGTTAGAGTTTCAGCTCCCCTCACAGATTGCATCCATAAGGGGGGCTGAAACCTCTCACCCCAATCCTCTGCGAAGGGATCCTTCAGCGTCTTCTGCACATGTGCGCCTAAGTGAAAATGGCGACGCATGCGCAGACGACCAGATCAGCACGGGACATTTTAAATCTCCGTTATCTGGCAGCAGAAAATATCATCGGGAAGCAGAAGATATCACCGGAAACCATGGTAACCAGTCCACAGGTCTGTGATCGAGGCTATCCAATGGATAATGGCGATCACGGAAAAGTTGTAAAAAGTAAAATAAAGTTGAAGTTTTACCTCACCTCATGGATCGGAACTATGAGGGGAGGTGAAAATACTCACCCCCATCCACCGCGATGTCCCATGGCGATATGGTCCTACCTGATGGAAACATCAGGCGCGTGCACAGAACGGCTCTTGCCACGGGAAATTTAAAATCCCTCTGCTCCCGGCTAGCATGTGTAGCAGGGAGCAGAGATGTCACCGGGGACCGCTGTATGCGGTTCCTGGTCACATGATCACTGTTATCCAATGGATAACAGTGATCATGTAAAGTTAAAAAAAAAGTGTGAAGAAAAGAAAAAAAAGTTTACAAAGTTAAAGTTTCATCTCCCCTAATGCATCATATCCATGAGGGAGGATGAAATTATGTACCTAAGGCCTCCCAATTTTTTAGTGGACCATACCCAGGCTTCTGCACATTCGCCTGTCGCCAAAGTGGCACATGCATGCACAAAAGCCGCAGAATACCCGGTAATTTAAAATTTCCCTGCATCTGGCTACCAAATGTAGCCGAGAGCCTGGAGATTTCACGGGGTGCGGTGGTATGCGTTCACTGGTCACGTAATCACCACTATCCAATGGATAATGGCGATCACGTAGAAGTAAAAATAAGTTAAAATTTCAACCCCCATCATAGATCTGATCTATAAGGGGAGGTAAAATTACTTGCCTAAGCCTTCCTGCACATGGGCGTATTTGCATCGCGGAGTCCACGGCAGGTGTCCGCCTCTGGACTCTGCAGCAAATACAGCCCATAGTATTCAATGGCAAAATGTCATTTCATCTCCACGAGCAGCGTGTGCAGAAGCTGCCGAACAGGTACGCTAGGGTCACCGGGTCAAACTTTGCTGCGGGAATCCCGCATGCGGGGTCTGACCTGCCTGTGTGCAGAAAGCCCCCAGTGATGTCCCCCCGATGGGATTTTTATCCTTTGACCTTTCCCCAACTTCGGCGCATACACACATTGGCAAAATGGTGGACGCAAGCGCAGAAACTGGGGAGGGTCCAGGAAATGTAAAATCTACACTACCGTTCAAAAGTTTGGGGTCACCCAAACAATTTTGTGTTTTCCATGAAAAGTCACACTTATTCACCACCATGCGTTGTGAAATGAATAGAAAATAGAGTCAAGACATTGACAAAGTTAGAAATAATGATTTGTATTTGAAATAACATTGTTTTTACATCAAACTTTGCTTTCGTCAAAGAATCCTCCTTTTGCAGCAATTACAGCATTGCACACCTTTGACATTCTAGCTGTTAATTTGTTGAGGTAAGCTTGTGAAATTGCACCCCACGCTTCTAGAAGCATCTCCCACAAGTTGGATTGGTTGGATGGGCACTTCTGGCGTACCATACGGTCAAGCTGCTCCCACAACAGCTCAATGGGGTTCAGATCTGGTGACTGCGCTGGCCACTCCATTACCGATAGAATACCAGCTGCCTGCTTCTGCTGTAAATAGTTCTTGCACAAATTGGAGGTGTGTTTAGGGTCATTGTCCTGTTGTAGGATGAAATTGGTTCCAATCAAGCCCTGTCCACTGGGTATGGCATGGCGTTGCAAAATGGAGTGATAGCCTTCCTTATTCAGAATCCCTTTTACCCTGTACAAATCTCCCACCTTACCAGCACCAAAGCAACCCCAGACCATCACATTACCTCCACCATGCTTAACAGATGGCGTCAGGCATTCTTCCAGCATCTTTTCATTTGTTCTGCATCTCACAAACGTTCTTCTTTGTGATCCAAACACCTCAAACTTGGATTCATCCGTCCACAACACTTTTTTCCAGTCTTCCTCTGTCCAATGTCTGTGTTCTTTTGCCCATCTTAATCTTTTTCTTTTATTGGCCAGTCTCAGATATGGCTTTTTCTTTGCCACTCTGCCCAAAATCCCGCAGCCGCCTCTTCACTGTAGATGTTGACACTGGTGTTTTGCGGGTACTATTTAATGAAGATGCCAGTTGGGTACCTGTGAGGCGTCTGTTTCTCAAACTAGAGATTCTAATGTGCTTATCTTCTTGCTTAGTTGTGCAACGCGGCCTCCCACTTCTTTTTCTACTCTGGTTAGAGCCTGTTTGTGCTGTCCTCTGAAGGGAGTAGTACACACCGTTGTAGGAAATCTTCAATTTCTTAGCAATTTCTCGCATGGAATAGCCTTCATTTCTAAGAACAAGAATAGACTGTCGAGTTTCAGATGAAAGTTCTCTTTTTCTGGCCATTTTGAGCGTTTAATTGACCCCACAAATGTGATGCTCCAGAAACTCAATCTGCTCACAGGAAGGTCAGTTTTGTAGCTTCTGTAACGAGCTAGACTGTTTTCAGATGTGTGAACATGATTGCACAAGGGTTTTCTAATCATCAATTAGCCTTCTGAGCCAATGAGCAAACACATTGTACCATTAGAACACTGGAGTGATAGTTGCTGGAAATGGGCCTCTATTCACCTTTGTAGATTTTGCACAAAAAACCAGGCATTTGCAGCTAGAATAGTCATTTACCACATTAGCAATGTATAGAGTGCATTTGTTTAAAGTTAGGACTAGTTTAAAGTTATCTTCATTGAAAAGTACAGTGCTTTTCCTTCAAAAATAAGGACATTTCAATGTGACCCCAAACTTTTGAACGGTAGTGTACATGCTCCTGGCTACTAAAGGTAGCCAAAAGCCAGGAGCAGTGAACGAGGGCTGCAGTGAGCGATCCCCGATCACATGACTGCCATTATCCAATGGATAATAGCAATCACGTGAAAGTTAAAAAAAACAGTTGAACTTCAATGCTCCTTTTGGTTTGGGCCCCCGTTTTGCAGATAGAGAATTATGGCCACAATGTGCATATTTCTGAACACAGGACAAACAGGGGTATCCATTTTGGTGTGAAAGTCTTCATTCATATGTGTGCTGCACAAATAAAAACAGTTCTTTTAAATGACACGATTGCCAAAAAAATGAAAATCATTATTTTTTCCTTCTGCTTTGCTTGTATTCATTCTAAAACTGTGGGGTAAAAATATGTACACCCCTAGATGAATTCGTTAAGGGGTCTAGTTTTCAAAATGAGGTCATTTGTGGGGGTCCTCTGTCGTTTTGGTTGCAAAATTTCTGTTCTGGAAGCCACCAGCTGCTCCTTTTGGTTTGGGCCCCGTTGTGCATGCGGACATACGATTAGGGCCACAACGGATATGTTTCTGAACACAAGACAAAAGGGGTATCCATTTTGCGGTGTAAATCCTCATTTTCATGTGCACTATAGAAAAAAAATATGTTTTTAAAATGATTTTTTCCCCCAAATTGCATTAATTCCTGAAAAAACTGTTGGGTCAAAATACTCATGACACCCCTCAGTGAATTTATTAAGGTTACACTACAAAGTGTTCCTCAAAATGTTGATAAGTAATGTTAAATTTGTACACCTCCTAAATGGTTAAAAAAAAGACCAAAGTTTTTCAAATGTACGCCAGAATAAAATAAACAGATGGAAATATATATTTTAGCAAAAATTATGTACAGTATGTTTGCACATATTAGAAATATTACAGTTAAAAATGTGAAAAAGTTAATTGTTTTCCAAAATTTTACTAATTTTGCGCTTTTAATAAATATTCACAAATTCTATTGGTCTATTTTTACCACCTAAATGCAGTACAACATCTGGCGAAAAAACAATGTCAGAATCACTGGGATATGCAAAACCTTTACAGAGTTATTCTATGTTAAAGTAACACATGTCAGATTTCCAAAATTTGGCTGTCACTAAGGCGCAAACAGGCTTGGTCACTAAGGGGTTATAATATTTGTAAGCAAACTTTTTTGTTTTATATGGATAGAAGGAAGTTAGCATTTTCTACATACAGAGCATTAAACATTGATTTTTATACCTGTCCCTTCATCACTAAGGTGATAAATCTGATTAAATCTAGATGCAGATATTATCCCAAATACCCTACACACCCTAAGGCCTTGGTCAGACGACCATTTTTTGCCGCGATTTGCGGATCGCATGACAGATGCGCATCTGCAAATCGCGTGACCGGGGACGAAAAATCTGCACCTAGCCGCGTTTATCGTCGCAGCAAAACGGCCGTCTGACCTGAGTAAAATCGCTGTGCGCATCAAAATGCGCATGAATCTTAGAATGGCCGGAACTTTATTTTCGGAACTTTTTCGCACCTTTTTCGCCGTGCAAGTAATCATGCTGCAGCCCACTACCAGGTGTTATAAATAGCTGCTAATGAGGCCTGTTCTTCATTCTGCTTCTGGTTCTTCCTGGGTGTGCGTGACATTACTGGAGTTGGAGAGATGTCGTCGCCAGATGATATTTTCTTTACCTGGTTGATGATGCGTCTATCTAGGCTTTCTGCTGGGCTGCTAGAGGATGTGTTTGGCTACCTGGCTAGTGACCAACCTAGGGCTAGCGATAGTCCTGGGCCGGTCAGGAGGAGGAGAAGGACTAGGAGGTACTGGGTGCATCCGCTGGTGGAGCTGCAGGAACGTATTGGGATGTATCACTCCCTGTACGCGGACCTGAGGCAGTACCCAGACAGGTTCACTGCCTTTTGTCGTTTGTCGGTCAGCATGTTCGATGAACTTCTGGAGGTGGTGCGTGCCGGGATTACGCACAGAGATACCAACATGCGTGACAGTATATCTGCTGGGAAAAGACTCCTGGTCACTCTGCGTTACGTTCTCATCTGTCTCGAGGTCACATCATCTGTTGTTATCTTTCATCCCTTCCCCGTGGGCGGGACGGAGGCAGAGCTAAGCAGCAGTACTTTGAGAGCAAATAGTGGGGAGCGGTGGGGAAGGGGCAGGAGCTCAGTTCCTCATCCTGGCTCTTTCATTCTCCTCCCCCTGCAGACAAGGACAACGTATATCGGCCGCACCCCTTCCTGATCCATTTTTAATTATTGCTGTCCTTTGTTTTTCCACATCTTGCTGCGGTGTGTTTGACAGCACTTGAGTAGTCTGTATCAAGGGATCGTTGATGCAGCAGAATAATTAGTCTCACCTGTGTTCCACGGTGAGCTCCTCATAAAGTGATGGTGGATCTATCAAGATTCTTCAAATCTTAGTAGTGCTTTGACGGCTTAGAAATAAAGGCACGATCTTAAAGCAATAATACAGGTGTGTATTTTTTCCTTATTTGGCCCTTTTTTTGCCAACCCTTGTTCTGTTGCCTTATGTTGGGTGTTTGGGGGGGGGGGGAGGCAAGGCTACTTGTGTTTTGTAAATACTTAGTGTAGCGCCTACGTTGTTTGGCCCGAACATGAGCTTACCTTTTGCAGATGGTTACTATAGCAAACATGTTTTTGGAACAAGCAAAGAGGTAGACGAAAGGCCAGCGCACCAATGTACCATGTTGGGCATTGGTCTGAGTATTAGGCCTCCTTCACATGGGCAACACCGCATGGCTGCAAGAAAATAGCAGCAATATTGCATCGCTGCACTGTATGATATCGCTGCGATTTTCTCGTAGCAATACAGCGATTTTGTAATGCTACAAAGTCGCAAGTGATGCTACAAAATCACGTGACTTTGTAGCATCTGCTACTGTCAAAGTTGCACCGCATCGCATGCAAACCACGTTTTTGCGCGATGCAATGCAACAGAGGAAGGCTCCATAGAGAAATATGGGCTACAAAACCAAGCGTGTCGCGGGCATATCGCCGGACCTGCGAGGTTTGTTTGTCATTTTGTAGTATGCTACAAAACATCTCATGTGTGTAGGAACCCATAGGAAACCATGGGCTTCTAATATATGCGTTTTGTCGCATCGTAGCAATGCTCCAAAATCACGCCACTTTGTCGCCCGTGTGAAGGAGGCCTTATGTTTGTAGTCTGTTTGGTAAAATGATGCATTTCTATATATAGAAAGTTCATGTCATGTTGCAAAGTTCTAACCTTTTTTTTATTTCCTCTTCTCTCACAGATTTCTGGCTACTGGGAATTTCTATGCTTCACAGCATTCGCAGTTCTTGATTGTCCGCTCTACCATTGGGGGAATCGTCAGGGAGACCTGTGACGTCTTTTGGCAGTGTCTTGTACCTTTGGTGATGGCTACTCCCTCTCGTCAAGATTGGCTGGACGTCGCCGAGGGATTTATGAGCGCTGTGCAGTTCCCAAACTGCATTGGGGCATTGGACGGGAAGCACATTCGTGTCCTGAAGCCACCTAACTCGGGGTCTCAATATTTCAACTATCGGGAGTTCTTTTCGGTGGTCCTCCTTGCTGTTGCTGATAGTAACTATCGATTCCTGCTGGTTGATATTGGGGCCTTTGGAAGTGCTGGTGATGCTCGCATTTTCAGCACATCCAGAATGGGTAGGCAGATGAGGGAACAGCAGCTTTCTATTCCTGCGCCTCAGACCCTTCCTGGGTCGTCAGGTACAGCAGCCCCATTTGTCTTTGTGGCGGATGAGGCATTTGGCCTGTCTAATAATGTCATGTGGCCCTTTGCTCGCAGAAACATTGACACCAGGAAGCAGGTCTTTAATTACCGCCTCACACGTGCCCGGCGTTATGTGGAGTGTGCATTTGGTATTCTCGCTAATCGTTGGCGAGTCTTACTAAGTACCATTCAGCTGGCTCCTGAGAACGTGTCAGCGGTAATTAGGGCCTGTGTGGTTCTACATAATTTCTGCCGGCGACATGATACAGTTTTGAATGTTCCGCATCCTTTACCCACTGCTTTTGGGGGCGAAGTTTTGGAGGAGGCTGTTCAGCATAGTAGGCCAGCACAATCTGCTGTCCTCGTCAGGGACCTCTTCACGGAGTATTTCCTATCTCCACAGGGAGCACTTCCGTGGCAGTTGGAACATGATCGAGGAAGCCGATGAGATGGTTTCTCAAGATTGTATTTTTTTTTTTTTAAGCTGGCTGTGCCTCTTTTTTTTAGTTAGGTGATTATTGGCACATTCTCTTAGTTAGGGACTCGCAAGTAACGAGGATCCTTGACGTGGATTGCGAGCTTGTACTAACTTGCCCACCTTCAGCTCCATATAGGAAACGGCCCTTCAAAATGAGGCACTCTTTTAAAACAGTTAGCTGAAGTAGGGCAATGTGGTAAACTAATACCTAGTTTGGGGCCCTTAGCCAAGGGAACCTCTAACCATTTTGTTTTGGTTTCCTTTGTTGAGGGGGGGGGGGGGGGCTTAAAGAAGTTGTCCGGCCACACAGGGTAAAAATTTTTATAATGCTGCTGCTTTCCTTTCAGTAAGGATAGTAACACACAGCATACAGGGGCTCAAACCGGCCGGCAGATCAGCTGGAATGTCAGTTTCTTACCTTAGAATCTGATCTTCACTGCAGCTTTCAAAGATGGCGCATCTATGCTGCCTTTCCACAATGCTCTGCACTCTCCCTCTTCTGTGTGCGCGCTCCCGATGGTAGTAAGAGACATGAAAAGGCAGGATTTCATGGCCTCCCTCAGCTCACGTCCTAGCCCCGCCCATGACACGCCCACCTCTATTGAACTGCTCTACAGTCTCTCCCCGCCCAGGCCCCGCCCCCTGCTGCATACTATAATCAGAGGGGGTGTGGCCAGGGGAGACTGCGTTATACACTCATGTCAGGATAAAATCCTGGCATGAGTGTAAACAGCAGCACAGTGTATAGTGAATGGAGAGGGGCTGGGGAGAGCCCAGAGAGAACTCTCCTGCAGCCCCCCACTGCAAGGCTACCTACTGCCCCCCCACCCTGCTAAAGTGAAACAAAACATTTCCCCACACTCACATGCCCTCATAGTGCCCCTCCCACAGCGACCTCCCCCCCCTCACAATGACCCCCCCCCCACAGTGCACTCTCCCACAGTGCCCCCCTAATGATCCCCCACAGTGCCACAAACAGTGCCCTCTACAGTACCCCCTACACATGCCCCCCAGTGTCACCCCTACAGTGCCCTCCAAAGTAGCCCCCCTCATTCCCCCCAACCACAGCATTCTCCACAGTCCCCCCTCAACAGTGCCCCCCCCCCAGTATTCCCCCCCACAGTGCCCTCCGCAGTACCCCTCCTACACATGCCACCCCCCCAGAGTCCCCCCCACTGCACTCCAAATGGGCCCCCCCACATGCCCCCAATCTACAGCGTCCCTATACAGTGCCCCCCCTGTGACCTCCCCCACAGAGTCCCCCTTTACAGTGCCCACACACAAGTACACTAACAGCACCCCCCCCCCCTCCCCCCGGGACTTCTGACAGCCGGGTCTCCTGACATTGCACACACACACACACACACACACATCACATCACATCACTGCACCCCCCCCTCCCCCCGGGACTTCTGACAGCCGGGTCTCCTGACATTGCACACACACACACACATCACTGCCGCTGCCGCCCCCGCCCCCCCCCCCCCCCGGGACTTCTGACAGCCACTTGCACACATCCATCCATCCATCCATCCTCCTCCCTCCTCCTCCTCCCCCCCCCCACGAGAGCCCGCCCCTCCTCTCATTCTTACCTTGGAGTTGAAGAGCCAGCAGACATGCCTCCCCTGCAGGCAGAACTGAGCTTCCCAGGCTGAAGTTCTTCTGCACATGCGCAGAGCTGTGCTGGAGAGGCGCGTCCCCGGTCGTCCCGACAAGAAGAGGACTAGAGACTTGTCGGAACCAGGAACCATGGCAACCGAGGAGCAACACAGGGGGGGGGGCAACCCTAAAGGTAACTGAATAACTTCTGTTTGCCTAATTTACAATGCACAATGTATATTACAAAGTGCATTGTATTGGGCAAACAGAAGTAATGAGACTTAATGTTTACGGCCGGACAACCCCTTTAAGGCTGCAAATGTGTTCCTGTAGAGATTAGAGACTACAAACAGCTAAGGGCTCAGTCACACGGGTGCATCGGGACCCGCACCCCAGTGCCAATGCGCCCGTGTGACTGAGAAGACTTACCTGAAGATGGCCGTCTCTCTCCAGCGCTGATGAAAGATCACATGACCGGCAATTATGCCGGTCACAGGTTATTTTTCCCGGCGCTACAGAGAGACGTCCGTCTTCAGGTATGGCCGTCTACTGGCTGCAGTAACACAGGCGCCGATGCGCCCGTGTGACTGAGCCCATTAACTGTGGGATTTCTCTAACTATTGTCGCATGTCCCACTGTGTTAAATGTGTTAGAAATGAGTATTGAGGGTTGAAATGCTGTCCGTGACATGCAATAAAAACCACTCAATGCAGGCTCTAACCATGGATCTCTGCTGCAGCCTTTGTACTGTCCAAGAGAAGTGATAAAAGCTCCCGCAAGAGTTCCAAGTTCGAGCCATGGATTACCTACGAGCATATTGTGTGTGTTTACTAGTCTTAAGTCTTTATTACCTTGTGCATATGACAACAAAGATTTATTAATAAAGAAATCAAAACACATGTTTGTTTGTATTTTTTTTTATAACACTTTTACTTAGTAAAAATTGTCAGTGAGCCAACATGGCTAAAACCGTTTGAAAAAAGTGCACAAATGGCAGAGAGCCAGCATGGCGAAAATTTTTATAAAACAATTGGCACTGAGCCAACATGGCTCAAAAAAATCTGTTCTGGGACGTTGCAAAGCACGGCAGTTCACTTGATGGACCAGCTGGCACGATGGGCAACCACGGACCCTTCGGCACCCCCACAAAGATTTTCAGTTTCTTGAAAGGTCCAAGGGCGATGGTGTGGATTGGGACTGTGGGGAGCTGGCTTGACAGGGGAGTGACCTCATTTCCATTGTCGGGAAGTGATGCACTCCCCACTGATGGAGGTTGGCCAGCCTTTCCCGAACTCCGCCTAAGCCACTCTGCAGAAAATCAATCTGCAGGTGGCAGAGACGGAGTTCATGGAAGTACCATGGCACCCTCTCATCAGGGGGGACATCTCTCCACACTGTGACAAAAGAGAAAGACAAGCGATCAGGCATGTGTAAATGTGTGGCTTTGTCTCCTAGTGTGTGTTCAAATTTATGTTGCCTACTCTGGAGAATGTGTGTACTACAAAAAATGTCAGATTTTTTCAGGATGTTACTGTGTGGAGGCCCAAGTGTGTCGTCCTTATCTGTCACAGGGCGGCCAGGGTCCAGGCTGGGTCTCTCCACCTCCACCAGAGGCTGTGGCGACATCAGGGCAGGCAGGCTCCATGGGGACCCTTCTGCAGAAGTTGTTCCAGATGCAGGGGGGTCTTGAGCTGACAAGGAAAAAAATGGATTGCTAGTAAATTTGGAGGCTACATCAAAGGGTGACTAACCACAACCTTTTTCTACGTCACTGCAAAATTTTAAGCAGATTTTTGTCAGTGGCAGGGCTCTATGGGACTTTTAATGTAAAAATTGAGTTAGCGCAAATTCGCAATGTAGTGCGAGCTCCATATTTAAGCGCCCTTGCGATTTTAATATGACAAGTCACATAGCCCCCTGCTGTAAAAAACGGGGTGAGGTTCGCAGTTTTATAAAAAAAGGAGTTGGTAGTCACCCAAAAGCTGAGTTAGCTCTCCCACACACTTGCGATGTTGTTTTTGGGTAACCAGATTGTCAATGTGACTTTTCATGTTACACAAAATGGGAAGGACGCCACAGCGTTGTTGGTACATTGCGTTTTAAACATTCGAAAGTCCCATTGACAATCTCGTAAGCGCTCTGTTGATCGGGGGCCTTTTGCTGAAAACGCTGCTAGGTGCAGATATTTCAGCGAATCGTCGACCCCTCACGCAATTTGCGGATACGCATCCGTTATGCAATCCGCAAATCGCATGAAAAAACCCATAAACGTAATTGCAAGTGTGTGGGAGCCCTATTTTGGTTGTCAATTGAGAGCTGCTAAAAGTTGCACAGACTATTTATTTCACTTACTGACTGCCTCCTCCTGAGTGGCTTCTGGTGGAGGTGGAGGTGTAGCCTCGCGTGCTGGAGAGGGATGGTGTTCCTCTCCCGAATCCGCCCTGTGACCTTGTGTTGCATCTGTGGGGACAGTAACACGAACACTTGCTAATGTTGTAAACACGTTTTCGAAACTCGTATGCAAATAAATACAGAACATTTATATCACCTTTAAAGGCGTTCTTGAGCAAAAAGCAACGGCTCCTTAACCCCTTTCCTCCCCACGACGTACCGTTACCTCATGGGAGCGGGGTACTTCCCTCAACATGACGTAGCGCTATGTCATCGGGATAGTGTGAGATCATGACTGAGCTAGCGCTATCCCGCATCGGGAGCCGGCTGTCAGTCACAGCCGGCGTCCCACTGCAACAGCGGGGGGGCATTGGAGATGCGCCCCACCACTGTGAACCCCTTCCCTGCCGCAATCTAAGTAGATCACGGCCGGGAAAGAGTTCACAGGCATCCTGTACTGCCAGAGCCTATGACCGCTATAGTAAGCGATAAGGCATTGCAGGGCCTTAGCTCTGCCATGCCTTATCACAGTGATAATAAGTGCTGTGCTGCAAGTCCCTTCAGAGGGACACAAGTGGTGTTCAAAAAAAAAATCAACAAATTAAAAAAAAAAAAATTAATAAATTGGTAGTGACGCGTTTGTAACAACGTGCCCCAAAACGTGAAAACACTCTTTTTATTTGAAACTGCTAAAAACGTTAAAAATACCCATAAACTACCGAGGCACAATGCTAATTTTTAGCATTTTGCCTCCCTAAAAAAACCAATAAAGTGATCCAAAAAGCCGTACATTCCACAAAATGGTAGCAATCTAAACTACAGCTCTTGTCGCAAAAAATAAGCCCTCATAGAGCTCCGTACATAGAAAAAGCAAAAAGTTATGGCTTTTGAAAAATGGAGATTGAAAAATACCAAACATCGCTTTCTCCTGTACGCCAAACTAGGCCATGTCATTTAAGGGGTTAAAAACACTGCCAGCATGTTGAATTGGTGACAATTTCTGAGCACAACACCACACAGTGTGCTTACCTCCTTCCCGACAACGGAGACGCTGCCTGATGGCCTCAAGCCGCTGAGGGTCTTTCAGCTTGAGGTCGCTCCACTGTTTCTGAAGTTGGATGCGGCTCCTCATAGTCCCAAAATCCCGCACCATCACCCTTCGGACCTTGTGCATTATTTTCTGCTTGCGCTGCTGGGGGTGCGGGTAGGGGCCATGGTGCCCATCATAATCTAGCTGGTCTATCATCTGGACCAACAGCGGTGTTTCGCGACGTCCCAGAGGTGAGATCCTGCCAGACATCTTTACTCCACAAAGTGTGGCCACAAAATGGCGCCATGCAGCGAGTGCAGTGAGTAACGCTCAGGCGCGGGGCACGCACAGATGACGCCAGACGCACACTTTCGCCCGCCTTGACAATACTCGGGCGATTTTTCGCCAAAAATTCGCACCAACATAATAACGTCATTTGTTCGTCCTAGAGCGAACAAAAGGGGAACAACAAATTCCAAAAGAAGTAACCACCCCCACCACACACACACATATCAGAGTATTCGGCCATGGCCAAACATACAGATCTATAAAGTCCAAAAAGCTGGGTGGTAGTGTTCACCTGAGCTATTGGTGTTACGCGATTATGTCTGTATTAGTGCAGTTGCTTGTGATGGGCAACTGGTGGAACGAGTTTATACATAAACACCTTGTTTGAAGTCGGCCTTCATCACTTCGCATCATTCTGGATGCATCTGGTACCAAATGCACTCTGACATTTTTGAAAGGAAGGTTTACATAGAGTGGAGTATAGTCTGGAGCTCCCAAGCGCTTTCAGAGTGATGTAACATACATTTTCCAGCAGACCTGGTACCTCTTTATTATACTATGCTTAAACTATGGATATTAATACAAGATGAGCGGACCTGAAGCTTATTTATAAATGTCCACAATATGAAACACCCCCCAAAAAAGGGACTCACTGAGAACAACCCTGCATTAAATATTATTTAAAGGGGGCGGAAACAGAAAAGGACCACTACAGCTCCACACAAATGCAGAGCCAAGTTCAGGACTATGGGCAGATGCCACTTTAAATATAGTTGGCAAAATAAAGGAAATAAGTGGCAGCAGAGGATGATGCAAGTGCCCAAACTTCTTTAGTGAAAGGAACATTTGTCTGGTTTCATAGTTACAAAGGCAACGTTTCCAGCTCAATGAGGTCTTTATGAAGCTGTGGAGCATGGACAGCACACCTTGTTTGGTCGGTTATTTGGCTTGAGAAAGACCTCGTGGAGGTAGAAATGTTGCCTTTGTAACTATGAAACAAGACAAATGTTCCTTTCACTAAAGAAGTTTGGGCACTTGCATCATCCTATGCTGCCACTTATCTCCTTTATTTTCTGCCTTAGGGCGCCCACCCACTGGCGTTTTTTTTTCCCTGCGAAATTCGCAGCATTTTTTTTCTGCAGGGGTCTATGGGACTTGTAATGTTAAAATCGCGATCGTGCAAAATCGCGATTTTAACATTACAAGTCCCATAGACCCCTGCAGAGAAAAAATGCTGCGAATTTCGCAGGGAAAAAAAAACGCCAGTGGGTGGGCGCCCTTAGAAATGGCTACAAACAGAGAGCTTGCGTGACTAGAGAACGGCCGTTTACCATTGAAACACAGGAGTTTGTGCCTCAATTCACTGTTTTAAGGCCTCCTTCACACGGGGGACAAACTCACGCGAATTTGTGGCATTGCTACAATGCTAACAATCGCCTGTATGAGAAGCCCATGGTTTCCTATGGGTTCCTTCACACATGAGATGTTTTGTAGCATGCTACAAAACGACACACAAACCTCGCAGGTCCGGCGATATGCCAGCGACACGCCCGGTCTTGTAGCCCATGTTTCTCTATTGACCTTTCCTCTCTGTGCCATCGCATTGCGCGAAAACGTGGTTTGCATGCGATGCGATGCAACTTTGACAATAGCAGATCCTAAAAAGTTGCCTAATTTTTTGGCGTCACATGCGACTTAGTAGCGCTCCTAGATCCCAGTATTGCTGCAAGAAAATCTCAGCGAGATCGTACGGTGCAGCGCTGCGGTATCGCTGCGATTTTCTCTCTACGATGCGTTTTTGCACGTGTGAATCAGGCCTTATTATATTAAAAAAGGGGTGAAAAAACAAAACCCAATGTCACATTTTTGTTTTTTTTATTGTAAAGCAAAAAAAAAAAAAAGTTTTTTTTTCACCCAATTTATAACATAAACAAGAAAATTATTTATGATGCCCTCTCTTCGGCCTGCCTCGGGAGGATGCCCTCCCAGAACGTGGAGGCCGTCCACGCCGCCTGGGGGTCCCAGCAGACAACACTGTCAACTCCTCTTCGGAGGGGCAAGCTGGTGGAGTCCTGCTGTGGCTTGGGGGGGGGGAAGGTGGCCCGACTTCCTGAGGCGGTTGGCTGACTTCCTGAGGCGGTGGCCCGACTTCCTGAGGCGGTGGCCCGACTTCCTGAGGCGGTGGCCCGACTTTCTGAGGCGGTGGGGTGGACGGAGGTGGCCAGGATGGGCCCTCACCAGGCGAGACATCAGCCTCATGGAGCAAAACAGGCTCTTGTAGGGGCGGAGAACCCTGTGGCTGAGAGGCAGAATCAGTGGGTGGGACTTCTGGGGGAGGCTGCAAATTTTGCCCTCCCATCCTTGCAGGCGACCCCTGCTCAGGGGAACTGCCCTCCCTACTGTCTCCAACTGGTGGTGGCGTAAAATAGTCACCTTGCGCTGCCCGCAAAACACAGGACATGCCTCTCGTATGTTGAAGCCGATGCTCAAACACAGCACGTTCTGGGTGCCTTTCCCTACCATGGAGACGCCAGTGGTCCAAAAACCAAAAAACTTCCATATCTGGACTCTCCAAGAGAGCGGCCTCAAGCACCGTCTCCATGGCAGCCCTCACCATGCCCTGTAGCCGCGTGGGCACCTGGCGCAAGCGCCAGGCGATCGAACGACCAAATGCATCAGCCCCATCCTCATCTGCCCGGGATCTCAAATACTGCAATGCAGCACGCTCAATGTCACCAGGGAGAAAAGGAGGGGGCTGTTGCGATCGCCGATGCTCAGGGGTAGCCGGAGGGGGATTCCTTTGGCCCCTTCTAGGGGTCCGCCTAGGGGCATTCTGTCGTGAGCGACGACCAGAATCCCGACGTGGTGACATCACAGGATCCCGACTTGAACTTCGGGATTGACGCCTAGGCAGAGCTGTAGGAGGACGGCCAGAGGAATCCCGAGGGGGATTCAAAACAGGAGACCTAAGGGGGGGGGTCTCCTGTTTGGACTCCTTTGGGGAGGCTGATGGGGCCTGTCAGAGTCATCCCCACGGGGAGGCGAAACAGAAAACCGCCGGGGAGTCCTGCTTCGTCTCCGTGGGGGATGCCTCCTGGGGCTCCGTCGTGGAGAATCAGATCCAAGATTACCGGGCGGCTGTTGAGTCTGACTCTCAAACAAAGGGTCCTGCCGCGCCCTAGATGAGGATGATGTCTAGCCCGATGCGGCACTTCCTGAATCATCCCTGGACGTCCGTCCACCCACATTGCTTGCTCTCCTAAGGACATAAGGGAGGATACAATTTAGTATGAATCCGGCAGGAACAGTTGCCACAACATCTAAGCAATCAAATTTGGTTTAGCTAGTTAACAACAAATGCTACATACTATGTTAAAGCTCAATTTCCAGGATTAATGTTGCACCTACTAAATATAGTGCTACATTATAACAGGAGTTTCGTTGCTGCAGACAAGGCATGTAGGACAAACAAAGAATTTCGAAGGGCCTTTATAAACACATCCAACCATAATGTTATGACAATTCTAAATAAGCTTTTTTCTGTAGGCAACATCACCGATTGGGGGGGTGGGGGGTGAATTCCACGTTACTTACAGGGGTAGCTGCATGGATGGCAGTAGGAATCTTAGCGCTGATGCATACTTATACGCATGTGCCCGTGAGCCCTCCTCCAGCCTTCTCTGCAGGCTCCTCCTGTGGGCATCCCGAATAGAGCGCCAAGCTGTCATGACGGAGCTTACTGCAAACAGGAAATACAAGGTAAAGTTACTTACAAGTTTATGGCACATTTACAATTCATAAGGCTATTGCATGCAAGTGATTCAGGCCACTAATTAACACTACACACATTTTAAAAGTCACACAAAAGGCCCCCAAACATTAACCCTTTCCAATTCAATTTGTATTCTGGTTTTTCTAGGGAGCTTACTCTTTTTCTGCTATTATACAATGGCACTATATGCTGCCTAAATTCAGTACTGCATGAGGTGACACATTGGATAGGCTCCGACAGCAGAGAGGCTGCCAATATACAGTAAGAGAACCCCGCTGAACGTCTTCCAACATCGGAGATGTAAAGCCTTAAATCTTAATGTCTTTAGACGTCAGACAGTGGATTGGAAAGGGTTAAAGACACAGAATGCCATAAACGAACGACAAAATAGTGTTGCGAATATTCTTTAAAATACGAATTTGCGCCCCAAGCGATTGAGCCATACACAATTCACATTGTATGATCATTCAGGAATCTAAAGTATACTCACTTTTATTTTGTTTAGTTCCTTCGCTCCAAGCCCTCCAGCTGCGGCCGAAGGTTTCCCGCGTAACAGAACGCCATAATTGTTCTTTGCCTAATCGGCGCCTATAGGCGCTACAGCGCGGAGCCCACAGCGTGGGGTATTGCTTAACTGCATTAATGAGAGCACGTTTGTCCATGCTGGAATAAATGTCAGCCGTACTTCACCCACGCCACAAGCAGATTTATATAAGGGCTAGAGGCGGGGAACATTGAACTATAATTAATCGCAATCAGTTGAGGAAACTTTGAATGACAGATCTTTTGCCGAATGTTATCGGTTGCATTTACATAATCATGGTCAAAGGGGAGCGTCATCATCAGGTGTGAAACACCGGAATCCAGTTCCAACATCATTATAGACGAGTGCAGCATTCAGCAGGCGATGTGCCATTCTCCTTTGAAAACAAAGTATGTTTTAAAACGTAAATATGTGTATTTCTTTGGGGTAAATGTCTTTTTGCTGTGGCAAAAGGGACTAAGTAGCATTTGTAATTAGCACACTAGCAAGTTATTACACCGTGTAGGGCGCTGCAGCATTATTACTAGCACGACGAGCATTATAACTACCCAGGTTTTGGCCCAAGTTCAGAAAAAAAACCCTCTCAGCCCCCCCCCCCCCCCCAAAAGGTTGCCACACTAGTTATCTTCGATTGTGCGCTAAAGTAGCGGTGCGAAAATGTTGTTCTTTTATTAATTACACATTGCAAAGATTTGATAAGATAACCTGTTGCCCCCATATTACGACCACCTTGTCAGCCTTTGCCATTTCATTCAAGTTCTCACTTCCTAGAAGACTATGCACTCGGCAGATGACGGTAGTACAGTGCGGCGTGCTCGCCAGCGAAAAAACGCAGCTAGCTGCAGTAAATTCTTTTTTGGTGCGCACAATTAAACGCAGAACACAGATAGGCGCCATCTGCAATTCGTCGTGTCCTATAATTTATCGCATATCCGCATAAAAAGCGGACATGTGACTGATCCCATTGACAACCATTGGTTCTATATATACGCGAATCGCATGCGCATGCGCAAATCGCACGAAAAAACGCCCGTCTGACCGAGGCTTTATCATGCATATCTTTTTTTTTTTTATTGAATCTATTTTTATTAAGTTTTTCAGTTTTACAATTTACGGTATAACATCTTCAGACAACAAAGGGCTGATCACAATCGTAGTACACAATCTTAGGTACATAGGATATTAGGTATATCAAGAGACTATGCAGCATTTTGACAAATAACAGGATAATTAATAGGCTGAGGAAACGTTTTAACTCTGCCATATCAGAACAATATGTGAATATCTCAAAAAACTAAAACCTTGTGGCAAACATTGCAAGACAGGACAATGACACAGACAAATCAAAACAAGACAAGACAAGACAAGACAAAACAAAGACAGGGGGGGAGGGGAGAGGGTAGCAGGGGGGGGTTTGGGTGTTATGTAAAGGTGCCTCTGGCGGTACCTATATCTTGAAGATACGTAGTTAGGCTAAGTAGAAAAAATGTCGAGGAGTCTCAACTCACGCCAGGAGAACCAGGTTTTAATGAACTTATCATATGTGTTGTTGTGCCAGCTAGATAGCTCCTCCAGGTTGTAGATCGTGTCTACCTTGTCTCTCCATTGTATCAGAGAGGGGGGTGCCTCGCGTTGCCAGTGGAGAGGGATCAGAGCCTTTGCAGCGTCTATCAGGAGGGCCATCAACTTATCTCTATAAGGGTGAAATGATGAGGATGGCCTCCAGAGGAACACTATGTCAGGCGTGAGTAAAAATCCCGGTTTTATCTTTACCAAGACCTTCCCCACCCCCTCCCAGAAGGGTCTCAATCCTTCGCACGTCCACCAGATGTGAAGGTACGATCCCACTTCCCTCCTACACCTCCAGCAGCAGTCCTGAGAAGATAATTTGTAAGCTGAGAGCCATTGCGGAGTCCTGTACCACCTGACCAGGAGCTTATAGTGGGATTCTTGAGCGAGAATGCAAGGAGATAAGCCGAGTGAGGTGTTCAGGACCGCTTTAATTTCATTAGGGGAGAGAGTTATGTTCAGTTCCTTTTCCCATGAGGTGATAAATGTAGGTTTTGTTGGAATATGGGGAGTGATGAAGTGTTTCCTAATCAGGGAGATTTTCCTTTTGCTTGGCATAATGTGCTTAAGTGTACTTTCGAAAGGGGTCAAGGGTCTAGCTATACCATGGCTCTTAAGAAAGTCTCCTAATGTCTTGGTCACTGAAGCAAGAGTAAGGAAGGAGGGGGACCAGCTCGGAAGCAGTCTTTGTGGGATCTCCGAGGGGGGTATGTGTGCTAGCTCCTGCAGATCACCGATTTTGTGGTCCCGGAATTTCACCCAAATTGAGGCATTACATGAGTCAGATGGTAAATCTAACAGTTTATGAATAGTGCTTAACGGGAAAATTGGAGATGGATTTGGGGCTAATTCCTTCTTCACCGTGTCCCACACCTCACAAGGTCCTCTCAAAAGGGGGCAGAAGTCCCTTTGTCTATAATTGTTTCTGCTCGGATACCATAGATCCTCCAAAAGTACCCCACCGTTCCTGGTCAAGGCTAGTTTAGGAAGCAGATTGTTTTTAGCCGGAAGGACTAAGTCCAGCCAGTGGGTCAGCTGCGAGGCCCTATAGTAATCGAGTATGTTGGGGAGTCCTATTCCACCCTCCGATTTCCTCTTAAAGGGGTTGTCCCGAGGCAGCAAGTGGGTCTATACACTTCTGTATGGCCATAATAATGCACTTTGTAATGTACATTGTGCATTAATTATGAGCCATGCAGAAGTTATAAAAAGTTTTATACTTACCTGTTCCGTTGCTGGCGTCCTCGTCTCCATGGTGCCGACTAATTTTCGCCCTCCGATGGCCAAATTAGCCGCGCTTGCGCAGTCCGGGTCTTCTGCAGTCTTCTATGGGGCTCCGTGTAGCTCCGTGTAGCTCCGCCCCGTCACGTGCCGATTCCAGCCAATCAGGAGGCTGGAATCGGCAGTGGACCGCACAGAAGAGCTGCGGTCCACGGAGGAAGAGGCCATCTTCAGCGGTGAGTAGAGAAGTCACCGGAGCGCGGGGATTAAGGTAAGCGCTCCGGTGAGCTTTCTTTACCTCCCTGCATCGGGGTTGTCTCGCGCCGAACGGGGGGGGGGGTTGAAAAAAAAAAAAACCCGTTTCGGCGCGGGACAACCCCTTTAATCATTAGGCTGTAAGCCAGCCTTGGTCTTTTATGCCTCCATACATATGCCGCGAAGGCTGAGCGTAGAGACCTGAAAAAACTGCTCGGAAGGTGTATAGGGAGCATCCTAATTTTGTAAAGAATTTTGGGAAGGACATAGGATTTCAAAATGTTTCTCCTACCGAACCAGGACATAATTGGTAAATCGTATTCGGACAGTAGCTTCTTCACCTGATCCAACAGAGGAGTGAAATTTACCTCGTATATGTCTTTGGTTTTCTTTGGTATTTTTATACCAAGATAGTCTAGAGAAGTCTCCGACCACGCAAAGGGAAATGTTGTTCTAAGTATTTCGCAACGAGAAACGGGGATGGAGATATTGAGAACAGTGGATTTATTAAAATTTATTTTAAAATTTGAGATAGTTCCAAATGCATTTAGTATCTCGACTAGCCTAGCAAATCCTTTTTCGGGGTTGGTTATGAGAAAAACTATGTCATCCGCGAAAGCCGCAGTGGACAAAGTGTCTTCTCCTATTTTTAGGCCTTTAATATCCGGGTCCTGTCTGATCTGTGTCAGAAGCGGCTCAAGTGTCAGTATGAAAAGTGAGGGAGAGAGAGGGCAGCCCTGGCGAGTGCCGTTTTTAATGTCAAACGGGAGTGATAGAACTTCGTTAACCCGAAGTCTAGCGTGGGGGGATTCATACAGCGAGAAAATTGCAGACACAAACTTCTCTGGGATATTGTAGTTAAGTAGAGTGCTTTTCATGTAGTTCCAGCTAACTCTATCAAATGCCTTCTCGGCGTCGGTTCCTACGAAGGCTAACGGAATGTTTTGGGTCCGTGCATATCTCGCCGCATAGAGGAGCCTGTGGCAGTTGTCTCTACCCTCTCTCCCCCCCACGAAACCCGCCTGTTCTCCACTGACCAGAGCAGGTAAGAATCTATCCAACCTTCTAGCCAATAACTTCGCCCACAGCTTGACGTCCTGGTTGATGAGAGATATGGGCCTGTAACTCCCACAGAGCGCAGGATCCTTATTTTCCTTGGGAATTAATGCTATATGTGCCTCCTGCGCCTGTTTGGGTAGTTTGGACCCTGAAAGAAGTGCATTGAACAGGTCCGTCAATCTGGGGGTCAAAGCCAACTCGAAAGTCTTATAATATGTCAGGGTTAAGCCGTCAGGTCCTGGGCTCTTATTGGGTGGACAGGAGGCTATTAGATCTTTTATCTCCGACTGTGTCACAGGTTCAAGTAGATCATTAGCTTCTTCTCTTTTTAGTTTTGGCAAGGTGAGGCGGCTTAAGAAGGAGTCAATTTGCTCTTTAATTTTGTGTGTCGGGTCCTCTGGGAGTTGTCTCTGTAGATTGTACAGATCCGTATAAAAAAGTTGGAACTGATCGGCTATGGCTTTGGAGGAAGTTACTATTGTATTGGCCCCAGTTTTGATGACATGGATTGTGCTTTTGGCCCGTGCTTTCTTAATTAAAGCAGACGTATATTTGCTACCTTTATTTCCTTGTGCGTAAATAATATGTTTCCTATAGAAGTGCTTTTTATTAAATTTAGAATCCAAACACAGTCGAAGATCTTTCCTTAGCTCGGACAGTTTATCTATGAGGGAATTGGTTTGCGAAAGTTTTGCTAACTGTTCTATCCTAGCTATTTGCGCCAATTTATCATCTATTTCTTTTTGTTTTATTTTTTTTGTTCTAGAGCCCAAAGCGATGAGCAGGCCTCTAACGTAAGCCTTATGGGCCTCCCACACCATGGGCAATTCTACTTCTCCTCCCGCGTTGAGTTGGAAGTATTCTTCAATTTGGCTGGTTAGTTTTATGGTCTCTTCCTTTGAGTCGAATAGAGTAGCATTAAGCCTCCATCTCCATTCCTTGGGGGTTTGCCTTAGAGCGCGTATGGTTATGTGTACCGGTGCGTGGTCGGAGACCGTCATCGAACCCACCTCAGCACCCACCAAATCCTTGAGAAGCTCAGATGAGACGAACAGGTAATCAAGTCTCTGATAGGATAGGTGGACATGGGAAAAGAAGGAATAATCCTTCGTTGTTGGGTATAGAAGTCTCCAAGCGTCCACCAAGCCCATATCATGTAGGCATTTATTGAGTCTTCTCAGTCTCAGTCTAGGTAAATGAGAACGCCCGGTTGAAGAGTCGAGTATGGGATTGAGGGTAGCGTTAATATCTCCTCCCAATATAATATGTCCCTCTGCGAAGTGTTTAAGTACTTCTAACTGGGAGACTAACCAGGGGACCTGGTCGGTGTTGGGGGCATACAAATTTGCAATTGTGATTTGTTTGTTATTGATGGTCCCTTTCAGAAACATGACCCTTCCCTCACTGTCAGTGTACTGCGAGTTGCAGATAAAACTGAGGGTTTTGTGAAAAAATATTGAGACCCCCCTGGAGGCTGAAGCGGTGTAAGTGCTGTGAAAGCTCTGGGCAAATTGTTTACCTGGCAACGCGAAGCACCTGTCCCCCCTGTAGTGGGTCTCCTGGAGGAGAAGGATCTTTGTGGCGTATTTTTTGAGGAGTAGAGACACTCGATGTCGTTTTTCCGGCGTGTTGAGGCCTCGCACATTAAAAGAAGTTATCTTCAAGTCATCCATGTCGCCCTGCTTACTGGAGAGAGGTGTAGGGAAAAAAAAAAGATTGCTTAGTAGAGATTCCGGTCTTGTATTGAAGCCTTCTTACCAGACAAGATATAGGAGCGAACAAATGGAGGGGTGGGGGTGGGAACCAAGGTGAGTGTAAAGGGAATTATACACTAGGGAGCAAGACACTAGGAAAAAATGATAGTTACACAGACAGACAATTAAAACAATACAATATATGATAGTAAGAGAAAATTGTATAAAACTCCTGTTGTTAGGTGTATGAGTTACAACAAGCAGCTAACCCACAGCACCTAAGTACTTGAATAGAGTGAATTTACGGCCTGGTCCGATAAACACGGTCAAGGACCCTTGCTGATGGTGGGGAATCAGGCAGGTGGCTGGTATATCAACCAGCAAAGATGAGTAAGTACCAAAGAGAAAAGCAACACAATCACAGAGTGAATATTACCATATCTATGGCAGAAGTTTTAAATAGCTGGAGACCTTAAAGGTCCTGTATGGAACTGTAAGGGCCAGAGAAAGCCATCCCCTCAAATACTCAGGGAAAAAGTTAAGCGTGCCCACCGCTTCTTCTGTAGCCCGAACAGCTCCAAAAGGCCAAAGGGGTCAGGCTCCACCAACACATTCAAATCAACAATGTCGACTCTTCAACTGGTGCAACTAGCAGTAAAATAGAGTCGGGAATATGATAATGTCCACAGGTGGTGGTAACCCTCTTCCTCTCAGGGGGAGAAATTTTATCAAACCTCATGTGGATTCAGGTGTCCATCGTGTCCATTTCTTCTCTGGACTTCTTTTTCCTCCCTTTGGGTGATTTTTGGTTGCAAACCGGAGTCCAGCCTCCAGTAGCAGGTAGACTGGAAAATGTAGGGAGGTCGGGTAGAGGCAACCAGCTCGGGATTTCAATGGGTGAAATGTCCAGCAACTGCCAGCATTGTTGGAGGTCGCCAGGAGAGCGGATGTTGATTTTTTGACCCGCGTGGGTTATCCCCAATCCGAAGGGGAACAACCACGCGTATCTTATTCCTTTTTCTTTAAGGGCCTCCAGAAGGGGGCGCATCAGTCGCCTTTTGAGCAGGGTGGAAGGGGCCAGATCTTGATAGAATTGAAGCGGGGTGTCGCCGTAGCAAAGGTCTTTGTGTTGCCTTGCTGCCTTTAAAATTGTCGCGGCGTCAGGAAATGAGAGCAATTTACAGACGACATCCCTGGGAGGGTCCGAGGGCGGGGGAGGGGATCTGAGTGCTCGGTGAATGCGCTCAATAACGATGCCGGAAGCTCTTTCCTCTCCCAGTAGTAGACTGAAAAGTTCTTTGGCTATTTTCATTAGGCAGTCAGACGCCCAGGACTCTGGGAGCCCTTTGATGCGGATATTGTTGCGTCTGTTTCTGTTTTCGATGTCTTCTTGTTGTAACAGGGCTTTGTTGATCTGGTCATGATGCTCTCTCAGCGTTTTTTCCAGCTCAAGCGAGTGAGTTGTTAAAGAGGTGGTTGTTGCCTCCAATTCTTCCACCCTGCGGCCCATGAGTCGGAGGTCTTCTTTAATTTCTCCCAGATCTGTTTTTAAGGGTTGCAGTGCTTGGGAGAACAGCTCTCTCATAAAACCTTTGGAGACATTTTCTCCTTCTTCACCATCTGTGGATGCCTCATCCTCTCCCTCCCTGTTGTTGTATGAAGTACTCTCCTGCGCCTGCGCCGTCTTGGAGGGAGGTCGTGGAGAGCGGGTGCTCCGGTCTTTGAGGTATCTTTGCATATCTGCCTGATTTTTGTGTGGTCTAGGGGTGCTCTGAATGTCTCCCCCTCTTTCTCTTTCCCTGCCAATCTTCCCCATTCCTGGATTAGAAGCAGCTGTAGGTCAGGTCCCGAGGGTGCCGCTCAGACGAGGCTCTGCATTCAGCACTCCATCCTACTCAGGAGTCCGAACAGGATAAATTAAAAAATTTATAATGCGGCAAACTTGTATCAAGAGTCCTTGAAATTGTATTATTGGGAGACCTGCATGAAACAGTTCTGAAAAAATTAGAGCGAAGCTCTGCAGAGTGCTTTGCTGTACTGAGGGTCAGTAGGCTGTCTGTGGCTACGATATGGTGCTGCGTAGCAGCAAAAAATTGTTTGTGAGGTGAAATGGGAGGCAAATTGCTTCTACATTCCCCAGAGAGAAAAATTGTGTTAATAGTGGAGCTGGGTAACCAGCTCCGAAAAAATTAGGGTAGCACCCTCATCTATATTCCTGTACACTGCAAGGTGGTAGTTTCAGCGTTGTCTGGGAGTTCTTTCTTGCAGCTAGTACTTCTGCTCCCCTTCACGGCTGCAGGCTTAGTAGGGGGAGAGAAGGGGGGGGGGAGAGAGAAATGGCGGGAGATTCGGGCGGGAAGACTGGTCTTGTGGAGTGATGCAGAGGAACAGAGTGGGAATGGTGTTCCTTGTGGCTCGGGAACAGTTCAATTCAGGGTGGATGGGTTCCCGGAGGACCCCTTTACTCACTGTTCAGTGTGCTGTCTGATGCTCCTCACCGAGCCGGCTGCCGCTGCTTCCGAACGCGGGGTTGTGAAAGAGGCACCCTGTGAGCTGTCACTGTAGCGGAGCTCACCTCCGTTTTTCTCTGCAGGCTCCGTTCCCAGCAGAAAGAACACCGGTGATTAGAATTAACGGCAGATGAGCGCTCCTCCGCTCTGCTGCTCACCTTCCTCTCACAGGGACCAGACCGGAGCTCCGTGAAGGCGCTGTGTCCCGATACTCCCGCCTCACCGATTTTGCGGGGAAATGTCTCAAAATGCTCCTCACACTGCAGGGAAGCTTTTCCTGATGTTGTTGGGCACAAATGTTAGCCCAAAAAGCCTCCAAAGTCTCGTTAAGCTCCTAATGGCTCCGGAGCACAGTCTCCGTGCGACTTCCCGCTCTGCAGGCTTGGCCACGCTTCCCCCCCAGGTGAGACACTTTTATTGTTTAAATTGGATTTATTTAGTGCTGCAATGTATTTTGAAAGAGGGATGAGCAGGAGTTCAGAGCCTGCTATTGCCCGTTTTGGCCACTAGATGGTGCTGTGGTGCAATAGAGGATAAATTGCAGTGACTGTTAAGGAGCCTGCCGTGGTCTGAGAGTCCCGGGGAATCTCCGTTGTGCTGCTGGGCTCCTGCAATCGTAAGTACTGCTTTGGGGGATGAGGATTTCTCTCCAGCTTCCTTTTTTTTTTTATTTATGTACTGGGCAGCCTGATTGCTTCAGGGAGGGGGGCAAGGTGGCTGCTGCCACGTGGAGGGACAGGAGCTGAGCACCGGTCTCCAGACGTGCCCGCCTGTAGTATCCTGCAGACTGTCACTTCCACAGAGCGGGAGGGGGGACTCTCAGCGGAGGGACCAGACCAGCGGGAGATTAATTATATGCGCAGTCGGGTTGCAGGCCGGCGGCGGGGTGGTGTGGCTTCAGGGGAGTCGCAATAGGAGCGCGGGCTCTGAGGATGAAGAAGCCTCCTCTCTGTGTGCAGGGTGAAAGTACCTTATGCCGCTCTTCCTTGTCTGGGGCTCCGCAGGTGCTCCCCGCCAAGTGTCTCTGAGCGCGGGTCCCGTCGGGTGCGGGCTGCTGTGCTGGGCCGCGGTTCTCCGGCTCCTTCCCGGTGGCAGAGATTTTCTGGGTGAGCTATCGCCTCTGGCCGAGTTCTGGTGGGTCCCCAGGTGCTGTGTCACAGTCTGATCCTGTTTGGGTCTCTGCTTTGGGCCAAAAAAGGGCTGAAAACAGAGGTTTTGTGGAGGAGCGAAGCACCGTGTGTCCTCACTCCTTGCTTGCTAGGCCACGCCCCCCTATCATGCATATCTTGATTGCATATAGGTCAGATATCGTCCAGCGCTGGAATGGTAACTCCATCTCCTCTATCTTTGACATAATTAAATCAGTCAACGATGATTGTTGGTATAAAGGCATGCATTCAAGTGCTTTCAGCAGAAAAGAGAAGTTCAGCTGTGACTGGGCTGTGTGGTTCCAGAGCTCTTATTGCTGTTTTCCTAATCTAATACTCTAACGATAATCAATTTACCTTTGCCCTGTTATCCCAGTCGCTCTACCTTATTACACTCGACAGGTAAAACTACAACAGTTGACTTGTTCATATTGTTGTTTCAAAAATGTTTGATTTGTTTAAAGTTTAAACAATGAATCTCATGACTTTCTTACCCTATTTAGCCACATAATATATTGCTTTGATTTCATGCTGTTATTATTATTAATAATTAATATTGTCAAAACTAAAAAAAAAATACGGTTTAAAAAAAATAATAATAATAATATTGCATCGCTCAAGAAAAACTTCCAGGCCCATCTTGAACTCGAATTTGCCATCACCACATCCTCAGGCAGAGAGTTCCATATCTCACTGCTCTTACTGAAAAGAACCCTTTTCTATGTCAGTGTAGAAAAAAAAAAAATTCTTTCCAGGGGCGTAGCTAAAGGCTTATGGGCCTGAATGCAAAAGTGTAACTTGGGGCTCCCCAACTTCTCTTAACCCCTAGTTCTTTCCTCAAGATGCAGAGGATGCTTACTTGTTAAAATCACAGTCTTGGGTATAAACAGATCATGGGAGAAACTTCTGTATTGACCCCTGATATATTTATATATAGATATTAGGTTGCCCTTCAGTCATATTTTTTTTCTAAACTAAATAATCCCAATTTTGAGAATGTATTCTGGGTATTATAGTCCGCCCATTCCTTTATTACTTTAGTTGCCCACCTTTGTACCCACTTAAGCTCTGATATGTTCTTCTTGAGTACTGGTGCCCAAAACTGTACACAATATTCCATGTGTTCTCGTCATGTGCCCCTAGACCCCTTTTGATACTCCCAATGATACTATTTGCTTTGGCAGCAGCTGCCTGACACTGGTTGCTCCAGTTAGAATTACAGTTAATTAAAATCCCCAAGTCCTTTTCCATGTCAGTGTTTCCCAGTGGTTTCCCATTTAGTGTGTAATGGTGACATGTATTTCCTCTGCCCATGTGCAGAACCTTACATTTATCAGTGTTCAATCTCATTTGCCACTTTTTGGCCCAACCCAACATATCCAGAACCTCTTGCAATCTCCTTGCTTCCTCTCTTGTGTTAATATTTTTACACAGTTTTGTGTCATCCACAAATATTGATATTTTACTGCACAATCCTTCTACCAGATCATTATTGAATATATTAAAAAGAATAAGGTAAAAAGTTAAAACCGACTCCTGTGGTACCCCACTAGTAACGGTGACCCGATCATAATATGTACAATTTATAACAACCCTCTGCTTTCTATCACTGACCAGTTACTTACCACTTACACACATTCTTGCACAGACCAAGCATTCTCATGTTATATACCAACCTTTTATGCGGAACAGTATCAAACATTTTGGAAAAGTCCAGATACGCAAGATCCAGTGACTCCCTGGTCCAGTCTAGAACTTACCTCCACATGGAAGCTGATCAGATTGGTTTGACAGGAGTGATCTCTCACAAACCGATGCTGATACAGAGTTATACAGTTATTTTCCTTGAGGTACTCCAAGATAGCTTCCCTTTCAAACATTTTACCCATAATAGAAGTAAGACTTACAGGCCTGTAATTTTCAGGTTTACTTTTTGACCACTTTTTGAATCGGCACAACATTAGCTATGCGCCAATCCAGTGGAACAGACTCCGTCGCAATAGGGTCCTTAAATACAAGAAATAAGGGTCTGTCTATCACATTACTTAATTTCCTTAAAATAGACGATTTGTTTATTTTACCTTTTTACAACAGCTCTGCACTTCTTCCTGGGTTAGACTGGTGATACTTAGTGGAGAGTTTACATTATCATTCTGAATCTCATCTGACATTTCACTTTCCTCTGTGAATATGTAGTGGCCCAGAACACAATCCTGGTCCCCTCCATAAATGTCATACATGTTTTGTCCTATGTAGATGCACTGTTCAAAGCTTGTCCTGGCATATCCAGTGTGTGTGTTGCACAGCTGCAGCGCTTGAGAGGTTAACTAATAAAATCACAGCCTGCATGTAGTTGTATCTGTTTGTCATGTCATGGGGTACAAGTGAGGTGATAAATGGGAGTGTTTGAGAGCGGGAAAGAGAGAGATCCATCTTGCCTGCTACAGAGTGCTAACACAGAGCCACATGGAAGCACCTTCAGCTTCCATCTAGGTGAAGACAGAGGAAAAGGAGCGACATCTCGTAGCATTTGGAGTGTGGATGTAAATGCAGTGAGTCCCAGCATCAGAGAGAGAGAGCCCTACCAAAAGTTCTGAACAGGTACCAGTTCACACTACAGGCTTTTCCTGTGTGGCTGTCCATAGTTAGGATCACCGCACAGAGGTACTTTACTGAGTTACACCCAAGTACCTGCTATGCGGGGTGATATTGTTTAAGCCTTCCTGTCAATAATAACAGATGAAACAAGGTATGAACATGGGTACCGTACCTTGTTTCATCTGTTAATGGCTTGAGAAAGACCTCGATGAGGTCGAAACGTTGCCTATTTTTAACTACAAAACAATAAAAATGTTCCTTTAACTAAGGAGTTTTTTCTGCATCATCTTATGCTGCCACTTCTTTGCTACCTTTTAGCTGGATCCCCTACCGCAGCTGTCATCTGTGAGTCAAATATTTTGCTTAACTTGTTGTAAACACAATGTTATTATTCAATAAGGCAAGGAGATGAGGTAATTTTCTTCAACACATATAGTGAATAATAAATGATATACAATTTGCAACATTAGGGTGGCTTCCCACGAGCGTGTGCCGTACATAGGTGCGCACAAAAGTGCGCACTGGTAATAGTGTATCTTGACGCCACCAGGAATTCCTGGTGGAGTCAAGAGTGACAGGGGGGGGGGGGGTGACGCCCCCTGTAGCTGATGGCTGGACAGATGGCAAGGCAGAAGGTCCTGAAAGGCGGTAAAAGTTGTCTGGAAAAGGCAACGAGCGTCGGCGGCTGCTAGGCCAGCATACTAGGCAACTGAGACGTGAAGCGCCTTCTCCAGCAGACTACCAGGGCCCCCCCATGTTACTTACTGATGGCTGCAGCTGCAGGGACGGTATGGCAGCAGAGGAAGCCATTGTCATACCCAGCCGGACGCAGAGTGCAGCAGCACAGCTGGGATCGCAGTGCGGCGCGGGAGCGAAGCAGCATGCTGAGCGCTGCCACGTTCTGCCCTGAGTTGCCGTCTTTGCCAGGGCAGCCGACCCCAGCATCAGACTTGATGATTAGGGCCGCAGCAGGCAGGTCTCCGCGCCAGGGGGAAGAGACTGTGAGAGGCGTCCGAACGCACTGTGCGGAAACAGAGGAGCGATGGGAGTGCAGAGCGGGACTGCAGCACGATCCTCTTCTGCGGCGGCGACACATGCCCAATAGCTGTTCGCAGGCCAGCCGCCGTAAGGGAGCATAGCGGGCCCGGGATGCTCGCAGCAGATAGCTGGCCGCAGAAACATAACACACAGCCGCCGTCCGTGAATCTGCACTCATCCTCCCTGTGGCCGAGAGGCATCATAGTCCATGAGCGCTAACAGTCAGGGGTCCAGGCTGTACATTACTTGTTGCCGGCCCTGCTGGCTTACAGTGAGGGTTACTTTTCACCCTAAGCCAGCACAGCCGGCAAGAAGCAATGTATAGTGTTCACCTAGGACCATAGTCTCCTGACCCTATTGGGAGCTAGGGATATGAGAGGGGCGTTCCTCCTGTCAAACCCCTAGCTTCTGGTGGCGTCAAGATACACTAATATGGTGCGCACCCACGTACATGCCCAAACACACGTGAATGCAGGTGCGCACATTGCTTACAATGGAGCCACGGTTGCTGCCAGCGGCTCCATTGAAAGCAATGGTCTGCCAGCACCCCTAATGGTTTTTCAGGGAAGAGCTTTAAAAATAAGCTCTTCCCTGAAAAACAACCATTTAGGTGTAACAAAAAACAACTTTCCTGTCCGCTCCTGCCATGTCCTCCTGGGGAATCAATAACACTTCTGCCGCATGCGGCAGATGTTTTCTTCATCCCTGCAGGGAATAAAGAATTCCCTACTGTAGCTGTCACAGATGACAGCTGCATCAAGGGATCCAGTTGCCGGTACCCCGTAACTGTTTTTTAGGGAAGGGCTTTAAATATAAGCCCTTTCCTGAAAAACAAGGCAAAGTAATGTTAAAAATAATAAAAACCACATATTCACCTTTCTTCAGCTGCTGGGGCTCAGCCACGTCCTGTCTGCGCTGTCCACTGCACTGCAATGCAGTGCTTGCTGCCTGCTGAAAGAACTGCTTGTGATTGGCTGAGGCGCTTAGCCAATCACAGGCAGCTCTCGCCTGTCATTCAGCGAGAGCTGAATCCTGACTGAGAGGTGGAGGCCTTTTCTATTGAGAAGATATGGGTTCTTCTACCTGTGGAGGAACAAGAAACCATTTAGAGAACAGAACTTCTGCTTCTTTGGGAGAGGAGATAACATGAGTGTTGTTTTTGAAAACCAGAAGTTACACTGGGAACCCCCACTTGTAGGGAATTTTTGATCCTTGTATATTTAGCAAATTCTCTTCTCCTAGGTAGAGTTTCAGATGTGCAAAGAGAGAGTTATAGTAATGATATATGTATTCCATTTCCTTACCTTACATTACCTTTTCATGTGTTTCTTATATAAACCTAGGCTAATACACACACACACACATATATATATATATATATATATATATATATATATATATATATATAGTTTTATCTATCCTCTTAGTAAAAAGCTAGCAGTTAAACGGTAAAACGTGTTCATGTACAACATCAGAATCTGTTAGACTCTTGTATATACCTCCCACACATTTTTCTCACAGAAGCAGTTGTAAGAAACTGCTCATTTATAGATAAGATTAGATCTCTCTGCACTTTCACTTTTGATACTTTACTAATGTGAATTACAATATTATTGTATTAACCAATCTGGCTTGATGCAGAACATTGTGTCAATCTGTTACTTTTTTTTGCACAAAACTTCTGAATAACTAATTTGGCCCACACAGTGAACTTAGGGAGCCCTCTTGGCTCCGACAACAAGAACAATTTGCTGGAAGCGATGTGGAAGATCTTTAACTCATGAAGAAGCTCTGAGTAGAGCATCTTTAAAGTGGAAGAACTGTAATCTTGCAAGCACGTCTCTAGGCACTTCAGTTGGTAAATTCTTGGGATTAGGAACCTTGTGTGCTCTGTCAATCAGTAGGTTGTATTGTCACGCATTAGGGAAGAAAGCGACAAAAAGGTCAGTGAGGAATTCTACAAGCTGAGAGTCATGTTTTCTGGTATATTTCTAAATCTTATATTATTCCTCCTTGATCTGTCCTGCAGGTCTGCCAACTTCAATTTGTTTGCTACGATATCATCCTCTGCCTTGTTGTGAGCATCTACTAATGTGTTGTGAACTACTGCAAAATCCTCCATTGCAAAATCCTCAAGGTGCGAAGTACGTTCGCCTATACAGTGGTGCCTTGGGTTAAGAGTTTAATTTGTTCCGTGACGGAGCTCTTAACCCAAAACACTCGTAAGTCAGATCAATTTTCCCCATTGAAATAAATGGAAAAGCCAATAATCCGTTCCGGATTGCGAAGCTCATGGTGTTGCCCCATGGAAAGCAATAGGACGCCAGCACCACCGCAGTGACTTTTGGGGAAGGGCTTTAAATATAAGCCCTTCCCTGAAAATCATCCCTAGCTGTAGTTAAAAAATAAAAAATATATATATACTCATCTGTCTGCTGGGGCTCAGCCGCATCTCCCCTCCCTGCTCTGAAGCTTTTCAGCAGGCAGGGATTAAAAATGCAAGGGAAACAAGCAGCGGCTAGACACGCCTGAGCCACGGCAGCAGCGGACAGGTGAGTATATATTTTGTACTACAGCTAGGGATGATTTTCAGAAAAGGGCTTATATTTAAAGCCCTACCTCGAAAATCACTGCAGGGGTTGCTGGCAGGCATTCGCTTTCAATGGGGACACCGGCCTCAACAGCCGCATTGAGAGCAAGGTTCGTAACCCAAGTTTTTGCCCTTAAATCAGAGCAAAAATTCATGAGAGAGCCTGCTCTCAAGTCAAAAGGCTTGTAAGCTGAGGCACTCTTAACCAAAGGTATCACTGTACCTTTAATATTGAAATAGATGAGACAGTGTCTTTAATATCATTTTGGATTGTTTCTTTGAGGTCTTGGAGCAAAGCTTTTAGAGCTTCAGACGAAATATATCCTGGACCTGTATTGGTAGATGGAGATGGTTTAGTCTCACTTTGTAAATCTTTGTTAGGAGAGGAGAGAGGCTGAAGCTCTTGGGTTGTGGATAGCGGTTCAGGAGAGTTGGCATTCCCTGTTTCTTGAGGAAAAATTGCAGTTGAGAAGGACGTCAGTTTAGGAGGACTAGCACCCTTCTTCTTAGCTCTTGTCATCTTCGCAATTTCCATGGTTAATTCTACAGTGCAAATATTAGCAGAAGATTAAACTGGCAGACTCTGAGGAAAAATGTGACTCTGCTTGAACTTATAGAATCATGGTTTCTAAATGTACGTGCCTTAAGTCATTGTAGGTTTATTTTCAGTGAAACATTATTTCAAGGATTAGTGAGTGTTTAAACCCTGAGATAGTAGATTTTTTTTTATCATGGTGATGTCCATTCACAAGATGGGTAATAAGTAGGGAATATTTGTTCTGAGGAAGACATGTATGAACCAAGGTGATCCAAGGACCCAGGCAGTGCTCGGGGAACAGATGTCTAGAGAGCTCTGACCCCAGGATGCAGGAGGTGGCAGGCAGAAGACCCAGGGACTGAAGACAGTCAGGCCAGTCACCCGCTGACACAGTGATCAGGAGCGCTGCGTGTTGGGCCGCCACTGCAAGACCAGTCCTGAGGGAACTGCCAGGAGCCACAGCCAGACAGAAGCCAGTGATCCACCGCCATGAGCGCAGAGGAGGCTGAGGGAGCAGCCGCAGCGCCAGACTAGTAAGGTCATCTTCACTGGGTCCTCTCTTAGGCGGCGCCGTGCGATAATCCAAGCAGAAGAATTATAGGCTTTGGTAGGCTTCAGCAGTCTGCAGCCTATTGTCGCCACTCAGGAGGTGAATCAAGGGCTAAAAATGCTCCCTAGGAGCAGGAGAGGGCCATGTAAGGACAATTAAGGATATCCAGGGTAAGGGAAAGGCAGGATGGCAGAGATTTACGGGGGAAAATATCGATATTCACTTCTGTTCCCATTGGTAGTTAAGCCACACCCACATTGTCACTTTTATGGGGGCAAGATAGTTGGCATAATTAGCCAATAGAGAAGCATTGTTGTTTTTATTAAAGCAAAAAAAGCTGGTATTATTACTTTTGGGGTCAGAAAAGAGGGTGTTATTACTGATGGGGGTTGAACAGGGGGCGTTATTACTCATGAGGTCCACATATTTTTTCCCCAGGAGTGGCCTGAGGCAGAGAAGGTTGGGAGGCACTGCATTATGGCATTACAGATACCACAGCAGCACATATCAAGAAGTTGATAACCTTTCCTTTTGCATTTTCCATTTTAAAAATTTGCGTGATTTGGAGGAAAGATCAAGGCTGCAGTTAATTCAATTCTGCAACTCATTTTTGAGATATTCTGTTCAATTACTAAAAAGTTTCATGCCTGTAAATGAAATGATCTGGGCAGTAAATATATATGAGGCACTTGCTAACAATGTAATTCCATAATATAAGCTGTCAAAGGAAAGGAGCTTTTATGTATAAAGTATTGGTAAAGTGATCGGCAGAAGATCAAGAATAGATGGAGAGAATACAAAGAAGAGTTATATTCTAGCGAGTCTGAACACCAAAAAGATTATTTATGATAATGGCCAGATGGGCCAGGAGCCTAACATTGTGGAAGAAGAAATAGCATGGGCTGTGAGACAAATGCCAAATAAGAAAGCCCCAAGAATTGATAGAATACCCGTAGAGCTTCTGAAGCCAATACCAGTCAGTACCCACACAGCCTTATACCAACACATATGGTCCACTTGTAAATGGCCAAATGATGGGACAAGAATAGTATTCATCCCACTACCAAATAAAGCTGATGCCCGAGATTGCTCCAACTATCACACAATAGCACGAATCTACAGTAAGATGCTATTGGTGATTATTTAAAAGCAGTTGCAGAAGGTCATTGATTGCGAACTGCCTAATGTCCGAGCTGGTTTGAGGAAGGGGAGAGGTACTAGAGATCACATCGCCAACATCAGAAGGATCATGGAAAAGACCTGCGAATATCAGAAAGATCTATATCATATGTTTCATTCAATGGTGCCTCAGTGCACTTGATCAAGCTTATCAGATCACTATATGTCAATCAAGAAGCAATGGTGCGAACACTCTATGGTGATGCAGACTGGTTCAGGATTGGCAAGGGTGTGAGACAGGGCTGCATATTGTCCCCATTTCTCTTCAATCTTTATGCTAAGGTGATCATGAGGAAATTAGACCTGGACTCGCCAACATTGGAGGAAACATTGGAGTAAGGACCATCAACAACTTGATATGGATGATATGACTCTGCAGGCTGGAAGAGAGAAGTACCTGATAGACAGGATTTTGAAATTTAAGGACCTTAACATCAAGAAAACAAAGATCATAACACCAACTAATGGAAAATTAACCAATTAATGGAAACTTACAATTAACAATGAAGAAATTGAATCAGCACAGGAATTTATATTCTTTGGATCAAAAAAAAAAAATCAACCGTGATGGCGAATCCACCACAGATATCAAACTTAGGCCTTTACATGACTGTATGTACAGAGCTATTTAGCTGCATACAAAAAACTGGGCAAAAATCACGACCATCCAAAGCATTGGATTCCAATGTATTCATTCAGAGGAGCGATTTGTGGCCTCGTAAAAAAAACTTGTGCCGGAAAAAATAGCATATCGGCGATCGTTTTTGGTCTCCGATTTTATACGCTGCATCAAAAGATAGGTCGTGCCGTATATTTTGCCGAAATACACAGGAAGTTCCCATAGACTCCTATGGGAGCTGCAAAAAAAGGGAGGTGGAGGGAGTTTAGTTGCGTCCAATGCTGGGAAAAGAAGACAGCTGGCTCCAGTTAAGTATTAACAGTCATTTGAGGATTTCCACCTATCAAGGGATTTCCGCGCTGCAGCGTATTTTTTTGCCGTTGCAACCGCCCGTGTGAACAGCTGAAAATACGAGACTTGATCGTGGCTATTTTTATTGATGTGATTTTACAGCACATAATGGCAACCGTAAAAACACATACGGTCGTGTGAAAGAGCCCTTAGGATCGCATTGGGACGCTCTGCAATGGTTGGCATTAATAAGATCTGAAAGAGCAAAGATATCACTCTAACCACCAAAAGCAGACTAGTTAGAGCTATTGTCTTTCCTATGATGATGCATAGGTCTGAGAGTTGGTCATTAAAAAAGGCCGATAGAAGCAGAATAGATGCATTTGAAATGTGGTGCTGGTGGAAATTATTAAGAATACCATGGACAGCCGGGATAACACACAGGGAAGTGTTGGTTCACATAAAACCAGGGACATCGCTAGACGCTAAAGTCACTAGACTGCGATTGACTTACATTGGCCACGTTATACTTACAAACTCGCTAGAGAAGTCAACAATGTTGGGAATGAGCAGTGGAACCAGAAGAAAGGGCCGGCTAAGAACACGCTGGCTCGACACCATCACAATGGATACCAGTATGTGCATCAAGCAGTTAAAAGAAGCAATGCTTGATGGACAAGCATGGAGAATGTTCACCTATAAAGTCACCGAGAGTCAGACACGACTAAATGGATAGTTCGATAGATTGATAACAGCACAGAAGGGTACAGTTGTATATGATTATTCTTCATTGGAAATTAGCTATTTATGTCTTTTGATTAAAATGAGATTGCAAGTGGGAGCTATGCTATAAGGTACTTGACTTCTCCATTAATTGTGAGTGAATTACACCCTTTTTCCATTACTTACAATTCTCTATGTAGCTATATGAAAGCTGCAGCACTGCCATCTAGTGTTTAATATTGATATGACAAATAATGTCTTGCACAATTTTTGCTGCTATATTTAACAGGTAATAATAACCCCATATGTATAATAAGGCTTCAGGCTGTGAAAGTAGAGCTAAGCTTTACATACATGTGCTCATGGTCAGCTTTAGGCCGGCTGCAGATGCCCCCCCCCCCCCCCCCCGAGACCCCATACTTACCTGCAGATCCAGCGTCTTCTGTCCCGCATGACGCTTCAAATGACACACCCACAGCGTCATATGATGCGCCGGCTGCATCGTATGACACGGCTGGCGGTGGGCGGGGAAGTGGTTTCATGCTATCCTGTGCTACAGCGGAAGATAGCGTGACGGACGGGCTTCCATTGACTGCAATGGAAGCCGTCCGCGTGTACACCCGTGGCAAATAGAGCATGCCGCGGGTGAGGACGGGTGATTTCATGGTGCGGAATTCCACGATGGAATTCCTCACCGTGAGCATTGAGTTATTAGGTTCAATAGAACCTAATAGCTGCGGGCAACGCAGCGGATTTTCACCGCGTATTACGCGGCCGAAATCCGTCCGTGGGAAGGAGCCCTTAATGATAGTAACCAATACATAGTGTAATGTATAAAGTGCAGTTTGTTGTTTTTATTACATTCATTAAAATTATACAAATGGTAATGTAGAAAAATAATCTCAAATTTAGGCTGGTTCCACTGCAGATCCGGCTCAAAATACTGGAAGAAAAAGTGCTGCATGTAGTGCTTTTTCTTGCATCTAAAAGCCTGATATCTGTCGGTGGGGTCCATTTGAGGCTGTTCGGTTTCGTCCTAACACGAAGCCGTTTGGTCACGGGGATTTCCATTTCCTGCTTCCCAAACAGAGCAGGAAAGAAGAACCCAGGCGCAGGTATGAAACCATCCTTACTTTGATGATTTTGGTAATTTCTTATATATTTATTATAGATGAGCGAGTATACTTGCTAAAGGCAATTGCTCGAGCGAGCATTGCCTTTAGCGAGTATCTCCCCCGCTTGAGACTGCAGGTTCGGGTGCCGGCAGCGGGCATGGAGCTGCGGGGGAGAGCGGGGCGGAACGGAGAGATCTCTCTCCCCCCCGCTCCCTCCTGCTGACAGCCGCTACTCACCGCTCCCCCGCGCCGGCACCCGAACCTTCAGTCTCGAGCGGGGGAGATACTCGCTAAAGGCAATGCTCGCTCGAGCAATTGCCTTTAGCAAGTATACTCGCTCATCTATAATATTTATACATCTTGACATCAAAACACCAAGGTGATTAAAATAAAGTGTTATAATCATTAATACTATATTTGGATATACAGATGTTGTGTTGACTTTCTTTTTGTCTTCATTTTCGCATTGTATTCTTAAAAAATAGGTCGGCAATAGTTGAATGGAGCAACAATTGAGCACACAGTGACACTGTATTCATCTTCAATGGGATTGCTGGAGCTTGCAGAGTGCTTGCACTAAACTAGTTCCGTCAGCTCCATTGAAATGAATGAAGTGATAGCTGGGTCCGCAGTCTCTCTATTCAATATCTACATCACTGAGGGGGATTTGCAGTGAGCCCTCAGTAAGGAGAAGAGGAAAACATGTGGCCCCTGTTATCAGGATTGGTGAGACCCCCGCCGATCAGACTTTTATCACCTATCCTGTGATATTTTTTGTGTGCATTTGAACACCAATGGTTACCATAGAAGTCTTTGGGAAGTGCGCAAACGTATAATACTCTGCGTAATTCCGTGAAAAAAAACAAAAACAAAAAAAAATCTGTAACTCATTATGCGGAGACATCTGTTGCTTCAGCTCTAACCTCTGTGCATTTGCGGCGCTGAGAACATGCGCCCACTTAGCTGATCGGTCGGGTCCCGAGCTACCCACTGAAGCTGCACCTGTAACTACAGTATTTGTGGTAGACTTGTGTGCCAGGTGGGCAGTGTTCGTTCCTTCTCAGTTCAGTCGCCCACCAGGAAGCCTAGTCCCGCGTCTCCCTGTCCTACTCTATGTGGGCTTACTGCACCTTTTGAAATAAGGAGGACCTTGAATGCAGCAGCAATTGCGCATGAAATAACACTGTATCCATCTTCAAAGGGATTGCTGGAGATTGCCAAGTGCTTGCACTAAACTATTTCCGTCAGCTCCATTAAAAAAATGAAGTGAGTGATAGCTTGGTCCCCAGTCACTCAGTTCAATCTCTACAGGATTAGATAACCTGTTATCAGGATTGGTGAGACCCCCGCCGATCAGATTTTTATCACCTATGCTGTAATCTTTTTGTGTGCATTTGCACACTAGGGTTTCCATGGAAGTCTATAGGAGGTGCACAAATGCATAATACTCTGCGCAAATCTGTGAAAAAATTAACAAATCTGGAACTCATTAGGCGAAATAGCATTTTAAATCAGGACGTGGAAGTGTCCCGTCACCAAAGAAACGCTGCTCTGATGCGCGAAAAGTACAGTAAAATGCACTGATACGCACGCAAATCTACCTCGTTCATAGCACAAATACATTGCACTGAAGCAGCCCTTAAGCTACATTTACCCGAGCGAGTGCAATATCAGGGCTTGGTCAGATGAGCGATTTAATAGTGTATGAATAGCCACAGTGTTCAGTGATGAGGGGACTCCCCGCGTGGATAAAGGAATCCCCTGCCACAGCTGTCACAGTAGTGATCTTCTCCCCTTGCTTTCAATGGGGCCGGCACTGTAACCAATCACAGCCATTCAATGAAAGACTGTGATTGGTCACAGCGCTCAGCCAATCAGAGGCAGCGCTTCCAGGAGATAGGGATTTTTAAATCCCCGGCCAAAAGAAATGATGAAGAACAATGCCAGGGACCGGGGAAGAAGATGCGGCGGAGTCGGACAGCGCTTCTAGGTGATGTATTTTTGTCTTCCTGCAGTTAGAGCTTATTTTCGTGCGATGCGATGCAAAAGAGAGGAAGAGGAAGAGAAAACGCTGCCCTATCTTTTGCAGGTACGATTATTTAGCGCTTGTAAAAATCAGACTGGTGACTGCTTTCATTGGAAAGCATTGTTTCTAACAGAGTTGATTTTTTAAGCACGTCTATGCATGCGCTAAGAAAATCACTAATTTGACCGCGGCCTCAGTCCGTGAAACATGTGAGCGCAATGCAATTTTTAATCTCACCCAAAGGAAATAATTGGGTTCACTTGCCAGTGGATCGCTAACTTTCAGATCGGAATGGGCACCAACCGTGTAGAAACACTCTTAAGACGTGGATTTTCTTTTATAATCTGGCGCCTGCCAGCATTTATTCCCAGCTTCAACGTAAACATAGTCCATATAACATCCTTTAGCAAATCAAAAAGTCCATCTAAGCACGCCACCTGGATGTGGGGTTAGGGTTGTCGTCCCTGTCAACCTCGGGCCTTTGCTGGTCTACACTGGACCTTTGGCTAGCAGCCCTTCTAGCTCCACTGAGCTGACTCTCTAGCTCTCTCAGCCAACATTTCCCTAATTTGAGTATGAGTCCAGGGTTGTCGTCCCTGTCGGACTCGGGCCTTTGCTTCACCACCAGCCTGCTGTGGTGTGTCTCTCCTCTTTGCTTCTGGCAAGAACTAGCTTATATGCTACCAATTCCTGCTACACCCATCTGGTGTTAACCCTCTCTTCTCCTTTCCATGTATCAGACTGCCTATTTAGCACCCTCTATAGGCCATTATGATACTGCCCTGTAGCACTATATGTCCTGGAAATTGGGTATTCTCTGGAGGAGTTAAAAGGTAGGGGTCACTCCACATACACTCTGGCAGGCAATTATTGAAGAAAGGCTTAGCCTAAGGCCTCATGTCCACGGGGAAAATCGGGCCCGCTACGGATTCTACATGTAGAATCTGCAGCGGGTCCCTCCTGCCCCGCGGACATGAGCGCTGAAAATACGAATAAATAAGAATTTACCTATCCGTAGCGGGCGGCGAAGCTCTGCTCTTCCTCACGGCCGGATCTTCTTTTTCGGCCGGCGGATGAATTCCTGACGCCGGCGGCACGTCGCCGGCACGTCGTCGACGTGCCGCGCGCATGCGCCGGGCACATCTGCCGAGCCGAAGCAAGGGAGATGCGGCCATGAGGAAGAGAAGAGCTTCCCGGCCCGCTGCGGGTGAGTAAATTCTTTAAATTCCTATTTTAGGTCTCCCGCGGATCCGGACGGCTTCCATAGGCTTCAATAGAAGCCCGCGGGAGCCGTCCCCGCGGGAGACCCGCACAAAAATGGAGCATGGTCCAGATTTTTTCATGCTCCATTTTTTTTAAAATCCCTTTTATTGACGATCCGCGGGTATTTATCTACCCGCGGGTGGTCAATGCATCCCTATGGGGTGCGGATCCGCGTACAGGTAATCCGCTGCGGATCCTAAATCATATTTTCCCCGTGGACATGAGGCCTAAATGCAGCCTGCACATCATCCACGTGGGTATCACAATCACGTACCTCTGTGTGGTGATCATAGTGGTGGACAGCCACACAGGAAAAATGATGTCGGTCATGGGAATGGGTACCTGGTACGATGGGTTGCTCTATACAGAATTATTTGGTGGTTGCTCTTACTCTGAGGGGAATTTGGAAACTCATTCATTCTCCCATGCGTTTCACATGCGGTAGAGATGTCTCTCCTTCTCCTCCATATTAGACACAAAAAAACCAGAGGTGTCTGCCTATGCCCCTGCAGTTTCTCCGGCGGATCGGGGAAGAGGGAAGATCCTCAGCTCCTGCATAGGGAGCCTCTCCTTCTTCTCCATTTTCAATGCAAGGAAGCTAAAGGTGCTTCCCTACAACGCTGTGGGTCCTCCAGCAGCATGGTGAGATGGATGATCATCAACAACCTTTCCCACTCTCAGACACTCACTTTTATAACCTCACTTGTCCCACATGACACAGTAGGATAGATACATTCAGCAGCAGAGCCTTCAGACGCCGCAGCTGTGCAACACACATACAGAAAATTGTCATGACAGATTTGCACAGTACATCTACATAAGACAATGCATGCATGACAATCATGGAGGGGACCAGGATGTTATTCTGGGACACACATATGCGCACAGGAATTTACTGCGTGTTTAATCACAGCATATCACGCTTATCTGTTTAAGCCTTATGCTTGCTTCAGGAATCAGACCAGCAGGGAACACAGCAGTGGTGCTGGACCAGAGGATGGCACTGGGAAGGTGAGTATGGCTTCTTTTTTTTTTTTTTTTTTTTTTTTATAAATCAGATTTTTATTGATTTTATCATAAACCTTACATGGGGGAGAATACAGCCATCATAAGACCATATAAAGCATAATCTTAAGCACCTTCTGACAGTAAGACTAGCTATTTATAAGCGCAATAGTAAAACTGTTGTTCCAAGGTCCACAATATTTGCATTCAGTATAGTGATAACAAAACAGGGGGAATATCTGCAGAATAGGGGCTTTTGTATAAACAGTAGTGTTTACCTTAAAGCTCCGGCCCACTCCACAGAAGTCTGTGTTGGGAAGGGGGGGGGGGGGGGCAGGGGAAACCTGAGGGAAGAGGGGGGAGGTACAAAGAGGGGAAGGGGGGGGGAAAGGTAGCTGTAGCGGGTGAGAACATTAACCTCGAGGTACGTAGTACGAGTGATAGCGGGATTCCCTTCCTTTTTACGTGAGGTAAAGGTCCTGCAGTGGCCCCAGTCCTACGTGTCCGCTGCCTGGGTGTAGTAGGTAGAGAGAGAAGGAGGGGGGGCGGGGAAGAGGGAGCATCACGTACAGAGAGGCCACTGGGAATGCACAAATCAAGGGGTGGGAGAGGGGTGACCCTCGTCCCACGTGCCCGGCGTCACATTAGCAGATCTTATTTCATTTATGCTATTTCTGATCTTACGCCAGGGGCTCCATATTTTTAGGAAGCTCTCGTGAGTACCGGCGTGCCAGCTAGAGAGCTCTTCCAAATTTGAAAGTAGGTCAACTCTATCCCTCCAAAGAGACACAGTAGGGGGGTCCTGCTTTTTCTACATAAGCGGAATCAGTGCTTTAGCTGAGTCTAGCATAAGTGCAATCAGCTTATGCTTCAGCGGGTGGAAGGCAGGAGAAGGTCTCCACAGGAGAACCACCTCAGGGGAAAGGCTAAGAGTCGGGGCAAGCATTTTCAAAACACACTCCACTCCCTTCCAGTAGGTAGCGAGGAGGGGGCAACTCCACCAGATGTGTACATAGGATCCAGGAGACGAATCACATCTCCAGCACTTGTCATGTGAAGCCAGTTTATGGTCATACAGCCACTGGGGGGTCCTGTACCACCTCACCAATAATTTATAGTGCGCCTCCTGGGAGGTGACACACGGGGAGAGGCCAAAGGCCATTTTAAGTATGAGCTTCGTTTCCTCCTGGGTGAGCGTGATTCGGAGTTCTCTTTCCCAAGAGGTCAAGAACATCGGCTTCGTGTCTCTGGGCGGGGAGATAAGGTTTTTACGTATAGATGAGACTTTCTTTAAAACCCCCGAGCCTCCTCTAAGCGCGGTCTCGAACGGAGTAAAAGGCCTAGATGACTTGAATCTATTAAGGAAAATGCTAAGCATTTTTTCGAGGTGTGAGGACACCAAAAAGGGCAGTGTCTGATTGGGGAGGAGTTTCTTCAGAATCTCTGCTGGGGGCCTATGGGCTAAGAGCATAACGTCATGGATGCTTTTATCCGCGAACAGCCCCCAGACCTGCGCTGAGCAAGGATCCAAAGGTACCTCCAATATCTTATAAATTGCACGCATAGGGGTACATGGGGAGGGCTTAGGTGCCAAGGTCTCTCTCCTACTATCCCATATCTCCGCGGGCCCCTTTAGAAGCGGATTGGATGCTAGACCACTGAGTTTCTTTTTATCGGGGAACCAAAGGTCCTCCTGAAAGGAGGGGCCGTATGTGCCCCTTGCCAGCATCTGAATGAGAGTATCTTTGGTCGGATGTGTGAGTTCTGTCCAGTATTTTAATTGAGTAGCTTGGTAAAATTCCCGAATACAGGGGAAATCTACGCCTCCTTCCGTGCGCTTCCTGATCAGTAGGCAGTGAGCCAATCTCGGTCTCCTCCCACCCCACAAATATCTGGAGAAAATTGAGCGGAGGTTCCTAAAGAAAGCCATTGGAGTGAATATTGGGAGCAGTCTAATTTTGTATTGTATAATGGGGATGACATATGCCTTCAGTATGTTTTTTCTGCCTAACCATGAGATAAACGGAAATTCGTATGAGCGTAAGAGATTTTTAACCTTAGTTATTACGGGGGGAAAGTTCGCTGCAAAAAGATCCTCCGCCCTCCTAGTGAGTCTAACACCCAGGAAATCAATCCCCGTCTCCGACCATGGGAAGGGGGTGCTGGATTTGAGCAATTTATATCGGATGGCGGGGATAGATATATTTAGCGCTGTAGATTTTCCAAAGTTGATTTTGAAGTCCGATAGGGATCCAAACTCATCCAAGAGAGCGGCGAATCTGGGGAAGCTATCCTCTGGTTTTGTTAAAAGAAATACTATGTCATCCGCATAGGAGGCAGACGCCAGGGTCTCCTTACCTATTTTTAGGCCATGGATCAGTGGGTCGTTTCTGACTTTTTGGAGAAAGGGCTCTAGTGCTAATATGAAAAGTGTGGGTGACAGGGGGCAACCCTGACGGGTGCCGTTGTTTATATTAAATGGGGGGGGGGAGAGGGTATTATTTACTTTGAGCCTTGCATGTGGCATGGCGTAAAGAGAGAGAATTGCGTTGACAAAGCTCGGGGGTATATTATACTGCAGGAGAACTCTTTCCATGTATAGCCAGTTCACTCGATCGAACGCCTTTTCTGCGTCAGTACTTAGAAAGGCTAATGGGATGTTATTGGTTTGGGCGTACCTTGCTGCATGTAAGAGTCTCAGGCAGTTATCTTTAGCGTCTCTCCCTTTAACAAAACCCGCTTGTTCTGGGTTGATCAACTCTGTGACATGTTTTTCGAGTCTTTTTGTGAGCAGTTTGGCCCAAAGTTTCAAGTCAAAATTTATTAAAGATATAGGGCGGTAATTTCCGCACTGCTCCGGATCCTTATTCTCTTTGTGAACTAATGCAATGTGGGCCTCTTGTGCCTGTTTTGTCAGGGGATTACCCAGTAAAAGTGAGTTACAGAGATGAGCTAAATGGGGAGCTAGTGTTCCTCTGAACGTTTTATAATAGATAAGCGGGAATCCATCCGGGCCCGGACTTTTCCCGTCAGGGAAAGTAGAGAGTAGGTCTTCTACTTCCCTGGTATTTACAGGGGCTAGGAGGTCAGATATTTCGTTACAGGGAATTTTAGGTAAGTTTAGGTCCTTTAAGAAGGAGTCAATCCGGGATATAAGATTGGCTTTAGCCAGTGGGGTGGGTGGCTCACGGAGGTTATAGAGACGAGAGTAGAACTTCTGAAATTGCAGAGCTATTTCTGCTGTGGAGGTGACCTGGCGTCCCTCTTGGGTTTTAATAGCTTTAATAGTGTTCCGGGAGTGAGCTTTTTTAATAAGGGCCGAGGTAAATTTACTGCCTCTATTGCCCTGGGCGTAGACCGCATGCTTGAGAAAGAGACATTTCTTCTTAAATTTGGCTTCCAACAATAATTTAAGGTCGTTCCTTAACGCAGCGAGTTTGTCATGTGCTATCTTGACTTCTGAATATTTTGCCTTTTGTTCATATTTAGCAATTTGCTGTATAATATCATCAATCTCTTTCTGTCGCTTTTTTTTGGTTCTAGAGCCCAAGGCAATTAGACGTTCCCTAATAAAGGCCTTGTGGGCCTCCCAGACTATCGGGAATCACTGATCTTCCGCCGTATTAATGCTAAAGAACTCTTCCAGGGACTCCTTCAGATGTTTCTTGTCCTGCTCTAAATCAAGGAGGGATGGGTTTAATCTCTACCGGCATTCCCTGGGGGAGGGGTCTGGTAGTTTTAGGTCAATGTGTACAGGTGCGTGGTCTGAGACAAGGATAGAGTCTATCTTGACCCTTTTCGTAATTTGTAGGAGGGACGGGGATACGAAGATATAATCGAGGCGATGGAAGGATTTATGGACCGGCGAATAGAAGGTGAAATCCCTCGTTGTGGGATTCAAGCACCTCCACGTGTCGATTACCTCAACTTCCGCCAGGGTGAGGATAAGCTTTCTTAGTTTCCTCTGGGGGAGTTGGGACCTACCGGTAGAGGAGTCTAGCAGTGGACTTATGGTAAGATTTAGGTCCCCTCCCAGGAGGATCGGACCATTGGCAAAGTGCTTTAGGATCCCCAGCTGTTTAATTAGCCATGTTATCTGGTCCGTATTAGGGGCATACAGGTTGGCGAGGGTTATCCTTGTGTGATTCAGATATCTCCTCAAGAATAGGACCCTGCCCTCCTGATCAGAGTGACGGGCTTCACATGAGAAGGAAATGCTTTTATGCAGGAGGATGGAGACCCCCTTCGAGGCTGAAGTAGGGTGGGTGCTGTGATATCCCTGCGGGAACTGTTTGCCCGGGAGGGATAGGTGCCTATTTCCCCTGAAGTGGGTCTCCTGCAAGAAAACGATCTTAGAACCATACCTCTTAAGGAGAAGTGCGATCTGGTGTCTCTTGGAAGGCGAGTTGATCCCCTTGACGTTTAGTGTTGTAATACGCAGGGAGGTGTCCATGGCAGGGGAGCCCGGCATGCAGTCAGAGTGGTCACCCAGATGTGGAAGGAAAAAGATAGATTAGTTGTGATTTGAGGTCTGTCGCTACAGTCCCACTACAGAGATGCAGGGAGTGGGGGGGGGGGGGAGGGGAGGGAAGGTACCACAAGGAGAGAAGGGAGGGAAGGGTGGTTCAGGAGCACTTACACACAAACAATACAAGTATCTATTACTTATTAATAGAAAAATAAAACAGGTAGAGCGAGGTCTGAGTATGTGACCTCACTCCTGACTGGGGGGCTAGTTGTCTGAGCTTCTACCACGAAGGACAGACAACCGCACGAACAGCCTGAACAGTCAGGCGCCCACGAGGTCGCATGGGCTTAAAGCATCAAAGATAAGAAAAACTTTAATGTAAATCAGCTCTCTGGGGATGGGAGAGCAGGTCTGCAAAGTCTCCAAACTACATAACATACACTCTCCGAACTTTGTAACCAGAAACGGGTGCCGCATCTAGTAAAACAGAACATGTGCAGCGGTAGGATCAAACAGCACAACCAGAGTGTTTCACCATTACACTGGGTCTTCTCCGGGCAGCCGGGAAGGTCCGCGGGTCCACACAGATGTCTCTGCTTCATTACAACCACAGGTAAAAGTGGCTGCTCAAATCAAGTGTCCACACTGTGCGGGGGGTCCTTGGACCTATTCTTTTTTTCTCTCGGCGATTTGGGGGTGCCCGCCAGCTGCCAGGCTTCCAGGGGAGACAATTTTGGGAGTTTTGGGAACTCCGGGAGAGGGAGCCAACAGGGCAGATCGATGGGGTCAAGTTGAAGGTGCTCCCAGCATTTGCGCAAGTCCTCTGGCGATCGAATGTTTAGTCGGCGACCGTTGTGGGTGATGCCAATACCAAACGGGAACAGCCATGAGTACTTTATTCCCTCCGCCCTCAGGGCCTCCAACAGGGGGCGTAGAAGGCGACGCTTCGCCAGCGTCGAGGGGGACAAGTCCTGAAATATCTGTATGGTAGAATCTTTGTATTTCAGGTCTTTGTGTAATCTTGCAGCTTTCAAGATGGCTGCGGTGTCTTGAAAAGAGAGTAATCTGCAAATGACATCTCTTGGGGGATCTGTTGAGGAGGGGGGGGGGGTCTAAGTGCCCTGTGGATGCGCTCTATTGTTATGGATGCCGCTCTCTCCGCGCCAAGCAGTGAGCCGAAAATTTCAGTAGCTACTTTTGAAAGAGAGTCGGCAGCCCAGGATTCAAGGATGCCTTTGAAACGAATATTGCAGCGCCTGCTGCGGTTTTCCTGATCTTCCTGCATGATTAGCACTTGATTTATATGGTCATGCTGGTCTTTGAGCACCTTAGCCATAGCTAGTGCATGGGAAGAGATTGCTGCTGAGGAGGACTCCAAATCCTCCACCCTGCGCCCCAGGTGTTTCATCTCCTCCTTTATTACAGTCAGTCAGTACTGGGTGCAGGGCATTTACAATCAGCTCCTTCATGAAGCCTTTGGTGATACTTTCGCTATCTTCCTCATCAGAAGAGAGCTCTCCCTCCCCCTCCTTACTGTATGTTGCGGCTGCCTCGTGAGCCGGTGCCGTCTTAGGTGCTGGGTGCGGGGAACGAGCCGTCCATTCTTTCAAATACCGCTGCATTCCCGACTGATTTTTCACCGATCGGGGGGTGCCCATCTGCTCTGTGCCTTTCTCCCGGCCGGTTTTCCCCATGATTGCTGGTTTTGGAGCTGTAGAAGACCTCTGTGGGTGCCGTACTGCGGGAGCTCCGGTCTCAAGTGGCCATCAAGCTCGGCAGTCAGGCTCCGCCCCCCACTTTGGCTGTTATTTTGAAGTGAAAAAGGTGGTAACACTGTCATATTGAGATTTTCCCATGACTTAAAATTACTTCACAGCCACTATGAACTTCCTGGTTTCTCGAGTATGGCTTCTTTACTACATTGTGCACCTTTATCTGCCCCCTCTTTTTTTTCTTTTGTAAACTCTCAGAAACCCCTTAATTATCACATTTTCTATATGAATTTTGTCAGTACTTTGAAAAAATGTGATTCAGCAGGTGTGAAGACAGATGTTGTGTATCATAATGTTCACTGAAAGAACCATAAGACATGAGAAAAGAATGCGGGGGATTAAGAAATGAGAAAGAACACTTTGTGTTTCTGGTTATGATGTAGATTCACTGAGAAAGTGGGCAAGCATATAACATAAAGTATAACTTTTATTTAAACACTTTTAAAAGAAGCCGTGACCTGGGCACTATACATATATGGACATACAACAAATAGTGATATTCCCTGGATATTTCTAACTGCATCAGCAAAACTCTGAGGCGAGAGAGGGGCTCTCTCCAGGGGGAGAAAACAGGCGCTATAGCATGACTTTGGGCACAAAAAGCCACGTTGATAGAACATCTTATTCCTGAACCTTGAGCTTTCACATCTACTTTGCTGCCTCTCTGGAGAGGTTTTCTACCAGATCTGGGAACATGACTATATAGATTGACAAGCATACAGTAAGGCCAGGGTCACACGGGCATATTTGCGCTTGCAAAATTTGTGTGCACAATAAACAGAGAATGGAACCCATTGATTTCAGTGAGTTCATTCAACTGTGGATATTAGTGTATCTTGACGCCACCAGGAAGCTTGGGGTTTGACAGGGGAAACGCCCCTGTCACACCCGAGGCTCCCCATAGGCTGACGTCCCAAAGGTCCTAGCAGCACACTATGCATTGCTTGCTGCCTGTTGTGAACAGTTAGGGTTAGGGATGATTTACCTTTTAGCCTTGCATGAATATTTTTTTAGAATTCCATGTTACAAACCATAAGTATTTATAACAAATAATGTAAGCCTAAAAGGTACATCATCCCTAACCGTAACCGTCCACGGCAGGCAACAAGCAATACACAGGATGCAGCAAGACTTGATATTCTTCAGCCGCTGTGCAGGACAGAAGGGAGAGGTGGGGAGCTGCAGAGATGAGACGGGACCAGAGATTGAACGTCGGCTGTGAGCAGGGAGAAGGAAGAGCAGTGTGGAACGGCTATTGACAGAAACGGAGCACAGGCACGGGGACGACAGAGCAGCAGCGGGGACAACAGTGCCGGATAGGTTACAGCAGTACATGGGGATTACTGGGCTGGCGACCGCAGTGCAGCCGCATGCAGCTTTTTTAGCAGCACGGGGAACAGTATTAGCAGGCGGGTAGCCGGCCACGTGGAACAGTATTAGCAGGCAGGTAGCCGGCCGCAGGGAACAGTATTAGCAGGTGGGTACCCGGCCACGGAAACAGTATTAGCAGGTGGGTAGATGACCACGGGGAACAGTGTTAGCAGGTGGGTAGCCGGCTGCGGGGAACAGTATTAGTAGGCAGGTAGCCGGCCGCGGGGAACAGTATTAGCAGGTGGGTAGCTGGCCACGGGGAACAGTATTAGCTGGCGGGTAGCCAGCCACGGGGATCAGTATTAGCAGGCGGGTACCCGGCCGCAGGAAACAGTATTAGCAGGTGGTTAGACGGATGCAGGGAACACTATTATGAGCAAGGGAGGCAGCCAGCACTATTAACAGAGTGGGAGCTGGAAGGGGACACCAGGAGCGGAGATGACAGCGCAGGGGGCGACAAAGCAGGAGCATAACACTCTATTAACAGGGGACAAGATTATTATACTTACCAGGCAGAACCTGCAGCCGAGCCTTCAGGGGGTGTCACCAGGCTGTCAGTCTTGTCTCCACCACGACTTCCTGGTGGCGTCAAGATACACTAATACCACATTTCACTCATGCAAAAAACACCCCAGCATACTCTACTTTTCTGCGCATTTTGACATCAAAGGTACCCATAGAAGTTAACGAGAATGTACAAATGTGCGCAAAATGCGCTAGCAGATGCATGAAACACTGTGTAATTTGACAGAAAAAGGTACACTTCTGGAACTCATTAGATTTCAATTACCCTTTTCAATCGCTGCGTATAATTTTACCACACATAAATGTACATGGCTGACGCGTGGAAGAAGTACAGTAAAGTATGCCAATACACAGGCAAAAAAGCATTGTTCGTTCCGCAAAAATACTGTGCTCACATGTGTGCAAATACCCATAAACACTGGCCTAAAAAGAGCATTAGTCAAGTTGAAGTTACGTTGGATGAACTTTGTTATAGGGTCCAGTATATACTTGCCCTTTTTAGGACAGCCACCCTATATTCTTAAAAACTTAGTGTGGATTATTATTAGAGCTGAATATTTACATCTTACAAAAACAATCCCGCAGCCGCTCCCGGCTCTCGTGTACATGTTGTAGCCACTGCGAGAGGGGGGATTTTAACAGTTTACTAAGCAAAATGCAGTAAAATTCTGCCTACTGTCAAAAAAAGAGGACGTGGCTAAGAAGAGTAAAATGCTCCAGATGTTTTAATGGAAATCATAGAAAAGGAAAATATAAACACACAAAAAAATCCCAGAAAGCGTCCATATAGTTACTGATACATTGATATAAGAGGGCAGGTACAAACACCACATCCCTCAACATACAGACAGACAAATTGCTATATGCAGGAGCAATAGCACAGGTGAAGGTACTAATGAACTACCACTCACACACCTTCCTTATATTGAGGGGAGCGGCTGCTTAGTACTATTCTTGCGCAAAAAAGGGCATATATGGGGTTTTACTTCCATATACTACATGTAGTGCATTATGCAGGCTTACAACCTATTAGTGACGCGATATTTCAATCCAGAGGGCTGCCCTGCACCTCGTAGGTGAGCCATACCGGCACCCCGGACTTCCCCAGTGCTCTAAGCCGCACTGTATGTTACTGAAAAATAGCGACAAATATGAGGTATTGGTTAATAGTTTTGCCAAAATATACAAGCTCACAACCCGTGTCAAGGGTCCTCGTTTACTTGTAAGTCCCTACATTAACATCAAGCAAAATCACAGAAAAGGAAAATATAAACAGACAAAAAAAAACAGAAAGCGTCCCAATACTTACTGATTTACTGCTACTACATGCAGACAGCCATACTGCTATACAAAGGAGCATAGGCACAGGTGAAGGTACTGATGAACAACCACTTACACATCTTCCTTATATTGAGGGGGGCCGCTGCTTAGTACTATTCTTGCACACACAAAAAGCATATACATGAAATATAGCATCATTAATAGGCTGTAAGCCTGCATGGTGCACTACACATACCATGTGGCCTGGTACCATGTATATGCCCTTTTCTTGTGTAAGAACAGTACTAAGCAGCCGCCACCTCAATATAAGGAAGGTGTGTGAGTGGTTGTTCACCAGTACCTTGCACTTGTGTGGTGGCTTCTCCATTTAGCAGTCTAGCTCTCTGCATGTCGAGGGATGCGGTGTTTTTACCTGCCATCTTGTGTCAGTATATTACTAAGTATATCCCTTTCTGTGATTTTTTTGTAGATTTATTAATAGCATGCACTATTATTTTGGGACAAAGAGTGGTGCAAAGTGGGTGTAGTTTTAGATGTGCTGTCCCTTTAGGTGGCCATGATGATCATGCAGTAGTATCGCAGTTGGGATGTAGATGTGTGTGGTGTATCTGTATGGAGGACACTATGTGGCAATCTATCTGAGTGTCACAGGGCAGCAAGTTGATATTTGGGTGGTGTAGCACCACAAGGTACAGGCCGAATGGAGAAGAGGAGCCATATATAGGGAATAGTTTGGCACAATTAGGGAGTTTGGCTGTGTGCTTATGTGGCATTCGCCTCCTAACACTGGGTGTTCGGGTCAGTGCCTGGGCGCAGGAGATATCTATAGCCATGTGAGCCAAAGGAGCGTCAATGAAGTTGCGACTCAAGCCAAAACAGAATAAGAGGCTGCAGGGAAGGTGAGAGCGTCAGGAACAACGCTGTGTACAGAGAAGCGGCAAGCAGACTGACAGCATGCTAGCTGCAGAGAACAACATGGGGCGAGAAGTTAAAAAGTGGTTTGATGGGAGCAAAAGTGTGGAAGTTTTGCATTGTGGAGAGTTTTGAATTTACTTCTAGAAGTGAAGTGATGAGCAATGTGATGAGCGACAGAGAGCAGAGATATTAGTAAAACGTTCAACCATGGGTATTATGCAACTGTGGGGCCAAAAATGAAATACAGAATGAAGAACCTTAACTTTTCAGTATCTAGAAATAAAACCATCTTTCTAAACCGAAAATGCTTCTACAGAATTTATCGTTCCGCTTGAGGTACAGAGCCGATGGAAGAAGAGTCAGATATAAAAGATTACACTCTCAAACTAAGATCAAAGGGGAGGGGGTGTTTCTCAACTGCTATAATATCACGTCAATTACAGTAGAAGGGGCTTTGCAAGCAAGCTGCAAAGTAAATCAACAGGAACGAGTAGGAGGAGTTGGAAAGACAGATGTTGTTTGTGGTTAAAGCCATAGGCAGTGTGCCGAAGATACGTCTTTCCATATGGTACACTTGCACAAAAACAACTAAATGTAGCTTCACACGGGGCGATTATCACCCAAACAGCAATTTTGTGCAATAATTGCCCCGTATCCAAGCGGTTGCCAACAGGGCACTGAGTGACAAAATCGCTCACTTGTTGGAGTCGCTTGGTTTTTAGCAGAACAAAGCCATGTAAATAGAGTTCAATAGATATTTTCTTGAGTGTAACATCAGCAATACAAAAATACTTCAAGCCATGTTAAAGAGATCCTTTTGATCAGGAGAAATCGTACATAATCTCAATAGGGCCCCTTGGGATGCCTGATAGTTCTCACCATTCCCACCTTGGGAGTCGGCAAATCTCTGCTCTGGGAAATCCCAGAACAGATACAAACAGTAAATGGCAAAGGGTCTGTTAACAAATTATAACTAAATAATAAACACTTATAGACCTATATGCATATATATATATATATATATATATATATATATATATATATATATATATATATATATATACACGTATGTACACATGAATGTGTCTCAGGAACATAGGAGAAGAAAAGGGAATCTGTCTACTTCCTGAGACCTGTGTCGTGTCAATACTGCTAAATCAAGTAACGCTAGGGAAAAAAAGAGAGAAAAGGAACAGGAAAAGAAAGCAATAAGAAGAAAAAGAGGTAGGGGTGATAAGAATTTAGAGAAAAAGAGAAGAGCCGGAGGGTAGGGTAGGGAGGGAGAATGAAAAAAGGGGGGCACTGGTGGTCCCTGAGGGGAAAGGATAGGGCCACTCGACCCGGTGGCAGCAACCCGAGTGTGGACACTATCAAAAACAGTGTCCCAATTTGAATGTATATTGGGTGGTATTGCACCATTAGCTAACCATAAATCGAATTTAGCAGAGGAACGAAAGCTTATCCAAGTCGCCATGTAGCATTATAACTGGAGAATCTAGTGTCGTCCCTACCTCTCAGCTCTTCCATGTACCTAATGTCGTCCATGGCTTTTACCCATACTAGGCGTGTCGGGGTTGTCATAGTGTTCCACAACTTTGGTATCACCTGTCTCACTGCCAGTAGAACGAACCTAAGGAGTCCCATCTTGATCGAGGCCATAAGGCCTGGAATGGTAGAGAGGAGGGCAATCTCCGGGAAGAAAAGGACCTTCGCGGCGGTAATGGCATTGTATAGTGTGTTTACCTCACTCCACAGAGAAGGACACCAGAGGGCAAGACCACCAGATGTGTATCATCGACCTTAAGCCGTTCAGGCATCTCCAGCAATTGATACTTACGTTGGAGTACATCTTGGCTAAGCGCACTGGGGTGCGGTACCACCTACAGAGAATTTTGCAGTTCAGTTCATGGTGTCTGTCTGATACAGACATTTTATGGGTCATGATAAGGGATCTGGTCCAGTCGCTTTCTTCAAGGTGTTGGTTCAATTCTCTCTCCCAGCTTCTACTAAAACTCACCCCACTGTCTAGCATCTCCCCTAATACCAAAATGCCATAGACTGCGGAGATCTCCCCCCTCCGTTCACAGGACATAGTGCCTCTAAAAGGGTGGGCAGTCACGTAACCTCCGAGATCTGGTCTTGTGAATGGATAAAATGGCTTAACTGTAAGTGTTGGAACCACGCACCAGCCAACGCCCCCCCCTCTACTAACAGTGCTTCCAATGGCTTGATTCAACCCACTGTTGTGACGTCTTGAATTCTAGGGATGGGGATCCCATCCTACTTAGGAGGGGAAGGCCTTGCATACCCAACGGGGAGTTTGGGTTACCCACCAGGGGCGTCCAGGGGCCGGGCACTGAAATCAAGCCTACTTTTACTGCAAAGCCATCCCATTGCTTCAGGATAGACCCTAGAAACGGAGAGACCACAATCCCTCAGCGTCTGAGGATCCCCTTTAGCCAAAACACACCCAGCGCTTTAAACGGGGCTGAATCCTGTTCAAGCTCAACCCATCGTTTTGAAGATCTCCTGAGTATTAAGTCAAGTATGCTTGCTCAGTGCTGCTCTATGGTACTTGGCAAGGTCCGGGAGCCCTACTCTTCCTATCTCCTTTCTTTGCGTTAAAATTTTGTAGCTCAACCTGGGTCTCGTTCCATTCCATGCAAATTTCACCAGAGCTCTTCTAAGCCGTGTGAAAAAAACTTTTTGGTACCTGGATCGGTAAGGTCTGGGACAGATAAAGGAACCTGGGAAGGGCATTCATTTTTATTACATTAATCCTGCCGAGTGCCCCATAGACCGGTGCGTGGTCCGACTGTCAGGGTAAAATTCTAAGTACAGCACCAATCAGGCCCACCCCACTTGCCCCGCTGCCGGCGGAAAGAAGAAAACACCACACGGAGGTCTGGTATAGTTTCTCACACGGGGACATGACTGCGCTCCTCTTTATTACAGATTACATGAGATCTTATACCCTTTTGTCTCATCACCAGGAATGGGTGATGGGCTCATTGGCTAAAATTCACAGCATAACCATATATGGGAAGTCCGGATTTCCGGCCTGAGACAGTGAAAGTTCAGATGCATAGTTGAACATCTTGATATGGCGCTTCTGGGAAAACGGCCAAGCACACGCGGCCTTCTTGTCTGGTTATTCCTTGTGTTCAAGATACATTTTGTCTTCGCCTGGCAAGTTAGTACATATGAGAATAAAGTTAGTTATACATATAAAAAGAAAGGCACATAACTATATCGATATAAATGTATATATTCCAGTGTTTTCTTTTCTACCTACAAGGATATATATATTTCCTTCTCACGACCACACGAATCTACCAATCGAACCTTTGGGCGCTAAATCTAGGAGGCCATGCGATATCAATAGGTAATCCAATCGGCTATAACTATTGTGGGCGAGGAGTGATGGCTAAAGTCCTTGACCTCAGGATGCAAGGTCCTCCAAAGGTCAATGAGTTTGAGCGAGGCCAGCTGTCTCCACAGTCTTCGCACAGCCGCCAGGATATCGCCAGACCTACCTGATGTCGAATCGAGGTGTGGATCCATACACAGGTTCAGATCCCCTCCGAGAACAATCGCTGTTCCAGATGCAAACCGAGCCAGCTCACCCAACACCTGGATCTCGAAGGCGATCTGTCCTGAATTAGGAAAATAAATATTAGCTACCATGAGCACCCTTTCCCCCAATTTCAGTTTTAGAAAAAGGTATCTACCCTCCGGGTCATCCTCCATGGAGAGAAGGTTAAACGGCAGACTTTTGTGTATGGCCACAGAGACTCCAGATAATTTTTTGTCAGGATGGGAACTATGGTACCAATGGGGATAAAATGTGTTGCTACATTTTGGGACATGACCATCTCTGAAGTGAGTTTCTTGAAACAGGGCAATAAGCATGCGTTTTTTATGCATATGTGCTAGGATCTGACCTCTTTTAGCTGGGCAATTTAATCCTCTAGCATTGTAAGTACAAAAGGATGTGCTCATCATGTTGGTAGATTATGAACATGGGTTGCCACTGCCGAAATAGATTGAAGGGTTATGAGGAGAAGAAGAAGAGTAGAAGGGAAAAATACAGCGGGGTGACAGAGATACAAGAATCTGTCGGTCAGGGTACAGAACCCTGAACTCAGAGGGATAGGCATTCGTCTGGCTTGCAGCAGAGATTAGACAGCACGCAGTGGCGTCTAGCCTAGTGGGTGAGGTAGTAGGGGAAACCGCTGCGAGCACCCCCGCCCCGCCCACCAAATGACTATTTGTAAGAACAATTCCCAACTGGGGCACGAATGCAAAACCCGCAACTCTGAAGTAAATGCAATTCAAACAGCAAGCAAAATTCTTATAGTTTAGATGAGTCCGAAAACTCACTGTGGTATGACTAATATAACCTCAGTGCCGGGAACGTAGCACAATAAACAGAGTAAAACATTGGCCTGGGGAAAAAAAAACTTGAGAAACATGGAGGGGGAGAGAGGTAGAAGGGAGGAGAGAAAAAAAGAGAAATAAAAAGGGGGGGGTGGTAGAAGGGTAAGAGGAGGCGGATTGAGTAGTCGTACTATCGGCTGGTGTCGTCAGGGAACGTCCAGTTGTACACGAGCGCTTCTCAGTTCTTGAGGTTATGCTCACTTATAGGCTTCAGGTGGGAGGAATAAATCCAGAGCGGCCTTTACCCCTTCGCTTTTCTGATCGAGCCTCTCGCCAGTCCTCTCTAGGAGCCACAATTGGTAGCGACATTAGGGACGGCCAGTCCGGCAACGCTACCATGGGTAGCTCCAAGGCCCCTAGGAATCTTGGAAGATCCGCCGGGGTTTTAAATATTGCTGTTTTTCTATTCTTGGAAGCAATCAACTGAAACGGGTGACCCCATCTGTATATTATATTTTTCTTTCGCAAAGCATTAAGAAGCGGCCTCACTGCCCTGCGGAGCTGTAGGGTACGCCGGGCTAAGTCCAGAAATATGGTAATAGTAGTTCTGTTATTGGTGAGGGCTGAGTTGTTGTCTCGAGCCTGCTTCAAGATAGCCTCTTTGTCCTTGTAAAAATGGATCTGGCATATTACATGGTTTTCTCGGGTGATCTGGCCTGGGGCCAAAGTTTCTGTGAATACGATCTATTTCTACCGGCTGTGAATAATCGCGGTGTAGTAGGGAGCTGAACATGTTGCGTGCCCAGTTTTCCAGCTGCTCAGTAGTCAGCTCTTCAGACAAGCCTCGTAAGCGGATGTTGTTGCGTCGGTACCTGTTCTCCAAGTCGTACAAATGGGATAGAATGTCCGCTATCTGAAGCGCCTGAGCATTGATGACATGAATATGGGCGACCAGCCGAGAGAACACCTCGTCCTGAAACTCCTCTACAGTTTGCAGCCTATGACCCACGTGTCGCAGCTCCTGCTGCAGAAGAAACAGGGCTTGTTTATGAGAGTCCTCTAGCCTCTGGAAGTCTCTTTTTGTGGGCAGTGCCTGTAGATGTTCCTTCTAGTCCCAGGAGTCGTCCTGTAACAGTTCGTCTGGAGGCCCGTGGGCAGGTAAGGGGTTACGGCCGGAGTTATTACCATGACCCCGAGGATGTGAGCGCTCCCTGTCTTCTAAAGGGGAATGCGCTCAGTCAGAGGAAAGGTTCTGCTTGCGGGGTACGTTGGTTGCATCACAATTGGTGCTAGAGCCCCTGGTTAGTTTCGCGGTAAGACCCCCCACCCTGCTGATTCCCACTTCCGGTGGAGTGACCCAGCGCTGTGGTGTGGGCATGTGCCATAGCTGGGCTACTTGTGTTGTGGGACTTCAGTGACCTTTCCTCTAAGGCTTGTCCCTGGAGGCATTTATTCGCCTCACCATCCTCCTGTGAGGAAGTTGGAAATGAGGGGTCAAGGCTCATAGCAGATAGAGAGGTCTACCCTGCCTCTACCTGGCCGCCTGGGCTAGGTGGCTGCTCGATCCCCTCCTGGCTATCGCTCAGATCAGGGGACCCTGGTGGCCAGGGGAAGTTCACCTCTACTGCCGACGCTGGTCTTCTGTCCTGCAGTGCCTCCTCTCTGTCCTCCTCTCCTGCTGAGCAGAAGCAATAACGATTCCCGGTGCGGCTGACAGCTCCATAGCTCCCCTTACTGTTGTCCGGCGGTGAGGAGAGGCTGCGAACGTGAGCCAGTGCCATCTTGGGTCCGGAGACCGCAGCACTGGGACCCTGGAGGAAGCGCTGGATACTGGCTGGGTCTGCCTCCGATGATGCAGTTGAGCGGCTAGAGATTCTCCTGTGACCCATGTAAGTCCCAGAGACTCGGTTGAACTGCTGTGGGTGTTTTAATGCGGATTTCTGTTGGTGGGACCGGCGGGAGCTCAAAGTAGGGGTGCTCACGCTGCCATCACCAAGCCACGCCCCCCCCAGGGGGCATGGAAATAGAAGCTACTCAATGTTTGAGCAACTCCTGTTTATTGTTAATGGAGGGGGGCAGGGTGCGACGATCACTACCCACTCCAGCTACATTCATTGAATGACTATCCAGGCCTAGACTACCCTGATGACTTTTTCCTGGCCACAGTTAGTATCTGTAGAACCTTTTTTATGTTCCCACACCTCTACACAATCCATAGTACCCCAGATAGCAATTAGGCCATCTAAGTGCTGCTATGAGTACCCTCCACACAGTAAAAGAACCTCCTTTTCTATCCCTATTAGTAATTATGCCCCCATTTCTGTCCCATAAGTTTATAATACTGCTTTCTCTGATTCCATGAGTAATAATTTCACATTTTCTGTTCCCATAGGTAATAATGCTCTGATTAGAGATGAGCGAACGTACTCGTCCGAGCTTGATGCTCGGGCGAATATTAGGGTGTTCGGGATGTTCGTTATTCGTAACGAACACCACACGATGTTCGGATGTTCGGGTTACTTTAACTTTCTTCCCTGAGAAATCTTTTCTATATGCGCTCAATGGGGCCGGCGGCAGCAGCGCCAACCCCATTGAGAACATATAGAAGACAAATCCTTCTTCTCTGCCACAGCTGTAACAGCTGTGACAGAGAAGAACGATGTTTGCCCATTGAATTCAATGGAACCGGCAATACAGCCGACTCCACTGAATGCAATGGGCTGCCGGCGATCGCGGGATGAATTGTCGGAAAGGGGTTAAATATATAAGCCCTTTCCTGCAATTCATCCAGAAATGTGTAAAAATAAAAAATATATATATACTCACCTGGTGCCGACAGACGGAGTTCAGCGCGGCAGGCTGCAGTTCTCCTGAACTGCTCTGAACAGCTGTGAGTAGTATTCAGCAGCCGGGGATTTAAAATCCCCGCCTGCTGAATAAGATGCCTCTGAATGGTCACAGCCTGACCAATCAGAGGCCAGCCCTCACTCACACCCATTCATGAATTCAGCTTTTTTAAATCCCCGGCTGCTGAATACTACTCACAGCTGTTCAGAGCAGTTCAGGAGAACTGCAGCCTGCCGCGCTGAACTCCGTCTGTCGGCACCAGGTGAGTATATATATATTTTTTATTTTTACACATTTCTGGATGAATTGCAGGAAAGGGCTTATATATTTAACCCCTTTCCGACAATTCATCCCGCGATCGCCGGCAGCCCATTGCATTCAGTGGAGTCGGCTGTATTGACGGCTCCATTGAATTCAATGGGCTAACATCGTTCTTCTCTTCCACAGCTGTTACAGCTGTGGCAGAGGAGAACTTGCTGTGTCGTTCCCATCATTTTCTTGAATTGCCAAGATTTTCACACATGAAAACCTTAGCGAGCATCGGCGAAATACAAAAATGTTCCGGTCGCCCATTGACTTCAATGGGGTTCGTTATTCGAAACGAACACCCGAACATCGCGGGAAGTTCGTTTCGAATAACGTGAACCCGAACATTTTGGTGTTCGCTCATCTTTAGCTCTGATCACAAATGTTTCCACATAAATGCATGAGAAACAAACAAGGAGAATTGGAGCTCCTAACACAGGAAGTGAAATATGATGTCATAGGCATCACAGAAACTTGGTGGAATGATACAAGTGATTGGAGTACAAGGCTGGAAGGGTACAGCTTATTTATAAGAAACATACCTAAAAAAAGGGGAGGAGGTGTTACATTGTATGCTAGGAAAGCATACATCTCCACGGAAATTCAAGCTTCAGAGCATGATAGTGCTGTAGAAACTGTTTAGGTAAGAATACAAGGAGAGAACAACAGAAAGGACACCATTGTAGGCATTTACTATAGGCCGCCTGGACAAGCAGATGATATAGATGAACTCCTTCTACATTAGATGGCCAAGCTCTCAAAAAAGCACAACATAGTGATCATGGGAGATTATAACTATCCAGACATTTTTGGGGAATCTCTCTCAGGTAAAAGTAATGGGTCGAACAAAGTCCTTGAACTTTTGATAACAAGGGGAGGAAGACCAGAAAAGACTCAGACTTCCAGGTTGGATTTTAGAAAGGCAGATTTTAATGGACTCAGAAAGAGGGTAGGAAGAATCCAATAGCTGGATGTTCTTAAGGAAAGAAATGTACAAGAAGATTAGGGAATATTGTGAACTGAGATTCTCAAAGCACAATCGTTAACAATCCCTAAAAGAAAGAAGAATAGGAAGCATTTGAAGAGAACAGGATGGATGAACATAGAACGTGCACACATGCTAAAAAGGAAGAAAAATATGTTGTTTATCAAATGGAAAGAGGGGGAATATCTAAAGAAGAATATAATGCGGTCTGCAGAAACTGTATAGCAAGTGTCAGAAAAGCTAAAGCTAATAATGAATTGAAGCCTACAACAGAGGCCAAAAGCAATAAAAAAGGATTTGGGGGGATTTCTTTGCCAAAAGCAAAAGAAAATTCAAAGATACTAATTGGATGCTTACAAGAGGAAAATGGTGAATTGGTTAGGAATGATGTTGAGAAGGCCGGACTTTTAAATTCCTATTTTTTATCTGCTTTCTCTCAGAAAGTAGAGGGAACATCAACTGATCTTCCCTGTGCTATTGGGGAAATAAAAGAATGCAGGCTGTCTATAAGCAGAGAGATGGTGAGGGAACACATAGGTAACTTAAATGAATTTAAGTTTCACAGTCCAAATGAATTACATCCTAGGATACTGAAGGAAGCAGCAGAGGTAATTGCTGAACCACTTGCTGTAATCTTTGAAAATTCCTGCAGAGCAGAAAAAGTCCCAGAACATTGGAAAGGGCAAATGTTGTTCCTATCTTCAAGAAAGGGAAGAAGGTGGATCCAGGAAACTACAGGCCTTTGAGCCTGACTTCTATACCAGGAAAGATTTTTGAGCAAATTATTAAACATTGCTACGAGCAGATATGTGAATGTTCTATTCTTTCAATGTGTGCGGAAGACCGTGAATCCTCTGCGCAGGTGACGATCGTGGATTTCACAATTCAAACCCACCCATGTGCAACTGGCCTAAGGCAAAGTAAAACAAAACCTGCACCTTAAAGGTGTGTGTGCGCAATATATGCAAACACATACTCATGAAACCTCCCTTGACAGAAGCCTGCATATACCCCTTCCTAAATATACATATTCTGACTGGCATTGTTATTTTTACACACTCTATAAAGTAGACTTTGTCAATCTGTTCTGCATAACCATGAGGAAATTCAAAAAAAAATTTAATGGTGAAGTACAGTATGCAATAAAATTACCAGGCATTAGCATAAGTTGGAGGAGAACTTTATTAAAGTGGCAGTTCAAGAATAATGCGTCTCATGGAATACACCTTCATCAGATTTACAGATCATGTTGATCTCACTAATGTGAGTGATGACAATCTCTGTACGGTCCCGTGGAATAAGTTGGCTTTGTATAAGCAACATGAAATAAATAAAATATTAGGTAGATCTGTCCACAGGAGACACAGCAAGAATGTCATTGTAAGGTTCCTGGGTTCAGTAGTCTGCACAATCTATATAATCTTCAACATTCTCATGGTTTTGGTTTAGCTTAAAATCCCCACTTTTATCTGTACACATTATTGAGTTGGAGCCGAACACTGTAAATCCCCGATTCCAGGCAAGGTCACTTTCCCGTTCTTGTAAATATTGTCCACAGTTCCCTGGTTGAGTTTTTTAATAATATTTTTCTCGTATATGAGTGGATGGTAGCCACCATAAGTACAAGCTGTGTCAAAGTATCGCTTGTAATAATAACACAGGTCTGTTCGACGTGAAGATGGCAGAAATTCATACACATTGACTTCATCACAAATATTCATCATCAACATGATCCCTGTGCGAAAAAATAAGGAATAGTCACCGTAAGAAGGTTGTCATATGTATATTACAATAAATTGCATTTTTACTGCCAATGTACAATATATAATTGGAGAGTTGACATAAACCGGTAGATCATCAGCATATAGGTAAAGCTTGCATCTATGCAACCCTATAACTGTACCTAGAATGGATAGGTTTTCCCTGAGGACAGCCACCAAATGCTTCATTGTTAAGACATACAATAGGAGAGATAATGGACATCACCACCGGCATACCACTAGAGGTCGCAATTGCTGGCTGTGGGTTGCGCTCATGGATGACAGGGCCAATACCCAGAGAGTCGGTAGCCAATTACAGGCTGAAGACTTCCCCAGCGTGCAGTCTTCCCTTCCACTGAGAGGGTGCAGTTGTGATTGGTCACAACTGCAGTCTGTCAGTGCACTGACAGGCACGTGATTGTTCTGGCAAACAGTGGCTGATAGTGAGACGAGTCAGCGGACCATGCAGTGCAACGAGGTATGTACCACATGTACATCTCCTGTATATAGGGATATGGAGCATGCTGGTATAACCTTTATCACCTAAAAGAACTTTACTAATACCTAAAATATAACCTTTATTAAATAGTTCTAAAATGGCATATGTAATTAAGTGAAGTTTAATATTGTCCTTTTATTCAGACAGGGAGATGAGAAAATCAATAACTCATGGTCAGAATCTCATACAGATAATCCTAGTATAAGGATTCAAATGAACACTTGTTCTTGTACCCACAGAATGGAGGATGCGGTTTTTAGCCTCTAACATGCTCCATCGTGTTGATATAAATTTTCTCTCTGTATATCTCACTAAGTAGGTGAAGGACCGGGGTATATCAGTTGGTCACATAACCCTGATATCATCCTCTCCTATAATGATGGTATACTTACGGGTCTGTGTTTTACCCCTTACGGAACTTATTATTCCTTAAACTATTACTTAATGGTGTACTGGAGCTTCTTCTATATATATAAAATTGAATGTATGCGTGTGTGTGTCTGTCTGTGTGTGTGTCTGTCTGTCTGTCTGTCTGTTTGTCCTTTATGCGCTACTACACCATTCATCTGATCGCCATGAAACTTTGGGAAGTTGTTGAGTACACTCCTGGGAAGATTATAGGCATAGTACATTTATGCTACGATAAATGGCGCGCATGCGTGCGTCGTCGACAATTACGACCCCCCCCACGTAGATCGTTCTATTTCCATCATTGCCACTAATTCTCTCACTTCCCGATGTTGTAGAAACATGAAATTTGGCACGAGCATTGATTATGTCATAAATAGGAAAAGTTAATGGGTCCCAACTTGATTATTCAATTGTAAGCGCCAAAGAATTAGCGTACAAATTTTACGTATGGAATCTAATTTTCTCGCTTCCCAATGTCATAGAAACTTGAAATTTGGCACGAGCATTGATTATGTTATAAATAGGAAAAGCTAATAGGTCCCAACTCGATTATTCAATTCTATGCGCAAAAGAATTGGCGTCCAAATTTTACGTACGGAATGTAATTTTCTTACTTTCGGGTGTCATAGAAACGTGAAATTTGGCACGAGCATTGATTATGTCATAAATAGGAAAAGTTAATGGGTCCCAACTCGATTATTCAATTCTATGCGCAAAAGAATTAGCGTCCAAATTTTACGTACGGAATGTAATTTTTTTTCACTTTCCGGTGTCATAGAAACGTGAAATTTGGCACGAGCATTGATTATGTCATAAATAGGAAAAGTTAATGGGTCCCCACTCGATTATTCAATTCTATGCGCAAAAGAATTAGCGTCCAAATTTTACGTACGGAATGTAATTTTCTCACTTTCCGGTGTCATAGAAACGTGAAATTTGGCACGAGCATTGATTATGTCATAAATAGGAAAAGTTAATGGGTCCCAACTCGATTATTCAATTCTATGCGCAAAAAAGTTAGCGTCCAAATATTGCGTACGGAATGTAATTTTCTCACATAGAAACTTGAAATTTGGCACGGGCATTGAATATGTCATAAATTGGAAAAGCTAATGGGTCCCAACTCGATTATTCAATTCTATGCACCAAAGAATTAGCGTCCAAATTTTACGTACGGAATGTAATTTTCTCACATAGAAACTTGAAATTTGGCACAGGCATTGAATATGTCATAAATAGGAAACGCTAATGGGTCCCAACTCGATTATTCAATTCTATGCGCAAAAGAATTAGCGTCCAAATTTTACATACGTAATGTAATTTTCTCACTTTTCGGTGTCATAGAAACGTGAAATTTGGCACGAGCATTGATTATGTCCAAAATAGGAAAAGTTAATGGGTCCCAACTCAATTATTCAATTCTATGCGCAAAAGAATTAGCGTCCAAATTTTACGTACGGAATGTAATTTTCTCACTTTCCGGTGTCATAGAAACGTGAAATTTGGCACGAGCATTGATTATGTCATAAATAGGAAAAGTTAATGGGTCCCAACTCGATTATTCAATTCTATGCACAAAAAAGTTAGCGTCCAAATTTTGCGTACGGAATGTAATTTTCTCACATAGAAACTTGAAATTTGGCACGGGCATTGAATATGTCATAAATAGGAAAAGCTAATGGGTCCCAACTCCATTATTCAATTCTATGCGCCAAATAATTAGCGTCCAAATTTTACGTACGGAATGTAATTTTCTCACATAGAAACTTGAAATTTGGCACGGGCATTGAATATGTCATAAATAGGAAACGCTAATGGGTCCCAACTCGATTATTCCATTCTATGCGCAAAAGAATTAGCGTCCAAATTTTACGTACGGAATCTAATTTTCTCGCTTCCCAATGTCATAGAAACTCGAAATTTGGCACGAGCATTGAATATGTCATAAATAGGAAAAGCTAATCGGTCCCAACTCGATTATTCAATTCTATGCGCAAAAGAATTAGCGTCCAAATTTTACGTACGGAATCGAATTCTCTCGCTTCCCAATGTAATACAAACTTGAAATTTGACATGAGCATTGATTATGTTAGAAATAGGAAAAGCTAATGGGTCCCAACTCGATTATTCAATTCTAGGCGCAAAAGAATTGGCGTCCAAATTTTACGTACGGAATCTAATTTTCTTGCTTCCCAATGTCATAGAAACTTGAAATTCGGCACGAGCATTGATTATGTCATAAATAGGAAAAGTTAATGGGTCCCAACTCGATTATTCAATTCTAAGCGCCAAAGAATTAGCGTCCAAATTTTACGCTAATAGAAACGTGAAATTTGGCACAAGCATTGATTATGTCATAAATAGGAAAAGCTAATGGGTCCCATCTCCATTATTCAATTCTATGCGCAAAAGAATGAACGTCCAAATTTTACTTACGGAATGTAATTTTCTCGCTTCCCAATGTCATAGAAACGTGAAATTTGGCACGAGCATTGATTATGTTATAAATAGGAAAAGTTAATGGGAAGTTGTTGAGTACACTCCTGGGAAGATTACTGGCATAGTACAACTATCCTATGATAGGTGGTGCGCGTGCGAGCGTCGTCGACAGTTATGCCCCCCCAGACAAAGATCGTTTGATTTCCATCTCAAGCACAAAAGCAAAAGGCATTACGAGTAATGGGATGCGTGTTCAACTACAAAATGATGCATCCGCCGAACGTTTCGCAAGACAATTGCTGGATATTGAGAATGCTGAGGTAAAATAAAAGCTGCGCTGTGATTGGTTGCTATATATTATACCGCTGAGGTAAAATCAATGCTGCACTGTGATTCGTTGCTATTTTTTATATTGCTGAGGCAGAATAAAAGTTGCGCTGTGATTGGTTGTTATTTCTCTTACTGCTGACGTAACATGAAAGCTGCACTGTGATTGGTTGTTATATTTTATACTGCTGAGGTAACATGAAATCTGCACTGTGATTGGTTGTTATATTTTATACTGCTGAGGTAACATATAAGCTGCGCTGTGATTGGGTGTTATATATTATAAAGCTGAGGTAACATCAAAGCTGCGCTGTGATTGGTTATATATTATACCACTGAGGTAACCTAAAAAAACTGCGCTGTGATTGGTTGTTAACTAGATATATAAAAACGAATGTATGTCTGTCTGTCTTCGCAGCAACGCGCGACGGGTAAGCTAGTTTTTTATAAAAAGAAAATTTTCTTAAACCATCAACGCTTTTCTATAGCACCAAATATAGCGACTATTTCAACAGGATGGAGGGTAACAGTTAAGCTGGGTAGTAAAGTAAACCACCCAAATAGCTAAATATTTTAGTGTCAAACACTGCTCCAGCCCACATTTATGGAGCAAAGTCGATCGTGTTATTGTTCTTGATAAGAAAAACAAACAATAGTCACGCCTGAGTGCTATTCCCTCCAGATAGAGAATAGCTGTAAAGCTGAGATTAGAATAGCCACCCAGATAATTAAATACAGCATATGCTCCAGCCCACGTTCGTAGGGCACGATCAATAACATTAGTGCCTGTACTGATAAAGACAGACCATATTGAGTATGATCAGTAGTATTATCGCCCGTATTGATAAAGACACAGGTGCTATGGCCCACATTTATGGGGCATACCAAGCATCTGTTCAGGCTGAATAGAATATGATCATTATCTCTAGCCTGTACTAGTTGAAACTAAGTTCTACAGCCCACATTTACGGGGCATACTTAGGCAATGATTAGGCTAGTTCGCAGGCTATTGATACTATAGCCCACATTTATGGGGTAACAAGGGAAGAGACAATGCTCAAGCCCACATTTACGAGACATATGCAGCAGCCGCACCGGCCGCAACAATGAGGACAGAGATGATGCTATAACCTGGATATTTCCTGTATATAATTATATATGTAATACTGGTATAAGCTATACGTCCCATATATAGTGATATCGACCATGCTGTTATAGCCTGGTATATCACCACATTCAGGAGATGTATTACTTATGAGCTGTACATGTATAATTATATACAGGAGATACCCAGGTTATACCAGCATGGTCCATATCACTATATTATATATATATATATATATATATATATATATATATATATATATATATATAGTGATATGAACCATGCTGGTGTACTTTGAGCATCTTCTGTGAGCACCCAGCTGGTGTAAGTTATACATCTCCCTGTGTATAGTAATATGGACTATGCTGGTATAACCTGGGTATCTACTGTATATAATTATATATGTACAGCTGGTATAAGTTATACATGTCTCTCAATATAGTGATATGGAGCATGCTGGTATAACCTGGGTATTGCCTGTATATAATTATATATGTACAGCTGGTATAAGTTACACATCTGTCTGTTTATAGTGATACTGATCATGTTGGTATAACCTGGGTATCTCCTTATATAATTATATATGTACAGCTGGTATAAGTTATACATCTTTCTGTTTATAGTGATACTGACCATGTTGGTATAACCTGGTTATCTGCTGTATCTGTTATCTGGTTTGTCTCGCGCCGAAACGGGTTTTTTTTTTTTTTTCAATAGCCCCCCCGTTCGACGCGAGACAAACCCGATGCAGGGATAAAAAAAAACAAACAGATAGTACTTACCCGAATCCCCGCGGTCCGGCGTCTTCATACTTACCTTGTGAAGATGGCCGCCGGGATCTTCACCCTCGGTGGACCGCAGGTCTTCTGTGCGGTCCATTGCCGATTCCAGCCTCCTGATTGGCTGGAATCGGCACACGTGACGGGGCGGAGCTACGAGGAGTCGCTCTCCGGCACGAGCGGCCCCATTCAGCAAAGGAGAAGACCGGACTGCGCAAGCGCGTCTAATCGGGCGATTAGACGCTGAAGAGTAGACGGCACCATGGAGACGGGGACGCCAGCAACGGAACAGGTAAGTGAATAACTTCTGTATGGCTCATAATTAATGCACAATGTACATTACAAAGTGCATTAATATGGCCATACAGAAGTGTATACCCCAACTTTGTTTCGCGGGACAACCCCTTTAAATCCGCATGCGTTTTTTAATAGTGTATGCAGTTTCTTAAAAACATATATGGTTTTTGAATACCAAATGCAGTTTTCTGGTCTGTTTTTAATTGTAGTTGAAAAATAGAACAAAAAACATGAACACGGCCTAAGGGGCTACAGACACTTTTTCTTGTAGACCAGGAAATAATTCATGTTTGGAAAGCTTATGCCAAGGCGCTAGATCATGTATGTAAATTCGTTTTGCAGTTGTATGCAGCACAGTTTAGGTATGGGTATGAGTGTAATACCCCAGTACACTTACTGTGCGTATGGCCGTCCGCCTAGTCCTCGTCACAGTGACGCCACACTCTAATTAGACTCACTGAATGATATGCCGCAGAAATAATGGAGATGAGTCCAGTAATTTAATAATGAAGAGTGAGCAGATTTACTAACTGGAGTTTTTTGCAATGAATACGGTGGACTACAGTACTTGATGAAAATACAGTTGAACACAAACACAGGTGCAGCAAGCAGGCAAAGTACAGTTGTAATGATGACACTTGAACTTCAACGCTCTCTCTATTTTATTTACTGTGGATAGAAGAACTAGACAATTTACCCACTATAAGACTTGACTGAAGAAATGGTTTAGATAAACTGAAGAATAACTGAAGCAGAAGGATAAGTAGCTAGAAGACTGATCACGGCTTTGACTTCACCGGAAAGTTAGGATTCACTATTTTTGTAGAAGTGGATCTTGAAGAGATGCTTCTCTTCCTCTGCTGTGGGATACCAAGGGAACGGGTGTTAACTCCGTTCGACCTTGGAGCAAAATGTGTTGCACTGCTTGCTCTCACTGTCCAACGTCCTCCTCCTTTCTGACTCTGACAACGACTGACTAACTGTTCTCTCATCTTCTATTTATCACCTCTCTCTTTCCTTCCCACACTTTCTAAACTCCTCCTCCTGCATAGGGACTAATAAAGCTGCTGACTGTCAGCCAATTAGGAACCAGCTAACATCAAGGATGAGCTCATTGCTTAGAGCAGAAGGGGGAGACACAGGTCTTTGCCACAGACGGCACCTTCTGTATCCAAGGATGGCATAGAGGCAGGTAAAGCAGGACAGTGTGCTGTGTGTGTTTTGTAGTGCCCGCTGGGACACTACAGCTCCCCCTTACTTAAAAACACAACTGCTATCGACTATACTGTATTTGCGAAGGATGGAAAGTTGTGTCTACCAGGCATGTGTGACAGTACATAGGTATTTTGAGAGTTTGAGTGGTTTGGTTGGATTAGAATGGAATCCTAGCTCCCAGCTTGCCATGGGGCACTTACATAGCTCTTCTCCCCAAAGACACAAAGAAAATGCATAAACATTTGATGCAATAAAGGACATAAGAGAAATGTACTGTATAGTAGACAACCTGTAAGAAAGGGAGTTTGCAGTAAGGCAGAAATCACAACATGACATTACTTTAGAGTCCTCTCAAAGTTTAGCATGCATATCCTGGAAAAAAAACATGCAGGAAAAACAACAGCTTGATTCGTGCAAACCTGTTGACAGCCTAACAGCCGCTAAAATGTGCGAGAGTCCATGAGAAGCATAATAAGTCCACAGGGAGGTAGTGCGGTGCACTAATACAAGCGTCTCTGGAAAGAGGGTAGAAAAAATGTGTGCAACAAAAACAACAACAAAACTGGTAGCAAACTTCAAGTAGTCTCTTGAGGCACATATGTTAATCATTGCAAAACTGTTAAACATGTAGGACACTGAGTAGTCTCTCAGGGCAATGGAGCTTAGTTGCGGCAAATGTTGCAATAATTACATACAGGAATTTCTGAATCTATTAGATTGATAAAAACAAAATGTCATTGATATGTACAAAGTTTAATCCAGGAATCTGGATGGTGGTTGTCCACGTGTGGACCTGGTGGATCTCCTGAGGTCTGTGGGCAATGCTGGTAATCTTCTTCGTCTGGGAGTTGGTGATACTGTGGGAGACGCTGGTGTGGAGTTTGATGAACTTGAAGAATTTGATGAAGGGGGTGAAACTGTAGGAGATGATGGCCTTCTCACATTGCCTTATCGATGATATGCTGTGGTGCGAAGTTTCTTGCAGTCATAGGTGTCATACAACTCCTGGAAGAGCTGTGACTCAAACACTGGTCCTCTGTCAGATAGAATTTGGTCTGGGCAGCCATAGCTAAGGATAAAATGCTTCCACGCAGTGGTTTTGGCAGTGAGGTGTTTGACGGGGACGGCAACTGTGAATTTCGTAGAGTGGTCAAATAAAGTGAGTACATAACTGTGTTTGGACTTACTGGGCTCAATTTTGAGGTGATCAATGGCGAGAATCTCCAGGGGTTTGGCTGTGACGATAGGATGCAATGTGGCTCTTTGGTCATGTTGGACTCTTCTTTTAGTTTCACAGACTGTGCACTCTTGGCACCATTTTTCGATATTGTTTCTCATGCCGAATCAATAAAATCATTGGCAAATGACAGCCGCTGTCTTGTAGACTTTGAAATGTCCAGATTGGTCGTGATAGGAAAGCAAGACTTGATTGGTATTCCAGCAGGGAATGACTATTTGATGCAGGCGATGTCCTGATGCGGGGTCAATAGAACTTCTGTAAATCACATTTTTCTTTAAGAACAGTCTCTTTCTTTGTCTCCATAACCATTAGAGCTCGGGATCCATGGTTTTGCGCAATATGCTTTTTGGGATAGTGCCTGAGAGTAGATGTTCTTGAAGGTCTCCAAAAGTCGTACTGTCTTACTGTAACCAGTACCATTTTTTTTAAAGCATCCTTGGGATCTGCTAGGTGATTAGGGGAACTGGTTTGGCAGTTTTGGTGGGCTTGGTGTAATGTAAAATATGGCATCTCAATGTCCTCCCAAATGTCCTCTTCAGGGGCATTGTCTAGCTCAGTAGGTAGCCTAGAGAGAGCATCAGCATTGGTATTACTTTTTCCAGCACAATATTTGATTTGAAACGTGAAGTTGGCTAAGTGGGACAACCATCTTTGTTCCAGTGCCGCTGGTATGCCAGAGTTCAACTGGGTGACTGGGTTGTTATCAGTTTAGGCAGTGAAGGTAGCTGCAGCAAAGTAATCTTTAAACTTTTTAGTTACTGCCCAGACTAATGCAAGGAGGTGAACTTAAAAGAGCTATAATTCTGGTTGTTTCTCTCAACACCTTTCAATGAGCGGCTAGCGTAAGCAACTACTCTGTCCTTGCCCTCTTGCACCTGGCTAAGCACCGTGCCTGGGCCCTCAAAGCTACCATCAGTGTAGAGGTTAAATAGGAGCATATAATCAGAATAGGCTGGGATAGGGGATGTGTTCAGTTTCTCCTTTAAGGTCCGGAAGGCCTGCCCTTGCTTTTCTTCCCAGTTAATGGCAATGGGTCTCTTAAAGGGCTCTTTCGGGTGACTGCACAACACTTCTTGCAATGGGGCTGCTATCTGCACAAATTTAGAAATGAAACGCCTGCAGTACTCAACGAACCCCAGAAATCTCCTGACGTCTTTTAAGGTCTTAGAGGCAGGACAATTTCCCACAGCGCTCACTTTTTCTAGATCTGGGTTTACTCCCTCGGCACTAACAATGTGCCCTAGATAGCGCACTTTGGTTTGCGTAAATGGTATTTAGAGGGTTTTACTTTTAGGCTATGGTCGATAAGGGTTTGAAATACCTCCTGGAGGTGTTTGACATGTTCTTCATAATTCTTGGAGTAGATGATTACATCATCCAGATATAATAGAACAGACTCAAAGTTTTTATGTCCTAAACACCTTTCCATGAGCCTTTGAAAAGTGCCTGGGGCGTTGCAGAGGCCAAAGGGCATGCAATTGAATTCGAACAGCTCCATAGAAGTAGTGAAGGCAGTCTTTTCTCTATCCGCCTCACTCATGGGCACTTGCCAATATCCACTGGTCAGATCCAGACTGGAAAAATATGCTGCAAACCTTAAAGCTGTTAGAGACTCCTCCATGCGAGGGAGAGGATGGGCATCCTTGTGGGTATCACTATTAAGTTTTCTGTAGTCTACACAAACGCGTATGCCTCCATTCTTTTCCTTTACAAGCACCATGGGAGCCGCCTAGGGTCTATGGCTCTCCCAGATAACATGATTATCTTTCATCTTTTGAATTATATTTTTGACTTGTTGATGAAGGTGGGATAGGTCAATACCTCTCTTTAACTGGTGCATGACCATTAGTGGGAATGGAGTGGCAGAGGTCCTTGACCTGGCCAAAATCAAGGTTATGTTGGCTGAAGGCATCTTTCTTCTCTAGACCCACATTTTAATACCCTGCACCTGCTTCACAAATGTCTGGGCATCTCCAATCTGTAGCTCAGAGTGCCAGAGGGGGAGACCAAGGGGAACCTGACTGTGACTCCTGCAACACACTGTCAGTCTCACTCTTAAACACATCAGTAGGTTCCAGTAGGGACACTTGTGCCACAGCAGTATACTTATTAAGCTGTGCAGGGATATTCCCAATGTTAATGAGGCGGACTAGCACCTTCCCATTGGTCACAGTAGCCAGGCTCCAGGCAGCCAGTGACCGTCTATTGGGATGGGCTCTACTATAGACAAATAAGCATGGCCATGTAAGCCTGGATGTGTCTGGCACCAAAAGACAAACTCAGACTCTGGCAGGACTATAACTGGTCGGACGTTTTTTCACACAGGCTCTTCCCACATGGCCCTGCGGATTAGCAAGCCGCTGCTGAGCTGATAGGGCTTTAATAGTGATTTTCAGAACAGCTCGCTGGGCCTGGGGTGCTGCAGGCATATTACTCTGCAGTGGTTCCAACATCTCTGCAATGCAGTTTTTAAGGATGCTCAAGCCCAGTGTGGTGATTGGTTCATTTTTATCATGCACATCTACTACCAGTATTCCTTGCTGGTGTAGCTCCACGTTCCTAGCTATAATGGTCGGTTCCCAGTACCCCACTATAGATACGGGTAGACCATTGCTTGCCACAACATTGATTAACTGTTTGGGTGGACAGCTGAGAACGTCAGGGGACCAATATTTCCCAAAGTCACTCTGGCTGATAGTGGTGACTTGTAAACCTGTATCAATGAGTGCAGGCAGGGGCATAACGTCCACATATAATATCACTTCTGGATGGGGTCCTACATACTTAGAAATGCCCTTCGCTATGTGTGGACCTTTATTCTGTTCTCCCGGGGTACGGTCGTTCTGCCCAAGGAATGCCCATTTAAACGGTAGCAACTATTTATTTCATGCCCACTTTGGTGGCAGTGTTCACAGAATAACCGTGAGAAGCATGGGTAGCTTCCAGCCGGCCGATGCAATCCAGTGGTAACCGGCGCTTGGGTAATAATGGCTGCGACATGGAGCGTGGGCTCTCTAGCTTGCTAACTTTCTGGCACAGCGTGGCACAGGTGTGTGTTAGCTTGGTCATCTGTTGCTTATCAAAGATAGTCTGAAGCCTGTACAAAATATCTTCTACGGACTTTTTGTGTTCATGTGGCCATGTTTTGACCTCCCTGGCATCGGGATCTTCTAACTGACCCATGAGAATTTCTATCTTCTGCTCTGTTGCTAGTGCATACAAGCGGAACACTGCTCCCATCTTCCCCCTGAATTCTCTAAGAGTATGGCGCTCGCCACTGTATTTAGGTAGCCATGGTGCTCCTAGGCAATAAGGCATGGTTAGCTGCGCAAAGCTAGTGGTGATAGTAGCTACTGGGGCTGATTCTGCAGGCAAAAATAGCTGAGGTGAGTCCACAGTCTTTCTGCTGCAAACTGAAGGTATCCAGTTTACTAACAGTCTCTTTTAAGAGCAAATGTTCGAGGCAAAGCACATACTGGTGTTCTTGTTTTTTTTTTACACAGGACAATACGCTTAATTTAGTATTTTCCAAGAACAGTTAACAGAGTTATCTTCAACCCACTCTCTCTCTCTCTGTTTAGGATTATTTGTGAACCGGTCCCAGTTATCTGTGGGTTGTGCTCAATAGATTACCATGAGGTCTATGTCTGTAATGGAGGCTGGGGTGAGGCTGTGTTTTCCCTGTTTTTTTCTTTCTGTGTAATAGGGGATGGTAACTGTTTTTGTAGTAGGATACCAACCTATTCTCCTCAGACTCTCACTGACTGACTTTCTCTGACGGAACCACTCCCTGACTAAATGCAACTTCTCTTCTCACTCTCCCTTTGACTCCCTCTCAAACTGTTCTGACTGACTTCCCACTCAAACTTGCTCTGACTGAAAAACTGTGTAACTCCTCCCCATATCCCGACTTGCACTGCTTTCCTCTCCCGAGCTTGAATCCCCTTTACCAATCAACTATCTGAGTGACAGTAACCAATCAGGAGACAGACGTTGCTGGGCAGATTAGGATTGAAAGCAATGGGCTGCTGGCCAGGGCTGTAGTCATTTTCCAGGAAGGGCTTAAAATATAAGCCCTTCCCTGAAAACCATCCTAAAAATGTGTAAAAAAAAAAAATGTATACTCACCTCTGCAGCTGCCAGGGCTCAGCCGCGTCCACCTGCTGAATGGGCTGCCTCTGATTGGCTGAGCACTTTGACCAATCAGAGGCAGCTCTCAGCTATTGAATGACAGCTAAGAGCTGCCTCTGATTGGTCTCTGCGCTCAGCCAATCAGAGGCAGTACTCATTCATGAATTCATTTGACCCGGCTGTTTTGCCGGCTCCATTGAATTCAATGGGAGAACATTGCGCTGCTCTGTGACAGCTGTGGCAGAAGATAGCGGGCAGCACTCTTTTTGAGCGTCAAAATGTCAGTGTGATCGAGCCCCTTAGTGTGGATAAACACTGCTAGCAGTGTTTTTTCCGCCATGATGCCAGCTTCGGTCACGCGATTTTTTGAACGCATCAGTTATGCGCTCAAAAAATCGTGCGATAAAACGTCCATGTAACTGAGCCCTAAGGCAGGATAATTTACAGTCCAGACAGCTTAGTTTTTCCTAGTGAGTGTTAGAGATTTCCAATTGCACGACAGAGGAAAAGGAATGTTTATTAGAAGTTTCAACAGTCACTAGCTTATGGAGCAAGGACCACAATTTATTGGAGTTTTTGTGCTTCAAGCAGGTACCATGGGATATAAGGATACCTGAGATACTGCATTTTAGTGCTTCCCATTGGATAACATAGTATGTTAGGCTGAATGAAGACAATGTCTATCTAGTTTAGCCTGTTTCAACCTCCTTGTTGATTCAGACGAAGGCAAAAACCCCAAGAGACAGAAGCCAATTAGCCATTTCATGGGGAAAATTCCTTCCCGACTCCATAATGGCAGTCAGAGTAATCCCTGGATCAACCTCTGATAGTTCTTACCTGTCTGTAAGACCCGGATCAACAACCTGCTGGTCACCTAATGTTTATATCCTGTAATATCTTTCCGCTTTAAAAAGACGTCTAGTTCCCTCTTAAAGTTCTTCTTGGATTTTGCCATCACCACGTCCTCAGGCAGAGAGTTCCACAGTATCACTGCTCTTACAGTAAAGACCCCCTTCTGTGTTGGTGATGAAACCTACTTTCTTTTAGACGTAGCTGATGCCCTCTTGTTACCAACGCAGTCCTGGGTATAAACAGATCATGGCAGATCCTTGTATTGTTCCCTAATGTATTTATACATAGTTATTTGATCGGCCCTTAGCCGTCTTTATTCCAGGGTAAATAACCCAATTTGGATAGCCTTTCTGGGTATTCCAGTCCCTTCCTTCTATGTTTTAATTTAGTTGCCCTTCTTTGAACCCCCTCAAGCACTGCTACATCTTTCCAGAGCAGCGGTGTCCAGAACTGTGCGCAGTATTCCATGTGAGGCCTGACAAGTGCCTTATATAGTGGAAGAATAATGTTCTCATCCCTCGCCCCTATACCTGTATTAATGCATCCAAAGACTTTATTTGCTTTTGCAGCAGCTGACTGGCATTGGTTACTCAAGTTAAATCTACAACCCACTAGTACCCCTAGGTCTTTTTCCATCTCACTTTTCCCTAGCAGTACCCCATTCAGTGTATATTGGTGACATCCGTTTCTCCTGCCCATGAGCATAACCTTACATTTATCAACATTGAACTTCATTTGCCATTTTTCTGCCCAACCCCCTAGCTTATCTAGGTCCATTTGTAGCCATACATTGTCCTCCATTGCATTAATTATCTTGTATAATTTTCTGTCATCTACAAATATTGATATTTTATTGTGCAGTCCCTCTATCAGGTCGTTGATAAATATATTTAACAGAAGGAATTAATACTGAGCCCTGTGGCACCCCACTAGCGACGGTGGTCCAGTCAGACTATGAACCATTTATTACCACCCTCTGCTTTCTATCTCTGAGACAGTTGTTTACCCAGATACACACGTTTTAACCCAGTCCGAGCTGCCTCATTTTGTATATCAACCTATTATGCAGCACTGTGTCAAATGCTTTAGAGAAGTCCAGATATACAAGATCAATAGACTCTCCCAGGTCCAGCCTAGAGCTTACTTCATCGTAGAAGCTGATCAGATTGGTTTGACATGATCGACCCCTCATAAACCCATGCTGATGAGGAGTTATTCCGTTGTTCTCCTGGAGGTATTCTTCGATAGCGTCTCTCAGAAACCCCTAGAATATTTTTCCAGTTATTGAAGTGAGACTTACCAGCCTGTAGTTACCAGGCTCTCTTTTGGACCCTTTTTTATATATTGGAACTATATTGGCAATGTGCCAATCCAGTGGTACGACCCCGGTCTTGATAGTGTCCATAAATATTAGTAATAGCGGCCTAGCTATTACATCACTTAGTTCCCTTAGAACCCTTGGGTATATTCCATCTGGGCCTGGTGACTTATCGATTTTAATGCTCTTTAACCGGCTCTGCACTTCCTCCTGTGTTAGGTATATAATATTTTGCGAGGGGTTCATTTTATTCCCCTGCATCTCATGTGACATTTCCTTTCCGTTCGTGAATACACTTAAAAAGAAACTATTTAGTAGGTTTGCCTTCCTCCCATCTTCTATGATTTCTCCTGCATTAATTGTTAAAGGGCCAGTGCTTTCAGTGCAAATCCTTTTACTGTTAATATAATTGAAGAATAGTTTAGGGATGTTTTTGCTCTCTTTGGTGATCAGTCTTTCTGCCTCCCCCTTAGCAATTTTGATCATTCTTTACATATTATGTTTTTTTCCTGTATGATTTTAGCGCTTCTTTGCTGGCTTCTTGTTTTAGTAGAATAAACGCTTTCTTTTTTTCGCTTATTGTCCACCTTACAGTCTTGTCGAGCCACATTGGTTTCTTTCTACTTGTAGTTCTTGCCATTTGCCCTACAATTTCTACAGACTGCATAATATTTTTCCTTATATAGTTTCCCTCTTTCTATTTGATAAACATTTTTTCTTCTGTATTTAAGCCCTGTGTTCATCCTTGTCTCTTTAAATTTTTCACACTCAATTTTCTTTTAGGGATTGTTAACGATTGTGCTTTGAGAATCTCATTTTGCAATATTTCCCAACCTTCTTGGACATTTCTGTCCTTAAGAACATCTAGGTATTGGATCCTTACTACCCACTTTCTGAGTCCATTACAATCTGCCTTTTTGAAATCCAATCTTGAAGTATGAGTCTTCTCTGGTCTTCTTTCCCTTGTTATCAAAAAATTGAATGATAGCATGATCGCTATCAACTAAGGTCCCAGCTACCCATACTTCCTCAACTATTTCCTCCTTGTTGGTCAGAATTAGGTCCAAGATCCCCTTGTTTTCTCTTCTACCTTTAGAAGATATATTTGTCAGCAAGAGCGGATACGAATTTGTTGGACCCATTACTTTTGCCTGAGAGAGATTCCCAACAAATGTCTGGAAAGGTAAAATTTCCCATGATCACTATGTCTTACTTTTTTGAGAACTTGTCTATGTCATGTAGAAAAAGTTCATTCATATCTTCTGCTTGCCCAGGCAGCTTATAATAAAGGCCTACAATGGTGTCCTTTTTTTGTTCTCTCCTTGTATTCTTACCCAAACATTTTCGACAGAACTACCATTTTAGGAAGCTTGAATCTCTGTGAAGATGTATGCTTTCCCAACATTCAATGATACACCTCCCCCCTTTTTATTAAGACTGTTTCTTATAAAAAGCTTGCATCTTTCAAGCCTTGTATTCCAATCATGTGTATCATCCCACCAAGTTTCCGTGATGCCTATGATATCATATTTCTCTTTTTGTGTTAGGAGCTCCAATTCCCCTTGTTTGTTTCCCATGCTCTGGGCATTTGTGTAGAAACATTTCAGTTTGTGATCGGTGTCTCTTGCTCCTCTACTTTCCTTCTGACTTTTTTTCTCTTTGTTCTTTCTTTTCATTTCCAATAACAAGGTTCTCAATTGTATTCATTAGCTTTATATTTTTGCCTGGCCTTTCCCTTATCATATTGTTCTAGTTTTTCATTCATTTCAATGACCGCACCAGAGACTGCCAAGCTCAAGCACTCAGCAATCTCCAGTGCTGTCATTTAAGTGAATGGAGTGGCGGTGCGCCCATGCAACCTCTGCTCTATTCATCTGGGTACTGACCGGACGGACCCCTATTCTTGGAATTGATGGGGGTGCCAGAAGTCAGATCCCCTCTGATCAGCAAGTTATCCCTTATCCAATGGGTATGGGGCATCTTCTTCCAACCGGAATACCCATTTAAGCCTGCAAGCTTGTGTCCTTGATCTTTTTAGACTCTAGCAAAGTCCTTGGAAGTGTGAGAGATAAGCAATGCGCCTCTTTACATATCACTCTATGAAAAGATTGAATGTAACTGTTGTTGGTATAATATTTCAGCATTTAGGGCCCAACTTTTAATTTTGCCCAGGGCCACACAACTGGTCTTATTTAGAGCTCTCTAGTATGGAGCCATATATCCTCAATGTGCCACCATGCAGGATCTGTGGGTACCATGAGTATGAAGCTATTAATTCTCCCAGATAGGACTGCTGATGCATGCCAAAACTCTATTTTGCTGTCATTTTTTACATAATCATGAGTGAAAGCCTGAAGGATGCAATGAGTTCAGAAAATCTGTGCAATAGACTATTGATATACTCACCAAGTGACCCCGATGATACAGGATTCGGATGGATTAATTCTGGTGAGTTTTCTTGTATTATGTCCCACAGCTGCCAAAGTGTTTGTGGTTTCATGATATAAAATGGCTGCTCAAGGTTTGCCATTCTGTATTTCCTATATGGTTCGAAAAAATTAAATTCTGGCTTTTTATACCACTGAGGAGAAAATTATATGACATGATGTGAAATAAATAGTATACACAGCAGATAAAAAGCTCAATAAGCATACTCCATAGGGAAACATGGGAGAATTGTCGTGATTTTTTTTTCATGCAACATCATATAAGTGAGAACATCGCAAAAGTGAAGGAAACCATTGAAAATCATTGGTTTTATAATTCTGCGTTTTTACTCACTCTCGCATCGCACTAAAATCACGCAATTTTATCACCAGAGTGAAACTACCTTCAATATCATAGCTGTTTATAAAAGTGAACAGTTAGCAACATGGAACTTCCTTAGCCAATCATTAATCTTTTGAGGGGCCTTTCACAGTGGACGGAACAAGTTTCACAACGCATCACAGGCCGGAGTAAATTCCACACCAATATCTGTAGGCTACCTGTAGACTTTGATGCAGAATTGAACATGGATTAAAACCTGCCTGCAATTCCACATAAAAATCTGTTGTTAGATCCGCAGATTTTGGTGTGGAATTCTGCAGCTGAGGATTCAGTTGCGTCCTTCGGTGTAATTCCATCTTGTGTGAAAGGTCCTTTAGGGTGACTTTTGTTTATTAACTAAATAAGATATCAATGTACTGAAATAAAAGGTATAACAGTTTGATAGAGCAAACGACCAAGAGAAGTTGTACTATAGGCCTCATGTCCACGGGCAAATTAAGAATTAAAATCCGGAGCGTTTTTCCTGCATGTGGATCCACGCCCCATAGGAATGCATTGACCACCCGCGGGTAGATAAATACCCGCGGATGGTATTTAAAAGTGAATTAAAAAATTTCTGGAGCATGGAAAAAAAATGGACATGCTCCATTTTAGTGGGGATCACGAGTGCGGGAGCTCATAGAGCACATAGCTCAATTGATCTCCCGCATGAAAAATAAAAGGCACGGCCCAAATCCGCGTTACAAATCCGCAGCGGATCTGATTTTCCCCGTGGACATGACGCCTAAGGGTCTCCATGGGTAGAATTTTTTTTTAATTATTATTATTATTTGACAATCTTATTTATAATTAACAACTTCATGTTGCAGATTTTTTTTTTCATTTTAGTTTTTTTCTCCTCGCTATCCAGCGATATACAGTATTGTGCAAAATTTGTAGACATATGTGGAAAATATGCTAAAAAACAAATCTTCTACGTTCACTTGCACAAAGTCAGGGATTTTGTAGAACTATGGTCAGGTGTATGATTAACCATTTATGCCAAGCAGATAATAATGATCAGAATTTTGCTTCTTATTTGATTGTTTTTTTAAGTCAGGGGTGACCAAAAAGGCGTCGTCTTGGCATGGTGGATGTTTTCTTCAGACGGCATTCACTGTGTTGGATTAAAAATGTGTTCTAATTAAAAACACTTTAAAAGCTTTTATTTTATTTTTTTTAAGTTTTTCATGTAGTTTTTCAAGCCAAAGCCAGAAGTGGGTACAGCAGGAAAAAGAAGTAGAAGTTCTTCCTTTATATTTTCCATGAAAAAGGGTATTGAAGAGCTGGTTTTGGCCTACCTACCAGAGCAAACCTGCAATATAACACATCCCCTACAATAGAAATGCAAACCAGAAACCAGCTCCTCTGCAGTCGCTCCCACGCACAGACTGGCTAGAAACTGCAACTGATGCACAGGAAAAATGGAGAAAGTCCAGTGTTGAGTTAAAAGCTTTCAATAAAGACTGTTTCTCCATTTTCCTGTACACTCCCTATATAAACTATGAAATAATAAAGCAATCACTGTGTCAGGGATCAAACCGAGGAATTCCTCTACGCCAGTCGGCAGCTCTCTCTGCAGACTATCCAGCTGTTTGGATAGCACCCCTGCTGAGCTTAGCCATGATCTTGTACTCCTGGTCTGGTTCCATGTCCTGCCCTTGCCCTGCTTATGATTAGGCAAACTATAAAAGCCTGGCCCTGTTACTGCTCCAGTGCTCGATTATTGAGCTTCATGCTGGTAGTCTAGCTCCACTTCCAAACCTCATCCTCTATACCTGTGAACTGATACCTCCTGTTATCGACTCCTGGCTCTCCTCTGACTACGCTCTCGGTCTGTATGGGCTCCAATACCAGAGGCTCCAACTCAGAACCAGACTGGTTACATACTGTTTGACAGTAGAAAAAATGGCCACAGCAGCTTCTTTATTAAGTACTCAATATAAAAATTACAACACTCCATAAAAACTCATCATAAACATTACATTGTAAAAGATACACAAAACAATACCCGAAATAATCTCCATCGCAATGCACATACCTGAGGGGTAACAAATCTGTCTAGGGTTGTATACTGCCCATTGATTCTTATATCTGTTCCTGGAGTGATGCCTAAGGGAGCAATCACCCACAATTCAACACTCTGATACCTCCCATGGTCCTCAAAGTTCTACCAAAATAACTACCTTGCAGGACCTCCTTCAACCCAGCTGCCTTAACGGCTTAGGAACAAAATGTAAAATCCTCACCCAACCACAAGGACTCTAATAGGGCTGTTCACTAGTCCCGACACTGTGCAGGAATCGCACACAGTTGCCATTTCCTCCCTTTCCAATTGGCTTCTGCCTCATTGGGTTTTTTTTGCCTTCCTCTGGATCAACAAGGGAGGATGGAAACAGGCAGAACTGGATGGACATTCGTCTTTTTTCAGCCTTGCATGCTATGGTACTATGTTACCTAGCTCCTCCTCTTCCTATTCTTTCTATTGCTAATTAACCCCTCTGGCCCATCTTAACTTTCCTTACATACCACATACTTACTAACAGTCAAGACCCCTAAAAACTCTGTCATGGTCATTCCTACCCTACACTGCACCAGGTCCCCGTCCCTGTATTTCTTTGTGTACCTAATCCTGGCTTTGGCTCAAAAAGCTACTGTAAACATAAGGCTTGAAAAAAATAATGTTCTTGAATACTGCAATAATATTTTCAATAATTCAGCGAATTGTCATTTAGATCTCTGGTTTTAGTCTCCTCTCATTCTAGTATATTAAACATCCACTAACAAGCTGGTGATTTCCACTGATTTCAGCATCCAGTATTGTGGAGGAACCCTTGTCTGTACACGACGTGCAGTCAGTGTTAGTAGCTTCAATGGGGTTTCAATAATATGGACAGAAAAATAACTCTCAGCGCATGATAATTTTACCTGATATGTATCAGCATTATACTGGCCCGGATCCCACAAGACCAATATTCCATCTTTAAATATAGGATCTACCAGGAAATGATGCTCACGCCGTGTAACCACCTGTAACCAAGAGAACAGCACTATTAGAAAAATTCTGAACAAAAATTGTGTTCATGGCAAGACACCACAAAGGAAGCCAAAAAAGGTCCATTGTAGCTGATCGCAAATTTGCCTGAGACCACGAATGTTCTATATATAGGTGAGACAAAGATGGAACTTTTTAGCATAAGTCCAGATTGCTATGATTGGAAGGAAAAGAACCCTACACACCAACACCAAAACCTTACCCTACTGTAAAGCATTGTAGATGGAGCATAGTGATTTGGGGTTGCTTTTCTGTCTCAGGTCCTGGACATCTTGCAGTCTTTAAGGGGGCAATATATTTGTAATGAATAAAGCACTTTTTTCTGTTACAGAGTATCAAATCCCCTGCTTCCAGGGGCGTAACTATAGAGGATGCAGGCCTCTCTTCTCCATATAGGGAACCCAGTACTACAAGTAAAGCATTATAGTTGGGGGCCCTGTTACGAGTTTTGCATCGGGGCCCAGAAGCTTCAAGTTACGCCTCTGCCTGCTTCCTTTCACACTGTTAAACTTCAACATGGCCTGAGCAATGCTATTTTTTGCTCAGTTCTGCTGTCCCTAAGCGGCCACCATTCTTGTATTACTTTATATCTGTGCTGTCATAAATACTGGCTGCATGCCCGAAAACAAGCAAGCAAAACTACCTAGCGTGTCCTTGCTCTAAATCCCCATATATAGTGAATATACAAAGACAATAAAGTTCTATTAAGGTTACCATTGGAAGACAGCGAAGCATTGTGTGCCTACGGGTGGGGATTTGGGTGCTTGTGCATGAGTGGAACATAACTGGCTTGCAGTGCTGGGCAGTAATGGCGACTTCTAGTATACAGCTGTACATACAGTATGTAGGCTGTTAGGGAGCTATGTCCTTCATAACCATCTTTACATTTACCTGTGAATTTATTAGACGGAATGTAGTTTTCGATCCCACATCAGTCTCAAAGCCTTTTGTAGGTGCAGCATTGAACCTTATAACAGCATCATGGGAGTCTGTAAATGCAAAAAGACCACCTGTAGTAAATTTCCAATTAATTTTATTCTTTATTTGCATGGGGGCGTCTATCTGTTGATTTCATAGGGTGGAAGATAGTAGAGTTGTCTGCCTTCAGAACATATATACATGTAACACATCTATACTATAAGTGTCAATAGAACAATGCTAGCAGATAAACAGTTGTGATCAAAACTACAAACATGCTCTTTGATTCCTATGATTTTACATATTAGGATATAATTAAAAATATCTGGTCCTTAAAAGGTCTTAAAGTCTCATTTAACGCAATGATTATTGGTCAAGATTCGCTAAAACGATGCCTTTTGTGCAATAATCATTGTGTGTAAATGCTACCATCATGCACTTTTCGTTTGAACAATGATTTTTAGTTCAGCATAAAAACCATCCTTCAGACCACACTTTGAGAGCAGGAGATAACACTGATATTCTCTGTGCAGCTGAAAACAGACTCCAGGCTGTTATCTCCATGGGAGCTGGAGATTACATTGTTTTCTCTTAGCAGCCTCTGGCTGAACAATACAGCTAATTACAGAGCTCAGACCTCCTGTTGAGTTCTGCAACAGCTCCCAGAGGCTCTTTTGCATTAGTGCCTATTAGTACTTTATGCAAAATGATCGCTCAAAACTGTCATTCTTATCTTTTGCATGTAAATTGGGCTTTAGTTGAACAATAAAACATTGTGTGTCATTGTTTAAGAAAAACTAAGTCAAAATGCAGAAGTAGTTGGGGGGCGGAGCCTGACCACTGAGGAGAATGGCCGTGTGAGAGGTTAGCTCCCGCGGCAAGACTCCGTTACAGGACCTCCAGCAGCAACCAGCAGCACAGGAATGAGGAGAGTCGGGAGGGAGAGAGGACCGGAGCCTTCAGGGACGCCGCGGGTGAGCAGTTAACAGTCGGACATGCAGCGATACCTAAAAGAGAAGAGTTCCCGCTCACCGCTGTTCCCAGCAAAGATGGCGCCGGCCCAGCTATCGGCCGCAGCTCACAGTAAGGAGGGGGAGGAGGGGGCTGCCTCGGACAGCGAGGACGGTGAAGCTGTATCCAGAGGCTTCATGAAAGACCTTATTATGAAAGCCCTGAGCCCCATCATGTCAGAGCTGGGGGAAATCAAGGAAGACATCAAGCACCTGGGTAGAAGAGTAGAGGACCTGGAGACTTCTTCCTCCACCATTAATACACATGCCACGGAGGTAGAGCGCACCCTGTGAGAACATCATAATCACATTAACAAAGCCCTCTTGATGCAGGAGGACCTAGAGAATAGAAACAGACAATCTAATGTACGCATCAAAGGGCTACCGGAGTCGTGGGCTGCGGACTGCCTCCACAAGGTAACTAAAGAGATCTTCTCACTCCTCCTTGGTGCAGAGAGAGCAGCCCCCATCATGATTGAAAGGGTCCATAGAGCCCTCAGACCCCCCCTGCGAATACAGAGCCCCCACGGGATGTCATCTGCAAAGTCCTTTCATTTCAGGACGCTTTCGCAATCCTAAGGGCGGCCAGAAACTACAGAGACTTGAAATATGCGGAGGCCTCTATACAGATTTTCCAGGACCTGGCCCCGTCTACCCTGGCTAAGCGCCGCCTTCTCCGTCCACTACTAGATGCGTTGAGAGAAAGGGGGATTAAATACGCCTGGCTGTTTCCCTTCGGTCTAGGCATATCCCACAAGGGCCGAAGACTGAACATCCGTGACCCAGAGGACCTCCAGGCTTGCTGGCAGTTTCTCGAGATGGAGCCGCTAGATCTACCATGCTGGCTTCCTTTGCCGGAGATGCCAAAATTTACAAATCTACCTTCTGCAACCGCCTGGAGCCTGGCACCCCCGGCAAAATCACCTAAGAGTAAGAAGAAAAAGAGTCGAGACCCCACCCTTGCAGGAGATTTGCTGTTTGGGCAAAAATTTCCCCCTGCCTGACCTCGGTTCGCAAGGCTGGGACCGCTGTACCGCGGATGGACTGAACGTGTTCAGACCCACCAAGGGACCTTGACGAACTTTGGGACCACCCCCCCCCCCCCCGCTACCTCTTATCTCTTTGGGAAAGGTCGTAGCACCCTCTACGGTCTCCTGAAAGTACCAGCCTACGGTTATCTTGCAGTTTTCACTCCCCCCCCCCCTTGCTCTTTTGCTCTCTCCCCTCCTCCCCTCTCTCCTCCCATTCTAATTCAAGTCTGTCTTTATAACTGGTTTCAAGAGGTTTACTTTAAATGGTCCTCAGGAGTCGTCCAGGGCAGGCTTTGTGCATCGCGGTCTCCATCTGGTCAGCCGAGAGCTCCAGTATCCACTTTAGGGGTGGACACCGCTCTGCACACCACCCCCATTGACCGTCCTAGGACGAATTGGTCTTTTCCTTTTTAATATTGTTGTTTCTCATCGCAGTGTTACTTCCCTTCTGTGTCCTACACCTCCCTTCAGTGTCTGTTCCTAACCTCCCCCCACAGCCTTCCCCCCCCCCCCACTGATAATCCGCCTGGTGTCTTACTGAGCATTTTGATTCCTTTTTCAACAACAGCGTGCCTTTTGGACTCACGATGCCTCCTCCGCCACCTGCTGTAGATGACTGCTTCCGTCTCTCCTCGTTTAACGTGAGAGGGCTCAACTCACCCTTTAAAAGACACAACGTAGTGCAACTTCTGAGAAAGTATGGCACCAAGATCGCCTTCCTACAAGAGACCCACTACAAGGAGGGTAAGTGCCTCTCTTTGCCGGGTTGACAGTTCCCACAGGGCTTCCACAACCCCCACCCGACATCCGCCTCAAAAGGAGTCGCCATTTTGTTTCATAAGTCCACCACATTTAAGTGCGAGGCACAACACACCGACGGTGAGGGCAGAGCCATTTTCCTGAGAGTTTACCCTGGCCAATCTTTACACCCCTAATTCTAATCAAGTGGCGTGGCTGGTGGGGCAGTTGGAGACTCTCAGAGAATTCGCGGTAGGCCCTATCATTTTAGGAGGGGACCTGAACCTGACATTAAACCCCCTGCTTGACTCGTCAGTCGGGCGCTCCCAAATATCACACCCTAAGTTGAGACGCCTACGGAGATGCCTCTCGGAGTTGGGCTTGATTGATGCCTGGCGTCAATGCTCACCCTCCACTAAAGATTTCACCTACTTCTCACACGTACATGCCTCGTTTCAGAGGTTGGACTATTTTCTCATAGCCTCTACCCTTCTCCCAATGTTGATAGATTCCTCTATTGCCACCACCACTGTGTCTGACCACGCGCCGTTGCACGTGGACCTTAGACCCCTATGCAACTCCCCCCGGGAGTGGAGATGGAGGCTGAATACCTCCCTCCTAGACTCCGAGGTTGATAAAACTGAGATCTCCAAGCAATTAAAAGAATTCTTCGAGCTTAACGGGGGCAGCGAACAATCGGTCCCAGTGGTGTGGGAAACGCATAAAGCGTTTATCAGAGGCTCATTGATAGCTCTCGGAGCCAGGAAAAAGAAAAATCAACAAAAAGAAATAGACGACCTCCTGAAGCGTATAGCTAAGTTAGAATATACCACTAAACTCTCCGCTAGTAAAGAAAACCTCTCCAAACTCTCAGACATCAGAAAAGAATTAAATCTCTGTCTAGAAACGAGATTCAACAAAAGGTGTCTATACCTTAAACATATAGCATTTGCTCAAGGCAATAGAGGCAGCAAATATATGACTGCCATGATCAAGAAAGCCCGCACCAAGAACCAAATTGACTCAATAAAAACACACTTAGGCACCCGAGCCACTTCATCCCCAGACATCGCAGCTGAATTTCAACATTTCTACTCCCAACTTTACAACCTACGCCCGCAACAGGACCAAAATGAGATAGACGAATCTGACAAGCAAATAAAGGAATTCCTAAAAAAGCTTTCTTTCCCCAAACTAGACCCAGAAATAGCCAACCAACTCATGGCCCCTGTTACGGAAACGGAAGTTGACGAAGTCCTAAACTCCTCCCCTCCGGGCAAAAGCCCTGGCCCCGACGGCCTTCCCCTCATTTATTATAAATCCTTCCGCTCCACGCTAGTACCGCGCCTTACAGAAATGTTCAATGCTCTCCTAGGTGGTGGCGCTCTTCCGAGACAAACTCAGGAGGCCCACATCACGTTAATTTTGAAAGAGAGCAAAGACTCAGAGATGTGCGGCAGCTACCGTCCCATTTCTCTTATTAACGTGAACGCCAAATTATGGGCCAAACTCCTTGCCAAGCGCATGGAAGCCCACATTCCTAACCTGGTGGAGAGGGAGCAGGCCGGGTTTGTGAAGGGGAGGGAAGGGAGGGAAAATTGCATCCGCGTCCTCCACGCAATGCAGTATGCCCACGCAAATAGAATCCCACTCGCCTTAGTAAGTACCGATGCCGAAAAGGCATTCGATAGAGTCGACTGGCAATACATGAAATCGGTCCTACTCCACTTTAACTTTCCCCCCTCCTTTGTCGCGGCCATCTTTTCCCTGTATGCCGAACCTTTCGCCAGATTGAAAATAAATAACATTCTCTCCCCCCCTTTCGAAATAAAAAATGGCACACGCCAAGGCTGCCCTCTATCCCCTACCCTGTTTATCCTAGCCCTGGAACCCTTGCTCCAGTTCATCAGGATGGACCAGGAGATACGGGGACTTACAGTAGGAGACCAGTCTTTGTCTGCAGCCGCCTTTGCAGACGATATCATCTTCCTAATCACGAACCCGGAAACGGGCCTCCCCAGACTCACCACCTGCTTGGAGCAGTTCGGGAGTCTCAAACTTTAAAATAAATTTTAACAAATCAACGGTTCTCAACGTCTCGATCCCAAGGGCTCGCTGCGCGAACCTGATGTCTGTCTCCCCGTTCTTCTGGTCCAATACTGCAATAGATTTCCTGGGAGTAAGGTTGACAAGGAAGATAGAAGATCTTTTCGCAGCCAACTTCCCCCCACTAATTTCTAAAATTAAAACCTTTCTACACAACTATGATCTCCCCTATATCTCCTGGTTTGGGAGGAGAAATATAATAAAATTCTACATATTCCCAACTATTTTGTACCAAATCCGGTCCCTCCCGATCCACCTACCAGCACACTTCTTTAATACCCTCCGCAAGATGTTCATTAAGTATATTTGGAGACAAAAGGGTTCCAGGCTGCCGTACAGCCTTATGATAAAGAGGAGAGAGGAAGGAGGAATGGGACTGCCGAACATCTCTGACTTCTACGTCTCATCTCATATTAGCTATTGGTTGAGATTGACTATGCCAGCAGGAGACCCCTTCCTGTTCCGGATGATCACGGCCATGTATGGACCCTCTTTGCTGGAGACCTTGTGGTTCCCCAAAAAAGCTGTTTATAGAAACAGGAACTACAATATGCTCCTGAGGGGCCCCAGTGAGGCTTGGGACTCTCGAGCCGAAGTGCTAGCGCCACCCCCCTCTCCAGTTTCCCCATTATGCTCTCTCCCCACCTTGGTGGGCCTTCCGCCGGACCCCTGCTCGGCCAGGCTCTGGCAAAAACTTAGCAGCAAGTCCTTAAGCGGCCTTCAGTCCCTGATCCACCTAAACCCTGGGGAGATAGTGGAGTCTCTACTGCCCGACCAGCCTCTGCCCTTTCTCCAACAAGCCCAAATTGAGGGTGTAATCAAAGATTTAAAGAAAACTTTCACATCTACAAGACCCCTCACAGCCTTTGAGAGGGCGGTAGGGCAAACAGCGCGTCCGCTGGAAGAATCGCATGCCTTCGCAAGTTTTGCTTTCCGCCGTCCTCAACCTCTAAGCCCGCGTTCATCTCCTCATGGGAGAAGGAGCTAAATATTACTCTGCCCTCCTCGGATACTCAATTAATCTTAAAGTTCACATATGGACTTTCCTCGTACATCATCAATCAAGAAGCCCACTATAAGCTGTTAGTCCGCTGGTATAGGACTCCGCAGTGGTTGGCCGACCACAAGCTTGCGTCCACCAGCAAATGCTGGAGATGCGAGAATGGCGCAGGCTCATACCTCCATATTTGGTGGTCCTGTCCTCTCCTGTTGACCTTCTGGCAAAAGATAGCTGACTCGCTTAAAAGAATTCTACCCAACTTTACATTGACTCCGGAGGTGATGTTCTTGTGGAGGCCCGCTGGGGACTTTAGCCCCATGAGGCACAGATTATTGGCACATAATTGACGGGGCCAAGGCACTTATCCCCCTCCCCTGTGGTTGCAGGAATCTCCCCCCCCCCCCCTCTTCTCTCAGTGGAGGGATAGAATGGACCGGACCTACAATTTGGAGGAACTCTCCAGCTGGCCAAACGGTTCTCATGAGAAATTCCTCGAAACTTGGGGCCCATGGCGCAGAATACGCTTGGAGCTCCCTCGCTAGCCCCTCGCGTGGGGGGAGACGGAGGCTAGAAGTCTCGGTTCAGGTTTCTTTTGAGAGGCCACCTTCACAGAGTGAGAATGCCAGCACAGATCACACTTAAATTTCCCCCCCTCTATACTCTTCCCTGACCCCCCCCTTCCCTGTAGTAAGTCTTTGTCTGTCCATACGTTTGTCGAGACTTGGTCTTATATATGCATAAAGGACGGATCAGGTCCATTGCTGTTTGCTGCAAACCTGGCCGCTTGCTCTGCCAGGGACCTTACATTTCTGACCTGTCGGTTTATATTTTGTTATGTACCCTCTGTTAAAAACTCAATAAAATTTTGGATTAAAAAAAAAAAAATGCAGAAGTAGTTTGTGAAAAATTAAGTACAGCCTTACAACTTTCATAGGAATTAACTGTGACCATCTCTAAAAAAGCAGTACATGTGACCACCTCTATAAAAGCAGATGTTTTGGCTGTTTGCTGCTCTGGAGTATTCAGGTGTGTACTAACACAGTGTCAAAGTGAAAAGACATCAGCAATGATCTTAGAGAGACAATCATTACTGCCCATCAATCAGTAAAGAGTTATAAAACCTATTTCCAAACAATTTGGAGTCTATCATTCTGCAGTGAGAAAGATTAGTCACAAGTGGAAAACTGTTTACAATCTTTCCAGGGGTGGGCATCCATCAATTTTCACCCAGAGGCCAGATTTTGCAATACTCAGAGAAACTGCAAAAACCCAAGATTTATATTACAGACTATAAAAGCCTCAGTATATTAAATGTTCAAGTTCATGATGCAACACCACAGAGGGATGACCCTGGACACTTGACTACAGTGTAGAGCTGGGAGGGTTAAGTATTGGCTTGTCACGGCGGCAATCACCAGGCTCTGGTCCCAGAGGGATGACATGTAGCCAAGGCCAGAGCAGGACTGCAGGACACCTTTGACACCTCTAGGATAGGGAATGCCAATATTCGGGTTGATGGGGGTAGAAGTAGTTATCACTGTTCCCACACACTGGTATGCTATGCGGTGGTGAAAAGAACACAGAGTTGCGTATAGTACCTGGGGTCCCCATGAGCGGTTAGGGCCTGGTATAACTTTACTTGAAGAAATAACTTTCACAAACAATTATTCAAGGCAATGCAGGTACAATTCTCTTAAGTGGAAGTAGACTAGATCTCAGAGGTCAGGGAGGATACACAGGATTTCTTTTTTTTCTTTTAACACACCCATTGATATAATGGATGATTCTGGTCCAGGAATCACACCAGATTAGGACATGCTGTGATTTTTTTATCAGTCCATGAAATAAATTGCACATATGAACACACACATTTACTTTAATGGGGCCGAGTGCTATCTGAGCTCTGTCAGTATCAAACTCGGTCGTTAAAATCATCTCTGAGAATAAACCCGACATTTATGCCAGAACTTGAGTCTAAAGTACACTTACAGCTTCACAACAGGCACTTATGTGTTTGGGGGTATTTTTTTCAAGGAAAATATTGCACATTTTTTTCGGCAAATTTGGCACAATTTTAAATGCAGTTTTTAATTCTATACAATTTCTACCAAAATCAAACATAAACTGAAAAAGTTAAATGTGGCCCCTGTCAATCCCCCATCATGAAGAAATAATCACATTTTGCTTTACCTGTTTGCAAAATCCGGGTACTACACATGTTCTTCCAAAGATGAATAATTAAAGGGGTTATTTAGTTACCAGACAACATTCCACCTATAGTGCCCACTGTGCTAAAATATCAAAAGGAGCTGTACTTACCTATCAGCTGCCACTGCAATCCGATAAAGCAACAAAACCATTTTCCCAGTGTTTGTTTTGGAAGATGTGATTACCGGAAATCACTTGACCACTACAGCCAATCAGAGGCTGCAGCATCACCATCTGGTGCCATGATGCCAGAAATTTAGAAAAAAAGTTGCTGCAGTGGTCAAAGGATTTTCGATGATGACATCTTACACAACAGACATTGGGAGGATGACGGGGCTGTAGTGATAGACCAAACAACCCCTGTAAAGGACTGTTGCACTCACCTATCTCTTGCCCAAGCCTTGAACCTTTCATAGATCCGGCTGAAGATACTACAGCACATCGTTTTAGTTTCCCTACGACCTCATGAATATCCTTGTTGGGTAGATACTGACTCCAATTTCGGGCACTATCAGGTAAGTCAGAACTCTTCAGCATTGTCATGTTGACCCTGTGTTTCAGCTGGCATAGAAGGTCATGTGTGCTATGATTCTGGTTGATTTTGCCTTTGAATTTGACTTTGTAGATGTTCATTGATTGGTAATTGTTTTTCACTTTCTTTAGTCTTAGGTTAAGACTAAGATCGCTGTGACTCATCTGCTTCTCCCACAGTTTGGCTTTATTGTTTATAGATTTCATGAGTTTTGGTAAGACCGATGTCTGTTCTTTCTTTGGTGCTTCAGTGACTTTCTTTGTACTGCTTTCAGTCGGAGAAACAAGTAATGGTTTATATTCCTTGCTGATGGTAAATGTATGCAGCTTCTCCATAGGAGTGGGAAAATACCATGGACGATGTTTTAAAATACTCATATAAATAACACAGGAAATGCCGACGGTCAGAGAAGTGATGAGACCTAGTATTCTAAAGATATGAAGCATGACAACAGGTACGAGGAGGATGAAGAGAGATGGTCTTCAATGTCTACAAAACAAAAATATTCAATGTATTCATACTGACTAAATTATTATTATCTACATTTATATACTTTTACCCATGGAACATTCCATCGAAAAAAAGTCTCTTCAATCACAATCAGTACCCCCCGTTCCTGAGAAACATCTACATGTAGAACTTACAATGTTAATATTAACATGAACAATGGAAAAAGAGTCTAGACTAGCGCAAGCAACTCCTTACAAGGGTTGAACCCAAACTGACTTTTATCACCTACCTTATGGATAGGTGATAAAGTCAATTTTGGTATAACACCTTTAATTAATCTCTATTAACATTATACCATGTTCTGCGTATTGAGGGTTAGTCTATTCAGGCATTTCAAGGGTCTACAGTCTCAGCACCATCATTCTTGGTCTAACTGCTAATGATTATGATATACCTTAGTGTAAACTACTGCTCTTGGGCTGTGTTATAGAGACAACATCTCTTCTGTTCTCAGCTATGAATCTGGAAATTTGAGGGTGAGAAAGTTGGATAAAATCTCGACCTATATTACTTAGGGTTCTGGCCCGCCCGCCTCTGTTCACAATAGACAGGCAGTCATTCATGAATGGGCAACACAGAGAATAGTACTGTTCCGTAGATCCCTGTGATCTGGGGAAACACATCCATTTCATTTAAATTCTACCATTTATATCTACCTTTATTTATTGTAGATTGTAAGACAATCTTCTACCTTTGGTATTATCTGCTTAAATTTAAGGGCCATTTACATGGGACGATTATCGCGCAAAATTTGTTCAAGCATGTCTAAATGCACATCCGTCGTGCACTATTCATTTACAGTTCGTTGGTCGCTTACTCTCAACCAGCATGAAAGTCATCGCTGGATCGCTGACTTCTCATTGAATGTAAACAGTCCCTGCTCAGCGGTGATCTGCCTGTCTAAACGCTCTGCACGAGCGCTAACAAGTAGCGGTGACATCAGCGCTTGAGTAATCATTTAGACAACCGTAATTCCATCTAAATGGGGCTTAAAGCTTTTTTCACACATGCAGTGCTCAATGGAAGTCATACTGATGTGAAGGATCTGTGGTATGGAGGATCTGAACACCAAGCAGCGAACCACATTTAATTATAATGGGGTCCGTCATGGTTGTGATGGCAAGAAAAGCATTGTATGCTGTGTTATTCTAATCCTCAAAACCGATGAAAATCCTGACAAATAGCCCTAGTGCAGATGTGAATGTAAGAGAGTGACGCATAGCCCCTGGATATGATGCGTGCATTGTTTGAATTAAATGTACTGTTACTTTAAATTCTTTTTAAAGGAAAGGCTTTGTTTCAAGACTGTACCATCTGGGTGTTGGGCGAGGCAACCCATGTCTGGTGCAATCTACCAAAAGTCCCCATTACCCTGGTAACTAGGGTGTGGTATAAATTGCAGGGTGGTGCTGGGTCAGAAACAGTTTGAAAGCTGTGTGAATGATATGGATGATGGGTGCTCTGTAAGACTCTGCATACCGAGATCCAGGTAGGCCTTTGACACACCCCCACCTCTAAAGACTATTCCAATTCTGAGGCGGAGGACTCTGCTGTAGTGCACCCTTTTTCATCGTGGCATTATGAACATGCTCAGCAGGAGGGATCAGCGACCCAATGTGACAGCAGGCTGGGGATGGGTCCTCTCAATCAGGCCAGAGCCCCAGTAAGAGTCCCCATCAGGTTTATATATCCTACCGTCCAAGAGAGAAGCCCATCCCCAGTATGGGATGAGGAAATGGTGGTGCGAGATGCTGTATTGAGTTGGTCCCATATAGACGAAGAGGAACAGAGCAAGTTGGAGGCCTAAATTAGGACAGAGCACCTCCAAATGTAGAGTTTTGGGACAGTGGTGAAATGGCACTCAGTAAGGGAATATCTCTTCATTGCAGGCTTTTATCTTCGCTGGGATGTGTTTGTCAATAAACTAGCTGTGGCTCATCCCGACTTACCACATGAAATGTGTGATTTACGTATGGGAGAAAAAGTTTATTATACAGTTGTGAAGTGAGCAAAGCGAGCCTGGGCTGCAGCTGTTAGACACCCAAAGGAGTCTGGACGATGGTGCCAGGTTAGGACTGACTGAGATTACTAAGCCCAATATGTAGGACCCAGGCTGCCATTCCCGTGGCAGAGGCCAAACTGGGAGGAAGTTCATAGGGTGGCTGTCTGACATCAATACCAATCTCCAGCCCAACCAGTGTTTGAAACAATGCGCCAAAAGTCGCTGTTACTCTAGTAACCAGGGTGTGGTATAAGTTGTAAGGCGGTGCCTGCCCCCTGGCAAAGGGAGAGCAAGCTAGTTCTTAGTTAGTGTGAGTCCACAGATTGTGCAAAGTCTAATGCTGAGCAATTAGTGGGGCAGGGACTATCTCCTGAACTCTACCGAGTGTGTCGTCCCAGCGCCCAGACAGATATCGAGTACCACAATAAAGGGGGAGACAAGACAGTGGGTGAAATAAAAAACATTTGTGAGCTGGGTGGATGACATAGATGCCAGCTACCCCGCAGGACTCCGCATCCCAAGATCCAGGTTGGCCTCTGATCCCCCAGAGACTACAACAACCGTCAGACGATTCTGAATCTGGGGTGGAGAACTCTGCTGTAGTGCCCCCGTTTCATCTTGGCATCACAAACAGGATCAGCAGGGGGGATCAGGGACCCATCATGACAGCAGGCTCTGCCATAGTGCCCCTGTTTCATTAACATAACCGAAACTCAGTACATCTATTTATTATGAATGTTTATAAAGTACATCAATTAGTGAGTACATTTCGGCCTACAGCCTTCCATAGAGTCATTCAGGGGGTTGTTATTGACTTACAGTATATGCCCTTCCTCTTCTGTAAGTCCTTTAACTATTTAGTAGAAAGGAGTGGGTAATTTCACTTCTTCTGGCCCCTGATTAGCACAAGGCGTACTGGTATTAGTTTAGCTTTGCTACAAAATTGTTTGTATTCCCTGGTGTAAGGATGGCTAAAATAGGTTGAGGTTTTGAATCTGCACGCTTCAGTGATCTAATGTGCATATGTGAAGGTGTAATAGTGAAAGATTGCTTAAAAGGTTATGAAAAGGGCAGTGGAAAAGGTCAGTTTCACCAATAAACCACTTAGGGCGCCCACCCACTGGCGTTTGCGATTTTCGTGCGTGAAAAACGCAGCGTTTTCGGCGCGTTTTTCACGGCGTTTTTTGCGGCTTTTTCGCGGCTTTTTCGCGCCTTTTCCATTAATTTCCATTGACATTCATGGGTGCATTAAGAGAAAAATAAGGACACATATGCAACTGACAGTTCCTATGTTAAAAATCGCAACGGACCGAAAAAAAAAACGCCAGTGGACAGGAGTACATTCAATTCTAATTGCTCTTGAGAAAAAACGCAAAACGCAAAGAAAAAAAAATCGCCAGTGGGTGGGCGACCTTAGGGTGGTTTCACATCTGCGTTGGAACCTCTGGTCAGAGGTCCCGCCACAGATCCGGCTTTAAATACTGGGAAAAAAAGGGCAGCTGGGCAGAAACCAAATGGACTCCATTATAGTCAATGGTGTTTGTTCAGGGCTGTTATGTTCCGTCCTGAGATGGAGCCATTTGGCCAGGGAATTTCTACGTTCCTGCTCCCCAAACAGAGCAGAAAAATGAAAGGCCTGACGCAGATGTGAAACTACCCTTATATATACAGTATAGTTTTAGTAGCCAAAAGGGGTATTCCCATCTAAGACATTTATGGCATACTATAATAATGGTTATAATGAAAGGCCTAAGTTATTTGGAATAAACAAAATACTCAGGACAAACCAATGTGGAGGTCCCTTTGCGTGTTGCCCCACCGGCCTAGACACTAGTGGAATTTTTCAGATGCCTCCGCAGGCTTTTACTTGAATTATTTGCACATCTAACTACAATACTTCCCGGTAAACAATATCCCAATAAAGCTTGATGCACACGATAGGCCACAAAAAATGAGCCCGACACCACACTGTTATGAAGGCGGTCTAAAAGAAAATCTTTGTTGCCATTTTAGGGCGCCTACCCACTTGCGATTTTTTTTTCCCTTTGCGTTTTGCGTTTTTTCTGAAGAGCAATTAGGATAGAATGTGTTCTTGTCCACTTGCGTTTTTTTTTTTCGGCCTGTTGCAATTTTTAACATAGGAGCTGTCAGTTGCATATGTGTCCTTATTTTTCTCTTAATGCAACCATGAATGTCAATGGAAATTAACGGAAAAGGCGCGAAAAAGCCGCGAAAATGCTGCAAAAAAACTGCGGAAAACGCGCCAAGAACGCGCGAAAACGCTGCGTTTTTCACGCACGAAAATCGCAAACACCAGTGGGTAGGCGCCCTTATGCTGCAGATTTTCAGCGCAGATATCACCTCTTCAAATGAGTGCATAGAATCTGCGTCAAAATGCAACCCAAAATCTGTCAAATCTACTTGTAACACAGGCATATTTCAACACTAATCAGCACCAAAATCTGCTACAAATTTTCCACAGTAAAAAAATCTGCTATGTATGAACGTAGCTTAAAATTCTTACCTGAGTTTGATGCTAAACATTTAAATGAATCTTTAACCCCTTCAGTGGCAGGGCCTGAACTACAGACAGCATGAACCCAGAACAGGCATGCCTGTTGCTGCAGCGCTTTAGAATAAATGCATTCTGAAGGTTGACTCGGAGATGATCTCTGGGTCATGCAGGTGGGCTGCATGAAGACTGAAAGCTCCCTGCGTATACAAAAAGAGGAAAAAGCTGTCAGTCGTCATGCAGTGGGCAGGTAGAAGCCAGTGCAGCTCTGCTCCGAGTGAAAGTTCAAAGTGCTTTTATTGTGAAACCCTGCAGCCTAAGGGCTTAGTCAGACGGGCGTTTTTAGCCGCGATTTGCGCATGCGCATGCGTCCGGCGATTTTTTAAAACCACTGCTTTGCAATGGTATCGGACACATGAGCACTTTTTATGCGCTCGTCCGATAAATTATAGAACAAAAAATCGCAGATCGCACCTATCTGCGATCTGCGATTCCTGTTCTCTTCTGTATATGCGCTCAATGGGGCCGGCGGCAGCAGCGCTGACCCCATTGAGAACATATAGAAGACAAATCATTCTTCTCTGCCACAGCTGTAACAGCTGTGACAGAGAAGAACGATGTTTGCCCATTGAATTCAATGGAGCGGCAATACAGCCGCTCCATTGAAAGCAATGGGCTGCCGGCGTGCGCGGGGTGAATTGTCGGGAAGGGGTTAAATATATAAGCCCTTCCCTGCAATTCATCCTAAAATGTGTTAAAATAAAAAAAAATTGTGTACTCACCTTTCCGCTCCAGCCGCGGCCGCTGTCAGTTCTCCTGAACTGCTTCTCGGCACTATTCAGCCAGCGGGGCTTTAAAATCCCCGCCTGCTGAATGATCTGCCTCTGATTGGTCACAGCCCTGACCAATCAGAGGCTGAAAACACTCACACACCCATTCATGAATTCATGAATGGGTGAGTGACTGCTGCCTCTCAGCGCTGAGCCAATCAGGGGCAGGTCTGACTCACATCCATTCATGAATTCATGAATGGGTGTGAGTGAGGCATGCCTCTGATTGGCTCAGCTCTGAGCCAATCAGGGGGCAGGTCTGACTCACACCCCCTTCACACCCACTGCAGGACGGCCGCGCGGAGCTTCGGCTGCCGGCAGAAGGTGAGTATACAATTGTTTTTTATTTTAACACATTTTAGGATGAATTGCAGGTAAGGGCTTATATATTTAAGCCCTTACCGACAATTCATCCCGGGCTCGCCCGCAGCGCATTGCTTTCAATGGAGACGGCTGTATTGCCGTCTCCATTGAATGCACTGCGCTGGACAGCTCCAGCCCGTTTCTAATGAAACGCGGCTAGGAGCAGATTTTCGGGCGATTTGCGGGCGACTTGCGCGCACCGGTCACGCGATTTGCGGATGCGCATCCGTCATGCGATCCGCAAATCGCACGAAAAAACGCCCGTCTGACTGAGCCCTAATAAAACACTAATGGGGGCAGCAGCAATCTCTCTGCCAGTATCATGCTGCCCGTGGTTTGGACAGCATAAACCTGATAAGAGAATCCCTTTACTGAGTAATAACAGTGAGAATCTCAGGGTTTTTTTTTGAGAATTTTCATTTATGGTTAAATTGATATCATTAGACGTCTATTTCCACTTAGATGTCACCATACTGTTACATAATATTTCTAGGGTTTTGAGGTTTTCCTTTCACAGTGAAATGATTCTGAGAAATTTTGTGGATACCTATGTACCGCATCTGTCCCCACCACATACTTCTATACGTGACACATAGTATATCATGTACACAGGACAGCAGACTATGTACAAATTATGATGGAGCTCTGACTTATTGATGTGAGGGCAGACATGGCTCTGTGAAGAGGAGAGACTGTGATGTGAGGGCAGACATGGCTCTGTGAAGAGGAGAGACTGTGATGTGAGGAGCAGACATGGCTCTGTGAAGAGGAGAGACTGTGATGTGAGGGCAGACATGGCTCTGTAAAGAGGACAGACTGTGATGTGAGGGCAGACATGGCTCTGTGAAGAGGAGAGACTGTGATGTGAGGGCAGACATGGCTCTGTGAAGAGGAGAGACTGTGATGTGAGGGCAGACATGGTTCTGTAAGAGGAGAGACTGTAATGTGAGGGCAGACATGGCTCTGTGAAGAGGAGAGACTGTGATGTGAGGGCTGACATAGCTCTGTGAAGAGGAGAGACTGTGATGTGAGGGGCAGACATGGCTCTGTAAAGAGGACAGACTGTGATGTGAGGGAAGACATGGCTCTGTGAGGAGGAGAGACTGTGATGTGAGGAGCAGACATGGCCCTGAGAAGAGGAGAGACTGTGATGTGAGGGCAGACATGGCTCTGTAAGAGGAGAGACTGTGATGTGAGGGCAGACATGGCTCTGTGAGGAGGAGAGACTGTGATGTGAGGGGTAGACATGGCTCTGTGAGGAGGAGAGACTGTGATGTGAGGGGCAGACATGGCTCTGTGAAGAGGAGAAACTGTGATGTGAGGGGCAGACATGGCTCTGTGAAGAGGAGAGACTGTGATGTGAGGGCAGACATAGCTCTGTGAAGAGGAGAGACTGTGATGTGAGGGGCAGACATGGCTCTGTGAAGAGGAGAGACTGTGATGTGAGAAGCAGACATGGCTCTGTGAAGAGGAGAGACTGTGATGTGAGGGCTGACATAGCTCTGTGAAGAGGAGAGACTGTGATGTGAGGGGCAGACATGGCTCTGTGAAGAGTAGAGACTGTGATGTGAGGGCAGACATGGCTCTGTGAAGAGGAGAGACTGTGATGTGAGGGCAGACATGCCTCTGTGAAGAGGAGAGACTGTGATGTGAGGGCAGACATGGCTCTGTGAAGAGGAGAGACTGTGATGTGAGGGCAGACATGGCTCTGTGAAGAGTAGAGACTGTGATGTGAGGGCAGACATGGCTCTGTGAAGAGGAGAGACTGTGATGTGAGGGCAGACATGGCTCTGTGAAGAGGAGAGACTGTGATGTGAGGGCAGACATGGCTCTGTGAAGAGGAGAGACTGTGATGTGAGGGCAGACATGGCTCTGTGAAGAGGAGAGACTGTGATGTGAGGGCAGACATGGCTCTGTGAAGAGGAGAGACTGTGATGTGAGGGCAGACATGGCTCTGTGAAGAGGAGAGACTGTGATATGAGGGCAGACATGGCTCTGTGAAGAGGAGAGACTGTGATATGAGGGCAGACATGGCTCTGTGAAGAGGGGAGACTGTGATGTGAGGGCAGACATGGCTCTGTGAAGAGGAGAGACTGTGATGTGAGGGGCAGACATGGCTCTGTGAAGAGGAGAGACTGTGATGTGAGAGCAGACTTGGCTCTGTGAAGAGGACAGACTGTGATGTGAGGGCAGACATGGCTCTGTGAGGAGGAGAGACTGTGATGTGAGGAGCAGACATGGCTCTGTGAGGAGGAGAGACTGTGATGTGAGGGCAGACATGGCTCTGTGAAGAGGAGAGACTGTGATATGAGGGCAGACATGGCTCTGTGAAGAGGGGAGACTGTGATGTGAGGGCAGACATGGCTCTGTGAAGAGGAGAGACTGTGATGTGAGGGCAGACATGGCTCTGTGAGGAGGAGAGACTGTGATGTGAGGAGCAGACATGGCTCTGTGAAGAGGAGAGACTGTGATGTGAGGGCAGACATGGCTCTGTGAAGAGGGGAGACTGTGATGTGAGGAGCAGACATGGCCCTGAGAAGAGGAGAGACTGTGATGTGAGGAGCAGACATGGCTCTGAAGAGGAGAGACTGTGATGTGAGGGGCAGACATGGCTCTGTGAGGAGGAGAGACTGTGATGTGAGGGCAGACATGGCTCTGTGAAGTGGAGAGACTGTGATATGAGGGCAGACATGGCTCTGAAGAGAAGATACTGTGATGTGAGGGCAGACATGGCTCTGTGAAGTGGAGAGACTGTCATGTAAGGGCAGACATGGCTCTGTTAAGAGGAGAGACTGTGATGTGAGGGCTGACATGGCTCTGTGAAGTGGAGAGACTGTGATGTGAGGAGCAGACATGGCTCTGAAGAGAAGATACTGTGATGTGAGGGCAGACATGGCTCTGTGAAGAGGAGAGACTGTCATGTAAGGGCAGACATGGCTCTGTGAGGAGGAGAGACTGTGATGTGAGGGGTAGACATGACTGTGAGGAGGAGAGACTGTGATGTGAGGGCAGACATGGCTCTGTGAGGAGGAGAGACTGTGATGTGAGGGCAGACATGGCTCTGTGAAGAGGAGAGTGTGATGTGAGGGCAGACATGGCTCTGTGAAGAGGAGAGACTGTGATGTGAGGGCTGACATAGCTCTGTGAAGAGGAGAGACTGTGATATTTTGATTTTGTGGGAGACATGATTCAACAGCCTTTCTGCATCTGGTGTGTGATACATCAATGGATTTCTGGGTGTAGAATCTGAATTTGCATTGGGATATGAAGCATCACGTATGATTGTTATGTAATTTAAATTTTTTCTATATATTTTTCTTAAGCTTTTGTGTTGTCTGCGCTCTCCTTTTCCGGTGAATTGTGTATATAAAGTTAAATCAGTGACTATGCTAAATTCTTTATTTGGATGTAATATACAGTGGATGAAGTTCTAAAAATAGTCACTAGATGTCAGAATAATGTAGTTGTGCGGGAAGGGTACCAGCATTAGCCTATAGCGGCACTGCTGTTTAATGTGTATTATAACCTACATGAAGCACTTGTTACTTTAGCGTATCAATATTTTTTGAGTTCTGTTACCTTTGTTTGTGTTTATCTGTGTTTTTTGAGCTAGTGAAGCATTCTGAGATATCAGTTATAGTTAAAACTATGGCAACAGGTAAACTTCGTTGTGTAAAGCTAATCACTGATTTAGTTAAGAAGGCTTATAAACTGTACTTTTATTATTGTCTCTGGGATCAGGATTAAAACTTTGTACCTCATATTGCTTGCATAACCTGAACAACTACTCTACAGAATGCATTAAAGGAAAGCTCCGAGCCATGCTGTTTGCTGTTCCAATGGTTTGGTGTGAGCCAATTAACCCGTTCCTGCTGCAGGGCGTAAGTTTACATCCTGGGAGCCTGGTACTTCCCGCAACAGGGCGTAAACTTACGTCCTGGAGCTAGCGCGGGATCACATATGATCCCACGCTATCCCGCTGCGGGAGCCGGCTGTCAGTCACAGCCGGCGTCCCGCTGCAACAGCGGGGGAGCATCGGAGATGCGCCCCCTGCTGTTAACCCCTTCCCTGCCATGATCTAAGTAGATCGCGGCAGGGAAAGAGTTCACAGAGGGAGCGCGCTCCCTCTGTGTCTTCGGACGGCTCTCGCGATGTAGCTCTGCCATGCCTTATGACAGCGATCATCAGGGCAGTGGTCAAAGTCCCTCAGAGGGACACAAATGTTGTAAAAAAAACAAAGATTAAAAAAATGAATTAAAAAAATGTAAAAAAAAGAGTAAAAAAAACATTTTTTTATGCTTTTTCTCAGATTAGCATAAAAAAAAGGTAAAATAAAACCCACATATTTGGTATTGTCGCATCCGTAACGATGCGTACAATAAGATGCACATGCTTTTGACTGTGTATGGAAAAAAACACAAAAAAACCCACTAAAAAACTGAGGCAAAATGCTTATTTTTAGCATTGTGCCTCACTAAAAACGCAATAAACGTGATCAAAAAAGCTGTATGTACACCAAAATGGTACCAGTAAAAACTACAGCTCCTCTCGCAAAACATAAGCCCTCACAAAGCTCCGTACATCAACAAATAAAAAAATTACAGTACTTTAAATGCAGCGATTTAGAAAAAAAAAAGATTTGCAAAAAGATTGTTTTTATTGCAGAAAAATGGAAAAACCTAAAAAAATGTAAGAATTTTGGTATCGTTGTAACCGTACCGACCCACAGAAAAAACGGATTGTCTTATTTGTGCTGCATGATTAACGCTGTAAAAAAAAAATAAAAAAATCTATGTCAGAATTGATGCATTTTCTCTCCCTGCAATCATAAAAAAAATAAAAGTTTTACAATATAGTTAATGTACCCAAAAATGATGCCGATAAAAACTACAGTTCGTCACGCAAAAAACAAGCCCTTACACGGCGGAAAAATAAAAGAGTTATGGCTTTTGATAAACGAAGAAGAAAATCTGCCAAAAATTGTTGCGTCCTTAAGCCCAAAATAGGCCATGTCATGAAGGGGTTAATCATGCGGATTGTTATTTTTGCCTCACAAGCATTGCAGGACATTCCAGTAGGACCAGACATAAAATAAGATATACAGATGTGTCTTCAGTCCATAAACCTGTGCCCCATGGGGAAGGCTTGCCTTTTCCTGTTCGTAATTTGCAAACCGCTGCATCAGACCTATCAGAGGAAAGTAAATCAGAAGATGCCGACATGTAGAAGAGTACAACCCTGAATCTGATGACAGATTGCATCGCCACATAGAACAGAAGGAACTAAGCAATTTGGTCTGTGATTTATAACTTTCTAAACAGGCTGAACTACTGAGTTCTAGATCGAAACAATCTCCTTCACCTATCTACAGTACTTCCAGTAAGATGTCATCTTCCCTGCACCCCCTTACACCTAGCTGTTTTTAGGGTAGTTTTACATGGGCCAACTATTAGCCAAAAAAAATGCTCAAACAAATCATTGTGTGTAAGCGTGAGACCGCACGGGATACTGAAGGAGAAATTGCTTTTAGCTGCTGGTCACTTCATTTCAGCTCACTGAAACAAAACAGCTAGTTAGCAAGTTCCCGCTTAGACTAAACAGGCAGTTGTTAATCTTTGAACAACTGCCTGCTCACAATACATGAAGTGGGCATTAGGCTGGATTCACATGAACGTATATCAGCTCGGTTTTCACGCCGAGTCGATATACGTCCTCCCCATCTGCAGGGGGGGGGATGGAAGAGCCAGGAGCAGGAACTGAGCTCCTGCCCCCTCTCTGCCTCCTCTCCTCCCCTAAATAAAGACTATAATTATTAATACAAGTTGGGATACAGTACTGTAAATAGTTCTATTAAATTTGTAAAAGGCTAACAAGATCCTTACTGTTGGTGTTGAGCTTGGACCTCCACCTAACTGCAAACCTTTACAAAAGCTAGCTGAGTACTATACCCCTACTACCGGTATTGTGTATCATCATTGTCAACAGAACGCCCCAATTTACACAGGGGGATGTACCAATGGGAACAATGATTTTTTTTTAGACCTATTGTTATAATTAATGGTCAGAGAAAACAACCTGGTGTTAAAAGGCAGACAATGCATTGTCTCGTTTGGATGAGAAATCATACTATATCAATTTTCCGTTGAGATCTAATGTCATAGTAATGATCGTGGTAATCACCCAAAATGGAAATTAAAACTCATCAGGCTACATTCACATTCACCATGCGTTGGCGTCTCCATTCAGAGCAGATCTGTCATGAAATAACGGATCAAGAAGTTGTGCATGCAGGACATTTTCAATTGGTAACGGTGCAGAAATCAAACGGCCCTCATTATAGTCAATGGAGTCCATTCGACACATAAGACGGTTCCGTTCATCCAGGGGATTTCATTTTCCTGCTACTATAATGGAGCAGGAAAACGGAATCCCTAGCTCAGATGTGACTTTAGCCTTACTCACATGCATGTTCTGGTACAGAAGTATTAGCAATAAGATTAAGTGAGAACAAACAATGTACGTAACCTGTAGCAGTGCAGCACCACAGTGCGGGTCAGTAGTCTTGAGTCTGATGCTTTGGGTAACAGCTTGGTGGTAATGATCATATATTTTCCGTATAATCTCTATAACAGTGTTCAAGAGTCTTCAAGGAAAATCAGTTTGCCTCTATTGATCCTGGTAAACAATACACAGCCTCTCCGACAAGTGGGATGTGTACGTAACTTGAGTATCAGGAATAGCGCACATGCCAAGAACCGCTTTGCAGCTATACATAGCACATAACACATCAACATTCTTATCTGAGGTCAGAGAACTGTCAAGCATTATTACTCCCTTATATTCCACCATACGGGTTTATTCTAAAAGTCACTCACATATAAAAAAGAAACACGTGGCTCTAAGACTGGGGCTACATAGAGACTTTACAAAAAAGTGCAAACAGCTGGCCATGACCTAAAAGAACAAAAACTGCAATACTAACCTCTTTGCCTTCTCTCGAGAAACAGTGCAATGGCTCCTGCAGCTCTACCAGTGTATGTTCATAGCAGAAGTCAACTGTTCGCTGCAGCCAATCACAGTCCTAAACTCCTGCCATCATGGCGCCCAAGATGTGAGCGCTGATGCCAGGAGGCTTCTGTTGTAAACATAGCCCAGCAAAGCCATGGAAGTTGCTGCACTGCTTATTGGGGAAAGAAGAGAGTGGCTTACAATTTTTTTTGAAGTGGAACAACCCCTTTAACTATAGTTGTAGTCTAAGGAAAGACTCTAAATTGCATGCAACTGAATGCACTCCTGTCACTTAATAGTTAAAATTGGAAAGTTGTACTATAAAAAGTCCCACTTTAAAAGTGTATGTGCACCGCAAATGTATACAAATAAAATACACACATGGAGTCTTGTTACAATTTTGCCATAGTCATTAGAGATGAGCGAACATACTCGTTAAGGGCGATTTCGCAATTGAGCATCGCTTTTTTTTCAAGTAACTGATTACTCGGGTGAAAAGATTCGGGGGGCGCCGGGGGGTGGGGGGCGGTGTGGGGGAGCGGGGGGTAGCAGTGGGGAACAGGGGGGAGCTCTCTCCCCCCCCCCCCCCACTCTCCTCTGCAACCCCCCGCTCACCCCTGGCGCTCCCTGAATCTTTTCGCCCGAGTAGTCAGTTACTCGAAAAAAGCAATGCGCGATTGCGAAATCGCCCTAAACGAGTACGTTCTCTCATCTCTATTAGTCATCCATCTCAATTCTTGGAGTCTTTCTGTAACTGCTTCTATGGAAAATCACATCACAGTTTTCATGGTCTGACAGTAACCCCATTGCAGGTGATATAGAAAATATATAACCTGATAATTAAAATGCAGTAAATACGGTACACCATTTCATGTGGTTTCTATTGGAATATTTGTCTGTTGCAGTTTGTCATTTCGCAGCAGCATGTGGTCTACCCTAAAACAGAAAAAATAGTGTGCCACGGAGTTCACCATACCAGGACAGTGAATGCATCACACATGAAATTCACAATACTGTAAGAGGGGTAAGAGGTGCCTTGCTCTCCTCTTACCAATAACAACAAATCAACCGCCACAATAGGCAGCTGCTATAGCCTTGCCAAGCTGCGCCCCTTGTCAGACCGGGCAGGGGGAAGTTGAGGAGAGAGACAGAGTTGTGCCGCAGATGCAGGCACATGGCAGTGAATTCAGGCACATGGAAACAACAGAAATTGGCAGTGTCTGTCAGTACTGAAGATGGAAGCTCTCCCTGCGGCCTCAAACATGCAGGAAGATTCAGTAGAGTACAGTAGAGGCACTAGAGGAGACGTTGACAAGTGGTTGGCTGTGCTGAAAGGGAGGTCTAGAGGAACCTGATGGATACTGCTGGAAAAGTGGGAGAGAGGACAACCCACTGCCCAGGACAGACAAAGGAACTGTCTGCATTGACAAGGGCCTAAGCAAATAGCGATCTTGTACCACACTGTCAGATAACTTGAGGTTGGTCGAAACAACAGCACATTGAATCGTAAGTGAGGCCAACTTCATTAAAACCATAGGTGTGCGCATCCACAAGACTTGAGGTGGATAGTCAGTAGGTCTGCTGTAGGAAGTAAGGCTCATACCAAGGACAATGAACATTGGGCAAGTTTCTGGTGCTCAAGCCACAAACTGAGTTATTTGGTGGCAAGGGTCAAAAGTCACCTGCAATATCGAGCATGGCTTAAAGGAACATCAAGAGTGTGTGCTGTAATCAGCCCTACTAACAGTCTGGAGCCTTGGCGTATTAACTTCTAAGAGGAAGCCGAATACTATATTCCGTAACTTATCTGTATGTGAAATAATACAAATATTAGTCGAATGTTCTCGATATTCTAAACAAGGTATCACATCTCCCTGCCATCACAGATCCGGTGGGACAGTCCTGATTTTATACTGCTGTCTCGCCGTCCTGGGTGCTCTCCTGTTAGTCAGGGCAATTATGTCATTACATCACTTGCATCATTCCACGGGATGTTGGCCGTAAGAGACCAGGAGGTAGGACTGTGTGGGAGGTAAGTTGACTTTATTTTTTTACAATGTGTAATGTTATGGCTAGAGCGGAAATTCTGGTTATATATTTCTACAGCAGGATATTATCATTATATATTACTACAGGGATGCATTATGGCTACGGGAGACATTATTGCTATATATTCCTAAAGGGGGGCATTATGGCTATGTATTTTTACAGAGAGACATTATGGCTATATATTCTTACTGGTGAATATTATTGTTATATATTGCTACAGGGGACATTATGGCTATATATTGGTACAGGGGGACATTCTGACTATATATTACTACAAGGGATATTAAGGTTACAGGGGGACATTATGGCTATATATTCCTAGGAGGCGACATTATGCCTATATGTTACTGCCGGGGGACATTAAAGCTATATATTCTTACTGGTGAATATTATGGTTATATGTTGGTACAGGGGACATTATGGCTACATATTGGTACAGGGGGACATTCTGACTATATATTTCTACAAGGGATATTAAGGCTACAGGGGGACATTATGGCTATATATTCCTAGGAGGTGACATTATGCCTATATTTTACTGCAGGGGGACATTAAGGCTATTTGTTCCTCCAGGGTAACATTATGGCTACATATTACTACAGTGGAACAATATGTATATTTATTTATTACAGGGGACAGTGCAGATCATTATTCATCAGGATAGTACAGCTATTTATTACTACAGAGGGGCAGGATGGCTCGCTATTTACTACAAGGGGGCAGTGGAGATCATTATTACAGTGCTGTTTGTTACTCAGGGGGCGATGTCAGTTGTATTGTTAAACAGTATTTAGGGTAAACCATGTGTGGCACTCTTAAGAGTTTATCTTAATATAGGGATTACAGATATGAAAAAGCAAAAGACCCAAAGACATTTCTGTGGCAACCTCTAGAGAGAAAAGTTATGTCCAAGAGAAGCTGACAAGTCAATCTGGACTGGATGGAGAAGAAAACAACACTAATTAGAAATGACATCATGTGTCAGTCATAGAGATGAGCGAGCACCAAAATGCTCGGGTGCTCGTTACTCGGGACGAAATTATGGCGATGCTTGAGGGTTCGTTTCGAGTAACGAACCCCATTGAAGTCAATGGGCGACCCGAGCATTTTTGTATATCGCCGATGCTCGCTAAGGTTTTCATGTGTGAAAATCTGGGCAATTCAGGAAAGTGATGGGAACGACACAGCAACGGATAGGGCAGGCGAGGGGCTACGTGTTGGGCTGCATCTCAAGTTCGCAGGTCCCGCTATTAAGCCACAATACCGGCAAGAGTGCCCCCCCCCCCTCCCAACAACTTTTACTTCTGAAAAGCCCTCATTAGCATGGCATACCTTAGCTAAGCACCACACTACCTCCAACAAAGCACAATCACTGCCTGCATGACACTCCGCTGCCACTTCTCCTGGGTTACATGCTGCCCGACCCCCCCCCCCCCCGCACGACAGTGTCCACAGCGTACACCAAATTGTCCCTGCCCAGCCTTCAGCTGCCCTCATGCCACGCCACCCTCATGTCTATTTATAAGTGCGTCTGCCAGAGGAAAAGCAGGCACACACTGCAGAGGGTTGGCATGGCCAGGCAGCGACCCCCCCATAAAAGGGGCGGGCCGATAGTCCACAATGCTGTACAGAAGCAATGAGAAATCCAATCCTGTGCCACCTCCATCTGGAGCTGCACACATGGGCATAGCAATGGGGAACCTATGTGCCACACACTATTCATTCTGTCAAGGTGTCTGCATGCCCCAGTCAGACCGCGGTTTTTTATAGTCACAGCCAGGTCCAACTCCGCAATGGGAATTCCGTGTGCACCCACAGCATGGGTGGCTCCCTGGAACCCACCGGCGGTACATAAAAATATCCCATTGCATTGCCCATCACAGCTGAGGTAATGTCGTGCTTAATACAGGTGGGCTTCGGCCCACACTGCATGCCCCAGTCTGACTGGGGTTCTTTACAAGTGGACAGATGTAGGTTAAACTCCGTGTGCACCTACAGCATGGGTGGCTCCCTGGAACCCACCGGTGGTACATAAAAATATCCCATTGCATTGCCCATCACAGCTGAGGTAATGTCGTGGTTAATGCAGGTGGGCTTCGGTCCACACTGCATGCCCCAGTCAGACTGGGGTTCTTTACAAGTGGACAGATGTAGTAACAACTCCCTGTGGACCCACAGCATGGGTGGGTGCCAGGAAGCCACCGACGGTACATAAATAAATCCCATTGCATTGCCCATCACAGCTGAGGTAATGTCGTGCTTAATACAGGTGGGCTTCGGCCCACACTGCATGCCCCAGTCTGACTGGGGTTCTTTACAAGTGGACAGATGTAGGTTAAACTCTGTGTGCACCTACAGCATGGGTGGCTCCCTGGAACCCACCGGTGGTACATAAAAATATCCCATTGCATTGCCCATCACAGCTGAGGTAATGTCGTGGTTAATGCAGGTGGGCTTCGGCCCACACTGCATGCCCCAGTCAGACTGGGGTTCTTTACAAGTGGACAGATGTAGTAACAACTCCCTGTGGACCCACAGCATGGGTGGGTGCCAGGAAGCCACCGGCGGTACATAAATAAATCCCATTGCATTGCCCATTACAGCTGAGGTAATGTCATGGTTAATGCAGGTGCGCTTCGGCCCACACTGCATGCCCCAGTCAGACTGGGGTTCTTTACAAGTGGACAGATGCAGTTACAACTCCGTGTGGACCCACAGCATGGGTGGCTCCCTGGAACCCACCAGGGCGGTACATAAATATATCCCATTGCAGTGCCCTACTCAGCAGAGCTAACGTCAGATACAATACAGGTGGGCTTCGGCCCACACTGCATGCCCCAGTCAGACTGGTAATATGTACCTTAACAGTAACCTCGTTGGTGGTAATGTGGTGGTGACTGCGGACCTGGTAGCGCGGTTTTATGTAGTTGGTTTTCGGAATGTGGCCAGGATTAAGTGGGCCGTGGCGGGGGGATGGTGGTGGTGCTCTCTTGTAGTGTCGTTAAAGGTGAAATTCTTGGACTGCCACCAGACGGACCAATGCAAAGGTATTTGCCAAGAATGTTTTCATTGTTGGAGGAGGAGGGGGATGTTTTGGAGGCACTATGTGTCCTCTACACGTGTCCGTGGTTATATGCACCTGAACAGTAACAGCGTTGGTGGGAAATGGCCTCGCCGCCATAATGTCTTTGTGAAGCCTCTGTTTCCACACCCCAGTGACATACCATTAGCAGCGGTATAGGCAGAGCCCAGAATTATTAACATTTCAGCGGTAGCATTAGGGACAGGCCCCACTAACATATCACTAGCAGCAGTATAGGGGGAGCGCAGTCTTAGTTCCATTTCAGTAATAGTAGCACTCAAGACAGGCCCCAGTAACATTCCCATTGCAGCAGTTTAGGGAGATAACAGTCTCTTTCACATTTCAGTAGCTGCAGTATAGACAAGGCCCCAGTTACATTTATGTAGTTAAAGTGTAGGCCAACCCCACACACCTTTCTGTACCATGAGTGCAGGCGAAGAACATAGAAATTACTATGATTACACTGTAGGTGAGGGCCCAAAAAAATTGGTGTACCAACAGTACTAATGTACCTCAGAAAAAATTGGCCATGCCCAACCAAGATGGCAGGTGAAACCCATTAATCGCTTTGGTTAATGTGGCTTAAGTGGTAACTAGGCCTGGAGGCAGCCCAGTTTAACGAAAAATTGGTTCAAGTTAAAGTTTCAACGCTTTTAAGAGCATTGAAACGTATAAAAATTGTTTAGAAAAATTATATGAGTGAGCCTTGTGGCCCTAAGAAAAATTGCCCGTTCGGCGTGATTACGTGAGGTTTCAGGAGGAGGAGCAGGAGGAGGAGGAGGAATATTAGACACAGATTGATGAAGCAGAAATGTCCCCGTTTTGGATGGTGATAGAGAGCGATGCTTCCATCCGCGGGTGCAGCCTACATATTGCTTAGGTATCGCTGCTGTCCATCTAGGCTTTGTTCATCTTGATGAGTGTAAGCCTGTCGGCACTGTCGGTTGACAGGCGTGTACGCTTATCTGTGATGATTCCCCCAGCCGCACTAAACACCCTCTCTGACAAGACGCTAGCCGCAGGACAAGCAAGCACCTCCAGGGCATACAGCGCAAGTTCAGGCCACGTGTCCAGCTTCGACACCCAGTAGTTGTAGGTGGCAGAGGCGTCACGGAGGACGGTCATGCGATCGGCTACGTACTCCCTCACCATCCTTTTACAGTGCTCCCGCCGACTCAGCCTTGACTGGGGAGCGGTGACACAGTCTTGGTGGGGAGCCAGAAAGCTGTCCAGGGCATTAAAGAGTGTTGCACTTCCTGTGCTGTACATGCTGCTCGATCTCCGCACCTCCCCTGCTACCTGGCCCTCGGAACTGCGCCTTCTGCCACTAGCGCTGTCGGATGGGAATTTTACCATCAGCTTGTCTGCCAGGGTCCAGTGGTATAGCAACACTCTCGAACCCCTTTCCTCTTCGGGAATGAGAGTGGAAAGGTTCTCCTTATACCGTGGGTCGAGCAGTGTGTACACCCAGTAATCCGTAGTGGCCAGAATGCGTGCAACGCGAGGGTCACGAGAAAGGCATCCTAACATGAAGTCAGCCATGTGTGCCAGGGTACCTGTACGCAACACATGGCTGTCATCACTAGGAAGATCACTTTCAGGATCCTCCTCCTCCTCCTCTGGCCATACACGCTGAAAGGATGACAGGCAAGCAGCATGGGTACCGTCAGCAGTGGGCCAAGCTGTCTCTTCCCCCTCCTCCTCATCCTCCTCATGCTCCTCCTCCTCCTCCTCAACGCGCTGAGATATAGACAGGAGGGTGCTCTGACTATCCAGCGACATACTGTCTTCCCCCGCCTCCGTTTCCGAGCGCAAAGCATCTGCCTTTATGCTTTGCAGGGAACTTCTCAAGAGGCATAGCAGAGGAATGGTGACGCTAATGATTGCAGCATCGCCGCTCACCACCTGGGTAGACTCCTCAAACTTTCCAAGGACCTGGCAGATGTCTGCCAACCAGGCCCACTCTTCTGAAAATAATTGAGGAGGCTGACTCCCACTACGCCGCCCATGTTGGAGTTGGTATTCCACTATAGCTCTACGCTGCTCATAGAGCCTGGCCAACATGTGGAGTGTAGAGTTCCACCGTGTGGGCACGTCGCACAGCAGTCGGTGCACTGGCAGATTAAACCGATGTTGCAGGGTGCGCAGGGTGGCAGCGTCCGTGTGGGACTTGCGGAAATGTGCGCAGAGCCGGCGCACCTTTCCAAGCAGGTCTGACAAGCGTGGGTAGCTTTTCAGAAAGCGCTGAACCACCAAATTAAGGACGTGGGCCAGGCATGGCACGTGCGTGAGGCTGCCGAGCTGCAGAGCCGCCACGAGGTTACGCCCGTTGTCACACATGACCATGCCCGGTTGGAGGCTCAGTGGCGCAAGCCAACGGTCGGTCTGCTCTGTTAGACCCTGCAGCAGTTCGTGGGCCGTGTGCCTCTTATCTCCTAAGCTGAGTAGTTTCAGCACGGCCTGCTGACGCTTGCCCACCGCTGTGCTGCCACGCCGCGCGACACCGACTGCTGGCGACGTCCTGCTGCTGCTGACACATCTAGATTGTGAGACAGAGGTTGCGGAGGAGGAGGAGGAGGGTGCTTTAGTGGAGGAAGCATACACCGCCGAAGATACCATCACCGAGCTGGGGCCCGCAATTCTGGGGGTGGGTAGGACGTGAGCGGTCCCAGGCTCTGACTCTGTCCCAGCCTCCACTAAATTCACCCAATGTGCCGTCAGGAAGATGTAGTGGCCCTGCCCGCCTGTGCTTGTCCACGTGTCCGTTGTTAAGTGGACCTTGGCAGTAACCGCGTTGGTGAGGGCGCGTACAATGTTGCGGGAGACGTGGTCATGCAGGGCTGGGATGGCACATCGGGAAAAGTAGTGGCGACTGGGAACTGAGTAGCGCGGGGCCGCCGCCGCCATCATACTTTTGAAGGACTCCGTTTCCACAACCCTATACGGCAGCATCTCAAGGCTGATAAATTTGGCTATGTGGACGGTTAACGCTTGAGCGTGCGGGTACGTGGCGGCGTACTTGCGCTTCCGCTCAAACACTTGCGCTAGCGACGGCTGGACGGTGCGCTGAGAGACATTGGTGGATGGGGCCGAGGACAGCGGAGGTGAGGGTGTGGGTGCAGGCCAGGAGACGGTAGTGCCTGTGTCCTCAGAGCGGGGTTGGATCTCAGTGGCACGTTGGGCCACAGGGGGAGAGGCAGCGGTGCAAACCGGAGGCGGTGAATGGCCTTGTCCCACCTTGTGGGGTGCTTGGCCATCATATGTCTGCGCATGCTGGTGGTGGTGAGGCTGTTGGTGGTGGCTCCCCGGCTGATCTTGGCGCGACAAAGGTTGCACACCACTGTTCGTCGGTCGTCAGGCGTCTCTGTGAAAAACTGCCAGACCTTAGAGCACCTTGGCCTCTGCAGGGTGGCATGGCGCGAGGGTGCGCTTTGGGAAACAGTTGGTGGATTATTCGGTCTGGCCCTGCCTTTACCCCTGGACACCGCACTGCCTCTTGCAACCTGCCCTGCTGCTGCCCTTGCCTCCCCCTCTGAAGACCTGTCCTGAGTAGGCGTTGCAAACCAGGTGGGGTCAGTCACCTCATCGTCCTGCTGCTCTTCCTCTGAATCCTCTGTGCGCTCCTCCCTCGGACTTACTGCCCTTACTACTACCTCACCGATAGACAACTGTGTCTCATCGTCATCGTCCTCCTCACCCACTGAAAGGTCTTGAGACAGTTGCCGGAAGTCCCCAGCCTCATCCCCCGGACCCCGGGAACTTTCCAATGGTTGGGCATCAGTGACGATAAACTCCTCTGGTGGGAGAGGAACCACTGCTGCCCAATCTGAGCAGGGGCCCGAGAACAGTTCCTGGGAGTCTTCCCGCTCCTGAGCATGTGTCATTGTAGTGGAGTGAGGAGGCTGGGAGGAAGGAGGAACAGCAGCCAGAGGATTCGGATTTGCAGCACTGGACGGCGCAGAACTGTGGGTGGACGATAGGTTGCTCGAAGCACTTTCTGCCATCAACGACAGGACCTCCTCACACTGCTCATTTTCTAATAAAGGTCTCCCGCGTGGACCCATTAATTGTGCGATGAATGTGGGGACGCCAGAAACGTGCCTCTCTCCTAATCGCGCAACAGTCGGCTGCGATACACCTGGATCAGGAGTTCGGCCTGTGCCCACACCCTGACTTGGACCTCCGCATCCTCGGCCGCGTCCACGTCCTCTAGGCCTACCCCTCAGCATGCTGTATTACCAGTGATTTGATTTCCCAGCCAGGAAATAAATTGGCGCAAGCCTGCTGTTAAACTTAGCTGGCTGCGTATGATTTTTGTTTAAGTTCTCCACCCAGCACACACGTACCCAGAACGCTGAGGACTGTCAGAGGCAGGCCAAATAGAATAGTTGCCCTTTTTTTTTAAAGGAAAGGCCCACTGCCTATATTCAATCAATAATAAATGTGTTGTGGCCCTGCAGTGTGTCACAGAACTGCAGTGTTGCACTGTTATTAACTGCAGCAGAGCGGTGATTTCCCAGCCAGGAAATAAATTGGCGCAAGCCTGCTGTTAAACTTAGCTGGCTGCATATGATTTCTTTTACGTTCTCCACCCAGCACACACGTACCCAGAACGCTGAGGACTGTCAGAGGCAGGCCAAATAGAATTTTTGCCCTTTTTTTTAAAGGAAAGGCCCACTGCCTATATTCAATCAATAAAATATGTCTTCTGGCCCTGCCTACACAATTCTGTCCCTGGAGTATTACTGCAGGGCGCAATGCTCTGCACGGCCGATTTGGAAAAAAAAAAAAAGTGCAACACTGCTAACAGCAGCCTCCACAGTACTGCACACGGTTAGATGTGGCCCTAAGAAGGACCATTGGGGTTCTTGAAGCCTACACTAACTCCTAACACTCTCCCTGCCTAACCACCACTTCTGTCCCTGTAGTATTACTGCAGGGCGCAATGCTCTGCACGGCCGATTTGGAAAAAAAAAAATGTGCACCACTGCAAAAGGCAGCCTCCACAGTACTGCACACGGTTAGATGTGGCCCTAAGAAGGACCGTTGGGGTTCTTGAAGCCTACACTAACTCCTAACACTCTCCCTACAGCAGCTCCAACACGATACCACTGTCCCTGATCTCTGTCACAAGTGACTCACAACGCATCTGAGGCGAGCCGCGGGAGGGGCCGACTTTTATACTCGGGTGACATCTGATCTCCCCAGCCACTCACAGCAGGGGGGTGGTATAGGGCTGGAACATCACAGGGGGAAGTTGTAATGCCTTCCCTGTCTTTCAATTGGCCAGAAAAGCGCGCTAACGTCTCAGAGATGAAAGTGAAAGTAACCCGAACATCGCGTGGTACTCGTTACGAGTAACGAGCATCCCGAACACCCTAATATTCGCCCGAGCATCAAGCTCGGACGAGTACGTTCGCTCATCTCTAGTCAGTCACAATGTCATTGTTTATTCTCCCTCTGATCAGTCATTAGTCACTGTATGGTCTATAGAGTGATGATGGGTAGTAGCATTCTTGTTTGTGAACTGACAACTCCCATCATACAGCTCATGCAAGGAAGTAAAAACTTAAAGGGGTTGTCCCGCGCCGAAACGGGTTTTTTTTTTTTTTTTTAACCCCCCCCCGTTCGGCGCGAGACAACCCCGATGCAGGGGTTAAAAAAACAACCCGCACAGCGCTTACCTGAATCCCGGCGGTCCGGCGTCTTCATACTCACCTGCTGAAGATGGCCGCCGGGATCCTCTGTCTCCATGGACCGCAGGGCTTCTGTGCGGTCCATTGCCGATTCCAGCCTCCTGATTGGCTGGAATCGGCACGTGACGGGGCGGAGCTACACGGAGCTACACGGAGCCCCATTCAGAAAAGAAGAAGACCCGGACTGCGCAAGCGCGGCTAATTTGGCCATCGGAGGGCGAAAATTAGTCGGCTCCATGGGAACGAGGACGCCAGCAACGGAGCAGGTAAGTATAAAACTTTTTATAACTTCTGTATGGCTCATAATTAATGCACAATGTACATTACAAAGTGCATTAATATGGCCATACAGAAGTGTATAGACCCACTTGCTGCCGCGGGACAACCCCTTTAAATAGCATGGTTTTTTTTATTGATCCTGGTTCTAGTACTGTATAAATGTACTGTGTTTGGTTTTGGTGCTGTACTTATGTTATGATGTTGGTTGTATTGCTGTATTTATGTAATGGACTGTTCTACTATTAATAATTACAATACATGTTTGAAATATTGTAATTCTTTTATTGAACTACTACTTTAGGGATACATTGCAGTGACGTGCTACATTTAGGCATTTCACATGTGTAATTTAATCACCCAAGTAGGATACATGTTGTTAAAATTTTGAGTCTCATGCCTCAAAGCACAACCTGGTGATAGATTTGGCCGGGTCATGGGCAGGGACTGGTTGGGGGCAGGATTTAGAAAAGTTACCTGCCCCTCTTTCCTTCTCTGTAAGGAAAACTCCAGTTGTGTATATAGGGAACACAGGGATAAAGGAAGTCTGTCAGCACACTATAAGCCACTAAACCAGTCACACCATTATACTATCACTAGGAATACATGCCTTTCTTCCCTCCAACGGTGCTACCATTTTTGAGAAATCACAGTTTTTCTGTGGTATATGCAAATGAGCAGTAAACCCTCAGATGGGCACTCCTCTTGCTCGGACTGGTCCTAGGTTGATGCCCTGATGATTTATGGCTGCAGCTCTCTTCAGTTTATTTTACCATACGTTCCATAATCACAGAAGGTCCCTAAAACACTAATTCTTTATTAATATGCGTTAACAAACATTGGGCTCAAGACAGTCTCCAAATAATGGGGACAAAACATAAACAAAAAACAGACAATGGTCGAGACACATGTGCTCATAGACGTCACAGTGTTCTAGGAGTATAAGATCAGAGGGCCGCCAGTAACTCAGGTTGAGTCCAATATGAATCTGGGGTATTTGAGTTTTATAGTTAGAGGTCAGTATGATATATTACCCCAACTTGCTCAATTTCCCTTTAATTTAGTTGGCACTCTGGCTCGACACTTTCTAATCTTATACGAAAGTAGCCTAAATAGATGAGCCGATATATTAGGCCCTAGTGAATTGAGATGATCTCCACTAGTAGAGATTCAAGGTTCTAATTCATTCAGAGTACGTAGTTCGTTCAAGGTTCAATGCATTTCAGTCGGACCAACGACTTTTCAAGAACCGGGTGGTCAGATGTAAAAGATCGTGCATAGGTCTATCCATATTCAACAGACGTATGACCTATAACATTAAGATAGTTGTTGTCTGAATTGGTGCCTATTAGAGATGAGCGAACGTACTCGTTCGAGTAATTACTCGATCGAGCACCGCGATTTTCGAGTACTTCAGTACTCGGGTGAAAAGATTCGGGGGGCGCCGGGGGGCGGGGGGAGGCGTGGCAGCGTGGGGGGTAGCAGCGGGGAACAGGGGGGAGCCCTCTCTCCCTCTCCCCCCCCACTCCCCGCTGCAACCCCCCACTCACCCACGGCGCCCCCCGAATCTTTTCGCCCGAGTACGAGTATTTATCTACCCCGCGGGTGGTCAATGCATCCCTATGGGGTGCAGATCCGCGCACGGGAGAAGAGTTAAAATCCGCTGCGGATTTTAATTCTTATTTTGCCCGTGGACATGAGCCCTAAGGTAAGAATAATGTAGCCCACCTCTAGCTGGCCTGACGTTGCTCTGAGTGGCTTGATGATGCCACCACTTAGTCTAAGTGGCTTGATGATGCCACCCAATAGACGCTAGAATAGTGACACAGTTGTCAGGCTATCCCAGCTAGGATCTCAGTGCTTAAGAAAGGGAGCAATACCCCTAAAGCTCAATCTGCAGCTATAGACAGTTCAAATCGCTTGCTACTAGAGATGAGCGAGCGTACTCGTCCGAGCTTGATGCTCGTTCGAGTATTAGGGTGTTCGAGATGCTCGTTACTCGAGACCAGCACCACGAGGTGCTCGACTCCATTACATTTCGTTCACTGAGAAATTTGCGCGCTTTTCTGGCCAATAGAAACACAGGGAAGGCATTACAACTTCCTCCTGTGACATTCCAGCCCTATCCCACCCCCCTGCAGTGAGTGGCTGGGGAGATCAGATGACATCGGAGTATTTAAATCTGCCCCGCCCGCGGCTCACCACAGATGCACGGAGAGAGAGATCAGGGAAAGTGCTGTCTTGCTGTAGCTGCTATAGGGAGAGTGTTAGGTGTTATATTCGTCTTCAAGAACCCCAACGGTCCTTCTTAGGGCCACATCTGACCGTGTGCAGTACTGTTGAGGCTGCTTTTAGCAATGTTGCACAAATTTTTTTTTTTTGTATATCGGGTGTGCAGACCATAGCGTCCTCAGTCTGCAGTCATTTTACAAAGTATAGGGGCAGTACTGGTGAGGCAGCAAAACAGGTATACAGGCTATATAGGCAGTGGGCTTTTTCCCAAAAAGTTTTAAAAAATACTATATTTGGCCTGCCTGTCACTGTCTTCAGTTTACTGCGTCTCTGCTGGGGGGAGTAGTTGGTGAATAATACCCAGCCTTGCGCATAATTGTTTCCTGGCTCTGCTGTGCATTCCGTACGCTAAGTCAGCCTCCAACAGGGAAATCGAAATACAGTGTATATCACAGGCAGTGTGGTTTTTCCTAAAAAGTTTTAAAAAATACTATATTTGGCCTGCCTGTCACTCTCTTCAGTTTACTGCGTCTCTGCTGGGGGGAGTAGTTGGTGATTAATACCCAGCCATGCGCATAATTGTTTCCTGGCTCTGCTGTGCGTTCCGCACGCGAAGTCAGCCTCCAGCAGGGAAATCGAAATACAGTGTATATCACAGGCAGTGTGGATTTTCCTAAAAAGTTTTTAAAAATACTATATTTGGCCTGCCTGTCACTCTCTTCAGTTTACTGCGTCTCTGCTGATAGGAGTAGTTGGTGATTAATACCCAGCCTTGTGCATAATTGTTTCCTGGCTCTGCTGTGCGATCCGTACGCGAAGTCAGCCTCCAACAGGGAAATCGAAATACAGTGTATATCACAGGCAGTGTGGTTTTTCCTAAAAAGTTTTAAAAAATACTATACTTGGCCTGCCTGTCACTCTCTTCAGTTTACTGCGTCTCTGCTGGGGGGAGAAGTTGGGGGAGTAGAAATGGAACTAAGACTGCGCTCCCCCTATACTGCTGCTTCGGAATTGTTACTGGGGCCTGTCTTGAGTGCTACTACTACTGAAATGGAACTAAGACTGAGCTCCCCCTATACTGCTGCTTTGGAATTGTTACTGGGGCCTGTCTTGAGTGCTACTATTACTGAAATGGAACTAAGACTGCGCTCCCCCTATACTGCTGCTTTGGAATTGTTACTGGGGCCTGTCTTGAGTGCTACTATTACTGAAATGGAACTAAGACTGTGCTCCCCCTATACTGCTGCTAGTGATATGTTACTGGGGCCTGTCTGGAGTGCTACTTTCACTGAAATGGAACTAATACTGTGCTCCCCCTATACTGCTGCTTTGGAATTGTTACTGGGGCCTGTCTTGAGTGCTACTATTACTGAAATGGAACTAAGACTGCGCTCCCCCTATACTGCTGCTTCGGAATTGTTACTGGGGCCTGTCTTGAGTGCTACTATTACTGAAATGGAACTAAGACTGTGCTCCCCCTATACTGCTGCTTCGGAATTGTTACTGGAGCCTGTGTGGACTGCTACTACTACTGAAATGGAACTAATACTGTGCTCCCCCTATAATGCTGCTAGTGATATGTTACTGGGGCCTGTCCCTAATGCTACGGCTGAAATGTTACTAATTCTGGGCTCTGCCTATACCGCTGCTAATGCTATGTCACTGGGGTGTGGAAACGGAGGCTTCCCAAAGACATGATGGCGGCGAGGCCATTTCCCACCAACGCGGTTACTGTTAAGGTGCATATAACCACGGACACGTGGAGAGGACACGTAGTGCCTCAAAAACATCCCCCTCCTCCTCCAAGAATGAAAACATTCTTGGCAAATACCTTTGCATTGGTCCGTCTGGTGGCAGTCCAAGAATTTCACCTTTAACGACACAACAAGAGAGCCCCCCCACCATCCCCCCGCCACGACCCACTTAATCCTGGCCACATTCCGAAAACCAACTAAATAAAACCGCGCTACTAGGTCCGCAGTCGCCACCACATTACCACCAACGCGGTTACTGTTAAGGTGCATATAACCACGGACACATGGAGAGGACACGTAGTGCCTCAAAAACATTCCCCTCCTCCTCCAAGAATGAAAACATTCTTGGCAAATACCTTTGCATTGGTCTGTCTGGTGGCAGTCCAAGAATTTCACCTTTAACGACACAACAAGAGAGCCCCCCCCCCACTATCCCCCCGCCACGGCCCACTTAATCCTGGCCACATTCCGAAAATCAACTAAATAAAACCGCGCTACTAGGTCCGCAGTCGCCACCACATTCCCACCAACGCGGTTACTGTTAAGGCACATATTACCAGTCTGACTGGGGCATGCACTGTGGGCCGAAACCCACCTGTATTGTATCTGACGTTAGCTTTGCTGAGCAGGGCACTGCAATGGGATACATTTATGTACCGCTGGTGGGTTCCAGGGAGCCACCCATGCTTTGGGTCCACACGGACTTCACATTAGGGATTTGTACCTACCTGTGTCTATGTATTAAAAACCCTGGTCAGACTGGGGCATGCAGTGTGGGCCGAAGCCCACCTGCATTTAATCTGACGTTACCTCAGCTGTGCTGGGCAATGCAATGGGATTTATTTATGTAACGCCAGTGGCTTCCTGGGACCCACCCATGCTGTCGGTCCACACGGAGTTGTACCTGCCTGTGTCTACTTATAAAGAACCCCAGTCTGACTGGGGCATGCAGTGTGGGCCAAAGCCCAGCTGTATTTAATCTGACATTAGCTCTACTATCCGGGGCACTGCATTGGGACAAACTACAGGATCAATACAGCGCTAATGAGACGTGCACAGCTACGCTAGCATTGGAGTCCGCTGTAGGACCGCGATTGCTGAGGGTTTGTGCAGAGGCCTATGTCCTGGGTGCAGTGAAAGTCCGCTTCCAGCCTAGGATTGCTGAATCTGTGGGCCGAGGCCTATGCCGTGGGCGCGGGGCAAGTCTGCCATGTTTGGCCGCTCAGATCAATTTTTGGTTCATGTCTTGGGTTTCCTAAGACCCACCTATGCTGTTGGTGCAAACTTAGTTCCCATTGCGGTGTTTGACCTGTCTGGCACAAAGGCACTGACTGACTTGGGTAGGGGGCAGAGCGCTGACGGCTTTCCCCTTGCAGTGTGGATTGAGCTATGCTACACCTTGACAGAATGAATACTGTGTGGCACATGGATTCCCCATTGCTATGCCCACGTTTGCAGCTCCTGACGGAGGTGGTACAGGATTGGAGTTCTCATTGCTTCTGTACAGCATTGTGGGCTATCGCCCCGCCCCTTTTAAAGAGGGTCGCTGCCTGACCGTGCCAACCCTCTGCAGTGTGTGCCTGCGGTTCCTCCTCATGGCAGACGCACTTATAAATAGACATGAGGGTGGTGTAGCATGAGGGCAGCTGAAGGCTGCGCAGGGACACTTTGGTGTGTGCTGTGGACACTGGGTCGTGCGGGGGGGTTGGGCAGCATGTAACCCAGGAGAAGTGGCAGCGGAGTGTCATGCAGGCAGTGATTGTGCTTTGTTGGAGGTAGTGTGGTGCTTAGCTAAGGTGTGCCTTGCTAATGAGGTTTTTTCAGAAGTAAAAATTGTTGGGGGGGGGGCCCACTCTTGCCGCTATTGTGGCTTAATAGTGGGACCTGGGAACTTCAGATGCAGCCCAACATGTAGCCCCTCGCCTGCCCTATCCGTTTCTGTGTCGTTCCCATCACTTTCTTGAATTTCCCAGATTTTCACAAAGGAAAACCTTAGCGAGCATCGGCGATATACAAAAATGCTCGGGTCACCCATTGACTTCAATGGGGTTCATTACTCGAAACGAACCCTCGAGCATCGCGGAAAGTTCGACTCGAGTAACGAGCACCCGAGCATTTTGGTGCTCGCTCATCTCTACTTGCTACCAAAGCTAACTAAAGCCTGGGTCAAACAATCATGACCATGCAAATAGGCTATCCTGACTTAGCAGCAGCGCTGAGGAGAGAGCATTTCACTTTTTAAACTGATTGTAGAAAAAAGTGATATAGTTTGCTACTATAGCTAGCTAAAGCCTGGGTCAAACAACCACGGCCATATAGCTAAGCTGTCTAAACTGAGCATCAGAATTGAGAGAGAGAACAATTCACTTGTTAGGCTAATTGTGGATAAAGATAGAGAGTGATATAGCCTTCTGCCACCATCAGCTGCTTTCCTAATGCTCATAAACAGTAGTTGATGAACATGTTAATAGTGAAAGTTCTTTAGAGGTCATTATTAATTTTGTTTAGTGAGCTGAGTTATTGGGTTTACAATGCGCTGACACACTTCCACTTCCTATAGCAATGATCTGCTGAATCCATTTTTTTTATAATGAACAGAAGTTTAATAAGAAAAGAGGAAAAAGCAAAAAAGATCACCCACACGCAAAATAAATATCTGCATATGAAGAAGTGCATTTGAGTTCTATGGTCTTGTAATTTTGGACTCAGTGCACCCACATGGGGCGAAACATTCCGCATGTTCAGGTCTACACGCACAATGGTGTGCACAGATCCTACAAAAATACTGAATTTACAGGTAATCTGTTCCACAGTTAATTTGGCGGTCTTCCATAACCACTTGCGTCATCATGTTGTAGGACCCCTTGATGCATGGCTGAGGCTACTTTTGTTCATACTTACACAGCACTCAGCTTTCTTAAAATTGTTGCACCCACAAACGTCCACAACACTTTCACCGCATGTCTCACTCAACTAACGATGAATGTAGATCGCTGTCATTGCATGCAAGTGAAGAAAACAGATGATAACACATTTTTTGGTACGTGAATGTTGCTTTGTAAGTATTCAAAATGTTTCTAACTCCAGCTGCTGTCACGTGGGTTCTGTGCGCTGCCATCAACAATGTTGCCAGTTGTCTCATGTGTGTCCCATTTTTCAATCTGCTCCGATTTCATCCCCCCCCCCCAAAAAAAAAATTAAATTAAAAATTAGGAGACCTTAGAACTTGAATGCATGTCATATTGTTGGAAGCCAACCATGTTTTCGTGATGAGGAACAATTATGTACCCTGGAGCCTCATTCTTCACATTTAAGGAAGTAAAAGTTAATCTTTTTTTGTTTACTTCTTCTTTATGCTGGAATTATTTTAGTCTGGTCATGAAAAATTGTACACAGCCAACTATTTAACATATTTAGGTTTCCTTAAGGCCTTAGTCAGACGGGCGTTTTTTGCCGCGATTTGCGCATGCGTCCGGCGATTTTATAAAACCATTGCTTTGCAATGGTATCGGACACATGAGCGCTTTTTATGCGCTCGTCCGATAAATTATAGAACAGAAATCGCAGATCGCAGCTATCTGCGATCTGCGATTCCTGTTCTCTTCTCTATATGCGCTCAATGGGGCCGGCGGCAGCAGCGCCGACCCCATTGAGAACATATAGAAGACAAATCATTCTTCTCTGCCACAGCTGTAACAGCTAAGGCAGAGAAGAACGATGTTTGCCCATTGAATTCAATGGAGCCGGCAATACAGCCGCCTCCATTGAAAGCAATGGGCTGCCGGCGAGCGCAGGATGAATTGTCGGGAAGGGCTTAAATATATAAGCCCTTCCCTGCAATTCATCCAGAAAAGTGTTAAAATAAAAAAATATATACATACTCACCTGCTCCCGGCAGCCGGAGTTCCGTGCGGCCGTACTGCAGTGGGTATGAAGGGGGTGTGAGTCAGACCTGTCCCCTGATTGGCTCAGCGCTGAGCCAATCAGGGGGCAGGTCTGACTCACACCCCCTTCACACCCACTGCTGGCCAGCCGCGCGGAACTCCGGCTGCCGGGAGCAGGTAAGTATATATATATTCTTTATTTTAACACTTTTCTGGATGAATTGCAGGGAAGGGCTTATATATTTAAGCCCTTCCCGACAATTCATCCCACACTCGCCCGCAGCGCATTGCTTTTAATGGAGCGGGCTGTATTGCCGCTCCATTGAATGCAATGCGCTGGACAGCTCCGGCCCGTTTCTAATGAAACGCGGCTAGGAGCAGATTTTCGGGCGATTTTCGGGCACCGGTCACGCGATTTGCGGATGCGCATCCGTCATGCGATCCGCAAATCGCGCGAAAAAACGCCGTCTGACTAAGGCCTAAATCTGAATGGGGCTGCATAAAAATTGTAATGGCAGCTTGTGGTTCCTGGGTTGGTAGTTTTTGGAGTTGGTTGATAATAGTTAGGATCCTTTCAAATGATTAGGTATGTGTCTTAGAACTGATCTAGCTAATTTGGTCTCCTGCTGGGTGGTGTTCTTAAAAGTGCTTGATTTTTGGAACAGCCATCTGCAGTAGCTCTTGGTGCCCCTGAACTTGTGGAGATTGGTTGGCAAACAGGCAGTCAGATTTTGTAGCTACAAAGAATTCCTCCATCTGGTGGTTTTCTCTTCTGTAGGGTTGGATGGTGTGATTGGGTTAATGTTTCCTCAAAAAGGTTATTGTGTTTTGTTCCTTTTAGTTAATAAATGAGGTCATAATAATGTGGCCAAAATGATCAAAGTAAGCCTGTGTTTACTATATAGCCTGGGGACAGTTAATAAAGAGAGTGATGGACAGACATATGTTTTCCTTGAGTGTCAGAGCGTGAACCTGGGATCTCCTGTACTCCAATCAGTAGCTTTCCCTGCTGAGCCACCCAGCCTTTTGGACAGTTTCCCTGCATAATGTTTGCCTTGTTCCCAAATCCTGCAAATCCAGTCCCCGTTCTAGCTAGGTTCCTGATTAGGCTCAATATAAAAGCATGGCCCTGCCACACTCTCAGTGCGTGATTATTGTGCTTCACAGCATTAGCTCACTGCCTGCATATTCCTCGGCAATCAAACTGAGACCACTGATACCTCTGGCTTTCCCCCTGACAACGCTACTTGCCTCCTCCTTTGTACTGAAACCACCTATTGCCAACTCCTGGCTTTCCCCAGACTACTCCCTGGGCCTACACTGCTATTATACCCGCGGCTTCAACATAGCGCCAGAAACTCTAAATTGAGAGAGAGAGAACTCTCCAGTGCAAAAGTCAAGGAACATCTCATATTATATATGTTGGTCTAACTGTGGACAGGTTATAGTGTTAGAAGAGCGGAGCGAATTGATATACAATTTTATGAGAAAAGATTTAAGAAAACTCTTAATTTATTAATTGAAATCTCTGCTAACTCTTTGCTCAACCCTTTCCCAACATTCACCATTCATGTACGGTAGCAGGGGCATAACTATAGAGGGTGCAGGGGATGCGGTTGCACCCGGGCCCAGGAGCCTTAGGGGGCCCAGAAGGCCTCTCTTCTCCATATAGGGAGCCCAGTACTATGAATAAAGCATTATAGTTTGGGGCCCTGTTACAGGTTTTGCATTGGGACCCAGAAGCTTCAATCACTTGTAAAGCCCTATAAGCATCGCCCAATTACAGCATGGAAAGTTGCAATGTGTAGTGTAAACCTGGATAATTCAGGCATTCAGGAAGGCCCATAAAGTAACTTCTTGCCCTAAGAGCCTTATAAATTAAGTGGTGTCCAGTTTATCTAAGAGCCGTGACAGTCCTGGACACACTAGACAAGGACAACAAGAACCAGCAGTTCCCAATGACATGTACAGTAAAAAACCAGTGAGGAGTTAGAGGCAGCAAGTGTTCGTGTTGCAGTCATGACAGCGGTTTAGCATCACACAGCACAGGCGTGCAGAAAGAGAAGTGGTTGTCAGCAAGCTGCTTGAGTGTCTTAGAAGGAAGTATACAACAGATGGGAGACACAAAGACGGAGGCACAGGATACTGTATGAGGCATGGAGATAGTAAGCTCAGCAAGAAAAATCAGGGCAAGTACGGACTTAACTTAAAGGGGTTGTCTCACGAAATCAAGTGGGGTTATACACTTCTGTATGGCCATATTAATGCACTTTGTAATATACATCGTGCATTAAATATGAGCCATACGGAAGTTATTCACAAGCGCGTCTAAAAAAGCAAGAAGACACCGAAATTAGACGGAACCATGGCGACGGGGACGCTAGCAACGGAGCAGGTAAGTGAATAACTTCCGTATGGCTCATATTTAATGCACGATGTATATTACAAAGTGCATTAATATGGCCATACAGAAGTGTATAACCCCACTTGATTTCGCGAGACAACCCCTTTAACGAGTTAACACCATCCTAGTATAAAGTAAATCCAGCCAAAGATATATTAAAGGGGTTGTCAGTGTCTTTTTTACTATTGATCAACTATCCTCAGGACAGGACAACAAAATTGGCAGAAGTGTGCCGCTGCAGATCCCCGCTAACAGGCTGTTTGTTGGGCCGCCACCAGTGTGCACAGCAGTGGAATTAGATAATACTGTCAACACTGCAGCGACTACAGACCCAAAGACCACCTAGGTCATCAACAGTAATAATTTGATGGGTGTGTTTTATGTCCTCTGCAGTACTGTGGAGGAGTGATAATGCTATAGCAATAGCTGAGGGCAAATATGTTTCCCCTCTAATAATGGACACTGCTGCAACACAAGCTTAGTAAGTTCTTTACAAGCTATTAGCCAAAGAATGTAAAAGCCTAGTTGCAAATAAAATTATTTAAATGCTGATGACTTTGTGGCATAATCCAGGTTATCAGTAGCATACATAGTGGGCATTTGTGTAAAAACTAACGGTCCTGGACCAGCCTGATACCACCATACTCCTAATATATGAGGTTGTGGTACTCACATCCGGTTTTGTCCCTCTATGTTTGCCACCACTGCAGCACCTATGGAGACTGTATCCCTGTGCAGATCAATTGACCCATTTAAATTGGTTCAAGTCCAATCTGGAATGGGCCTCTCTCTCCAGGGACGTCATAACAGCATGAACTGCCTTTAACATACTACAGCCTTGCTGGTTAGAAAATCTAAGAGAAGCAGCAACTATTCTTGTGTGGTGAGCTTGGAAAAGGTGACTTGTTTGTTTACTATGCTACCAAGAAACAGACAGCATTCATCGTCTTAAGCCTCATTCACATCTACGCCATATATTTCCATTTCTCAGCTCTACCGAACAATGAAAATAGTAGAAGTGTTGAATCCAGCATAAGTTGGATACAGATGAAGCCCTATAGACTCCATTGACTATAGTCCATCGGGCTTTTATCATACCATGTAGTACTTTAAGAGACACAATAGTATACATTGTCTGGGACTGTGTCGGGGGCTCTAAACAGAGCTTCCAACACACATGCCACCATAGGCTTAGTAGAAATGTCTATGTTTGGCAACAGTCAAGTTGCACCATTCCCCGTCTCAGCCCGTTTCAGATTAGAAAACCAAAGAGCAATCATAGTCTACTAACATATACTGTATCAACAAAACTGATACTGTATGTACAAGAGTGGGTTCACACAAAGCATTTTCAGGAACCTACTTTTAGGTCCACAGGTGACAAAACCATCCATCAAATCACACCACAACTCTAATTATTTGCATATCTGCCTGAGATGTAACTGCATGCCGAGTTCTGCAGCAAAATGACAACTCCTTCTAGGGGCTTGATTTTTTTTTTACATAGAGTGTATTTCCTTCTCTTCCATGCTTCACTACATGAGGGCTAAAGGTACCCCCATGTAGCTGGACCTCTTGACTACCACTCCAGAAGACATGGCCCCTTTCCCGCTCTCAAACGCTCACATTTATAACCTCTCTCATACCACATGACAGGACATAAATTGATACATTTACAGACAATCTCCAGGCTTTGCAAACACTTAAAGGGGTTGTCCCGCGGCAGCAAGTGGGTCTATACACTTCTGTATGGCCATATTAATGCACTTTGTAATGTACATTGTGCATTAATTATGAGCCATACAGAAGTTATAAGAAGTTTTTCACTTACCTGTTCCGTTGCTGGCGTCCTCGTTTCCATGGAGCCCGTCTAATTTTCGGCATCTAATGGCCAAATTAGACGCGCTTGCGCAGTCCGGGTCTTCTTCTTTTCTCAATGGGGCCGCTCGTGCAGGATGCCGGCTCCGTGTAGCTCCGCCCCGTCACGTGCCGATTCCAGCCAATCAGGAGGCTGGAATCGGCAATGGACCGCACAGAAGCCCTGCGGTCCACCGAAGGAGAAGATCCCGGCGGCCATCTTCAGCAGGTAAGTAAGAAGTCACCGGAGCGCGGGGATTCAGGTAAGCGCTGTGCGGTGTTCTTTTTTAACCCCTGCATCGGGGTTGTCTCGCGCCGAACGGGGGGGTGGGGGGTTGAAAAAAAAAAAAAAACGTTTCGGCGCGGGACAACCCCTTTAACCTCTCACTTGCTGCATCTGTGCAATACACATAACACAATGACAAGATAGTTTTGCACAGAGCATCTGCATAAAACATACCTGTATGACATTTTTGGAGGGGGCCAGGAAAACATATACTTGACCACTACACAAGAAACAAGAATCTAGTGCGAGTTTTGGGAGTCTCACAACAAATATGAACTCCATTTTTTTGAATGGTGTCATACACATGAGCAATGTTTCCCTTGCCTGCAATGTGTCCATGCAAGTGCAATTCGAGGTTTACCATTGAAATCAATGCGAAATACTTACAATCGCTATCGCGTGTGAAACTCGCATGAGAGGATCGGAAATTCACATAAGCGATGTGAGGTGTTTTTGCCTGAAAAGCGCTTTGCAACCGCAGGTTGGCGAGCTTCATATCGGGCCAAGTTTTAATAGTTGCCTACATTCTTGTTTGGATACATTTAATAAAGCCTTGGGCCTCGGTCAGACGGGCGTTTTTTCGCGCGACTTGCGCATGCGATCTGCGCATATATAGACCCAATGCTTTGCAATGGGATCGGTCACATGTCTGCTTTTTATGCCGATGTGCGATAAATTAAAGGGACACGACGAATCGCAGAACGCGCCTATCTGCGTTCTGCGATTCCTTGTGTTCTATATATGCGCTCAATGGGGCCGGCGGCAGCAGCGCCGACCCCATTGAGAACATATACTTAAAGATCGTTCTCCTCTGCCACAGCTGTAACAGCTGTGGCAGAGAAGAACGATGTTCGCCCATTGAATTCAATGGAGCCGGCAATACAGCCGGCTCCATTGAAAGCAATGGGCTGCCGGCGAGCGTGGGATGAATTTTCGGGAAGGGCTTAAAAATATAAGCCCTTCCCTGAAAACCATCCTAAAATGTGTAAAAAAAAAAAAAAAGTATACTCACCTTTTCCCTGCAGTCGGAGTTCAGCCGCGTCCGGCCGGCAGTTCTCCTGAACTGCTCTGTGTAGTATTCAGCAGGCGGGGATTTGAAATCCCCGCCTGCTGAATGGGCTGCCTTTGATTGGTCACAGCTCTCACCAATCAGAGGCAGCTCTCACTCACCCATTCATGAATTCATGAATGGGTGAGTGAGTGCTGCCTCTGATTGGCTGAGCGCAGGGACCAATCAGAGGCAGCTCTCAGCTATTGAATGACAGCTGAGAACTCCGTCTGCAGGGAAAAGGTGAGTATACTTTTTTTTTTAATTTTTATACATTTTAGGATGGTTTTCAGGGAAGGGCTTATATTTTTAAGCCCTTCCCGAAAATTCATCCCGCGCTCGCCGGCAGCCCATTGCTTTCAATGGAGCCGGCTGTATTGCCGGCTCCATTGAATTCAATGGGCGAACATCGTTCTCCTCTGCCACAGCCGTGGCAGAGGATAGCGGGCAGCGCTGGGCCGTTTCGCCGAAAATGCTGCTAGCTGCAGATTTTTTGGCGAATCGTCGGCCCCAGTCATGCGATTTGCAGATGCGCATCCATCATGCGATCCGCAAATCGCGCGAAAAAACGCCCGTCTGACTGAGGCCTTATAGTGGCTTCTACTTCCCCCAACTGCTTTTGGACGTTTATTAATGGAATTAGGTTTATGTGATCTGTGCAGATTGAGAAATCCAGAAGTTCGACAATATTCTTGTTATTCCACTTCACATAATAGACTTTCTAGAATAGATCTCCCAATAGGTACCCCATCTGTGCTTCCTTATGTTCAGGGCTCAGTCACACGGGCGTTGATCTGCCCGTGTTTCAGTACGATTCCGCACTGCACGTGCGGACGACTCTCCACACCAGCCGGTGAAAGAACACATGGCCAGCAATGGAGACGGTCATGCAAAGAGTCGTCCGCACGTGCTGCAACCATCTTCTCGTGCAGAAACATGGGCAGATCGGTGCCCATGTGACTGAGCCCTCATAGAGCAGAATATCTGCCACAAACTGTGTCTGATTAGACTCCACTTTTTACTTGTCGTTGATTATGAATGGTGGAGAATTTGGTTTGGATAGAGTTTGAAGGTTATATCCCTTTTGGTTGAACCTGCTTAATAGTAATGCCAGAACAGAGGAATTTTTTCATATTAGTCGGAAATCACTTGGAAAGAGACACAGTCTCAACCTGCGGATCATCTGTGAGGTGTGGCAAAAAGAAGGGTCTTTTTATGAAGCAGAAGATTTTTGATGAAGGAGAAGCAGGGGGTCGTTAGCTGTATTCTATAATTATGGTGAAGGGATCATCATCTTATGTGGCAGCATTGAGAAGACCTGATAATTCTGTGGTTATAAAGAAAAGGGCCGTAACGGGCCACGAAGGGGCACATAGGTGGAGGCCCTGCATGACAGGGTTGGCAGGGAAACAAGAAGGCATGGGAAGGGTTAATTTGATAAGGAAAGATATGGGGGGGGGGAGCGTCAGTTGGCGTTAGGCAGGTTAGGGATTGGTTAAGAAAAATAAGGGGGGGTCAGTGGGGGGAGTGCATAAAAGGGGGGTATTTTGAGCGGGAGCGCCATCTTTTAAAAAAAATCTGAGAGCCCACCCACCCTCCCATTTTTTGGTATATGGATGGGTGTTTGTATGTGTGCGTGTGTGGATGCACGTAGAGTACGTTTATATGCATTTATATGGGTATAGTATAAATAAAAAAATAAATTAATAAAAAATAATAATAAAATAAAATATATATACATACAAGTGTTTGTGACTGGGACGGGGGGAACGTCGAAATGCATTGACCATGTCATGGCAGCTTGGCGGGGGGGGGGGGGGGCGGGGTCCTTGGAGGCAGTTTATGGTTGGTGGAAGGAGTTACGGTGGGGACGGCCTCACCTGGAGCGATTATCACCCTACTGGTATTTTGGTTGGGTCTGGCGCGGTGGTGAAGGCCAGGGAAGTGATCCCGGCTGGCCTGTAATATTATGTGTTTATAGTCTCCCAGAGGGGCTTGTTGGGCCTCCGAGCCGGGGTACGGTTGGAGGCCAGGTACGGTTGGTTATGTTTATTATACGCCAGACCCTTTATTTCTTGGTTGGGTCTCCAAGGGCCTCCTCCCCGCATAGGGTAACTGATAAGGTTTAATTTTTGTTTAATTTAATAAATGGCTGCTGTGGCCAAAAATTTCCAACTAAGAAGTGGTATGGCTTGTTTCTTTAAAGGGGGATAGAAATAGTAGATGCCGGGTGAGTCTGGCATACCCTGGTCAAGGAGGATGACATTTTGGAGATATTTTTTCTCTGTTTTAAAAACCTGTCTGCGTCTGAGTTAAGTGTAGATTATGAAGAGCTTTATGAATATTTGGCTTGGATACAATTGTCAACTTTGTCTGATGATCAGAGAGTAATGTGAGAGGCTACTTGACACTGAATGAGTTAAGGGATGCAGTAGCAACACTTCCTAATGAAAAGTCACCTGCGTTGTATGGTCTTCTACTGTGTTTCATATACTGGTCATTGTTGATGGGCTGGATGGGCATACTCTTTAGGGAGTTCAGAGAGCATTGTATCAGATGTGGAAGCTGATTACTGCTAGTTGGATACAGCCTCCTTTTGTCATGAAGATAAGAGAGGTTACATCTTTGGAAAAGGAGATATATCAAAAAAGAGGCCAGTTGACTAAGTTTGAGGAAATTTGTAGAAGATGGTCTGATATATATAATGGATAGTTCATATTGAGTGCTGGTTGCATTGAGGTATTGTAGAAGAGATGATGGGATTTAAAAGGGTGAGAGAGACAGGTGAGAAGGTGGAGAAGAGTTAGGCCTTTTTTTTCCTTTCTTTGTATGTGTCTAAATATTTTTTGTGTTGGGGATGGGGTAGATTTATGACTTGTTGAAATATAGTTATGATTATTTGCATTGTATGGGTAAGGTAATAACCTAGTAACAGTATGCTACGTTGAAAATATCCATCCAGCTCAGCCTATTACCCCCCAATTTTGATCCAGTGGAATGCAAAAACCCCAATGACGTAGAAGCCAATTTTCCTAATTAAGGGCTCATGTCTATGCGTGTTTTTTCACTGTGTATTATGTGTGCGATGCATGGCCGCATGATACAAGGTAAATGGAGTCAATGAAAGTCAATTGACTTTTCATTGATCCATGCACATGTGCGTGTAGACACTGTGTCTAGATACACACGAGAAATAGATCGCAGCATGCTCGATTTCATTGTGTAATATGCAGCATGAGCTATATACTTTTGTATAGGCAGCGTATGCAAACGCTGTCCAAATGCAATACATTACATACTAGGGGCGATGATTTCATACGCAACCCTGCTATGAAACAGCGGGTAATTGTTTTAAAAAAAAGAGTCACAGTCTGTGCGTGTGATACACGGGCATGCTCAGTACACTCTCAGCCATACGTAGTCTCTGCTTGCTCTTTGCCAACAGACTCGGTACTTACATACACCGGTAAAATGCTGCGGGAACACCCGCAGCTTTTTACTGATATGGCTATGGACATGAGGCCTGGAAGGGAAAAAAACTCTTCATAATCTCTGGATCAACAACCCTTCTGAAATAATAAGTGACTAACATGTAATATTGTTACACTCCAGAAAGGCGTCCCTCTTGTACTCTTTTATTGAGTTTGCCATCACCACACCCTCAGGCAGAGAGTTCCATAGTCTCACTGCTCTTACAGTAAAGAACTCCCTTCTATGTCGGTGTAGAAACCTTCTTTCCGTTAGATGTAGAGGGCGCCCCCTTGTTACAGTCACAGTCCTGGGTATTAACAGATCATGGGAGAGATCTCTGTATTGTCCCCTGATACACTTATACATAGTTATTGGGTTGCCCCTCAGCCATCTTTTTTCTAAAGTAAATAACCCCAATTTTGATAATCTCTCTGGGTATTGTAGTCCGTCCATTCCATTTATTACTTTCCCCGCCTTTGTACCCACTCAAGCCCCGATATGTCCTTCTTGAGTACCGGTGCCCAGAACCAGGCGCGTAACTATAGAGGGTGCAGGGGATGCGGTTGCACCCGGGCCCAGGAGCCTTAGGGGGCCCATAAGGCCCCTCTTCTCCATATAGGGAGCCCAGTACTATGAGTAAAGCATTATAGTTGGGGGCCCTCTTACAGGTTTTGCATCGGGCCCAGGAGCTTCAAGTTACGCCTCTGCCCAGAACTATACCCAATATTCCATGTGTGGTCTGACCAGTGACTTGTAAAGAGGAAGAACAATTTTTCCTGTCATGTGCCCCTTTTGATGCACCCCATGATACTATTTGCCTTGGCAGCAGCTACCTGACACTGGTTGCTCCAGTTAGGCTTACAGTTAACTAAAATCCCCAAGTCCATGTCCCTGTCAGTGTTTCCCATTTAGTGTGTAATGGTGACATATTTTCTCTGCCCATGTGCAGAACCTTACATTTATCAGTGTTAACTCTCAATTGCCACTTTTCTGCCCCCAACTTATCCAGATCCATTTGTAACCACATTCTCTCCTCGTTTCTATTAATTTTTTAACATAATTTTGTATCATCTGCTGATGTATATATGTTACTGTGCCATCCATCTACTACGTCATCTGTTGAGCCTTTACACCACTCTGTTCCATTTTTGGAGCAGAGAAACTGAATTAAAACTGAAAGAAATGTTTCAGGTTTTTTTTCCATTGATTTCAATTATATAAAAACAAAACTGAACAAAATATAACTAAAGCAACTGAAAGCATAGAAATCAATGGGGGGGGGGGGGGGGAAGAAACATTTGTTTCACTTTTAAGTCTATTTTTTTGCTCCAAAAATGGAACAAAGAAACTGAAAGCTCAGTGGAGGAAAAAGTGTGGACGGGGCTCAAGTGCTTCGATTTCTACAAATCCCAGTCACTCATATTGAACAGTCACAGAAATTTCGGCAACACATATACTACATGTGAACCTCCCCCAGGATGTAAGCCCCGTCGCCTCAAAAGTGAAAGCACTCTCTAATTTTAGGAAATGCAGAGCAAAAACACAAGTCCCAATAGTAAAAGTTCTTAACACCATTTGGTGGACTTTACAGTAACTGTTAACCAATACATCGGGATGCTATCAGTGTTGCTTTGTATAATCTCCAGATCAGTTATTAAGCTGGGACTTGTAGTTCCACAATAGCTAGCCACTGCTTGCACCATGCCCCCTGCTCTACAGTATACTTCCAGCAATGCAAAAACTAAACAGCATCTGCAAGGCTTGTGCTTACCGGCTCACTGGGTCCTCATTGATGGATTGGTGATTTGCTCTGTGCTGTACTTTGCTACTTCCTTAGCATCTGCCTACATGGTCGGAGATCAAAGAGTTGAACGTATCTGCAGATAGAATGAATATTTGCATCTTCTACATTAGACACTGTATAGCGTATGGGACTTGTGAGAGGTGCAATGAGGAACTATAAGTGACTGAGACATGGGCAAGTGGGTGCAGGAGCAGGAACTGGGAGGTACAAACACTCTCACTTCTTCAGAACATGAGAATTTAGTGATGATTCTTTGTACTGAACTATAACCTAAGTGCATTGTTTTATTCCCTAAAGCTGGGTTCACACGGGGCGGATCTACCACAGATTTTGCTGCTTTTCTTCAGTGCGGTCCCGCCGCACGGAAAATCCGCTGCGTTTGCAGTGCAAGCCAAAGTAAATGAGTTTTGGGAAAATCTGGTTATTTTACGTACGGTTTCTGTGCAGAAATGTTGTTGCGGCGTGTCTTTCAGAGCCTCAGCATGTCAATTGTAATGACGTTTCCGCGGCTGTTTTTGTTCCATAGGCCTCAATGGAAGTCTGATTCTGCGCAGGAGATTCCGCATGTAGTCATTTTGATGCACTAAAAAACTCTGGAAATACATTCCTTACAGCTGCGGTTTTAAATGCTCCTCAGAGGCTGCGGATAAACTATGCAGAAAATGTGCACTAAAAAGCGCAACAAAAAACGGGGCAAACAAGGTAAACTGGTCTGCGGATTTTGCTTGTTTGAGGTACATGCAGAAATTCAACGGAAATTCAGCGCAGAAAAAAAAGCAGCAAATCCGCAGAAAATCCGCCCCATGTGAACCCAGCCTAAAGGGTTATTCAGACATAGCCTTTTTTTTTTGTAAATAAAGGAGAAAAGATAAATCACTTGTGATTGTTTTTATGTTGCCTCCATATTTCTATTTTCTTTTTGCCGTCACTTTTTAGTTACAAAGGTGTTTTTTCTTTGGCATTTTTTTCCTTATAATGAAGCTTATGGAAAGCTGCCAGAAAGATATATACCCTGTGTTGCCCCAAAATAAGATTTACGCCAAAAATAAGCCCTAGCATGATTTTCCAGGATTAGTGGGGGGCTTAAAATATAAGCCCTGCCCCAAAAATGAGCCCTAGTCACAGTTCATGAAAAAGTCAATAGGAATGCTTTAGGTGCATGAAAAGGGCCATAAAATGCAATTACTGCATTTATACAGCACTTTTCACGCTGGTCAACTGAGTCACTTTTCCAGCAGACTTGGTCCAGGTAGTTCCAAATGTTTTCCAGAGTCTCGGCCCAGTTCCCGAAGTCTGCGGCTCAGCCAGTCAGTGCAGCTCTCAAAAAACCAATCACAGCCATCGCTTTGTGTAGGCGGGATTTATGTCTCCTATAAACAGGAAGTGATCCTGTGTGGCCGCCCGAGGGCTTTGTCGACGTTTTTATCCACTGAGAATACGCAGTAAAAACGCCATTAGCGCTGGTGTGAGTGATTATAAGGGTTGGAAGTGCTGGGCTCTCACAGGAGGATGAGGTAGTCCGGCTGTCACCAAAATAAGACATCCCCTGAAAATAAGCCCTAGCGCATCTTTTGGAGCAAAAATTAGTATAAGACCCCATCTTATTTTCTGTTAAACAGGTATAGATATAGGTTTTTTTTGTCTAGACATGACAATTCCATTTTAATTTGAAGCTTTTTCCAAAAACCGGTATGTTAACACATCGTGGTGAAAACCTGCACAAAAATCCACAGATTTTGGTGTGGGCTGCAACATAGGATTCATTCATTGCATTGCAAAGAATGAAGTCTGTGGTGAAAATCCACAGCATTATCACAACAAATAGAGCATGCTGTGGATTTGAAAACTGACAGCATGACTGTCTTCCACTGCAGAGGTTTTCCTTTGTAAGTAGGTGGTATTTGTTAAATCCCCATTCGCTTATATTGTACTGTACATTGCTGCGGGTATTTCAGTGGGACATTTGTTTCCAATCTGCGATGTATGAACTTACCCTTAGCCTCATTTCCATGGGCGGGTCAGATTCTGCGTGTGGGAGCCCACAGTTGCATCTGACCATGCCCACGGCCAAGGATCCTGCATACCTGTGCAGGTAGGCGGGAACGTCCGCATGGACCTCTGTACTTCCAGGTTTCCTGTACTGCAGATGGTCTGCACGGCTCGCCGTCGGAAATGCACAGTACAGATTTTGTATTAATTTACTGCTTCCCCGCGATCGGACAGCTCCTATTGATTTCAATGGAAGCTGTCCATTAAGGATCCGCACTGAAATGGAGCATGCTGTGATTTTCTTTCCAGACCAAAAGGTCCACAAATCAATTCTGCATGCTTTATTTCACTTGCCGATGCCCATGTATCACTATGGGCGGCTTGATTTGCGGATTCCGCAATCAGATCCACCCATGGACATTGGGCCTTATGCTACTTGCTATTTTCTCTTGTTAAGGGTGCGCTCACATATGGCATATACGCTGAATATGGCCCACCATGGATTTGAATGCAGATAATTGCATTACAAGTAGAGATGAGCGAGCACCAAAATGCTCGGGTGCTCGTTACTCGGGATGAAAATTTCGCGATGCTCGAGGGTTCGTTTCGAATAACGAACCCCATTGAAGTCAATGGGCAACCCGAGCATTTTTGTATATCGCCGATGCTCGCTAAGGTTTTCATTTGTGAAAATCTGGGCAATTCAAGAAAGTGATGGGAACGACACAGCAACGGATAGGGCAGGCGAGGGGCTACATGTTGGGCTGCATCTCAAGTTCCCAGGTCCCACTATTAAGCCATAATAGCGGCAAGAGTGCACCCCCCCCTCCCAACAATTTGTACTTCTGAAAAGCCCTCATTAGCAATGCATACCTTAGCGAAGCACCACACTACCTCCAACAAAGCACAATCACTGCCTGCATGACACTCCTGGGTTACATGCTGCCCAAACCCCCCCCCCCCCCCCCCCCCCCCCCCGAACGACCCACTGTCCACAGCACACACCAAAGTGTCTCTGCGCAGCCTTCAGCTGCCCTCATGCCACGCCACACTCATGTCTATTTATAAGTGCGTCTGCCATGAGGAGGAACCGCAGGCACACACTGCAGAGGGTTGGCACGGCTAGGCAGCGACCCTCTTTAAAAGGGGCAGGACGATAGCCCACAATGCTGTACAGAAGCAATGAGAAATATAATCCTGTGCCACCGCCATCAGGAGCTGCACACGTGGACATAGCAATGGGGAACCTATGTGCCACACACTGTTCATTCTGTCAAGGTGTCTGCATGCCCCAGTCAGACTGCGGTTTTTATAAATAGTCACAGGCAGGTACAACTCCGCAATGGGAATTCCGTGTGCACCCACAGCATGGGTGGCTCCCTGGAACCCACCCGCTGTACATAAATGTATCCCATTGCAGTGCCCTGGACAGCAGAGCTAACGTCAGATTAAATGCAGGTGGGCTTCGGCCCAAACTGCATGCCCCAGTCAGGCTCGAGTTTTTTATAAGTATACACAGGCACGTACATCTCCCTAATGGGAAGTCCATGTGGACCGACAGCATGGGTGGGTGCCAGGAAGCCACTGGCGGTACATAAATATATCCCATTGCAGTGCCCAGCACAGCTGATGTAACGTCAGCTTTAATGCAGGTGGGCAAAAAATTAATTGGATTACACTGTAGGCGAAAACATTGGTGTACCAACAGTACTAATGTACCTCAGAAAAATTGCCCATGCCCAACCAAGAGGGCAGGTGAAACCCATTAATCGCTTAATTGGTAACTAGGCCTGGAGGCAGCCCAGTTAAAATAAAAATTGGTTCAGGTGCAAGTTTCAACGCTTTAATGAGCATTGAAACGTATAAAAATTGATTAGAAAAATTATATGACTGAGCCTTGTGGGCCTAAGAAAAATTGCCCGTTCGACGTGATTACGTGAGGTTTTAGGAGGAGGAGCAGGAGGAGGAGGATGAATAGAATACGCAGACTGATGAAGCTAAAAGGTCCCCGTTTTTGATGGTGATAGAGAACGGTGCTTCCATCCGCGGGTGCAGCCTACGTATTGCTTAGGTATCGCTGCTGTCCGCTGGTGGAGAAGAGAAGTCTGGGGAAATCCAGGCTTTGTTCATCTTGATGAGTGTAAGCCTGTCGGCACTGTCGGTTGACAGGCGGGTACGCTTATCCGTGATGATTCCCCCAGCCGCACTAAACACCCTCTCTGACAAGACGCTAGCCGCAGGACAAGCAAGCACCTCCAGGGCATACAGCGTGAGTTCAGGCCACGTGTCCAGCTTCGACACCCAGTAGTTGTAGGGGGCAGAGGCGTCCCCGAGGATGGTCGTGCGATCGGCTACGTACTCCCTCACCATCCTTTTACAGTGCTCCCGCCAACTCAGCCTTGACTGGGGAGCGGTGACACAGTCTTGCTGGGGAGCCATAAAGCTGGCAAAGGCCTTGGAGAATGTTCCCCTGCCTGCGCTGTACATGCTGCCTGATCTCTGCGCCTCCCCTGCTACCTGGCCCTCGGAACAGCACCTTCTGCCACTAGCGCTGTTGGATGGGAATGTTACCATCAGTTTGTCCGCCAGGGTCCTGTGGTATAGCATCACTCTCGAACCCCTTTCCTCTTCAGGTATGAGAGTGGAAAGGTTCTCTTTATACCGTGGGTCGAGCAGTGTGTACACCCAGTAATCCGTAGTGGCCAGAATGCGTGTAACGCGAGGGTCTCGAGAAAGGCATACTAACATTAAGTCAGCCATGTGTGCCAGGGTACCTGTACGCAACACATGGCTGTCCTCACTAGGAAGATCACTTTCAGGATCCTCCTCCTCCTCCTCAGGCCATACACGCTGAAAGGATGACAGGCAAGCAGCATGGGTACCCTCAGCAGTGGGCCAAGCTCTCTCTTCCCCCTCCTCCTCATGCTCTTCCCCCTCCCCCTCCTCCTCCTCAACGTGCTGAGATATAGACATGAGGGTGCTCTGACTATCCAGCGACATACTGTCTTCCCTCGCCTCCGTTTCCGAGTGCAAAGCGTCTGCCTTTATGCTTTGCAGGGAACTTCTCAAGAGGCATAGCAGAGGAATGGTGACGCTAATGATTGCAGCATCCCCGCTCACCATCTGGGTAGACTCCTCAAAGTTTCCAAGGACCTGGCAGATGGCTGCCAACCAGGCCCACTCTTCTGTAAAGAATTGAGGAGGCTGACTCCCACTACGCCGCCCATGTTGGAGTTGGTATTCCACTATAGCTCTACGCTGCTCATAGAGTCTGGCCAACATGTGGAGAGTAGAGTTCCACCGTGTGGGCACGTCGCACAGCAGTCGGTGCACTGGCAGATTAAACCGATGTTGCAGGGTCCGCAGGGTGGCAGCGTCCGTCTTGGACTTGCGGAAATGTGCGCTGACCCGGTGCGCCTTTCCGAGCAGGTATGACAAGTGTGGGTAGCTTTTCAGAAAGCGCTGAACCACCAAATTAAAGACATGGGCCAGGCATGGCACGTGCGTGAGGCTGCCGAGCTGCAGAGCCGCCACCAGGTCACGGCCGTTGTCACACACGACCATGCCCGGTTGGAGGCTCAGCGGCGAAAGCCAGCGGTCGGTCTGCTCTGTCAGACCCTGCAGCAGTTCATGGGCCGTGTGCCTCTTATATCCTAAGCTGAGTAGTTTCAGCACGGCCTGCTGACGCTTGCCCACTGCTGTGCTGCCACGCCGCGCGACACCGACTGCTGGCGACGTGCTGCTGCTGCTGACACATCTTGATTGCGAGACAGAGGTTGCGTTGGAGGAGGAGGAGGAGGGTGGTTTAGTGGAGGAAGCATACACCGCCGCAGATATGAGCACCGAGCTGGGGCCCGCAATTCTGGGGGTGGGTAGGGCGTGAGCGGTCCCAGGCTCTGACTCTGTCCCAGCCTCCACTAAATTCACCCAATGTGCCGTCAGGGAGTTATAGTGACCCTGCCAGCCTGTGCTTGTCCACGTGTCCGTTGTTAAGTGGACCTTAGCAGTAACCGCGTTGGTGAGGGCGCGTACAATGTTGCGGGAGACGTGGTCGTGCAGGGCTGGGATGGCACATCGGGAAAAGTAGTGGCGACTGGGAACCGAGTAGCGCGGGGCCGCCGCCGCCATCATGCTTTTGTAAGCCTCCGTTTCCACAAGCCTATACGGCAGCATCTCCAGGCTGATCAATTTGGCTATGTCCACGTTTAACGCTTGAGCATGCGGGCGCGTGGCGGCGTACTTGCGCTTGCGCTCAAACAGTTGCGCTAGCGACGTCTGGACGCTGCGCTGAGAGACATTGCTGGATGGGGCCGAGGACAGTGGAGGTGAGGGTGTGGGTGCAGGCCGGTAGGCACTGTCCTCAGAGGGGGGTTGGATCCCAGTGGCAGGTAGGGGCACAGAGGGAGAGGCAGTGGGGCAAACCGGAGGCGGTGAACGGCCTTCGTCCCACCTTGTGGGGTGCTTGGCCATCATATGCCTGCGCATGCTGGTGGTGGTGGCTCCCCAGCTGATCTTGGCGCGACAAAGGTTGCACACCACTGTTCGTCGGTCGTCAGGCGTCTCTGTGAAAAACTGCCACACCTTAGAGCACCTTGGCCTCTGCAGGGTGGCATGGCGCGAGGGGGCGCTTTGGGAAACAGTTGGTGGATTATTCGGTCTGGCCCTGCCTCTACCCCTGGCCACCGCACTGGCTCGGCCTGTGCCCACACCCTGACTTGGGCCTCCGCGTCCTCACCCGCGTCCACGTCCTCTAGGCCTACCCCTACCCCTCAGCATGCTGTATTACCAGTAGTGCAGAAACAGAACGCTGTAATTAAATGTGCCGCTTATTGGCCTGTGGTTGGAGGCTGACTTCGCTTACGGAACGCACAGCAGAGCCAGGAAAGAATTTTGCGCAAGCCTGCTGTAACACTTAGCTGGCTGCGTATGAATTAGGACAACTACCCCCAGCAGAGACCCAGTACACTGAGGACGGTCACAGGCAGCCCAAATAGATTTTTTTCCCAAATGTTTTTGGAAAGGCCCACTGCCTATATACACTAAATATGTCTTCTGTCCCTGCCTCACCACTACTGGCCCTGGAGTGTGTAAAATTACTGCAGACTGTTTCACTGTGGACAGGAATACAGCGGTGATGTAACAGGCAACACAGAGCCAGGAAAGAATTTTGCGCAAGCCTGCTGTAACACTTAGCTGGCTGCGTATGAATTAGGACAACTACACTGCCTATATACACTAAATATGTCTTCTGTCCCTGCCTCACCGCTACTGGCCCTGGACAATGTAAAATTACTGCAGGACGCAATGCTCTGCACGGCCGATATACAAAAAAAAAAAAGTGCAACACTGCAAAAAGCAGCCTCCACACTACTGCACACGGTTAGATGTGGCCCTAAGAAGGACCGTTGGGGTTCTTGAAGCCTAAAATAACTCCTAACACTCTCCCTATAGCAACTCCAGCAAGACAGCACTTTCCCTGAACTATGTCAGAATGCATCTGTGGCGAGCCACGGGAGGGGCCGATTTATGTACTCGGGTGACACCTGATCTCGCCAGCCACTCACTGCAGGGGGGTGCTATAGGGCTTGAATGTCGCAGGGGGAAGTTGTAATGCCTTCCCTGTCTTTCTATTGGCCAGAAAAGCGTGCTAACGTCTCAGAGATAAAAGTGAAAGTAACTCGAACATCGCGTGGTACTCGTCACGAGTAACGAGCATCTCGAACACCCTAATACTCGAACGAGTATCAAGCTCGGACGAGTACGTTCGCTCATCTCTAATTACAAGCCATCCTAATGGAATTTCAAGAAATCTCATGCACACATTAGAGAAAAACTTTGCAGCAACTTCGCACTGCCAGTTTTACATCTGCAGCTTCACAATTTATGCTTCATATTTCCAGCATTTCACCTCTTCAAATAAAGGGATAAAATCAATCAAAATGTGCAGCAAATCAACATAGAACACATGCAGAATTTGCTGCGGATTTCTTAAGGGCTCAGTCACTGCAGCCAACAGAAGGCCGTACCTGAAGACGGACGTCTCTCTGCAACGCTGATGAAAGAACACATGACAAAAAAATAACACCTGGGTTATTCATTTTGGGTGAATTTAAAGGGGTTGTCCGGCCATAAACATTAGGTCTCATTACTTCTGTTTGCCCAATACAATGCACTTTGTAATATACATTGTGCATTGTAAATTAGGCAAACAGAAGTTATTCACTTACCTTTCTGATGCCCCCCCCCCCCACTGTGTTGCTCCTCGTGTCAGGGTAAAATTCTAAGTACAGCACCAATCAGGCCCACCCCACTTGCCCGCTGCCGGCGATAAGAAGAAAACACCACACGGAGGTCTGGTATAGTTTCTCACACGGGACATGGCTCTGCGCCGTCCTTTATTACAGATTACATGAGATCTTATACCCTTTGTCTCATCCCCAGCAAGGGGTGATGGGCTCATAACCATATATGGGAAGTCCGGATTTCCGGCCTGAGACAGTGAAAACAGTCGTTATCTTGCTACGGCGCCTCTGGCTTATGTACAGAAAATCACGTATTCAATTAACTCCAGTGCAAAGAATCACCCACTCAATTCTAAGAAAACGGCCAAGCATGCATTCTCCATATATGGGAAGTCCGGATTTCCGGCCTGGGACAGTGAAAGTTATGTACATTTGAACATCTTGATATTGCGCTTCTGGGAAAACAGCCAAGTACGTGTCCTTCGTCCGATTCTTCTTTGCTGTGTTTAAAGATACATTTTGTCTTCGCCTGGCAAGGCCTCTTGGCATATCTGATGTAAGGCGACATATAAGTTTTTTCTCATTTGGAATTGAATAGAACTTGCATATAGGTATAAAGCATAAAAAACATATGGCAATATATATATATACCCTCACAACCCCCCCTAAAAAACTTAATATGGAGATGTACCAGGCCTTGCACTCTTCCTCGGTCGCCTCTCCCTTGCGTCAGGGTTTCTCCACTGCCCGTAAGTCCCTACTCCTAAGAGGGGGGGGATCCCTACCTCACCTCAGAAGGAGGCCATGGATTCCCTGGGCTTATTTCCGGGCATCCATACCCTCTATCTGTACGAGTTAACACCCCGCAGGGTGTGCCCTCGCCGGAACCTAAGGTCTTCTGCACTTTCCCTAGGCAAATGGGAAGTCCACTGACAGTCCATCTTATGAGACCGGGGCGGCGCAGTACTAGTACATTTCTCCATTCTTCTGGTAACGTATCCGGTTGGCACTATCGCAACTGGCTCTTCATCTTTTTCAAACAAGGGAAATTTTGGTATCATATTATCCAGTCCCTTACTCATACTTTTTTTGATCAAAGGGATAATACACAAACAGGAAGTTACATACCCCACCTCTTTCTGCTAAAATCATATCCAGGGCCACTCTATTTTGGAACGCCATGGATGCCGTGGGCCCTAACTGGTCAACTAACCCTTTCAAAGCATCCCTAGTGTAGTTTACAAACCTCTGCTGATTGTAATAGATATAATTCATCCAATCTACATTATTATTAACAGTGACAATAGCAAATAAGGACTCAAAACCTGCTTTAACCTGATCTCTAGAATTAAATTAATCTCGCACCCCCCTTGGCACTCCTATTGCATCTATGTGTACATGTGGATTAAAGTTACCACCTGGAGTGTCAACTTCTCTCTTAGCACGATGCGGTGTTGGATTCTCACCCTCAGTGTAGGCTTCATATTGCACATTTGATTGTATTAATTTGTTCTGAAACAGGGGGCTAGTGTACAGTAGTCAAAGGTGTGTGTTAGAGGAACTGTACCACATTATAGCATGTAAAGGATATACAGGATCATGAGTTTTTTTCAGTGCGAAGTGTGGATCCAAGTGGGCTTTCCTTCGAGCTTGACTGCAGTTGGGGTGGTGAGCAACATCTGGTAAGGACATTCAAACAGGGTTTCTCTCTTAAACTTTTCCACATAGACCCTGTCACCTGGTTTCAGATTGTGACACTCATCTGTAGGACCTGGGAGAGAAGCAGAGACTGCAGAATGCATTACTGACAATTCCTTGGAGAGGCCTATGACAAAATTAACAAGAAAATCATTCCCCAAACTCAGCTACTGTGGCATGTATCCTCCGGAGAAAAAGAAAAACTAATAGAAGACACTCAATTCAAAATTTACCCATTTCCTCCATTGCCTTTTGTATCTACTTTCCCACTACTCCACGGATGGTAGGGTGTGTGAAAAGCCTGAAATATACCCAAAGCAGACATGATGTGTTGCATTATTTCACCTGTGAAGTGTGTACCTTTGTTTGACTCAATCACTTCCGGTACCCCGTATCTGCGGATTACCTCAGTCATGAGCTCCTGTGCGGTTACCTGCTTATTTACTTTGGTAACAGGGTAGGTCTCCAACCTGAAAAACATCAACAACAACAAGCACATATTCATGCTTCCCAACAAGTGGTAGCTGAGTGTAGCCAATTTGCAATCCCTGAAATGGGTAGAGTGGTCTAGGCAAGTGTTATGTGGCAAATTTTACTTCTGCCCTGTTGCTTTACGGCAAAGATCATGCAAAATTGGACAAATGATGCAGCAGCTACAGAAAACCCAGGAGCCACCCGTCCTTGTTCAAGCGTCGTCATCATTGTTGCTTTGAGAGGTGCGTCTTTCCGTGCGTCAGCTGGGCCATTATGGGGCACAGGGACTATGGTAAGCAAGTGCTGTTGACTGTTCACCATACGCCGTCCCTTTTTAGTCCATTTTTCCTTTTCTTCCTTGCTGGCTTGTAACTGTAAAGTCATTAGCATATCAAAGTCCAAGTTTTTATCAAAGTCCAAGTTCATATCAAAGTCCAAGTTCATATCAAAGTCCAAGTTTTTGTCAAAGTCCAAAGTTATTGTTAAATTCTTCTTTTCTTCTTTTCTTCCATGGCTTCAGGGCCGCTGCTTTTGCTGTGTGGCCTGTGATGGCGTTGCCTCTTGCTTCTCCGGTGTAGGAATTGGTGTGAGCTTTCCACTTTGTTAGGTAGAAGTAGAGCCTCCATGAGGCTCTGCACCGCTGCAACATTCTTAATTGGCTGTCCTGCTGAGGTAAAAAACTGTCTGGCCTTCCATTTTGGGCCGTAATCATGAGCTATGCCAAATGCATACCGGGAGTCAGTGTAAATGTTTACCGTCTTACCTTCTACCACTCCACACGCCTCAGCGAGTGCTTTTAATTCCGCTTCTTGTACTGCGACATGCGGAGACATTCTGCTTTTAGGACATCTTGTTGTGTAACCACTGCATCTCCAGTGTGGAGTCGTCAATCACCCTGGTACCATCTATAAAAAACAACTCAAAATATGCATTAACAAGGGCTTTCAGTAACTTTTTAAAACTTAAATTTTCTTGTTGCATCAATGCTAGACAATCAGGCTGGTATTCTATTTCAAATAGATCAGAACCTTGTTGCAAAAAATTAAAAAATTAAAAAATGGCTTGCAAAAAATTTAAAAATGGCTGAATTTAAAAATGGCTGACTTGCAATACCTAGATCACCTATGCCTTCTCCTCCCCCCCTTTAAACCAGGGTACTCAATTGGAACAATAGTACCCAGTTTCAAGGTAGTATAACATTGTAAAAAGATTTGATGGATGCAGATAAGGCCTGTAAGATGTTAGCACCAATAACAGACATGAGTTACATCGGGGCAGAATAATCTACAAAACATCTACTAATATTGGAAATGTGAGATCCCTTTAAGTGAATTCATTATTAGTCTGTTCCTGCCTGCAATGTCTTATCAAATCTGAGACAGGAGAAAAAAACCAAACAAAAACTTTTACTAGCTGCTCAAGCTCCTCACCCCTCCCTTGTGCAAGAGGGATGAAACATTATGTACTATTACATCATCTAGCTCCACCCCTTCGATATTGGCTCCGTGCGTCTTTCTTCTCAGCTTAATTTCAGCTTAACAGTCTACACGTCCACATCTCAACCAAGCAAAGTCCCATGCATGGGGAGGACTTCCATCCCTAGTCAATATCCACATCACACATTCCACCACAGCTTGAACACCGGTCACTAACTCTCATCCATCCATGCTCTCAAGTCTGCTCCGTCACCCCCCATTGAAGGTGTCCCAGTACATGCAGATGCACAGACAAAAAAAGTTTGACAAACATACATACATCAGTTGAAAAACATTGAGGTGAGTGCTTTTAATGTTATAAAGTACATGATTCTATTGAGATGAGATTGTGAATGAGCGCTATCTTTGACAAATTATGTGAAAAAAAAAAATTTGCTGAGTGACTGAGACATTCTATATTTCTTATCTACTGAAGCTATTATATGTTATATTAAACGCTGAAGTGCTTTAGAATCTGTGGGTATTTTTCAGCCCCCCTTGTCTTTCTTTCTCTGTATTTGACCCTGAACAAAAAGTGAAGTCTGAAAGCCCCCACCTTTGTAAAACAAACTGTTATCTCTCTACGAATATGAAACACAGACTGAATTGTTTTAGCTTAAACTATTGCCTGCATTTGAACTCATAATTAACACATATGCTGGGACCTTGCAACATTCATTTTCAACCCCTGTATAAGTAAGAATATACCTTAGAAATTGCTATATTTCCTGCCTACTAAGACAGTATAATTAATTAAATTCCTTTCAATTCATATTAAGCAAGCAGAGACATTCTCCAGGGTTATTATTGCATTTTCTCTCGCTTCGTTATCTTCTTGACCTTGAAAAGCTTACACAGACTCGCAGCTACATGTCAACAAACCCTTCTCCCCTAAAAGCAAGCTCAGTTAACTATTTGCACATACAGTATATATATATATATATATATATATATATATATATACATATATATCCATATCTATTATCTATCTTGTATTATACACATTTTCCTCTCTCTCTGTCAACAAATCACATGCATTGTACCTTTCTTCTCGACTTGCTTGTTCCTTATACTTCTCTCCCCTACCTAACTGCCAATATAACCTTCAATAGACACTCTCCTGACGCCCTCTTGATCACTTACTGTACTTTTCAACATTTCACTTACTGATACTTTCTTAAACAAATAATGTGTACATACCTAACTTTCTCTGACTGTCTCTCTGCTTCTAGCAAACCTTGGTCTTTCAAGGCGCCTCTTGGTCCTAAAGACCTCCCTCCCAGACACCATTTTTGTAATCTACCGTGCAGGTCCTTGTTACACATTTTCATAAAAGTTTTCTTACATTTTACAGATTTGAACTCTCCTCCACCAATTCATCCGCACGGCGGCAGCCCTTGAGGGGCTCTGTCTTCTTTAATAAGGTCTTACGCATATTACAACAACAACAAAAATAACACGCTCCATAGAATGCATCCCTCTTAATTTTCAAATTGTCAGCCCCTTATATACCGGCAAAACAACCGAGGGTCCCTTCTCCTTATGGAACCAGCCCCATAAAATGCATCTCTCTGAAATCAAATCGTTAGCCCCATATATAAGGCAAAACAACCGAGAGTCCCTTCTCCTATGAAGCCTGTCTCACAAAATGCATCCCTCTTAATTTTCAAATTGTTAGCCCGGGATATATATATATGGCAAAACAACCGAGGGTCCCTTCTTTTATGAAACCTGTCTCACAAAATGCATCCCTCTCAGCATGCATCCTTCTTAATTTTCAAATTGTTAGTCCCTTATATACTGGGAAAACAACCGAGGGTCCCTTCTCTTGTGAGACTAAATATAACAAACAACCTTCACTATCGTTAAAACACCATGGACTTCAAAGTACAAATAAACTACAGACTAGTTTCCGGGTGACCGATTGGTGCGCATATCACGGTCAGTGGTCCATGACGGCAAACCCGGAGCCCACACGAGTTACCGTGTAGAACTCTTAACCCAACCCGTCCGGTCACAAACCACAGATAGTCAGTCCTGCTGCAAGACTCTCAGCGTAAAACACAACATAAATATATGCTGGTCTTACCTGGAGTTCTAAGTGAGTTGATCAGGCTCGGTTTGCAGCAGGACGGCTTCTCAGTGGCGTGGATCCGGGTGGAATGCGTTGTAGGCTCTGGCTTTGTCGCCCCACGTTTGGGCGCCATTTGTCAGGGTAAAATTCTAAGTACAGCACCAATCAGGCCCACCCCACTTGCCCGCTGCCGGCGATAAGAAGAAAACACCACACGGAGGTCTGGTATAGTTTCTCACACGGGACATGGCTCTGCGCCGTCCTTTATTACAGATACATGAGATCTTATACCCTTTGTCTCATCCCCAGCAAGGGGTGATGGGCTCATAACCATATATGGGAAGTCCGGATTTCCGGCCTGAGACAGTGAAAACAGTCGTTATCTTGCTACGGCGCCTCTGGCTTATGTACAGAAAATCACGTATTCAATTAACTCCAGTGCAAAGAATCACCCACTCAATTCTAAGAAAACGGCCAAGCATGCATTCTCCATATATGGGAAGTCCGGATTTCTGGCCTGGGACAGTGAAAGTTATGTACATTTGAACATCTTGATATTGCGCTTCTGGGAAAACAGCCAAGTACGTGTCCTTCGTCCGATTCTTCTTTGCTGTGTTTAAAGATACATTTTGTCTTCGCCTGGCAAGGCCTCTTGGCATATCTGATGTAAGGCGACATATAAGTTTTTTCTCATTTGGAATTGAATAGAACTTGCATATGGGTATAAAGCATAAAAAACATATGGCAATATATATATATATACCCTCACACTCGGTTGCCATGGGTTCCGACAAGTCTCTTCTCCTCTTCTTGTTGGAACGACGGGGACAAGCTTCTCCAGCACAGCTCTGCGCATGTGCAGAAGAACTTCAGCCGCTGGGAAGCTCAGTTCTGCCTGCAGGGGAGGCGTGGCTGCTGGCTCTTCATCTCCAAGGTAAGAATGAGTGGAGGGGTGGGCTCTCGGGGGGGGGGGGTGGAGAGGGAGAGATGGATGGATGGATGGATGTGTGCAGGGGGGGTGCAGTGATGTGTGTGTGTGTGTTCGTGGTGTCTGGAGACCCGGCTGTCAGAAGTCCCGAGGGAAGGGGGGGGGGGGTGGAGAGGGAGAGATGGATGGATGGATGGATGTGTGCAAGGGGGGGGGGGTGCAGTGATGTGTGTGTGTGTTCGTGGTGTCTGGAGACCCGGCTGTCAGAAGTCCCGAGGGAAGGGGGGGGGTGGAGAGGGAGAGATGGATGGATGGATGTGTGCAAGGGGGGAGGGGGTGCAGTGATGTGTGTGTGTGTGTGTGTGTGTGTGTGTGTGTGCAGGGACCCGGCTGACAGAAGTCGGGGGGGGGGTCATTGTGAGAGGGGTCGCTGTGGGAGGGGCACTATGAGGGCATGTGTGTGTGGGGAAATGTTTTGTTTTACTTTACTTTAGCAGGGTGGGGGGGGCAGTAGGTAGCTTTGCAGTGGGGGGCTGCAGGAGAGTTCTCTCTCGGCTCTCCCCTGCCCCTCTCCATTCACTATACACTGTGCTGCTGTTTACACTCATGGTAGGATTTTATCGTGAACCATGACAGTCTTCCCTGGCCACAACCCCTCTGAGTATAGTATGCAGCAGGGGGCGGGGCCTGGGCGGGGAGAGACTGTAGATCAGTTCAATAGAGGTGGGCATGTCGTGGGCGGGGCTAGGACGTGAGCTGAGGGAAATCCTGCCTTTTCATGTCTCTTACTACCATCGAGAGCGCGCACACAGAAGAGGGAGAGCGCAGAGCATTGTGGGAAGGCAGCACAGAGGCGCCATCTTTGAAAGCTGCAGTGAAGATCAGAATCTAAGGTAAGAAACTGACATTGCAGCTGATCTGCCGGCCGGTTTGAGCCCCTGTATGCTGTCTGTTACTATCCTTACTGAAAGGAAAGCAGCAGCATTATAAAAATTTTTACCCTGTGTGGCCGGACAACCCCTTTAAGTTTTATACAGTATCTAGAGATGAGCAAGCACACTCGGATAAGGCAGTTACTTGAGCGAGCAATGCTCATCTCGAGTAACTGCATTCTTGTCCGAGCAGGCTCGGAGGGGCGGCGGGTGGTAGCCGGGGGGAGAGAGAGAGATCTTTCTCTGCCCCCGGCTAACCCCTGCCCCCCCCCCCCCCCCCGACCCGAGCCTGCTCGGACAAGAATGCAGTTACTCGAGATGAGCGTTGCTCGCTCAAGTAACTGCCTTGTCCGAGCGTGCTTGCTCATCTCTAACACTATCGTCTAATACATTTTCATGCAGATTTGCATCACTAATATTCAGAAGCATGATCCCTACAATCAATGTATGAAATCTAAACTCTAGTAGCCTCTGTTATCATTTGGCCTTCACGTCTTCTAAATTTCCCTCGGTGGTAAGTATTATGATTAGCGCTCCCAATAGAGGCGAGGAATTCCTGATCCAAATCCTGACCTTTAAATAATCTCCATGTGCAGCGGTGCTGGAATGAGTTTTAATTGACAGTAACATATGTTATGTAAGGTTGGATCATCACTATAAGGCAGCTGCCCAGGACACAGACCACCGTAACGCTCCTCCGGGTAAGACTTTTGTTTAGCATTAGATTTGTAATTTAGGACAATTCTTGGCACGACCCACATATATAGGATTTTTATTATATAGCAGTTGGGTTGACATTATCTCATGTTACAGTAGAAATCCTTTTCATTCTACAGACGCTCAATCAGGACAATGCTGGTGCTACATTCTGTATACACTTTGCTTATACTGGTGCCACTGTGCATTTTGGCTGAAGATGACCCAACACAACCTCAGCGGGATCCTTGTGCTAATTGGATGGGGGGTGCACCGGGTTATCCTGGACACAATGGACTTCCTGGAAGAGATGGCAAAGATGGGGATGATGGACAAAAAGGAGACAGAGGAGAAGCAGGTTAGTAGTTGGCTATTAGAGCAGAGATTTAATACTTATGGGCTTTTGTGTAGAATCTACCAAAACCTAAATATATGAAAAACTGAATGTTTTAAGTCTGTAGAAAAACATCTGAAACAGAAAGACCATCTTCTGGTAGTAGAAAGAGACAAAAGGTAGAAAAACCAATAGCCAGGTGGGGGGTCATTATATCAAAACTAATTAAACTACTAGGAAAAACAGAACTAGTAAAATAGGGTTGAATATTCCCTATGTTCATGTATATAAAAAGGGCATGTACCAGAAAGAAGAAGAATAAAGGTAACACTCTTCTAGTATAAAAGATTAGAATTAGAGCCACTATAAGGAGGCATCTGAGTAGGGTTCTAGAGATCTGTTTTATTGAGTCCGGTACTGCAGACAACATAAGCACGGGAGGATTATTGGGAACCAGACTGCTGGTGATTCTCTTAATTATATTTATACCTTTAATCCAAAAAGATTGTAGAATTGGGCATTCCCAACAAATGTGGACCATTGTTGCCCAAGTCTGCCCATACCTCCGGCAAACATCAGGAACTGTTAAGAAATGATATATGAAGGGTCAATCTTCCTACATCTTTATCATGCTAGACAGTACTTACTTCTGCTACACTGCGAAAAATATTTATAGCACATATACCCCAAGAGTCATTCACTAGTGAGCATTAACATGACTACAAGATCCTCTGCGTTCCATTATTGTGGTAGCACCTGGACCTACCAAGGTACCAGCAGAAGTCAATCCCATTTGAAGCCAATTACTTGCCCCAGGAAAAAAAGTGAGGGGGGCATTGTATTTTTCCTGTATTGGTAACAGATGCGTTAGATACAGGAATATCATCAAAAATGTCTGGCATAGGCAAAGGTGTAGTGTAGGGTTGCCCCTCCAAAGAGTCCATCCTCTGTCTTTGTTTTGCTGGGCTAGCAGAAGGAGAAGAGGCCGCCATTGCCATGTGATCGTGTAGATGACGATGATGTTGCTGTTGTGGAAACTTCTGTCTTGTGACTGCTTTCCAAGCCGTAGAGTGTAGAGCGATCAGAGCAGCGTGGCCTGTATGGAAGGCCTCGCTATTCGGGGGAATGGGGCTGTTTCCATACCCTATCTCTGTGGAATCCATACGCTGCGCCATCCTGGTCTTGCTCTGGCAAATAGGAGAAATAGAAATTAATGAACTTTTCCAGCTTGGCAAACATCTGCTTCCTCTTCCACAGCATCCTGGATGATGTCTAAGCACCATGTGGGGCCCGAGAAACCGTAGATTTTATCTCTGTAAAGTCCCTTATGGGCCCCTGTGGATCAGGAATTTTGCACTAAGCAGACATTCACTCCAGCGACCAAACACTGCCCCCTCTCTTTTCTAATGTTGATTCACCCATAACGATAAATTTTATTGGTGATATCTCCTGTGTGATAACAATAAAGTTTATGATGCAATTAAAGTTAGACGCACACCTGTTCTTTACAGACAGAGGCTGGAGTTTCAAAGAACACCCGTCTCTAGCTGAATACTGGCTTTTGGTTTAGGCAGAGAAACAACTCAACCCCTTAGTGACAAAGCCTGTTTGCGCCTTAGTGACTGAGCCAAATTTTGGAAATCTGACATGCGTCACTTAACATAGGATAACTCCATAAAAATTTTGCATACCCAAGTGATTCTGACATAAGATATATATTTCCATCTGTTTACTCTATTCTAAATGCACTTTAATTTTTTAAAACTTTTTAGGAGAGGTACAAATTTAACAATAATTATCAACATTTTGAGAAACACTTTGTTTTCCTGCACCAAGCCAAGATTGCAAAGACTCATAGGTGTCAGAATGATAGATACATTCACAAATGACTCCATTTTAAAAACGACACCCCTTAATGTATTCACTGAGGGAGGTCAGGAGTATTTTGACCCCACAGTTTTTTTTCAGGAGTCAATGCAATTTAGAGGAGAATAAAAAAAATTCATATTTTTGCAAATACGTCATTTTAAAGGCAAATTATTTTCTATAGTGCACATGAAAATGAGGATTTACACCCCAAAATGGATACCCTTGTTTGCCTCGTGTTCAGAAACATACCCATTGTGGCCCTAATCTTATGTCTGTATGCACAATCGGGCCCAAACTGAAGGGAGCAGCCGGTGGCTTTTAGAACAGAAATTTTGCTTGAAGGCGTTTTATGCCCCATTGCCCACTTGTAGACCCCTTGATCAGGCAAAACGACAGAGAACCCCCACAAATGACCCCATTTTGAAAACAAGACCCCTTAACGCATTCATTTAGGGGTGTACTGCGGATTTTGACCCCACTGTTTTTGAATGCATCTAAGCAAAGCAGAAGGAAAAAATTATAATTTTCATTTTTTTTGGCAATTGTGTCATTATAAAAACAGCTTTTTTTTGTACAGCACACAATGAATGCAGACTTTCACCCCAAAATAGATAGCCCTGTTTGTCCTGCATTCAGAAACATACCCATCGTAGCCCCAATCCCCCCCCCCCCCCACCTCCGCACCCTTTTTGGCATTACCTAAATATTAGATAAAAGTATGTCTGAAAACAGGGGTAATTACGGAAGCCTTGTTGGGATTGGCACATGGGGTAATAAAACCGGGTATCCCTCCTCCTCTTATCCTTTTTTGGGGGGTATTCCTTGACCTCAGCAGCAGGGATGGGGTATAAAAAGTGACACTCTGGGAGGCTTCGTAATCTTGCTGAGCTGCTGTGGTCTCACACAGAAGGTGTTTCTCAAGCTGCTCCTGAAATTGCAGGAAGGCGAACGTTCCCATCGCTTCTTGTAAATTACGTATTGCAGGTAGAGATCTGAATAATGCCGGGTTTTCATGGCCGTATGTGGAATACGCTTGCGGAGGCCCGCAGCAGATCCCAGCTGTGAGCCTGGCTGTGGCCCTGCTTACGGCCACGTAATGTACTGCGCATAACTGCCTACTCACACAGGTGGTCATGTGCTGTACACCTTTTTTTGTTTGTATTTTCTGCGCCGTCGCTTAGTGATGACACAGGTACCCGCAGGCCATACATAATGTAGTTACGTATGGGCTGCGGGTATATCTGTGACGATGGAGCACAGTGGGCTCTATGTCGTGGATATTTGCGGTAAAATAGAGCATGCTGTTTTCTGGAATTAATGTGAGCGGAATTGTGTAATCCAGGGCATTAGATTGATCTGCGTATTACCGCGGATCAGACACATGCGGAATCCGTAATTCCTATCCCGTCATATGAGACCAACCTAAGGTGGATCGCTACCTTTTTATCATGTGACTGGGGATCACCCAACCAGGCCACCGGTCACTGTTCCAGGCTCTTGGCAACCTTTAATCGCCGGGAGTAAGGAGATTTTAAATTTTCTGGGCCCTCCCCAGCAGAATATGGGGAAGGTTAGTGGAGGAGGATTGTGTCGGAGTTCAAATACGGAGACCTCCGGTAAGAAGTTTCATCTCGTCTCACCGATCGCAACACGTGACCAGGGACAACTCACCGCGGTCCCCTGTGAAATCTCCATGCTCTCAGCTACATTTGGTAGCCAGTAGCAGGGAGATTTAAAATTTTATGGGCAATCCTCAACTTTTGCGCATGTGTCCAGCATTTTGCTCACGGACGCATGTACAGAGGCCAGGTTAAGGTGCGTGGATAAGGATCCCATTGTGGGAGAAATCCGGGGACCTTTGTTGTGTATTTTCATCTCCACTCACGGATACAATCTATAAGGGGAGATGAAACATTAACTTTTTAAACTTTTTATTTTTCCTTTTTTTAACTTGACATGATCACTGTTATCAGATGGATAATGGTAATTATGTGACCTGAAACCGCATACAGCGGTTTATGGTGACATTTCCCTGCACTAGGCTATTTTTGACAGCCGGGTGCAGGGAGATTTTAAGTTGCTCTTCGGCCTTCTGTGCATGTACGCCACATCGGCGCATGCGCAGAAGCCCGCGGGAGGTCCAAACCACCGCGGGACATCACGTAGGATGGAAGTGAGTATTTTCAGCTGCCCTCATGGATCCAATCCATGAGGGCAGCTGAAACTTTAACTTTTTAAACTTTTTTTTTTTTACTTCTCCGTGATTGCCGGTATCCATTGACATCTCCTGCCTCCCGGCTTCCTTCAGAAGTCGGGAGCCAGCAACTTTCAAATGTCCCAAGCGATCCAGGCTTCTGCGCATGCGCGTGATGTCATACGACTTTAATGCAATCGGCGTTATCCATTGGATAGCGATGATCGCATTGCAGGATGGACTCCCAGAGGCCGCCCATTACAACTCTATGTTATCGGCTATCTCCAGGAACCGACAGCATAGAGCTGTCACGTCCACAGCCCGCATGGCTTTAATCCTCAGAGGAAACATGTTTTTATGTCCCTGAGTATTAAGGCCCACTTAGCTAGGGCGTAAAAAGGCAATGGGCCCGTCACTAAGGGGTATATTTAGTTAAATTAAGTTTAGTTTAGTTACAACATTTGTGGATGCTGTAATTGAATCCATGATCCAGACTCTTCTGTTCCAGAAAACTGTTCTCAGAAACCGTCTTGATTGAATAATTTCTATCAGAAACAATGACAGGAAGTGGTCAAACGCAACAAATATGTCAACTTTCTGTTATTCTTTATTATAAAACCAAATAAAAATTATTGAAAAGAAAATTGAAAACTTTATTATCAGTTGTACAACCCCAATTCCCAAAAAAGTGTGTAAAATGTAAACAAATGTAAAGAAAAAAAAGAATGCAATGATTTGTAAATCTCACCTCACCACATTTATTCACAGTAGGACATTGAGCACATATCAGAAGGTGAAAGGGAGGCATTTTTCCATTTTATTTTATTTTTTAAATGAACTAGAAATTGATGGCCACATATTTTTAAAAAGTTGGAACAGGGCCGTGCCTTCCATTGTGTAGCCTCCCCTCTTCTTTTTACAGGAAAGTGAGGAGACCAATTGCTGGAGTTTTGGGAGAGGAATGTTGTCCAATTCTTGTCTGATGTAGAATTCTCTCTGGGTCCTGGGTCTTCTTTGCTTTTTTTTCCTTTTTCTAATGCGCTAAATGTTTTCTATTAGTAAAAGGTCTGGACTGCTGGCAGGCCTATTCAGTACCTAGACTCTTCTTCCGCGAAGCCATGCTTTTGTGAAGGATGCAGTATCTTTCCTTGCTGAAATATGCAAGGCCTTCCTTAAAATAGATTTTGTCTCGTGGGAGCATAGATTGCTCTAAAACCTCTATATTATTTTGCTCAGCATTAAAAGTGCCTTTCAAAATGTGTAAATTGCCCATGCTAGAGGCACTAATGTACCACCATACCATCAAAAAAGCAGGGTTTTGTGCTGTGCATTGATAACAAGCTAGATGGTCCCTCTCCTCTTGAGTCCGCAGGGCACGACATCCATGGTTTCCAAAAAGAATTTCAAATTTTGATTCATCTGACCACAGAACGGTTTTCCATTTTGCATCATCCCTTTTAAATGCTTTGGCCCAGAAAATAAGCCAGTATTTCGGGATTGCAGGGATTTTCGGGAAGGACTTTAAATATAAACCCTTCCCTGAAAATCATCCCTGGAATGTGTTAAAAATAAAAAATATATATATACACACTTCTCCTCAGCTGCTGGGACTCAGGCACGTCTAGCCTGTCTTCTCCCTGCACTGCTCTAAATCTGTTTCAGCAGGGCTGTATCAGATTGGCTGAAAGGGCTGTATCAGATTGGCCGAGCGCTCAGCCAATCACAGACAGCACTCAGCCATTTATTGAATGACAGCTGAGTGTTGCCTGTAATTGGTCATGGCACTCAGCTAATCACAGGCAGCACTTAGCCAATCATTAAATTCAATGAATGGCTGAGTGCTGTCTGTGATTGGCTGAGCACTCAGCCAATCAGATACAGCCCTTTCAACAGGCGGGGATTTTAAATCCCCGCCTGCTGTAACAGATTCAGAGCAGTGCAGGGAGAAGACAGGCTGGATGCGTCTGAGTATATATATTTTTATTTTTAACACATTCTAGGAATGTTTTCAGGGAAGGGCTTTAATTTAAACCCCTTCCTTGAAAATCCATGCAGCCCTTGCTGGCAGCCCATTGCTGTCAATGGGACTGCAAAAGCGCCGGTCCCATTGTAATCAATGGGAGAACATTGCGATCCTCTGCCACAGCTGTCACAGCTGTGACAGCTATGGCAGGGGAATTCATCAGCCTCACGGGGAGTCCCCTTGTCACTGAACACTGTGACAGTGCTGTCACAGTGTTCAGTGACAAGGGGACTCCCCACGGAAATGAAGAAATCCTCTGCTACAGCTGTCACTGCAAGGAATATTTACACAGCAGCGGTGGAGAGGTGAGTATATATATAAAAACATATATATATTATATATATATATATATATATATATATATATATTATATTATATATTATATATATATATATATATATATATATATATATATATATGTATATAAACACAAACCATGACTGATTTCTAGGGAAAGTCTTATATTTCAAGCCATTCCCTGAAAATCACAGCAGGGGTGCCGGCATCCTATTGCTTTCAATGCGGCATCCGGCAGCAGCCGCGGCCCCATTGAAAGTGATGCTTTACGGACCTGCATTCACACGTGTTTGTGCACGTACTTGGGTGCACGGTTTTGTGCGCACCTATGTACGGCACACGCATACGCTCATGTGAATGCACCCTTACGCTGGGTGTTGTTTGTATTGTTTTTAGTCCTAGTGGCGTGGTTTTCTTTGTTGGGGAACGGCGTAGCTTCCTCTTCTCGGTTCAATGCTATCCTGCCTGCGCTGTCTGAAAACATCAGTTATGCACTGGTAGTCTTTGAGTAGCACGTTTCATAATGTCAGATGATATGCCCTGAACTGAAGTAATAAGTGGAATAGGTTAAACAGTACTACCTCTTTCCAGCTCAAACAGTTATATACATCCCATTTATGGGGGGAAAAAATGGAAAACATTCTTGAATACTATATTTTTTTTTACTCTTTTCATCTAAAATACAAAAATTAGGGCAGCAGCCAAAGTTTCATACTTGTGTTTTATTTACTTAGATGTTAACATTGTATTGTTTTATATTCTGTTTTTTACTCACATAAAAACTACAGGCTTTTCTTTTCGTTGTAGAACAAATTTTGACCAGGAGGTGCAGTCATATGGGTTGTTATCTTTGAATTAGTTTCTTACTAACTGATTGTAAAATATGATACTTTATTAATGGTGTAACATACTAACAAAATTACAGATGTTTATCAGTTTCTGAGAAGCAACTTAACCCCCTACAGCTTACCAGGAACAAAGCTATTCTGCAGGAAAAGGAGAATAGTTTTGGGTGAATTGAATCGTTCTAATTCAAACGGCTGTAGTTCTGACTCTATTACTGCTACCGACATGCTTTTGAATAATGGCTTTAAAATAGCTGTGGAGCTATAGCCGTTTGAAGTGAGGTCAGGAATACTGAATTTACAGCTGTCACCTCTGAGTGCACAGAAAGGATGGCAGGCAAGAGAAAAGGATTTGTGATTCTCCTGTCTGTCCCCCTGTCCTGCAGAAGGCTTTTGTTCATGTTATCACCCCCTCTTCTCTCATCAATCAGAGAACATATTTGCTCTCTGATTTTCACATAAGGGGGTCTTTTCTTTGTACCAACAAATGAATGAAAAAATGAAGACTTGCTCATAAAATCACTTTTCTATATAATTTAACTTTAACCCCACATATGCTGCAGTTATTGCTGACTGCAGCATGTAAACGTTTTTACAGTGAAAAAAAAATACATTTTTTTCCCTTTACACAGTGCTTTAAGTATTGGGGAAAAAAAGGACACAATAACTACACATTATTGGTATTGCCAGATTTATAATGATGTGTATTATAAAATATTACATTACATATGTACGATTATTTCAGTAAAAAAAAGCCAAAATAGCCTTTTTCTGGTAATCCCACTTCCCAAAAACAGAAATAAAAAAAGTCAAATATGCTTGAAAATCATACCAATAAAAATGACAAGTCATCCTGCTAAAACAACTCCTCATACAGCTCTGTCTATGGAAAAACCAAAATGCTCATGATGAACTCCATAGTAATAAATCTCAAACAATGATGGTGAAATTACTTTTTTTTTCCATTGCCCCCCAGCAAAAAATTTTAAAAAGTTTTAGAATACATTATATGTATCCAAAATTAGATGCTATAAAAGCTAGAACTTGCCACACAAAATATAAGATTTCTCACAGTTGCATAAGCGAAAAAATTACTGGTTCTTAAGGCTAAAATTAGTTATGTCATAAAAGGCTCAGTCACACGGGCGCCGATGCGCCCGTGTGACTGCAGCTAGCAGACGGCCGTACCTACGTCTCTCTGCAGCGTCGGGAGGAAGAACATGGGACCAGCTTCATTGCCGGTCATGTGTTCTTTCATCAGCGCTGCAGAGAGATGTCCGTCTTCAGGTACGGCCGTCTTCTGTCAGCCACACGGGCGCATCGGCGCCGGTGTACGGGTGCCGATGCGCCCGTGTGACTGAGCCCTAAGGAGTAAAAAATATACATAAGACAATCTAATTCTGCACCAAATGTATTTACATGAGACAAATTCTAAATTTTCTGAAGGGTTTTTCTAATTTTAATATAACTGTTAGAGGTTTAAAATGTGGCAGCCAATATGACTGTGCTTCCTCTTCTCACTTTCGTAGAAAAGAATTTCCAGCCTCTAAAATAAAATAATGCAATATTTATGAAAGCAAAAAATATAATAACAAAACTTTGGCTGCTGTAACTTTTAGTTTACTGTTTTTCGGCCATTTCTATATTTCAAGTGGAAAAACCTCTTTACTTTTCCAGTTATGTTTGGTGAATAGCATTGTGAGAAATATTCATAGGATTTCTATCAATATTCACAGGTCCTAAAGGTCAGAAGGGAGATGTTGGTGAACCAGGACCTCCAGGACCTGAAGGTCCACGTGGCTTTCCAGGTGCCCAGGGCCAAACAGGAGAAAGTCCTTTTCTACATCGTTCAGCGTTCAGTATGGGATTGGCAACCAGAGTCACCACCCCAAATGTGCCTATACGCTTCACTAAAGTGTTTTACAATGAACAGCGTCACTATGATGACAGCACAGGAAAGTTCACCTGCCATATTAAGGGCCTTTACTTATTCACCTACCATCTCACTGTCTACATGAAGGACGTCAAGATTGGATTATACAAGAATAACAAACCCATGATGTTTACCTTTGACCAATTTCAGACAAATAATGTGGATCAGGCCTCAGGCTTCATCCTTCTGGCCTTAGATGCTGGAGATGAAGTATGGCTGCAGATATATGGTGAGGATTTTGGGGGCATCTATGGAGATAATCTCAATGACTCATCATTCTCTGGAATTCTATTATATCCAGGCAACAAAACCATGTAACTCTACTCATATTCAATAAAAAATGTCCTACTGTCTGGCAAAGAGAGAATAAAGGTTACATCATATGTCATTACGTGCCCTTTAAAAAAGAGCATATTTCTTCTAGTGCTAACCTAGGTTATGTGTAGGACCTTACTCATGTTCCAGTATCGGATGTTCGTTCTGTGAATTCCAATGGCTACTTGTGAAGAAATCTCTGAAAAAGCAGGAAAGAAAAATTACTGCCTCAAAGTATTGCTTAAACTTTGTTTAGGTTCTTTCCTTGAATCTAAGAAAATATTTTTCATATTCTCCTAAACAATTGTTCAATTCACCCTGTGCTTATACTATTGTACAGCATTAGATTTGCTTAAGAGTTACTGGGACACCCCCGATCCCAAGAAAGGGGGTCTTGGAGTCCATTCATGAATGAAGTTGAGGTCACACACATGCACCACCACTCCATTCATTGCAGTGGGAGATCGTTGAGCACTTGTACTCTGCAATTTCTGACATTGCTATTGAAATTAATGAAGTGGCGGTGGTTTCAGGACATTTAGTCCAATCCATAGAGTTTGTCCATTGCTTTTCTCGTCCACTAGGACATTTCGTCCAATTTCTTTCATCCAATCCACATTTCTTCCAATTGCTTTCCTCGTCCAGTAAGACATTTGACATTGATACTTTATGCTATACTTAAGAAAAGAGTTGTGTGTTCTCCTCTCGAACATATAGTCTATATGAAACCACTGTCCGAAGGCCGGCTTTGGACGTCGCCATCTCTTGACCTAATGCTGTAGTAAATAACTTGTAATTTCAAAAATTTATTACTGATCACTTGACGGTGACATCATCACAGGTCCTGTAGTGCAAGCGCTGAAGGGCCTGTGATGATGTCAATTATGCACAGATTGAGTTATGCTATGTTAAATTGACACATGTCAATTTGGCCAGGTTATTAAGGCGCAAACAGTCTTGGTCACTAAGGGGTTAAAACAAGTGGCTCAGAATCACTTTTGAGTTTCCAATGCTAAGTTGATAAATCTAGGTTGGACATAGTGATATATAGGACAAAATGAGATTGGACAAATTGTCCCCCTGGACGGGTTTTTCCTTGGACAAACTTATGAAAGTACAAGAAATCTTTGACCAATTGCCCTCCAACTGTGGAGGCAGTGGGGTCCCAGAGGTCAAACCCCCACCCACAAAGTTATTCCCTATCCTGTGGGATTACTTTATATCTTGGCACAATCACTTTATAGGGAAGTTCAAAAAACCCAGACAGACAACTTAACACTTGTGATGTCTGTTGTAGATGTAGGATTTTACTTGTTGTGCTGCACTAATGGCATGGCTCTTGGGTATCCTGCATGTGTTTCCCACACAAGGGATGTTATAGTATTGCTGAAACTTAGGGTCAAAACCATATTCCTGGGGTTAGTTCAATAACATTTGGTGATCTTTTTTCCTTTTAATATTCAGCTGGACCAATGCTACCTGTTTGAACTAAAATTGAACCTGTTCTTTAATGCATTGATGCCAAGGACCTGTTCTGGATCTTCACTGCTGACCAGCTGCACATTGGCACTCACACAACTACAATTACGGCTCTCTGTTGCCTTTCATAAGTGGAGCATATTGCGTACGATATGTGGCTAGTTTTATAATATATGCAATGTGTAATTTGCCATTTATGAAGCATATAATGCATGTATCATGCTTGGAGGTACTGTACAATAAATGTACAGTGTGTAGGGATGCGGTGTAACACGTATAGGTGTGCAGGGTTGTGGTACAGTCTCTTTTCATGAGAGCGTGTGGGTGTAATTTCGTTAGTAACTCTTTGTTGCTTACACAGTTTGAGGATGCTTTATAATGAATGTATGACATGGAGATGTAGGCTAGTGCATGTACGGTTTATATAGTGTATGAAGATACAGAATTAAACCTGTAGAATGTATGGAGGTATAGTGCAATAATGCATGTACCATGCGTAAAGATGCAGCTAGGACTAGGAAGGGTATTGTTTCTCCTTAAAGGGAGCACTTAGTAGGTGTGAAGAGACTTATAAGGCCATCCGTGCTCCTCTTGGAAATATGCAAAAAAGGAAAATGCAACAATACCTCTGCAGCACCACCTATTGGAAAGCAGCATTCCTGCAAGTCAATGTCAGACTCTTTAGACAAGACTTATAACAATGACTAAGGTATTGTTTCATCTTCTCTATTTGCATATTTCCCAGAGGCACCAGGCGGTCATGTGATCGCCGGGTCACATAGTGGAAGACACACTTCCACTTTCACTTCTTAGTACATAGCGCACATTGAGGGCTATGTACCCAGAAAAGGAGAGGACAGAAGTGGTTAAAAACTGCTTCTCCTCCAGGTTCTCGGCTGTGACTAACAGCTGATGACCTGACCTGCATCCGCTTGATTGTAGGAGCAGAGGCTTTAATCCTGTGCCGTATTTCTGTTATTGGGTGGGATTAAAGGCTAGAACCAAGGGTCGTAAATTAACAGTGCTTGGTCCTTAAGGGGTTAAACATCACCTAACATTTAGACAATGGTAAGTAGTTTCTGTCTCATCCTTACGATCCTGAAAAAAGGAAGGTAAAAATAATATTCTGTTCTTTATGAAAATCTGACACTGCTTTAGGTAGAAAAGAAGGGAGGGCTTTCATAAAAAAAATGCAGTAAGGATCCTGGGCCGGTCCATTTGCAAGGTTCTTAGACATGTAAACCAAGGCCTCCTGAGCCAGGATGAAGCAATTAGAATCATTGAGGCATGGTCCTGTCCGATCTTTGTTATGACTCAGGGAATCGGGCATAGAGGAGGAAGGGCATAACCTCTCTCTCCCTTCAAGCAGTGGAAGAAAGGATCCAACACCGGCAGACAGCTGGATTTAGCGAATAGAACCTCTTCGTCTTGCGGTTCCTTCTGTTGGCGAATAGGTCTGTTGATAGCACCTAATTTTTTTTACTATCAAATCAACAAATTCCTGGTCTAAGGGTGTTTTTTTTGTGCGTACATAGGTGCGCACCCATGTGAGTTTTAGTGAGTTCGCCATCATCCCGTCCTCAGGCAGAAAGTTCCACAGTCTCACTGCTCTTACAGTAAAGAACTCCCTTCTATGTTGATGTAGAAACCTTCTTTCTAGAAAAACTTTTCTTTTCTAGACATAGAAGGTGCCCGCTTGTTACAATCACAGTCCTGGGTATAAACAGATAATGGAAGAGATCCTTGTATTGTCCAATGATATATTTATACATAATTATACACGGGATGGCATCTGTTGTCAGGCAAACTGGATGGAATTGAGACCAAAGAACACCTCTTGCTAGATTAGCAGGAACTGTCCACTATATCAAGGAATGTCCGGACATGGATGAAATGGAAATCTCCTAAAGCAGGAATAAAGGCCTTTGTCCCATCTTTGGATAATATCCCACTGGAGGGGACAAGGCCTGTATTAAGCCCACCTAACCGCTGAAGTAACAGTTGTCATCAGTCCCAATACTGACATCGCCTTTCTCGGGGTGCAAGAGTGAGTCAGGAAAGATCTAGAATTCTGGACTTTATCAACATCTGTTTGTTCTGAGGAAGAAAAGACATTAGAGTTGAGAAAAATCCCCAGTAACGCTTATGAGACAGAATCATGTATGGCTTTTTTTTTTTAATTTATCTTCCAACCTAGGTCGGAAACAATCTTGCAGACCACTTTCAGAGGGAACTGATCAAATATCTCGGAGTCTGAAAGAATCAAGAAATCATGAACTTATGGTAAAATTAGTAGATCTTCCAGATGAAGCAAGTCATCTCCGAGACGTGGTGCTTGGGAAATCCCAAAGGGTAGGGCCTGATATTGAAAGTGCACCCAGGGGAAGGTAAACAGCTACTTTCATGTACTTTTAATGGGATGGTTGAATGGGCAAGTGGTAATAAGCGTTCTCTAGGTCTATGTCTGCAATAAAACAGTTTTCATAAAGCAAATTTATGGTGGAGATTACTGGTTCCAACTTGAATCTCTTGTAAGCAAGGTAAAAATGTGATTTCTTTAAATGTATTATTACTCTGCAAGAGCAGTTTTGTTTCCTTACCAGAAAAGGAGGAAAGTAAAAACCCCTCTCTGGTCCAGGAACTTGAACCCCTTTTTTGATTAGAGAAAAGAGTTCGTCTTATAGGGCGGCTTGCTTGACTTGATCATTTATTACCTTGGTAGTGACAAAGAGGGGCACAAGAAAGTGTAGAAGAAACCCTGACTTTATTGTTTCCAGAACCCAGGGACTTGCTAGAATGTTTTTCCAGGCTTCTATGAATAAGGATAGCCTGCCCCCTACCTTTCTTCTGGCGTTATTGTGGAGGTTCTTTATTCTTCTGGTCTCCTGGGGGATTAAAAGCGATTCAAACAAAGCTTCTAGAGCCCTTGGTAAACCTTGGACTTTTAGGTTCAGTGTCTCTTTGTTCTTTATTCTTGAAATTCTGTCTAGGGGAAGAAAAGGAACTGCTATGTTTAGGGAAGGATTTCTTCCTATCAGAAGCCTTGTCCAAAAGCTCGTCTAAAGGGGACCAAAAAGATGCCCATCTGAGCAAGGAATCGCACAGAGTTTGTTTTTAGAGGCAAGATCTCCTTTGCATTTTGTAAGCCATAAGGCTCTCCTAGCCAAATTGTCATTAGAAAGCCTAACTGCATCCACTGAGGCACCTGCCAAAAAATCTATAGAAGATGATAACATTTATTTTTGAAGTTTCTCCAGCATGCTCGGCAGCTATGCAGGCATTAAATGGAGAGGTAAAGGGCACCACAAAAGAGTCCTAGCTCAGCCAGGAACTCCTACTGGAGAGGGGACCCAAGGGAGCTTGCTTAAATCCCAGCGCCAGGCCATGGACAGCTCTCATAGGAGACTAAGGTCCCCCAGAAACTCCACAAATTTGTCCAGTGAGTGGAGCCCTGCAGCCAAATCCATGATGGTATCACACGACCCATCTGGCTGGACAGGAGACCTGAAATGAGGTAGGGAGAGGTGCACACCGCTTTTATCTTCTCAGGTGTCCTGTCCAGCAGTGGGAGGTCCTCTACAGGGGTACCTTAATGTTGGAGAAGGTATAGTTAAAATATTTCACCTAGCTAAATGGATGTGTCTATTATGTGCACCCTTATATAACACAAATACATGGAGCAAAATGCTTTGCACTAGAAAAGTGTAGTACTCAGTTTTAGTCAGTAGAGGGCCCTTTTTTCTACAAAGTTTTCATCGTCAGGAGAATTATTTTTAAACCACCTAGTGACACAAGCAAACATCCCTACGAGAGAGACAACTCATATTTCATTTCTCCCCTTAGTCACTTATACGGTTTTAATAAGGAATTCTACCTTCATATGTCATAGAAACTTGTTACATGCGGATTTTGCTGCAGAATTAACATTTTGCATTGCAATGGGTAAAATCGTGGCATAATTACACGATTAACCTGAATATCCTCAGAGTGCCTGCAATCTGCTGCAAATTTTTCAGATGCATATGAACAGGAATGGCTCAATATTAGCTAATAGGCATAGATCCTGAGTGCTGCCAATCAATTACTGACTATCCATCCTAAGGATAGGTCAACAACAGTAAAAGTTCTGGACAACCCCTTTAACTAGCCAAAGTTCATACCACCCATTTCTTCACTTCTTTCTGCACTTGTTACAATGTATCAGTGCAGGTATAATGTAACAGCCCAGGGTTCAGACTTTTAACCCCCTATTGCTGTGGCCTATTTTAGAGCTTACGATGAGACGATTTTTGGGGCATTTTCATCTCCACTTTTCGAAAGCCATAACTTTTTAATTCATCCATTGACATGACCGTATGAGGGCTTGTTTTTTGCGTGCCGAGCTGTAGTTTTTATTAGTGTCATTTTTGGGGGGACATATAATGTATTGCATAACTATTAATTTTTTGGAAGGGCAGAGAGAGAAAGCACATCAATTCTTCCATTGTTTTTGTGTTTTTTTTTTTTTTACAGCATTAGGCTACCTACACACGGGCAAGCGTGATATGTCAGCCCAATACCGCGCTCGCCAATGTCCGTTTTCATTCAACTGCGAGGTGCTTTTCTGACAAACACTCCTCCCATCACTTCTGTGAAGTAGCAACCCTCTGGCATGGCTTCCAGGCGTATTAGAGGATTGGTAAGGGTTTTCCATTGTTTTCAATGGGAAACCGCACAGCGCGTGATATGTTTTAGGCCTCGTTCACATAAGCGTGCACTTGTGCATGCGTATGTGCACACAAATCCTCGCGTCCACAGATGCGCCAAAACACACGTGAACAAAGCCCCGTGCCCATTGCTTTTAATGGGGCCGCCTCTGCTGCCGGCAACCCCTGCAGTGATTTTCGAGGACAGGCTTTAAATATAAGCCCTTTCCTGAAAATCATCCCTAGCTTGTGTAAAAAAAAAATAAAAAATATATACTTACCTTTCCGCAGGAAATGAAGCAGTTTAAAAAAAAATCTGTACTACACATGTCCAACAGCTCGCCGTGCGGACCATCCACAGTAGAGAAAAGAAGAAGAAAATACAGGTACGCGCTGATGCTGGGCACAGGGTCGGATTCTGCTGCAGACTCCTGCATGCAGAATCCGACCTGCCCGTGTGCATGCAGCCTAAGAACGGATCTCTCTCTAGCAGACTCGAGCTGTCCATGCATTACGTGGACGGCCATCCATCTGAATGTCCCACAACAACCCCTTATTTTCTTTTATGCCCCAACAATGAGACAGAAAAAGTTAGGTTGGAGTCTAACTTCTGTTTCCCCAATCATTGTTATCGCAAGATAAAAAATAAGCATATGTCATCTCTGGCAGCAAGCAGAGGTCTTGAAAATGAAGAATAAAGTATATTGTAAAACTGCACAGCTATAAGACACAGTGACAAAAGACTGAACATTACCACCACAATAAAAAGGAAGGCAGGATGTTAACGTTTGCAATGGGTTGTTGCAATGTACCGCTGTGCAGCTTGTAGCTGTCAGACGGGGGTCACATTTATGTCTTAAAGGTTGCAAGAAACTCGAGACAGTTCCTGTTACAAACAAGTGGCTGCTTCTCAGTACTACTAATAAATTCACTGCTGGAGAAGCAAGGTACACCGGGATCCCAAGCTAGGCTGGAGACGGGAATCTCTATCCCTACAGTATCAAATATAGCAGAGTCCCGCACAAGAGAACTGTTCATCCACGAGGTGCAACTGTGACCTCAGCCAGACTTTAAAATAAAGCGTGACTAAAGAAACTGCATCATCCAGTGCAGAACTGCAACTCTCAGCAGAAAGCCAGAACTTGGAGACTATTGGTAGAGGCTGTATTAGGAAACAGGTTATCATGTAATACTATAAGTGTGGAAAACTAGTAATTGGCCCTTAAGTGCTAAAATGTCAACTCAAAATTAGACATAAAGGAGGCATAAAGACAAATAAATGTGTGCAGATAAAGCAAACCGTCACATATAACAGTCAGAAAGAGCTACTGGAAGCTGTTAATCACATTTTGTATTACGGACAAGAGCTTCTTTAGGGTCCTGCAACAGAAAAGCATGCAGCTGCACATATCTGGTGTCCAAATGATCGGCTCATTCTGATGCAGCTAAAGAGATGTCTAGTATTTGTACAATGCATTAAAGGGGTTTTCCTGGCACCTCCCGCTACCAGTGCCAGGATACACCGGAGTCAGGGCGGAAGGCGCAGCTCTGACCTTGCGTAGTCGCCGGCACTCATAATTGCAGGCCAAACTCTTATTGAAATCAATAGGAGCTGCGCCTGCCATTACAAGCTCCAACCACTACATGAGGGTCGGAGTAGTGGCTTCAGCTCAAACCTTGGTGCATCCTGGCACTGACAGTGGGCGCTGCCTGGAAAACACTTTTAAGAACAACAACTCAATAACAGGTTGGTTCACTTTTTAGGCAATCATAGCTTTCATATGTTGGGGAACAGATTCCACAAGGTGGTGAACATCCTATGTACTTATCTCGACCCATGCCAGCTGCAGCAGCTCTGTTAGTTGGTGCACATTTAAGGATTTTTCCAGCATATCCCATGATCAATGGGGTTATAGTCTATGGAGTTTGGGGGCCAAGGCAGTGTGCAGAATTCATTTTCATGTTCCTCCAATCACTCCGTAGGGATACGAGCTTGATGACATGTAGCATTATCTTTAAATAGATGGCACTATGGTTGGTGAAGACTTCCTGAAGATATGGGCGCAGATGGTCCAGTTAACAGGTTCCTGTAGTGATCACCATTCAAGGATTGCAGTAGGATGACCAACAGTCCTAGTCCATGCCAGGAAAACACTCCCCAGACCATGACACCACCACCACCAGCCTGTTGAACCCCAGGATACAGCTTCATGCTATTTACGCCAGTTGTGGACTTGGCCATCTGTATGTTTCAGCAGGAAATTAGACTTTTTACTCCAGACAACCTTCTGCCATGTAATAGAATAGAAAAAAGTGACAGCATGTAAGGTGCAAAATAGTTACCGTATTTATTCATCCATGAACTCAGAGTTTCGACCTGTATATGTCTTTGTCAAGCTTACAAAATACAATTAACAAGACAGTACTATATACCAACATAAAACAAACCTTCTGCCATGTGTCCAAGGTCCATTGATGTCTTAACTGGGTCCATGCAAAGCGCTGTTGGCGATGACATGGGGTCAGCAGATGCACCCTTGCCAGTCATCGGGCACAGCACATGGTCACTGTGGAAATTTGCCTAACTTTCCCGCCGTTGTACTGAGTTGGTGGACTGCGGTTTGTTGCTGCTGAGCTATCAAACATGCCCCTGATGCTTGATTCTAGGATCAACCACACATGGGCTGCCACTGTGTGATCTTCTGTCAGGTGTCTGTCCATGCCTCAACAAGTCTTGGTACTCTCTTGATACCGTGGTTTGGGAACAGCCAACCTGTGCCACAGTGTTAGAAATACTCACACCACAACATCGGGCACCAACAATCTGCCCACGGTGCAAGTCACTATGTTTGCCCATGACTACCAAATGTTGCTTTCAGCTGCGTTGAGGAGAGGTTAGCACATTTAAGAACAGATTGTGAGACAGCTATCACATGGGACTGATCAGAGGATGTCACACGCCAGCTGGTCCTAATGCATTGTTGCAGATTCTTCAGTATAGTACTGTAGAATGGAGGTACTAGATAGCCAATCAGTGCAGGCACTTCAGTTATATAGGGGTTTTACCTGTGAAATGCTGATTAGGTGGATCTTCCAACAAAGTGCATGTGCTGTAGATTCGCACTGTCTGTGACACTGTACATTGAATGTGGTTTTAAGTTATAATGTCAAAGGAAAGGTCACTGTATAATGAAAATAATGTATCCTGCGGACATTGTAACATGAAGGATCACTGCAATCACATTATAATGAAGGGGGCTCACAGAAGAACAGCTTCGTTTAGGGCACGCACAGAAATGTCACTCCCAACGCGCCGACTCCGCTCTACACAGCCGCCAGCTGGGCGGCAGCCGTCACATCACACAGAGGAGAAAATGCGGAAGCAGGTGAGCCGCACTGCTCACTGTAGGGGTATGGGTTGGGTCCTGCTGCGAGAATTCTCACAGCAGGATCCGACCTGGCCGTCTGCCAGCGGCCTATATGGAATAGATCCGAAGACGCATCTATATATACACATAAGTATGACAAGGAGTAAATACTTAATTAGTTCACTAATATGGGATGTGAAAGTTTTATGGTCTCTCAGTTGGTGTTAGAGGGTCACCAGGCCTGTGTGTTATCTCTGCTATAGACTTCCCATAATCTGCAATGATGCATGAAGCCACCTCCGATAATTCCGTTCGAGAGTATCAAGGGTGGTTATAAACTTGTACTCCAAAATTCTTCTATGATGTTGAGATTCGAAGTTGCCTTTTAATATTGTAACTTTCATATGTTCTACGTTGTGTACGTGACTAGAAAAGTGCTTGGCCGCAGCTAATTCTGTCTTTCTCTCTTTAATCATGTGGAGATGACATCTCATCCTGGCTTTCGGTTTTTGTCCTGTTCTTTTCACATAAAGACCATCAATAGGATATTTACTGGACAGGATCAGGTATACAACATCAGACGTGGAACATGTGAATCCCCCCGGGATCTTATAGTCCTGCTGTGTGTTGGGGATTTATATCCTCTCTATGGTCAGCAAATGCCAGCAGGTCTTATAGCTCCTTACATTAAAGGGATAAGTTCCTTTTTATGTGTCAGAGGGCAATGCACTCCTGATTATAAGGTTCCCAAAATTTGGAGGTTACCTGTAATATAAGAGGGGGTGGGGGTGTCCGAGAATATGGTTTTCAGACGGTTCTCCTTGTGTAGGGTATGATGGAGTTCATCTCTTGCTGTTGGGTTGGAGAAAATCTGGTTGTATCTGATGGCCTGGCTGTAGACGATGGAATTTTCGTTGTGTTTGGGATAGAAACGGTCCCATCTGAGAACCCCCAACAGGACACAAACGCAGGTATAATCATCTGCGTTATCCATCTGTCATCTTACAACCCCAGTAATGTGGAGCTCAGTGTCCTCTCCAGGGAACTTACATTCTGTCCTACTAAAACGCTTGAAAAAACAGAACTCTGCAGTGACATGGAGGAATATTTCAGAAGACTAAGACTGAAAGAGTTCTTCCATGACAAAGAAGAGACAGGACTTCCAAGCACCCAAACAGAGGAGAAACTAGGGGCCAAGAAGTTTGATTGGACCTCCCTTCTTAGTCACACCCCCACTTTGGACAAATATACAGACTCCTTTACACATGAGGTGCAATCTACTATACTAGACAAGCAGAAAAAGGAAGCATTTAATATCAATATGCAGGAAAGGACCATCTATGCACTCAAAAACAACTAGGATATCACCATTAAGCCTGTGGATAAGGGTGATGCTGTAGTCTCCATGAATACATCAAACTACAAGAAAGAAACAGACAGACAGCTGACAGACACCAGATACTACACCAAACAGGATCAAGACCCGACTTACAAATATGTGGGGGAATTGAGAAAGGTCATCAGAAGTCTGTCTGTGAGCTGCACAAAACTTTAGGACTTGATACTGGAGAACCCCAGGGGTGGAGTATTCTATATGCTTCCCAAACTACACAAAGCTGGCAACCCAGGGAGGCCAATTATCTCAGGTGTGGGAACCCTCACTGAAATAATCTTAGCATGGGTGGAAGTTGTCTTCAAACCACTGGTGAGAAATACAACCAGCTACTTGCAGAACATCACAGACCTACTGAACAAACTGTCAACCATAGGTACCCTCCCCGATGGCGCCATTCTGGCCACCATGGATGTGGAATCATTATATTCCAGCATCCCACACGAATATGGACTAACCGCCTGCCAGATACACCTCGAGGCCAATGGGGTTGCCTATGAATCGGTGTTATTCACAAGATTCATCCTCAGACACAGCTATTTCTCTTTTGGCAAAAAAATATACATCTGCAACTGACGGCAACCACCATGGGCAGTAAAATGGCACCGCAATATGCCAACCTTTTCACGGCGAAACTGGAGAGTGACTTTCTGGCCTCCTGCTCCATCAAACCATTGGCCTACTTCTGCTACATTGATGACATCATAGTCATCTGGACCAATTCCAAACAAGAACTAACAAAACTCCATGAGAGATTCAATGCATTTCACCCCACCATAAACCTGACATTAAGCTACTCGTATACAGAAATCAACTTTTTGGGCACCACCATAAAAATTTCAAACAATTCAATACAGACATTCCTATACCAGAAACCGATTGATCGGTCCACATACCTCAGATGGGACAGCTTCCACTCTAAACACATCAAAAATTCAATCATCTACAGCCAGGCCATCAGATACAACTGGATCTACTCCAACCCAACAGAGAGTGAAACATCTATACCATCTGAGGACATTTTTAACCCTTTCCCGCTCCAGGACGTACCGTTACGTCCCGGGAGCCTGGTACTTCCCGCAAAAGGACGTACCGGTACGTCCTGGAGATAGCACGGGATCACATAAGATCCAGCGCTATCCCGCAGCGGGAGCCAGCTGTCAGTCACAGCCGGCGTCCCGCTCCAACAGCGGGGGGACATCGGAGATGCGCCCGCCGCTGTTAACCCCTTCCCTGCCGCGATCTAAGTAGATCGCGGCAGGGAAAGAGTTCACAGAGGGATCGCGATCCCTGTGTGTCTCCGGCCGGAACTCGCGATGTTATCGCGAGAGCCCGGCCTGTCACCATGGCAACAGGACGCCAGACACTGGCATCCTGTATTGCCTGTGCCTATAATCGCTGTACAAGCGATAAGGCATGGGAGAGCAGTAGCTTTGCCATGCCTTATGACAGCGATCATCAGGGCAGTGATGTAAGTCCCTCAGAGGGACTCAAATAGTATTAAAAAAAAAAGAAAAGAAAAGTGTAAAAAAAAGAAAAATGTAAAAAAAAACCCTTTTTTATGCTTTTTCTAATATTAGCATAAAAAAAGGGAAAAAAAACTAAAACCCCACATATTGGATATTGACGCGTCCGTAACGACGTGTACAAAAAGTTGAACACGCTTTTTATTTTGTACGACAAAAAGCGTAAAAAAACCCGCTAAAAAACAGAGGCAAAATGTCAATTTTTAGCATTTTGCCTCACAAAAAATGCAATAAAAGTGATCAAAAAAGCCGTACATTTCCCAAAATGGTACCAATAAAAACTACAGCTCGTCTCGCAAAAAATAAGCCCTTAAAGAGCTCCGTACATAGAAAAATAAAAAAGTTACATGACTTTGAATGCAGCTATAGAGAAAAAAAAAAAAAGATTTCCAAAAAAAAGGGGGTTTTATTGCAAAAAAGTGTAAAAACCTAAAAAAAATATAACAATTTTGGTATCGTTGTTACCATACCGACCCGCAGAAAAAATTTAGTGTGTCATTTATGCTGCATGATTAACGCTGTAAAAAAAAAAAAAAAAAAAAAAATCTATGGCAGAATTGATGCGTTTTCTCTCCCTGTTATCATTAAAAAAAAAAAAAAAAAAAAAAAATTTTACGATATTGTCTATATACCCAAAAGTGGCACCGATAAAAACTACAGATCGCCACGCAAAAAACAAGCCCTTATACGGCCGCGTCAACGGAAAAATAAAAAAGTTATGGCTTTTGAAAAATGGAGATGGAAAAATACCAAAAAAAAAAATCGCTTGGTCCTCAACGCCAAAATAGGCCGTGTCATTGAGGGGTTAAATCAGGGCTACCATCCCACCTCAATTGATGACCAAATCACCAGAGCCACCAGGATACCCAGAAATCAACTACTCCAATACACCGAGAAGGAAGAAAACAGTCGTGTACCTCTAGTAGTGACCTACCTTTCACAGCTAGAGGTACTAAGGAAAACTGCAAAGAAACTCCATCATACCCTACACAAGGATGACCATCTGAAAATCATATTCCCGCCCCCCCCCCCCCCCCCCCTCCCTCCCTCCTATATTACAGGCAACCTCCAAATTTGATCTAGCGCAGTAAATGTCCTGTTGGGGGGCCCTTATGTTGGAGAAACAGGACAGAAACTGAAACGAGGATGAGGTACCATATATATACACACACACCTTTTTTGCATGTATTTTTGTTAGCCATTAGAAAGTATCATATCTACAAGATTACTTGGTTTCTCTTGCTGAGAACAATCACACTTTGCTCTACTGGCTAACATGGTACTAAACGTTTTTCGCTTTACTTGTTAGGGAATTGGTCATGATTTAGTTCCCTTATGTATGGGTACATTCACGCAGCACAGTAACAAAGCAGTAATGAGTGCTAAGGACCACTAAGACCCATTACTAGGCATGCGGGGGCCTGTGTGATTACCATGGGCACTAGCATTTTTGACAGTACCAGAACCCAGTTGGAGAATAAATTTCACTTTACATGCAGAACAGTAGACAACTGCAGAAATGGTAAATCATACAAAACAAGGGCCATACAACATTTAATCTAGACCTATGCAAATGGAAAGATGGAACAATACATCTGCAGCGCTACCTATTAAAAGGCAGCATTCCTGCAAGTCATTGTTAGCATGGATGAACTTATAGGTCTCCTCAAACACAGTCTAGGTGCTCTCCTTAAGGAGGAACGATACACTTCTTGACCCACATCTATAGGCCTTTAATTAGCCAACTCAAACACCTATTGCACACCGATGAGGGTCAATCACCCCGCAGCAGGTGTTTGTGTATGGTTACTAGCTTTGGCTCACAATTCCCAGTCATCGTTCAAGATTTGTTTAAAAAGTCTAACATTGACTTGCAGAAATGCTGCCTTCCAATAGGTGATGCTGCAGAGGTATTGTTCTATCTTCCATTTGCATATTTCCCAGAGGAGTATGGCTGGCCATATAAGTCTCCTCACACCTTCTAGGTGCTCTCCTTAAAGAGAACAAATACCCTTTCTGATATACCTGAACCTGGGGGATATGAGTGTGTGCAGGTCTTGGCTACCACTTACCACATTTAAAGCAGTCCATCCCTGTGAACCCTACAACTGCTAACAGAATTCATAACTTGACTCTGAATTAAAAGGGTTATCCAGGCAGCGCCAATGCCAGGATACACTGGGGTCAGAGCTGAAGCTGCTACTCCAACGCATGTAGTGGCCGGCGCAGCTTTCATTGAAATCAATGAGCACTGCGCCTGCAGTTACAAGCACAGTTCCCGTTGATTTCAATGAGAGCTGTGCCTGCAATTATGAACGATGGCCACTATGCAGGGGTCAGAGCAGTGGCTTCCGCTCCAACCTTAGTGTATCCTGGCACTGACAGCCAGCATGCCTGGAAAACCTTTTTAATGTTTTATTTACATGAGCGTTTTATCGCGGTAATTTTGCCATGAATAAGTGCTGGCTAAAAATCGCAACCATCTGATGTATTGGATTCCAATGCATCCGTTCAGATGGGCGATTTTCCGTTCTGTAAAATCAGTCATCCGGAAAAGATAGCGCAAACAGAACGCATTCCGGCCGGCTGCTCTTACGCCGGACGGATTACAGCAGCGGGTATCAAAGACTCCTATGGGAGCCTATGAGAGCTGACAGAAAAGGGAGGTGGGAGTTTGGCAGCATCTCAGCTAAACTCCCTCCCCCCATTACTGGCCGCTGGCAAAGCAAGGGGGCGGGAAGGGAGATTAGCACCCACGCCCTCTCATTACTGGCAGCTGCCAAGGGGTGGAAGTCTACCACCCCCTCCCTTTGGCGACAGCCAGCAAGGGGAAGGAGTTTAGCAGAGCTTGGTGACTCTGTCATGGCTGCCTCTTGGTCATGCAATTTTCGGACGTGCTGCGGGCGGCTGAAATTCCCTGTGTCCGTGTGAAGGAGCCCCAAGTCGTACTAGGGCCAGGGCCTTGGTCCTGGTAACATGCTAAAGGGGTTTATCCAGGCAAATACTAGTAGTGTTGACCACTGCATAAAGGTCCGAGCAATCTGCTTCCGCTGCATACCATTTGTATTGCGCCGGCTTCAACAGCTGTCCGATCAGCGAGGATTCTGAGCGGAAGACCCCAATTGATCAACTATTGATGGCCTAAGCATAAAAGTCATCAGTAGTATTTGCCTGGAAAACCCCCTTTCACAAGGTGTCTACAATAAAAATATATCAGTGGATAGTAGGTTTTTATTTCATAATTCAAGACTTTGTATGTGTTTAGAGTGCGAAAATTGTCAAGAAGCCCCTGGCAGTGAAACCGTTAAACTTTAAACATTTCTTTTTAATTTGCCGATATTTCTTATGTGTAAGATGATTAAGTGGGTTTTCCTCTGCTGGAATCCGTTTCCATACATGCATGGGTTCGGTCACATCAGTTCATGTGAATTAGGGAGAGTGATGGATGTGAATAATTACCATACAGACAAGAATTGATTGACATCAAACAGACAAACACAAGTAGGAATATAGATTTAGATTTTTCAATGCCAATTCTTGGCCATGTGCGACCATGGCGTGCACGAGGCTGGATGTGCACATTGAAGCCGATGTACTAATCCTAAGTCAATTAAACATTTTTGAACGTGTTTTTAAATTACAGTCACCACGGACGGCTGGTGAAATAATCTGGAGCCAAGACTATAGAGAATACCAAATCAATCAATCTCACTGCTCAACATGGGACTCATAAGGAGAAAAGCAAATCCACCTTCAATTAGAGCCGTGTCCAGCCGGTTCTATCCAGACAGCTAAGTGGAATATGTGAAGTACACTAAAGGCGGTTTAGTAGAGTTTTCTTAAAACTAGATACAAAAGATCAGCTTTTCTCCTTGGTAGACCCCCGTAGAGCAGGGATACTGATTGATTCAGATTTACTAATCCTATCTAGGTGTAAATTCAGACCAGGTATTTTAAAAATGCACCAAATTTACTCTCTTGCTGCAAAACAAAATTTGGCACATCAAAAAAGGGGTTTTGGTATAATAATAATTAAAAAAAAGGCAATACTTATCTATTCCTCCCCAGGCAGACTCCTTACCGCATATTCTCCTAGCTGATCTTCTTCAGTCCCCCCGGTCACCTCACCACCGAGCCGGCTGGATCCTCTTCTTCTTGTTATGATGCGTCCATTCTCTGCATTCTTCTTCCAGCAGGTCGGTGTAGATTACATCACTAGTGACATAACATTCACTGCCTAGGAAGGAATGCCGATCTATTGGTGAGACTGCGCATGTGTGCTGTCTCGCCACAAGTGTTCATTTACGATTTGCAGAGAGACAGCGTGCATGCGCAGCCTCTGCGATAGCTCAGCACTTCCTGCTTGGCTATGAACCCTACAACACTAGAGATGGCTGAAGGTGAGGTCCTTCATGGGTACACAGGACCCTCATGAGCGGTGGGGGTCCAGGCCACCAGACTCGAAGAGATCAAACACTTAGTCCCCATGTATATCTATAGTTTACAATGCCACTTGGTTTTCATTATTTGGCTCAGTCATAGGAATCATATAAAGAAAGAGCAGAAAGGCTGGATTGTGCATATTCCAGACACCAACTGTTCCCAACAGACTCCATCAACTGCAATGAGGTCTGTTTGACGTAGAGCATGCGCCATTTCCTCACTGATTTTATGGCAGATCTGCGCTGGAGCTTCCAATGCAGAAATGAATATGGCCTTAGAATTACATGTTGGCACAACCTCATTGAATTCTAAAGCAAAATATTGAAAAGTCTACATACCCAAGTTTCTAGTAGAAGGGACGCACCGAATGCACCAAATTGACAAAGTCTGAGCCTCTTCAGTTTAAGATGTGAATGAGATGCCAGTTTTAAGAAATCTGCCCCATCGTACTTACAAATAACAACACAACTTGTGGATTTAGAAACTTTATTTACACAAGTAATATAAATTAATCTCCAGGTCTTCTGTCCATCTTATTTATATTGCCACCATCTTGCATCAAACTGCGGGGATCAATGCCTCACAAGAGTGTTATTGAAAGTCATCGTCATCAAACATGTCTCCAAAACCTGTGCAAAAACAAAAACACGTATATAATGCATGTCAAGAGGGTCTACAGCCAGGGAACCAGCTATAGATTGCCCAGACAACACATGACGATACCAGTAACCCGCTGCCTACGTCCATAAAGGACATTGATGTGTCTTCTCCTGAATATTTCCATCTTCCTGTTTGACTGGATTGTATATCTCCACTTTCTGTTGCAGTTTAATATTAATACTATCCCATGTGTGCCCATATCTGGCATTATCGGGTAACCTAAACAACTAATTGGATAAGATATGCATAGGAAACGTCTTGTAGTCTTTTTAGCTATTCCAGACAGAGATGGCACCACCTCACTCTGGTCAACTACTTTATCTCCAACTGATCCAAATGATAAAGATGGAAAAATACCTCTACAGCGCCATCTATTGGATGACAACATTCCTTCAAATCAAACTGACTTTATAAGACGTCTTATCAATCATTGGGAATAGGAAACCAGTCAGAAAACCATGCTTCATTCCTATCCTATGGCTAGGGAATAGCTTGAAATTGTGGTACAACCCCTTTAACAATAGAGGAACCACCTTGGAATTGTTTGTAGAGCATGTGCTCTACAAACAATTCCAAGGTGGTTCCTCTATTATTAAAGGGGTTGAACCACAATTTCAAGCTATTCCCTAGCCATAGGATAGGAGGGAAGCTTGCTAATCATTGGAGGGTCTCCATCAATCTCGAGAACAGGGCTCTCATGTCTCGTCCTCTTGTCACTGCGGGGGTCCCTTCCCCCCCCCACAGTCACGGCACTCTGAATGGAGCGTTGGCCGCACATGTGCTGTCAGCACTCCATTCATTTCAATGCCGCTAATTAAAGTACCCGAGCAGGTGCTGTTCGGGTATCTCAGCAACCCCATTGAAAGTAAATGAAGTGCTGGTGCGTTGTTCAACCAGCACTCCATTCAGTCTCTTCCTCATGTCAGGGAGGGTGCAGTAACCCCGCAGTGAGGAGGACAGGGGACACAATACAGTGTCAGATACATGTGCCCCCTTCATGCATTGTTCTGCCCATTTTCCCTTATCCATATGCCGTCTGACCCTTCACATATAAAATACTTACCTCTATCATGTTACTAGTCCTCCTTGATATGCAAAGCTTCGCTGTATGATATGCTATCTGATGGCCAAATTAATCATAATTAATGTATCCTCCAAAGGAGAGAAGACAGTAATTATTAAAGCACACAAAGCTGGATGGCCACATAACAGATACCCGTGGGTGCAAGTTGCCCACCACTGTTTTACTTACACACACACACACACACACACACAAAGTCAAAGTTTAAGCACATGACTTGAGGTCCATTTACACTGAAAGATGACCGCTCAAAAGGTAGTTTGAGTGATAGTTTTGAGCGATCGCTTTGCATAAACTCTTAAGTAGCTAATTAGCTACTTAAGAGTTTATTAGTGTGTAAATGGAGGCTCCAGCTGTATTGCAGATGACAGCAGAAGCGCCGTTATCTGCAAACAGCTTTGCTCTCAGAGCTGTCAGCGGTATCCCGCTGAGAATTCAGCAAGCAGCGCTAATAAGGCTCATAGCTGATTTTAAGCTTGCTCAAAGTCAGAGGTGAACAAATAGTGCACGATGGGCGCACATTTACACGCAACAATTATGGCTCGAAAGATGGCTTTTGAGAGTTAATGGTTGTGTCTAAATGGGCCTTAAAAACGCAAATGTTTTATCTCCCTGACAAAGTTACAGTAAAGCGTTGGTAAGTCAGCAGACAGAAGCAGCATTTGCCTCCCGCTTAAGAAAGTCAATGCTTAGCAGCAATCTGTCACTGGGAGATCTGGGTGTGTAGAGTAAGCCATTATTTCTACCAGGTAGAGCCTTCACAGTAGCATGCAAATGTCACATTTGTGCTGTGCCTGGCATGGATAGAAGTGGCCCACCCTAGCACCGCTGTTACTTCAGTTAGCTGACTGGCAGGAGTTCTGATCAACTATTGGTAACTAGAGATGAGCGAACCTACTCAGCCACGCCCCTTTTTCACTCAAGCACCGCAATTTTCGAGTACTTCTCTACTCGGGTGAAAAGATTCGGGGGGCGCCGTGGGTGAGTGGTGGGTTGCAGAGGGGAGTGGGGGGGGGGGGGGGGGGGAGGAGTTAGAGAGACAGCTCCCCCCTGTTCCCCACTGCTACCCCCCGCTCTACCACGCCATCCCCCGCTCCCCCCGAATCTTTGCACCCGAGTAGCCAGGTACTCGAAAGGGAGTGAATTTCTTACCGAAAATTCCTTTTTCCCGAGTCATCCTGACGGCAGACATGGAGGTTGCACCTTGACCTCGTAGGGACAGGAAGCAAGAGACTTTAAAAGGCTCCTCCCGTCTCCCATTCACCAGTGTCTTCTAACTTACTTACATGGACATGTCGTGGTTAACCAAGGAAGATATTTATTTGCTCCGAAAAAAAATAACATGATTAGTTCTATTTGAACATAAACAATAAGAGGGTAGCTTACCCAGACATAACACAAGATAATATGCACAAATTTTCCGCATAAAAGGAAATGTCCAACATAGGAGCCTCTGGGCTACAGATTCGTGCCCGCATAAACGTTTATATAAACGTGTGAATTTTTGGGAGGGAAATACGTGCCGTCAGGATGACTCGGGAAAAAGGAATTTTCGGTAAGAAATTCACTCCCTTTTCCCGGCGTCATCCTGACGGCAGACATGGAGTATACCAGATTAACTCTTTAGGGAGGGACCACTGCCTGCAGGACCTTTCTCCCGAAAGAGAGAGATCGGAGGAGAGGTCCGCATTCGGCCTGTAATGTTTTGCGAATGTGTGCAGGTTGGACCATGTGGCTGCCTTACAGATTTGGTCCGGCGTCGCCATAGCCCTCTCTGCCCAGGAGCAGGATACTGCCCTGGTAGAATGGGCCTTGAGTCCTTCCGGGATAGCGCTGTTGCAGGACGGAGTAGGCCTGCTGGATGGTGGATTTTATCCGGTGGCTAATGGGTCTCCTAGAAGCCGCTCTTCCTCTGCCTGGCCCCTGAAATTGAACAAAAGACAGTCAGCCTTCCTAAAAGGATAATGTCTGCTCTGGGTAGCATAGGATGGCCTTCCTTGCATCCAGGCTATGGTAGTCTCTTTCCCTATCGTTTTGGGGATTTTGACAGAAGGATGGGAGAATAATTTCTTGCTGTCTGTGGAATTTTGAGGTTACCTTTGGAAGAAAAACGGGGGTCTGTTTTTTTGTATGACCCTATCGTCCTGGCTTAATAGGTAAGACATCTTACAAGATAGGGCCTGGAGCTCGCTTCCGTGCCTTGCTGCTGTGATAGCTACCAGGAACACAGTTTTAAACGTGAGGAACCTAATTGGAATCTGATCGATAGGTTGAGGGGGTCTTTGCAGAGGCTTTGGAGAACTAGGTTCAGGTCCCATGGGGGGGGGGGGGGGGGGGGGCACTGTACTACGGCTAACTGACCGCATTCTTTCTGCCGCTTTCATGAACCTGCGGATCAGTCTATGATCTGCCCAAGGTTGGTCTAGAATGGCTGAGAGCGCTGCTACCTGTACTTCCAGGGTTCCTGGTCTCAGGTTCTTATCTGGAGGAAGTCCAAAATCTCCACCACCAAAGTGTCAGGATTGGAGACCTCAAGCCCCCTCCAGGAGGAGAATTTTCCCCCCCGAGCTTTAGGAGCACCGGAAACCATGCCCTTTTTTCCCCAGTATTGGGTGATCAGGATCAGCGTGATGTTGCTCTGCTGGACCTTCTGAAGAACTCTCGGGATCAGGGGTATGGGGAAGGGGGAAGGCGTACGCCAGACTGAAATCCCAACTATGGGAAAAGGCGTCCAACCCCTCGGACTTGTCCCTCGGATCTAGCGAAAAATAGGCGGGACATTCTGAATTTTTGCTGCTCGCAAACAGGTCCACCTGTGGTTTGCCCCAGGTTTCTGTAATGAGACAAAATTCCTCTTGATTCAGAGACCATTCCCCGGGGTCTAGGCCTCTTTGACTTAGAAAGTCGTCTGTCAGGATCTGGGATCCTTTGAGATGGACCGCTGTCAGGGACTGTACCGTGGACTCGGCCCATCGGAAAATCCAGGCTGTTAATTTCAGCAGGTGGAAGTTTCTGGTGCCTCCCTGGTGGTGAATAAGTGAAACGGAGGTCCCGTTATCCGAGAAGATCTTAACATGCTCCCAGATGGCCCCAAGCTCTCTGAAATGTGAGGTCTAGGCACGCAATGTCGGACCCCATTTGCCCTGGAGCAAACGCTGCCCCACTTGCGCTCCCCAGCCAGGCTGGCTTGCCTTGGTGACTACGGAGATGAAGGGCTCTGTCACCCATGGGGACTCCGCCTCTAGGTTGCCAGTTGACCGCCACCAGCGGAAGGACCTTGTGACCGCTGATGACACGGGCACTCTGCGGTCCAGAGAGGTTGTTGCCCCGTCCCAGTTGCCCAGGGTGGCTCTCTGTAGCGTCCTTGGGTGAGCCTGGGCCCAAGGAATAATGCCGACACAGGAGGTCATGAGGCCCAGGAGCCTCGTTGCGTCCCTAATCGTTATTTGTTTCTTCTGGCCGCATGGCTGTGCTGCCAGGCTGAGGTTTTCCTGCCTGGGTGGAGGCAAAGACAAGATCTGAGACGCTGAGTCTATCTGTACCCCCAGGAGGTCTTTCGCGTCTCGGGGAGAAGACTAGATTTAGGGAAGTTAACTATCCACCCCAGTCTCTGACATAGGGAGATGATTCGGCTGGTATCCTCTTTGAGGATCTTCGGCGCTGATGCCATTACCAGGAAATCGTCCAGGTATGGGACAATGTTTATGCCTGCCACCTGGAGATGCGCCACCATCTCTGCCACTATTTTAGAGAATATCCTGGGTGCCGTTGAAATTCCGAGGGGTAGGCACTGGAATTGAAAATGGTGTACACGGCTGCGCATCCTGATGGCAAACCGCAGGTACTTGTGATGTTCCGACAGGACTGGGACGTGGTAGTACGCGTCCTTTAGATCGACGGTACTCATAAAGTCCCCTCTTTTGATCAGAGTTACTGCAGACCTGATGGTTTCCATCTTAAACCTTTTGTAGGTAATCAACCTGTTCAGGCCCTTCAGATTAAGGATCATCTGAAACTGTTGTTCGGTTTTTTTGATCAGAAATAGGGGTGGGTAGAACCCCAAGCCCTGTTCTACTGCGGGGACCTGGACTACCGCCCCCATCTGTAGCACCTTAGAAATTTCATTTCTAAAGATACCCTGCAGGGCGGGGGATTGCGTGGGGGCCGGGAAAGCTCAACAGTCTCCCCCCATCTGGTACTTGCCTACAGGGGAAGGGGTTGTTTTTGTCTTACTCCTGCCTCCTTTGGGGTAAAACCAGCACCCCGTCTTTCCTTTGCCTCGGTATGGCTTGAAGGATGGCTGAGGTTTGTGGGGAAATCCCGTTCTTGCTTGGTCCGGGAAACTGTGGGTCCTGTCGGTAGCTCTTTTTAGGATCTCCTCCAAGTCCGCGCCAAAGATGTGCTGGGCATGAAACCGAGATGTTACACGGCCCTACTTTGGAAGCCATATCTGCTTTCCATGTTTTCAGCCAGACCGCCTGTTGCTGATCTAAGTAGAGGCATGCATTCCAGTAACGCATCTCTAGGGGCCTTCTGTTTACTCTGGTCGTCGAGTTTCCCCAATCAGAGGAACATCGACCTCGCCACAGAAGTCGCTGCGATATTGGACTTCAGCGTATAGGCCGTTGTTTGCCAGGCTCGTTTCATCAAGGCGTCAACCCTGTCCATCAGGTCTTTAAGATGAGGAGTCCTCGAATGGCAGGGCTGTCTTTTTGGCCATTATGGCCACCTGTGCCCGATGCCGCGCGCGACCGCGCCGGCATGCCTGGAGGAGAGAGGCATCTGAGCCTGTGGCCAGCCGCTCTCCCCAGCTGAAAACAACTGCGCCGAGCTGTGGCAGAGGAAGGAGGGGGCCCAAGGACCTCTGGTCCGCCGCTCCGACGGTGAACCCTGGGTGGTCAGACCTGTGGCCCGCCGTGCTCCCGGACCACGCGTAGATGCTCACGTCTTTCTCCGCAAAGCGGAGTCCCTCTTTATGTTCGCGGGACAAATAGAGGTGTTTGTCCGCGCAGCGCACTCATCCCTGATTACTTTCTTCAGGGTATCATTAACCGGAAACACTGTGCGGTTCCTTGGTCTGAGCCCGCCGGACATGTCGTCCTGTACAGACCTTTGCTCGACCACATCCTCGACCTTCATCGTATCCCTGACTGCTTTGATCGGGTCAACCAGGTCCCCAGATGAGAAATAGTACTTTTTATTCTCATCCCTGGGGTCAGGGGGACGGTCAAAGAGTTCGCCATTTGACAAGTCGCGCAGGGATTGCTCAAACTCTGAGCTCGTTAGCGGTATGTGGCTCGCCCTTTTAGCGGCCCTTCCTTCCCGCTGAGCTGGGGGGAGACTAGAAATTGATGCCCGGACCTCCTCTCTAACCAGGGATCTAATATCTTCCGTGAATGCGGCCTGTTCATCCGTAAGGATCTTGGAGGTACAATCGGGGCATAGCTGCTTTTTTTTTTTTTTTAAAGCCACAGAGCGCCTTTCCTGTGTTTTTTCTTTAGGTCCTGCAGAATATACATGCATGCACATAAGGGAAAACCCCCCACACAATGGTAAATCTCTGAGCATAACATTCCTGCACCAAGTAACACTTACAGTTTGCAGGGCTTCCATCTCTGGTTCCTTTGTAGTCATAATGCAGAAACGCAGACAGAACCAGATTAGACAGATGAATCCTTCTCTGAAGGTGTGCTGTCAGTGGAAGCTTGCCGGGGGGTCTCCATTTTCAAATATCCCGCTGTTCCGGGTCAGCTGATGGTGTCTGACGTCACCGCGTCACACCGCGTCATTGGCTCCGCCCCCCGACGCCGCGCCGGCATGCCTGGAGGAGAGAGGCATCTGAGCCTGTGGCCCGCCGCTCTCCCCGGCTGAAAACAACTCCGAACTGGAAGAGGAAGGAGGGGACTCAAGGACCTCTGGTCCGCCGCTCCGACCGCTGCGGTGGTGAACCCCGGGCGGTCAGACCTGTGGCCCGCCGTGCTCCCGGACCGCGCTGACTCTCCGGAGGGGAGGTAAACGGGGAAGCAGCCCTGTGGACCGTCAGCCCCGCTTGTCAGCAAGATTCCTCTTGGGAAGGTGAGAGGGGAAGCGGCCCTGTGGACTGTCAATCCCGGTTGTTATCCTGCAGCTCCCTGGAGGGAGCTCCTCTTGCATGTCCCTGTAGGGACAGGAAGCACTGGTGAATGGGAGGCAGGAGGAGCCTTTTAAAGTCTCTTGCTTCCTGTCCCTACGAGGTCAAGGTGCAACCTCCATGTCTGCCGTCAGGATGACGCCGGGAAAAATAGCAATGCTCGATCGAGTAATTACTCGAAACGAGTATGTTCGCTCATCTTTAATGGTAACCTATATCGAGTATAGGTCATCAATAGGCTATGGACACTTTATGGGTCAATTTTTTTTTTTTTAGTACTTAAAGGGGTTGTCCGGCCAGAAACATTGCATGTCATTACTTCTGTTTGCCCATTTCCTTGCACTTTGTAATATACATTGTGCATGGAAAATGAAGCAAACAGAAGTTTTGGACTTACCTGAAGGGGTGCCCCCCCCCCCCCTGTGTTGCTCCTCCGTCGTCCCCGGTTACAAGAATCTTTTCTTCTTGTCGGGCCACAGCAGCTCTCGTCGGCGCGGGAACGAGCCTCTTCTCATCCGCACATGCGCAGTTCTTTTCTCTGCAGCCAGGACCGATATAGATCTCCTTGTGTGCAGGGGGGAGGGGATGGAAGAGCGAGGAGCAGGAACTGAGCTCCCGCCCCCTCTTTGCCTCCTCTCCGCCCCTCTGCACTATTTTCAATGAGAGGAGGTGTAACAGGGGCGGGGCTAAGTGCTGGTAAATAGCCGATTGACAGGGGTCCAAAGCTCGGGACCCCGACCGATCAGCTGACTAAAGGTACAGCAGTAGAGATGAGTATCCTTGGTAAGGCACATTACTCGAGCGAGTAGTGCCTTAGCCGAGTATCTCCCCGCTCGTCTCTAAAGATTCGGGGGGGCAGGGAGGAACGGAGGGGAGATCTCGAGCCGGCCCCCGAATCTTTAGAGGCGAGCGGGGAGATACTCGGCTAAGGCACTACTCACTCGAGTAATGTGCCTTAGCGAGTATACTCGCTCATCTCTAAACAGCAGTGCTCGGATGAGCTGCTTCAGTCCACACCAGGTACAGTGCAGTACACAGTATAGCAGCTATGCTTGGTACAGCAACTCAATTCCATTACCTTCAATAGAACTGAGCTGTTCACAGGCCATGTGACTGATACACATTTTCTTACGGGACTAATTATTTACTGTTCTGCTCATCCCTCCCTGGGAATTTATCTAAGTGCTACTAATCACAACATGTCTGTGCCCTCTTATCTTGTCACTGGTATTTATCTAATTGCAAATTAATCACACCATGATTGTGCCCTCCCATGTGATCATGTGTATATGTTTTTATGTAAATACATCTTTAGATCTGTTCCTGAGGAAGAACCCTGAGTAGGTTGGAAAGCAAGCAATAAGATCACGTATTTTTGTTTGCTATTAAAAAGTATTATATCTACAAGATTACTTGGAAACAATCACACTGATGTACATAACATTACATGCTCAAGAAGAGGCCTTGTTGGACAGCTGATCAATGAGGGTTCTGAGCAGCAGACTCCCATTGAGGAACTATCCTGATGGAAAACATTGAAAAATAGTGTGCCTTTATACAAGGCCCTCTATCCTATATTTTTTTTTTACTTTAGGCCCAGTTGGAAGTACAACCATGTTAGGAAGTGACATCACGTTTCTTAATGTACTATTGCACAACTTCAGAAAAGCTTTTTAATGCTGGCACTAATGGCAGGGAAATATATTCTAAAAGTGGCAAACAGCTTGTGACTCAAGTTACCTTCTCCACAAGTCACCATATAGTATTAAACACATACAATCCATGGTCTAAGCATCTTTAATGGGCATCACAAGAGAGAACTCACTATTGAAGAAGTCTAGATGTACGGCCTTCTCGTTGGCGGCGAGGTCCATCAGAAGTCCTGTGCTTCCACCCGCCTGTAGTCAGAGAAGGTTACTGTAAACAATAGTCTAACATGGCGCCAATCTTATATTAGCATCTATATTCTGTATGTGCTGCTGGGGGGCGCAGCTCTTTATTTATAGGACACCCTGCAAAAAGAATGCATTCGCTAAACAGGCCACTGATGGGCTGAAAGATTTCCCACATGTATGGAAATGGGAGTTCAAGACGGCTCCTTTGGGAAGGGGGGGGGGGGGGGGGGGGGGCTTCTTCGATTCTTGGAACCATGGTGCCAAGAGGTAATGCACCCAGAAAGACACATTTCTGACCCATGTAAATTTAGTACACTAACCAAAGCAAATAGGACAACTAAAAAAGGCTAACAGAAAATAGAATATACTTTTTAGAAAGTTTGCTGTGGTTCTCCCCACCAGCCACAAGTGTGCGCTGCCACTGCCGGTCAGCACGTAGCGCATAGTGTCTGATCGCTGGCTTTAGCGGTAGCGGGTCATATAGTGACATAAATGGTGCCTTCACACAGGCAGATAAGTTGGTCGTGCTTACAACCACTGACCGACAACGGGCATTTTGTTCAGCGCTTGTTCCCTCCGTGTAAACTGACAGTTTATCTGCTCTACGGGCAGGACAGACCGATATAAAGATCGTCCGTCCATGTGTAGCGGTCGGTGATAGGCAAGCCGATGAATGAGTGCGTGCTCATTCATCCACCAATCGTTGGTCTCTTTCCACAGCTGGGTGAAGGAACAGTCGGAGGAGTGCTCAGGCCTGGTGATTGTCCTGTGTAAAGCGACCAAAACACAAGTACGGGAGAAAATAAAGCCTGAAGTGGGAGGATATTCCCGTACGCGTTCCGTCCGAGTGCGATATGAAGGGAAACCGCACAGGAAGAGAACCCTTGCGACTTTTCATTTGGACCCATTGTCCGAGTTCAAAAAATTATTGCATGTCCTATTCTTGTGAGAGTCTTGTAAAAGAACAGAACATGTGACATATGCCGTGTACTGCACACGGACCGAGGAGCCATGTGCTGTCCGATGCAAGTAGCACCCAAGAATCTGGGGCGTATCTCGCTCTTGGCTGTGTGAATACAGCCTTACCCCTATGGATGTGTCCTGGAGAGGTTAGGGACCCCCAATAGTGAATAACAGAACGCTGGTTATATTAGGATAAAGCTTCACCTGCAGGCGCGGGCGGTGTCACATCTGCGCTGGAAAATCCTGATGCAGAACGGCACAACATTCCGTCAGAATAAGGGCTGCATGCAGGGCTTCCATCTAAAAGCCGGTCAGCTGAGCAGAAAGCGGAAGGACCCCCTTCTAGTCAACAGGGTCTGTTCTGTGCTGTTCAGTTCCGTCATACGACAGTTCCGTTTGGCCAGTGGATTACCCTTTTCCGCTCCCCGAACAGAGCAGGAAAAAATGGTAGGCCCCCCAACGCAGATGTGAAAGCAGCCTAAGGCCGGGCTCACCGGCGTATGATTACCGCGACATACGGTAACCCAGGCCTGAGGGATTTTCAGAGACTTATTATAGACCTCTATGGACGCAGTCAAGACCGCACCAAATACACGGCAAAAAGTAAAAAAAGCGCGCGGAAAAACCGCTTGTGGATTTTTCTGCACGAAAATCCGCAAGCCAAAATTAACCTTTGAAGCGGTTTTGCCGCAGAAGCAGTTCTTATGCGGCAAAACCGCAACGGAAAAAACGTTGCAAATCAGCCCTATGTGAACCCAGCCTTAGGTCTCCCTCACACAGGGCGTTTTATACAGCGTTTAGCGCTGCCTTTTCAGCCCAGCGCTCAACACTCACTCCCATTCATTTCAATGGGGCTGCTCACACAGGGCGGAAAACGCAGCGCCTTGCAACGCTGTGCTTTGACAGCGATGCATGTTCTATTTTGGGGCGTTTTCAGCCCTGCGTCGCCCATTAAAATGAATGGGCAGCGGTTTTAGCACTGCTGAAAACGCAGCAACACTTGGTGCCGCGTTTTTGGCAGCGTTAACCGCTCGCCGATTTTCGGGGTAAGGGCTTGCAATAGAAGCCCTACCCTGAAAATCAGTCCCAGCTAGGCTAGGTAGAAAAAAAGAAAGTAATACTCACCTAGCCGCTGCAGTCCGGGTCGCGGCCGCTGGTCTCTGCCGCTGATCCGGCTTCCCCTGCACTCCCAAGTCTATTGCCGGAGGCCAGGTTTGAGAACCCCGCCTCCGGCAATAGAGTGCTGTGATTGGTTGTCGGCACGCTCGATGCCCAATCACAGCCCTTCATTGACTGTCTCAGCCAATCAGCGCTGGCAAGCTCTGATTAGCTGAGACAGTCAATGAAGGGCTGTGATTGGTTGTCGGTGCTTGCTCGATGCCCAATCACAGCACTCTATTGCCGGAGCCAGGGGTTCTCAAACCTGGCCTCCGGCAATAGACTTGTGAGTGCAGAGGAAGCCCGGATCAGCGGCAGAGACCAGCGGCCGCGACCCGGACTGCAGCGGCTAGGTGAGTATAGCTTTTTTTTTCTTTTCAGCATTCTTGGCTGCGTTTACAGCCGAGCTGAAGACGCAGCCAAAACGCTGGAATAAAATATGCTAGCGCTGCTGAAACGGGGCGGAATCTGCAAACACCCTGTGTGAGGGAGGCCTTAGAGCGCTGCCGCTCCCCCCAGCTTTGCTTTCTGGCACTGTAGCAATGATGTAGACAACTACCCACCAGACTGCGGCACGTGGGCAGTCTGTTACGCCAGCACTGGAAGACAAGGACCGGTGGAGCTTTTATGGCGACGGTTGAACAGGCGAGTTATGAGCCTTTCATTAAAGGGGTTGTCTCGCGGCAGCAAGTGGGGTTATGCACTTCTGTATGGCCATATTAATGCACTTTGTAATGTACATCGTGCATTAAATATGAGCCATACAGAAGTTATTCACTTACCTGCTCCGTTGCTAGCGTCCCCGTTGCCATGGATCCGTCTAATCTTCGGTGTCTTCTTGCTTTTTTAGACGCGCTTGCGCAGATACATCTTCTCCCTTCGGCTGGTCTTGGAAGCATCGGCGTTTTGGCTCCGCCCCCTTTTCGCGTCATCGCGTAGCTCCGCCCCATGACGTGTGCCGGTTCCAGCCTCCTGATTGGCTGGAATCGGCACGTGACGGGGGCGGAGCTACGCGATGACGCGTACAAGGGGGCGGAGCCAAAACGCCGATGCTTCCAAGACCAGCCGAAGGGAGAAGATCCATTTGCGCAAGCGCGTCTAAAAAAGCAAGAAGACACCGAAGTTAGACGGAACCATGGCAACGGGGACGCTAGCAACGGAGCAGGTAAGTGAATAACTTCTGTATGGCTCATATTTAATGCACGATGTATATTACAAAGTGCATTAATATGGCCATACAGAAGTGTATAAACCCACTTGCTTTCGCGAGACAACCCCTTTAAACTTGTGGGGTCTTGGAAACCCAATTTAATAATACATTTTGGGTGGTCCCAGCGCTAAACCTTCTGCGTGAAGCGCTTATTGTTGATGGTCATGTTTAACCCTTAACCAGACCCCAACTTTAATAATACTATCAATGGAAATATATTATAAATATGCCATCATGTAAGCAGCAGCATGGGGGCGTCAGTGGTTGTCGGTAGTCAGGGGGGCACAGTAGTCATGGGTAGTCGGAAGGGCGTCAGTAGTTTTGGGGGCATCGCTGTTTACATGCGGCAACAAGGAGGTTTTATTAACCACCAACAAAAATAATATATTGGTAAATGTCATCATTTATTAAATGTGTGCAGTCAGCCAAAGTGACATAACACTGCTATAGTCGTGGACATCCCCTTTAAGAGGTGACCGTGTATAAGTCATAGAGCTGACTATACTGTACAGAGTATCCCAGGCGCTCTCACCTCATCCAGGTCCACGAACGGACCGCCACCCTCCGGGAACATTTCATCCACTGCCGGCTTCATCTTTAGCTCCACACAGACAACAGTAAACACCAGCGGATGGCGCACTTCCGGCGGTGGACGGAACTTCTATGCCCCACTTCCGGGTGATTTGTGGGCGTGGTTAAAATCGGCAACGCTGAGCTATAGAAAGAAACGGACCCGCTGGTATGACGTCAGGCTAGGGGCGGGGCGAGTGCGGCCGCGTTATACCTATGATGATGGAAGTTCCCTCTACTCGTAGACAGTACCAACTTGCCCAAGTGTGTGATAGCAGTCTATGGAGGGATACTCACAAGGAGGGGAAGAATACACGTGTTTCTTCCGATTTCTTTTGATGCTCCTGCTTAAAGGTGCTTTTAGAAGGAGCAATTATTGTTTGGTCTAATCGCGCACCAACGCCCGACAATAATCGCTCACTTCTGGTTTGTGATTCATTTTATGCCGCATAGAAATCATCGATGGCTCGGTCACTTATTGTTCTGTTTAAATACCGATTGCTCATTCGTTCTCATTCACTTATACAGTGAATTTCAATGACTGACCGATTTCTCGTTTGAATGAGCCAACGATGTATCAGCTGTATACACCGGCTTCCCGAGCGACTCTGACATTGTTCACTCGTTCAAACGAGAAGTCTGTTTTTTTCTATTGATGACCGGTATGATCAGCAAAGACCTGCCTCTTGGACGCCCACCAATCAGCTGATTCCCAGGGCCGCCGTCACTGTGGTCAGCGCAGGAAGTGCCTACGACAGTGCAGCAGTCACCTTGGTACCCCGGCTGGTACCCCAGCCATTTTTCAGGTTTTACTCCCTCCTACTGGGAGGGACTAATTGTATTCTTTAAAGATACTATTTAGGCTGGGGTCACACGGGACCGAAATCTCGCGGAATGACCGCACGGAAATTACGCAAGATTTCCGCAAAGGAAAGAGGCCGCCGTGGAAACGGGGAGAGAATTGACGTGCTGCTTCTTTGAATTCCGTACAGCATGTCATTTCAGCGCAGCTTGACATTAACGGATCGGCCGCAGCGCGTGGATGAGATTTTTGCAAATCTCGTCCACTTTGCTAGCTAATTTTGGGATAAAAAGCCGCGGGTGGAATTTCTGTACAGAAAGTCTGCACGGAAATTCTGCGGCAATTACGCCCCGTGTGAACCCAGCCTAAGTCTACCATGTATTGTATTGAGAAAATGTGAAATAAATGGGGAGGGGGTTGTGGCATTCACAGTCTGTGGGTCAGTACCATTGCAATTCTGCTATTAGGTATGTTTTACAGCATTCGCTGTGTGTGGGATAAATAATGTAATACTTCGATAGTTTGGGTTTTTTGGACATGGCACTCCCATTTATTTGACAGCTTGCATATAACAGTCAGGACTGACAGTCATGTACGCTGTGATTGGAACTAGCTGCGATCGTGGCGGGTGTCAGCTGTACCAAACAGGCGTCGCCCACTGGGTATGCAGCAGGATTGGCTCCCGAGCCCGATACATACTGAACCTGTGCCTGTGTGACATACATGTACATCACAGAGGGGGAAAAGTTTAATAGTAGTTGTCATTGGCATCATAGTAGGCCTCTGTTTACATACCATTTTTCGTATATGGCTATATGTCACGCGTATGCTCCAGCAGCGAAATATATCTACAGGATCTGCTGCAAGATTTATGTCCAAATCATGCCCATTAATTCTATTTCAGGGCAGAACACGAAGGATTTCTTGTATTCAATAGTCACCTGTGCTATTCAATATGGAGACATCCCCTAAAAAAAAGGAAGTCATATGGGCGATACATGCCGCGGTATATCTATACACTGGTCAAGAGTCAGTCCTGGCCTACACCGGAAAGAGTTGGTTCGCAGAAAATCCACAGTAAAATCCTCATCATTTCCATTACAAAAACGTGTCAAAATCCGCGCCACATTTTGAGGCGGATTTTGATGTGGATCCGCAGCAGACTTCATTTCTTCTATTGAAAGGGTGAAATCAGTCGTGGATCCGCGCCAAAATCCATGTCAAAGTACACACCTATCGTGCAGATTTTGATGTGGTTTTTTATGCAGATGTCGGTGTGCGTTTTCCCTTTGCGTGTGAACGTACCATTAACCCCTTGAGTGGCGGGTTTCCTACGACCCTGTCGTGCCCACCAGGGCAGGTTTTTTAAAATGGTCTAATCATTGAATTTCAACTAATTTTGCAGTTGCGTCTCAAGAGCCATAACTTTTTCATTTTTCCATTGACATGGCCATATAAGGACTTGTTTTTTGCGGGACAAGTTGTGATTTTTTAAACAGGGGGGAGGAAAAAAAGAAATGGGGAAAAAAGAAAAAAAGGGGCCATGTCATTAAGGGGTTAAATAATGTATTAACTTCCTTCTCTGGGTCATTACGATGCATGGATACAACATGTGTGATTGTATTTTTGATTTTTTACAAAGTAAAGGGAGACAAGTGTTTTTATTATTTTTTTATAATTTTTTAACTTTTTTTTAAATTTTTTTTTTTCCCTTTAGGGGACTTCCACAGGGACCCATCAGGACCCCCTGATCACATTCCGGGGGTCCGATGGTGACAGCCCTTTACATGCTGCAGTGACAGCCCTTTACATGCTGCAGTCACATAGACTGCAGCATGTAAAGGGTTAACACAGCAGAGATCGGAGGTTTTCTCTGATCTCTGCTGTAAGAGCAGGTACCTAGCTGTCCTCTGACAGCCAAGCACCAAGCTCTCCCTGCCACAGAGACCATCGGCTTGATTCTGACAAGCCGATGGTCTCTATGGCAACCTGTAAACAAAGCAGGAGATTGCCGGCAGATCGGCAATATCTTCTGCTGGTTTTTCAAAGCCCTTGCTTTGTTCTCTGTGGGTCTGTGCAGGCAGAGCACACTGTCACAGCTTGTGGCATTGTGCTCTGCAGCTCCCATAGTGATACATAGCCCGGAAATCTTCCGGGCTATATCGCTATGGGCAGTGGAGCTCGTCCCGGAAAATTTCCGGGCGTGCCACTCAAGGGGTTAATGTGTTTTGAGCCACAGCCAAGCCTCACGGACCCTACTCTGCCCTCAGCTCCATGTCACTTGGGAAGGAACTTGCTTACCTACAACTCTGTTTGAAAACCTAAGGGTGGTCTCACTCTGTGTCGGAACCTCTGGTCAGAGCTTCTGTCGCAGATCTGGCTTCAAATACTGGAAGAAATAGCGCAGCATGCAGCGATTTTTCTTTCATCCCAAAAGCTGGGCATCTGAGCAGAAAGCTGGCAAACCCCATAATAGTCAATGGGGTCCGCCTGGACAGAACCGTTTGGCCTTGAGGGTTTCCCTCAAGATAGCGGAATCCTGAGCACAAGCGTGAAAGCAGCCCAAGTTGGACTGGTGTGTATGACAAGAGGAGGTAGGTAGACCATGCAAGCCTCATCTAACAGGAGGAAATGCAATAGAAACAATGACCCCATAAATCTGCTGTTGCTCAGGTGGGCTCAGCCAAATAAGGCCTCCTTCACATGGGTGACACGACATCGCCACAAGAAAATCGCAGCGATATCACATTGCGGTAATACTGCAATTTTATAGCGCTACATAGTCACATCTGGTGCTCCAAAGTTGGGGGTGCCTGAATATATAAGTCCTACCCCAAAAATATGCCCTAGGTGCAGGAAAAAAAAAGTATACATCACCTAGAAGCGCTGTCTGGGGCTCCGCCGCAGCTTCTTCTCGGTCCCCGCACTCTTCTTCTTCATCTCTTTTGGCTGGGAATTGAAAAGTGTCAGCCAATTACAGCCAGCGCTTCCAGGGGGTGGGGATTTTTCAATCCCCAGCCTGAATAGATGAAGGAGAATAGTTCCAGGGTCCTAGAGGAATCTGCAGCAGCAACGGACAGCGCTTCTAAGCTGATGTATACAGTTTTTTTAATGTTTTCCTGTAGTTAGGACTTTGCATATGGCTTTGACAGTAGGATTTCCTACGTTTTCGTGCGATGCGATGCAACAGAGAGGAAGGCTCCATAGGGAAACATGGGCTACAAAACCTCACGAGTCGCGGGCATATCGCCGGACCCATGAGGTTTTTGTGTCAGGTTGTCGCATGCTACAAAACATCGCATGTGTAAAGGAATCCATAGGAAAGCATGGGCTTCACATACATGTGATTTGTGGCATTGTAGCAACGCGACTAAATCGCGCGACTTTGCCTCCCGTGTGAAGGAAGCCTAAAGAAGGGTGTTCACACTTAGGCTAACTTGAGACGGGTGAGTGCAATATTGGGCCGTGAATCACGGGCCTATATAGCTCTCGCCAACATGTGAATTCCCACGGATGCCAGGCGTTTCTATGTCACCGCCTCGTATCAGGTCCTGAAGCTGTGTGGCAGAAGCCAGCTGAGACACCCGTCGGTCCTAACATGTGAGCCCTGCTGCTGGGGAGCGCACACCGCTCACACCCGCTGCATGGGGCAGGACAGTATTGGGAGCGCCGGTGGGCTGTATGCCTATTATTGTTTCTTGACGCGCAGCTTCCAGGACCTTGCAGAATGCAACCAATCGGGAGCTGGGAGTGTGAGAGGGCCGTTCCTCCTGTCAAACCCCTAGCTTCCGGCGGTGTCAAGATACAATAATACCCAATATAGAACATAGTGTGATTTGTTTCCCGCTTCACAATGCACCAATCTCGTGTGATTTTCTCACCCGTGTGAAGCCGGCTTTATGCAGCCACATTATTTTAGTTTTGTTAGTTTTTATTTTTTCACCCTAAAACACTTCCGGTTGTTTTTCGATGGAATTGTACAGATAACGGGTCACATTGGAGATGGAAATAAATCTGAAATGTTATACCTTTGTCAGATTTTTTTAACATGACAAAAACCTGCCATATTACAGGGGAGGGCGGGATGTAGACTTTATATATCTACTGTATATGCATATGATTTCCAAGGGTGCATTCACACATGGCGAATTTAGGTGTGGATTTGCACCAATATCCAAAGCATATTTGCTACAGTGTATCTTGATGTGGATTTTGACGCGTATCCGCATTGGATTTCACTCTTTCAATTGAAGGGGTGAAGTCTGCTGTGGATCAGTGGCAAAATCCACACCACGGAATTTGCCGTGGATATCATGTTTCGATCATGGCGGGTTTAAATGGGAAAAAAAAGATATATATATATATATATATATATATATACATATATACATATACAGTATATGCTCTAATTATGGAAACATGGTAAGAATTAGAAAAATAATGATGACAGGCACTCTGAGCCCTCATAAGAAAGCTGAGTCCCGATAACATAAGAGAGTAGTAAATAAAAAGTGTGAAATCACCTTCATTTACAGTAAGGAAGGGAGTACAATAATGATTTTTATCACATACATCTAGACAGATGGTATAGCTTTCCACAGGAGCTGACATGCTTTATTAGATTTTTAGAGCATGTTTTGCTTCATATATTCTTCTATGGACTCCATTGAAATCAGTGAAGCCCATATAAGTCAATGGATGCAGCCGAGCATGCGCAGTAGTGGCACATCTCGGCGGAAGATGTCGCACTGTGCATACTCGGCCTATTACTGCCTTCTGTGGGCTCTTTTTGAAATCAGTAGAGCCCATAGAAGTCAGTTACATGGCCAAGCATATGCAGTAAGCACATATGGCACCGAAAAAGTTTAACTGCGCATGTTCGGTGTATTACTGTTCAATGACATGGCGAAGCATGCGCAGTGATAAGATAGGTCATCAATAGGCAATCGTCTGGGATCCATCGCTCGGGACTTCGACCGATCAGCTGATTGTGCACCTGTTGACAGCGCCACAAGTACACATGGGTTGGAGCGGAAGCAGTGGAAGTTTCTGCTCCGACCTCTGTGAAGTGGCCAGTGCTTGTAACTGTAGGCACGGCTTGCATTGATTTTTATGAGACTTCCCCTCCAACCCCTGTGTAATTTCGACACTGTCAGCAAGCACACAATCAGCTGATTGGTCGGGGTCCTGAGCGACGGACCCCAGCCGATCAATTATTGATGACCTTTCCTGAGGATAGGTCATCGATAGTATTTTCCCCGGAAAACCCCTTTCATCAAAACAGGCGTAGTGTCTTAGACTAATGATTCATACTGATACACACTGTGTATCAGGTAGTCAGAGAAGCTGGTGCAGCCATCTTTGTTTCTCCACATCCGGAGACTCACTTTAATTTTTTCAAGTTCCGGAAACATTTTTAACCCTTTGCAATCCAATTTTGGATTTAGAGTTTCCTAGGGGGCTTTCTCTTGCTGCCATTATACAATAGTACCATCTGCTGGCTAGAGCCAGTACTGTGGTATGGGACATGCTGGAGAGGCCCATGACAACAGAGCGGCCAGTAATCTACAGTAAGAATACCCTTCCGTACGTCTTCTGACATCGAAGCTGTAAAGCCTTCAATCAGAATGTCTTCAGACGTCAGACAGTGGATTGGAAAGGGTTAATATTTGCAAACACCAAATGACAAAGAGAGAAGTCATAGCCATATTTTATTGATTATAAATATACTAATAGGTAGACGAGTTGTGTTTACAGCAAATATTTCTATATATTCTCATATCTTGTCTTCCTTCTGAAGGGCAGGAATAATGCAGGGATTTCCTCCAGTTTGAGAAGTTCTGGACACCATGTGCCATAGAAGAATTTGGTGTCGTCACACAGCCCGGTTGCTCTAACTCTTCGGAGGCCTAGGGCTTTAGTATATACAGCTTGGCTACGCAGAGTACTATGTTGCTTCTAATGATCGTGGTCACGGCTTGTGTATCCCAGAGTATCTCCAATAGGGTAGTGAGCAAAGAAAGTGCGAGCTAGGTCATTGATGTTCTCATATGCACCCATTGTGCGGAAATGCTCCACATACTGCCAAAAATCCGTGGTAGAGAAAGGCCAGTAAGGATGAGCGGGAGCCTCTAAATATGGGTCTAAAATGAACATCAGTTAGTATTGAAATGGATTCAAGTCAACATCATCAATGAAATTCCTTTAATCCAGCATCAATGAGGCAACATAAGTGTTGGATATCTAAACATCGGTTGGCTTTAGAGAAATATATAAAGGAGCAAAAAGTTTAAATAGGGCGGTCTCACTTACAGTGTTTTTTGGAAAAATGCTAGTGCAGTTTTTTAAGCCAAAGTCAAAAGTGAATCCAGAAGGAAGTCGAGCTAGAAGTGCTTCCTTTATATTTCCCATTCCTCCTGAATCCACATTTGGCTTTGGCTCAAAAAATTGCATGAAAATCTGCCTAAAAAATTGTAAAGGTTTTTTTTGGAAACCCAGCCTAAAGCCAGTGACTCACAAGTGTATTCCGGCTGCACGGATGAGTGTCTCAGACTGACTGCAGGTATCCTGATCCTAAACTTCGAGCATCATAGGGATCCAAGACGCTCAAAGTTGAAGTCAGGAGACCCACATTCAGACCGGAACCCTCGTTCATATTACGGTTGCATAAATGCGGCCAAAATATGCTTGTTGCGTCACCGGTCTAACTTTATTAACCCTTTGCAATCCATTTTTAGATTCAGGGTTTCCTAGGGGGCTTTCTCTTTCTGCCATTATACAATGGCGCCATCTGCTGGCTAGAGCTAGTACTGTGGTATGTGACATGCTGGAGAGGCCCCCGACAACAAAACGGCCAAAAATGCACAGTAAGAATACCCTGCCGGACGTCTTCTGACATCGGAGCTATAAAGCCTTCAATCAGAATGTCTTTAGATATCAGACAGTGGATTGGAAAGGGTTAATCAGAAGGGTCTCAATTTCCTAGTTGCTTTTCTCATTGTATTGCAGTGTTGCAAGAAGCACTTAGAAATGTACTGTATTATCTGAATTTCTGGATCCTTGGATGTGGGATTAAAGGAATTTCACAGTTTTAATTAAGATAGATTGGATGTGACAATCTATGCATGTTCTTGGAGAGCATCCCTGGTGGTTTCAGGTAGACGGTATCATCAAAGCTAAAGGAGCTGTATCAAGTTGTAAAATTATCCCCCCATTCCAGAGGATAGGGCATTACTTTATCATCAGTGGGATCCGACTGTTCCCCACAAATACCGAAAATAGTGGTCCCGATGGTCCCTCCATGAATAGAGCGGAGGTTACCCATGCGTGCTGCAACTCAATTCATTTCAATGACAACACCGCAGATTGTGCTACCTCAGCTTACTTCATGCGGGGACCGTTGAGACCCTCATTCTGGGGATTGGTGGGGTCTGAACAGTTGGATCCCCATCGACTAGAAAGTTGATCCCTACCCGGCATAGGGAGTAGCTTTAGATTTGGTAAAACCCCTTTGAAGAGGACTTGCTTTCCTGACTTGTCTTTGTAAGCTCTTATATTCCACATAAGATACAAATTCTGAAGCATCTTTTCTTGGAACTCTACATTGTGTCATTACTCTGTTATTCCTCCTGGAAAGTCAAGATTACAACGTCTCCTGAGTGTTATCACTTTCTGTTACTGTTGAGAGAACGAAACCAGGAGAACTTTGTTTCGGGTTGAACTTTGCTGAAAATTTGGCATGAACCCGAACCTCGGATAGTTTGTCTTGGCTGAAATGTCTAAAGGACGAAGGTGGTAGTGCTTTGCAGTGCTAGGGTCCTAAATTCAAATCTGACCAAGGACAATACCTACATGGAGTTTGTATGTTCCTCCTGTGTTTATGTGGGTTTTTTCATAATAATCATCTTATATAGTGCATACATTTATTGAAAAAAAAGAAACAATGGGAACATGCAAACGCCTTGCAGATATTGTCATTGGTCAGATTTGACCCTAAAGCCCCAGCACTATAAAGCAATAGTGCTTGCCATTGAGCCACCACCACATTATATACTAGTTTTAGGGTTTATGACGAAGTTCAGTTCAGTTCAAGCTTCAGTTCATTCTTCAGGTATGGATTTATAAAGAGACATGGGAAAATACGTTTTCTGAACAGATGTGGGTGATCGTTCTAGCGCTGAACTTGGTTAAGTGGGATGAAAAGTTCTGACAGGTTCCCTTTAAAGGGTTTGGCCCACTAAGAACAATGATCATTTATCCATATTATAGATGATAAATGTATAATCACTGAGGTTCTGACTACTGGAACTCATAGAGATCATGAGAATGGTGCACCCTGTCCTCCTAGTGAAAGGAGCATTGGTGCACATGCGAGGCCATGGGACTCATGGAACTAGCCAAACACTGAACTCTGCTATCTCCATAGAAAGTGAATGGAGCAGTGGTTATGCATGCACACAGTCACTTTGTTCACTATGGTAGTGTTTCTCAACCTTTTTAGCCTTGGGGCACCCTTGGTAAAATATTTTTCGCTTTAGGCACCCCTATCAAATAACTTTTTATAAGAAATGGCTAAAAACAGCCCCCATCACATTATAATCACATCCAGAGCCTCATCATCCCTCCCCATCACATTATAATCACATCCAGAGCCCCATCATGACAGGTTAACCACATCCAGCACTCCAAGAACCCTCAAGCCTCTCTCTTCTTGTTCCCTGCTGTAATCTACGTGTCTGTATGGCCAAGCCTCATCCCCAACACAATATTCCGTATGTGTTTGCTCAAATCTCTCTCTGGATGTGATTGAACTGTGAAGTGGGGTGTTTTTAGGCTTACTCTTGTATACGTCTATGGATGTCCAACATGCACATGCAGCTTCCTGAATGGGAGCATGGCAGCGGGCAAAGCAGCATGGCAGTTTTCCATGGGCGTAGCTTACCTGTCACACTTTCTCATCCCACTTTCCATAGTTCTAATGGACAGCAGCTAATTAGTCCCTAATATGGCTATTTAGGACTGCTTGGCCGTGAGTGTCACTTGCACTGATGATAAATTTTGTATGCCCTCATGTTTTGCAGAGTGTTAAGACAGCAGAATGCAGTCCTAAGCTCTTACTCACAACCTAAAGGTTGCAAGTTCAATCCCCTCATGGTTCATGGCTCAAGGTGGCCTTCCATCCTTCCAAAGTCGGTAAAATGCGTACCCAGTTTGCTGGGGGGGTAATAAATAAAAATTACCTGAAAGTGCTATGGAATAAGTTGGTGCTAAATAAATAACAATTCATCATTATTGCACCTGCTATTGTATGTTGTGTTTTAGGGAGATGTACAGTAATATTGGTATAGAATTTGAACTATTCCTAAGGGCTCATTCACATGGGAGTATGCAGTTTTGGTGCGTGAAATATGTAGCATTTTCACACAGTGTAACGGTGCGTATTTACTGCATATTTTGTTGTTTTTGCTGTTTTTGTGTGCATATTCAGAGTATTTTTCACACACGAAAAAAATGCAAGAAGGTCCTATTCATTTCTCCTGCCTTCATTTGTAAATACACAGTTATTACACATGTATCGGATTTACACAAACCCATAGACCTGTATGTAATATGGACTAATATAGGACATTCCGCGTTTTTTTTTCACATGCATAAAATATGTGGTTGAATACCCTAAGGCAAATTAATAGTGTTTATATAGTTCGTATTAGAGCGCAATACGGACCGCCAAAACACCTGTGTGAATGAGCCCTTAGACTAAATGGTTAATCAGAAGGTTCACAAGTAAAAACAAAAACCGTCTTTACCGTCCTCCTCGTGCACAGGTCTGGCATCTGCAAATACATAAGGAGATGGAATGTGAGAGAAGACTGGACAATGGATACTTTCATACAACACCGAGTGTGAGTAGAATCCTAATGTCAGCAGGAATTCCTAACAGCGCTGGACTGTGTCCTGTACAATACGGCCCTATGTCCTCTGACTGCGTGGCACTCACCCGCCACACGGGAGCACACCGGGCAGCATTCCCTGCCAAATCACATCCCTTCACTCGGTCAAAGGTTGGAATTCTCTCTGACAACCCAAAAAGGATGGATGTGTCTTCAGGAGCGCACATCTCCACTTGAGCGACACTTTCACTTTTTTGGGGGGGGGGGGGGGGGGCAATGGTAGAATGTTGCATTAACTTTCATTTGGGAAACTTTTTGTCTAAAGTTTATCTGTTAGGATTCATATACTGTACACACCTCAATACACATATAGTTATCCATATGAAGATATACGCCCCAAGACAGGTCTCCTGCTAACTACCTAAAACTCAGTCCGAGTTCTGCATTTACTGAAATACACTTTTATAATGGAAAACTGTCTCAATCTGAGCATAATAAATAACTATACTTGCTCTTCCAGTCTCAGTTTATATACCATCTTTAACCCTAACATTAGCAATGAGATCTACATTTATATATGTGTGTGTGTGTATATTAAATATATATATATATATATGTGTGTGTGTGTGTGTGTATGTATATGTGTGTGTGTATGTATATGTGTGTGTGTGTGTATATATATATATATATATATATATATGTGTGTATGTATATGTGTGTGTGTGTGTATATATATGTGTGTGTGTGTATGTATATGTGTGTGTGTATGTATATGTGTGTGTGTGTATGTATATGTGTGTGTGTATGTATATATATATATATGTGTGTGTGTGTGTATGTATATGTGTGTGTGTGTGTGTATATATATGTGTGTGTGTGTGTGTATATATATGTGTGTGTGTGTGTGTATATATATGTGTGTGTGTGTGTGTATATATATACATATATATATATATATATATATATATATGCATGCCATAACTGTTTTGGACCATTTACATAGAGCAATTACTGGCTGGAATATTAGGAGGTTAGTAACATGCAAATCCAGCTATTATCAATAAATTGTCATTAATTACATCTACAGTGTATATATAAAGGTTTTCAGTATGTGTTGTTACTGTGTAAAGGGGGATTCAAATGTCGCAGTGTATTCTCAAAAATAAAAACTAATCATAGGGACTACCAATGAGGACGATCAGAAAGTACTGCTAGAGACGTACAATGTGGGGAGGGATTGTGCAACAAGGCATTTAATGTAGCCCTGTGGACTTTTGCATTATATTATAATTTCCAGATTTTGCCTAAAAATGTCAACATCATATATTAGAAATGCTGTAAGGTCATATTTTAGATGCCACTCCATTATCTTTTACTTATTCTACATTTGAGCAGCCACTGTAGTTTTTGAATCGTTCGTGAAGTGGGCGCATGATTTTCCTGGAAAAGCGCAATTTCACTGGACAAATTGCTGTCAATGAAAGCTGGCTCTAAGGCAACATCACACGGCATTACTGACTACGCTATGTGATTACGGAAACCACGATTGGAACCGGACGGAACCATGCACTTGCATCAGTATAATGGATACAACTTTGGTGTCAGTTTTACAAGTTTTATGTGAAGTTCCGTTATTCTATATGCCAAATGTAATGGAAACAAACAGAGCCCTTTTAAAACAGACCACAGAGCGATATCCGTTTTACTGATGCAGGTGATCAGTTCCATTTGGTCCCATTCAGGCGTTCCATCAGCTTTGATGGAACTTACTGACGTAATCACACAGCATAGTCAATAGCACGGTGATAATAAAGCAATGTGTGTGAGAGTCATTAAATACTTCGAAATACAACTTAATGGGGTTTTCTTTAAGAACTTACCAAGGAAGGCCCCCAGAAGAATGCAGGAGAAGCATAAAGCAGTAAGAAGTAGCTTCATTGTGGCCTCAGCTGTTAATTAGTAGGAGATAATATGAATAACAGATAATAAGATAACAGATCTAGAAAGCATCACTAGCGACTGGATAATATTGCGTTCCAGGTATTAGCATTACCATGTGTTATACCCCATTGTGTAGGAATGCAGCAGAGCTAGGTTTGCCTTTTGGCTGAACTCATTGTAGTGTTGTGATGTCCTATCTGTAACTTTACATAGGACTGCAAGTAATATCACTGCATTATCTCAATGCAGTTTAATCTTCATGCACAAACAATGCATCTCAAGAGTTAAAAGATGGTCATATGTGTAAGTCCTGCTCAAGTATGTCATACAAATGAAAGAAGTTAGAATATATATATATATATATATATATATATATATATATATATATATATATATATATATATATATATTCTAATTTCCAAGGTCAATATGTCTACATTTGAAGAGTTGTTACCTGTTGTCTTGGTCACTTGCTGCAGTCTCGTCTCCCTGCACTGGTCACCTATTACTTCTTCTCTTGCACTGAGTCCTTTTCTTTCGGCTCCCTCCCACTCTTCCTTGTATAAACAGGGGGCTGCTTAAGAAAACCTCATTTTTTTCCCTAACTTGAAAATTCATGCAAACACTTATTCTGCAGACCTGGTCAAAGAGGAACGTGTGGAGCAGTCCCATCCGCTTATATGTAGAATGATTGTTGCAGCGTATTTACATACCTTGTTAATTAGAATAGGTGACGAGATAACGTTAATAGACATGGAAAGAAGTAGATGCAGCATGGCATAACTAAGAAGATCTACTATTCAGGACTCTGCGTGGCCATCCTTATGGGAATTGTAAGGGAGGCCTCATACCGTAGCTAAAATAAGGCCGGATAGAATATTCAATAACTTATTTACGGAGGTGTCTCTATTTTGGGTAGAAATGTCCTGTAGATAGTACAACCAGCTGGTAGAAGCAATGCATTTCTATTATATTGTCCCTAGTGTGTATGTTTATATGCTTATTACCATCATTGACCAGGAACTAGAATTGATATAAACTCTGGCACTCTCTAAAAGACAGTATTCAAATCTAGTTTCTACTCAAAGTTCTCCAAAATGTTCTATGTTCCCCACTCCATTTATCATACACCGCCTAGTTTTGAGAAAATTAAAGAGGTTTTACCAAGATTGACTTTTATCACCTATCCACAGGAGATGTCCCCGCCCCGAGTATCTTGAGAGTTGGGGTCCTGAGTCCCCCTCTTCACTGTGGGCTTTCTGCACCCGCCCAGAGGGATGCTAATATTGAATGGAGCAGCAGTCACACATTTGTGGTGCGCCTCCATTCATTTCAATGGGGCTGGCCACATAAAAGGTTGGTATATAAAATAAGAATGCTTGGTCTGGGCGAGAATGTGTGTAAGCAGGTAAGTTACTGGTAAGTGATAGAAAGCAGAGTTATAAATGGTACATACTCCAATTGGGTCACTGTTACTAGTGGGGTACCACAGGGGGCAGTATTGGGCACCGCTCATTTAATGGTCTTTTTGCAGATGATACTAAACTCTTTTAAGTAATTAACACAGAAGTTACAAATGGGTATTATATTGGAGGCTTGGGCAGAGAAGGGATAAATGAGGTTTAACAGCAATAAGTGTAAGGTTATGCTCATATGGAGTGAAAATGCAAGACCTTTACATTCTACATTACCCAGAAAAACACTGGTGGAAAAGAACTTAAGAATACTGGATGATAGTAAACTGAACTGGAGCACCCAGTGTCAGGCTGCTGCTGCCAAGGCAAATAAGACCATGGGGTGCATCAAAAAAGGCATGGGTGCACAGGGTGAGAACATAGTCTTACCACTTTACAAATCACTAGTTTCCCCACACATGAAATACTGGGTACAGTTTTGGGTACCAGGGCACAAGAACAAATAGAATGGGAATGGGTCCAAAGGTGGTCAAAGAAAGTAATAAATGGAATTGGTGGATTACAGAACCCAGAGAGGTGATCAAAATTAGAGTTATTTAAATGGGAAATATGGCAGTTGTGGGGCGACCTAATAACTATGTATATATATAACAGGGGGGCAATACAGAGATCTCTCCCATGATCTGTTTATACCCAGGACTGTGATGGTAACAAGGGGGCGCTCTCTACATCTAGAGGGAACAAAAAACTTTACTGTTGGAGAAGTGAGGCAATAAAACTCTCTGCACGAGGAAGTTGTCATGGCTAATTCACTGTAAGAGCAGAAAAGCGGCCTGGATGCCTTTCTTGAGCGTAATAATATTACAAGTTATAGTCACTAGAATACTGCAGATGAGATGTTGATCCAGGGATTTATTCTGACTGCCAGATTTGTAGTTGGAAAGGATTTTTACCCCTAAAATGTGGAAAATTGACTTATGCCTCCTGGGGGATTTTGCCTTCTTTCGAATCAGAATAGCAGATTAATAGGCTGAAATGGATGGATATATTGGATGTCTTTATTCAGCCTTACTATGTTACTTAGCACCCTCACTAAGTGAACAGATGTGCTGATGACTTACAGCTATTGTACTTCCTCTTCCGCATCTGTTCTCTAAACGCTCTACTTGGGGCACTCACATGCACTTCTAGTATTTTCACTTTTAGTGCACAGTAATATATTACAGCTTCATACAAAGGACCAGGGGGATTTACTTACATGTCGCGGAAAGGTATTTTGGACATTAATATAGAAATGGGTTCTTCACATATTAGACAAACTATGAAATGCCCTTCCACAAGAAGTAGCAAGGGTAGATGCAATGTCAGCATTCCAAAAAGGACCAGATACTTAATGATAAGCGGCATTGAGGGTTATTATTAATATAGTACTGAATGATGTATAATTCTACCGAGATGAGTTAAACTTGATGCCGACCTAAGTAACTACCGTATGTAATTATACTTTTCAGACCCATAAATGAAGAATAATACAATTGAATCTGATGGTCATCCAAGTTAAAGGGCTACAATTATCACCTACATCTGTTGACGAAACTTATGTCATCATGGCTCTTGGAACCAATGGAATCACTGTTTAAAAAGTTCCTGCGCCACATGTAAGTAAGGCAAACTGGTCGGGTATGCGGTTCGCATCATTTCTCTTATCTGCAATTTTTCCCATAGGTCTGCCTCTCTATTCTTCTATGACATACGATATCCACGCAACACTGCAAAATCTCATGCCGCGGTGCATTCGCTGACCTGCATATGTGCCGATGAGCTTACAAAAGGGACAGATGATCTGTGCCGATGAGCTTACAAAAGGGACAGATGATCTGTGCCGATGAGCTTACAAAAGGGACAGATGATCTGTGCATGCGCTAGTCATCGGCCATGCAAGATTTCACAATGCTTTGTGGATGACATACTATCATAGGAGAAGAGAGGGGAAGACAAGAGAGATGGTTCGACCCGCATATTGGACCGCTCTATATAATTTACATGCAGCGCAGAAACTTTTTAAACTGTGATTCTTTAGGTATGAATTTATAAAGAGCCTTGGGAAAATAAGTTTTATAGCACTTTGCATGGTTTACTAGGGTAAAAAGTGATGACAGGCCCTTTCAGGTCAAAATGCCTGAAGATCTAGCTATTATGGCCATAATATGGACTTTAATATCTGGCCACATTACGGCCATCTAAAACAAGCCAAACAGAGGTTTGTTCCACAGCAAATGAAGGTGAGTGGGTTTTCTATCCTTCACTGCCGCCGTGTGGCCGCATACTGAAAGTACATCTAAAATGTGAATAAGAGAGAAAGGCACATTTAAGTAGTAAACTCATTAGAATGTACAATTCCAGTTTAGTATACTTTTTTGCTTTTTCTTCAGATGTATCCAAGTGTATACTGTGCAAACATATGTCCTACATTTAGATCTCATTGCCCATTGGCTTCTATTATAAAAGGTAATATGTGAAAAGGAAAGATTTCTTCCAACAACTGTCAGAGACTATTAGACAATAAAAAAATGTGTTCTTCTGCCACAGATGGAAATAGCATATCAATGAAAGTTTATGTAATAAGGTATTGCAAAGTCAGTGCCACACTGGGCCTATGGGAACACTTCAGCATTACTCATGGGCTGTGGTAAAAAAAAGTTCAACTTGAGGACTATCCCCCCCCCCCCCCCCCTTCTTTCTGAAAAAAAAAAAGCTAATAGCAATTTGTTGAGTCAACTTTTTTACAACTCTCTCTGCCTCCATTGCTATCCATAGTCCCACACCTCTCCCCTCAGCTACCAATCCCTGGGCAACAAGAGGGAGCTGTCAAACTAAATCAGTAATGTCCTTAGAGACAGGACCCAGCTCACCTTAGGGCCCCAGAGGGCAGGGCTTGTAATCACAAGCACACAGCAGCACTGACTACCTGGACTTCTGAACTTGATTAAACAATAAAAATAATCATTTATAATAAGAGCTGCCTTATTTTCTTCTACACCCCCCCCCCCCCCTCCCATCCAGTGCATACTTTATGGAAAATGCCCGCCTCTCTTGCTGTAAGTGGACCATGAAAAATCCCCCTGAAACAGAACCCATCAGTCACTGCGTCTGATAGTTTTGCAAAAAGTTCAGTCCTCCAGCTTGTAGTGTACAGCTGTACACTACATGTGTAGGAGGAGAAACAGTTAAACATTTTAAGCAATTCTGATTGCAAAATATATTTTTGTACAAAAATACATTGATTTTTAAGGAAAAAAGAGAAGTTCCCAAACTTGTTCACAACCTTTAAGGCATACCTCCTTTATCACAAGAAGAACATTTTTATGCGGGACTTAGCGATTTAACCGTTTTCCTAAATCACTGCATTAGAGAATTTAGCTTTGAGCAGCACTGACTGGCCGAGATCTGTGCTCCGAGCTGCACATAATGAGGCAGTGTCGTGTTCTGCTATCTAGGCTACCATCTTCATACCTCCCACTATTTTTTTAATCATTAAAGATTTTTTTCAGTTTTGCAACACTACAAAGTACATCCATCTGCATAAAGTCTGTAGCTGACATATCCAATCTATTGCAATATAGTCAAACAATCTGTCACATACTAGGATTACAATTAGCTATGCTTATAGATCGAAAGGAATCTAGAATAGTACAGAAAATAAATAAAAAATAAGAAAAAGGGGAGGAATTGAGTGCAAATGTATTATACATTATGAGTGAACATGTCTTGAGGCTTAGAAGATACTTTCTGTGTCCCAAGACCAGCCAGAATCGTGTCCAATTGTACCGTCAAGAGGATCCTGAGATTGTTAAGGTCTCTCTCATCTAGTGAATTTGTGGAGCCATGGGTCCCACCATAAATGAAAGGCAGATGACCGACCTTGTCTAAAATGAAACAGTATTTGGATACCATAGCTGTCAGGGAGTCTAAAGATGGAGAGGTGGTGGTTCTCCAATTTCTCGCAATCAGGAGGGCTGCTGACTGGAAAATATGGCGAATTAGTCTCCTAATGTTGGGTGGATAATTGTCAATGCCTAAAGCTAGTAAGGTCCATTGCAACAGGGCTGCCAGTTACCTCTGATAATAATTTGAATATAGAAGACCACCAAATTTTTATTTTAGAGCAATCCAAAAAATATGCAGCAGGGAGCATGTTTGCCCACAGCTGTGCCAGCATAAATTTAAATTGCCTGAGAATAATTGTGCTAATTTAGAGGGGTAATAGTACCATCTCAAGATTAATTTATAGAAAATTTATTGGAGATTGGCACATGAGGATGGCTTTAAAGACCTTTTTATGGCCTTGGACCATTGTTTGGTCGAGAAGGTTTTACCCAGGTCCTTTTTCCAATTTAGTAAGTGTACTTTTTTGGAGAACACCGCTTCTCCATTAAGGTAAGCATAAATTTTAGTTTGGATGACCCAGAGACGAAATCATATACTTGTTGAGGCACCTCATGATTGAGTTGTGGATGCGAAAACAGGTACCTTCTGATACATAGATAGGTGTGAAAACTCTAAATTGGGATATCATATTCTTGTGTAAATTCCTCAAAAGGCTTAATCTTAAGGCCCTTTTAGACACAACGATTTTTGCTCAAAAATCGCTCAAAGCCATCATTTGAGCGATAAACGTTGTGTCCAACTGCACTGACATCGTGCAGTTTTCTGCAAGCCGCCACTGATCGCTGATCTTTCAGCATGCTGAAAGATCAGCGATGAGTTATCAGGAATTCACAGCAGGATACAGCTGATACTATTGTTTCAGCTGTATCCCGCTCCCTGATAACAGGCAGTTTATGAAGAACAGAGCAGTCCAGCTGTGTTCTCCATACCCTGCTCGGAGCACTCATCTGTATAACACCCGGAGCGCCCGGCTGTATATCAGCTTAGCACTACGAGTGGGGAACAGCTAGATGCAGAAGACAATCGGGGACACCCCACTTGTCTTCTGCATCCTCCACACAGAGCACTCGGCTGTATAACAGCTGAGGGCTCTGAGCAGAGAACAGCTGGATGCAGAAGACAAGCGGGGACAAGGAAGAAACAATTTTGAATATTCCGGAAGTACCTGAGCTCCTAGGTGATCCCTCCGGTCATCACCTAGGAGTGGAAGTGTACCTGCGTCTGTCTCTTGCGGCAGGTGGCGACCCGGTGTCCTGGATCTCCACAGTGGAGGCATAACCAGTGCGTGAGCGGGTACTCCTTGCGCTCCTGTGGGGACATGGAGCCTAGTTCCATAGATTCTGCGTTTTTGATGGGTGAGGCCTCGGCCTGGTTCCCCGGAAGAGCAGGAAGTACTCTGTTCTGAGGGTTGTGTCTGACCCTAATTCATCGGTCTGCTCTAACTGCCAAGGTCATGGCTTGATCTAACGTCTCTGATTCAGGATGTGACAACAACAGCTCCTTTACCGCCTCAGACAATCCAGTCAGAAACAAATCCTATAAAGCATGGTCATTCCATCGGGACTCAACACAAAACTGACGGAACTGTGAACAATATTCTTCCACTGAGCGCCTATCCTGGCGAAGTTTTAACAGCTTACTGACAGCATACTCCGCCCTATCGGGTTCATCATGTATTTGACTCAGGGCCGAAAAAAGGCTTCGACAGACTGACTGGGTGGTGAGTCGGGAGGCAACGAAAATGCCCAATTTTGAGGGTCACCCCTCAACCGTGAGATAATTAAGCCCACCCTCTGCAGTTCAGAACCGGACGAGTGGGGTCGCAAACTAAAGTATAACTTGCAACCCTCCCGGAAAGAAAAGAAGGCTCTACGGTCACCTGAAAAGAAGTCTGGCATGGTGGCCTTAGGCTCACACCATGCTCCTAGAGCAGCAGGGGGAGCTGGTGGGGCTCTAGTGGCAGTCTGTTCCTGCTGCTGTAGTCGAGCTGACAGATCCTGCACCAAACCAGTTAGGGCTTGCACCTGGTTCGCCAGAGCGGATACAGCCTCCATATCTGGACTCAACAGGGCAGGTTGGAGAGAAAAACCCACGATCGTAGCAGCCAGTGTTTCTGTTAGGGCTGGTAGGGGACAGGTGGCCAGGGGGGTTCCCTACAACAGCCCACTCCCGTATCCCTACCTACCTGCCCCCCCTGGACTAATTCCTAGGGCGACAACTGGGAGGCAGTCCCTGCTCTGACCTAGTGACAGGGATCCCAAGGAACCGGGACAGGAGACGGATGGTCAAAACCAGACAGGTAAAAACCTACCGAGAGCAAATGACCGAGGGTAAAATAGAGAATAGTCAGGGCAAACCGAGGAGGCCTGTGTGCAGTACAAAAGGACTAGGACAGGAGCGGAGTCAAAGGCAAAAATGGGTCAAAGAACAAAACAGTCGGGAACAGTATATGAGGGTGCTAGCAAGGCTAAGTCTAACCAAACACTGGCAACCTCTGCTAGTACCTGTCAGGGCGGGGAAACGTGAAATGCCGATAGGGGAGATGATAAGACCAGCTCTCCCCATGGCCGTGTACTATACAGAGAGCCGTGTGGCCGCCCGAGGAAGCGCGTCCCCGAGTGCGGCGGGGCATGCGTTGCTGGCGGGAGCGGGCAACCACCAACACAGGGGAACCCCAACCGGCGTCAGGAGCAGCTAAGCACAACCACTGGCCGTCAGCGCCTGCAGCGGTAACCCTATACCTAACAATCATGCTGCATCTGGGGTTATCGTGGTAAATACCATCCTAACCTTGGGGCTGACCCAAAAAGTACCTCATATGGGCTGAGGCCTATTCTATCAGGTGCGTACCTTATGGAGAAGAGTACCAGAGGGAGGCACTTGGAAGCCTATACAGACTTATCCACGTTGTTCTGTACACAAATCAATTTTTTTTCTCCCCTGTCCTCCTGCACACAGGACCTCCGACACATTCTGTACATCTTTGGAATCGTGTCACCCCTAGGCATCCTGTTGTCCTATCCAGCCGAACTGACGAAGGGGTTCTTCCCCGAAACGCGTATTCCATTGCTGGTTTTTAATTTCTGAAAAAATAATAAAAAGGAAGTGCTTTCACCATCACACATTGGACTTTGATCTACATCTTCTAGTAGCTTAGAGTGTTGCGCCTCCATACCAGTTCTTTTCACATCCTTTTCGCTACACTTACGCCCACACTGGTGGAGCGTCATCTGGTTGGCAGCACCTCCACCATTCAAAATACTCAATCATTGAAAACTCTTGTACTCCATACATATTCCACTACCCTCACTGGGTCTTGCTCCACCCTCCTTTTTCATTTCTTTTACTCACTGTACAGAAATCAGACAGCCCTGTGTGTGTTTAGCTGCTGTGACGCTAAATCCTGGTGCAGACCAGTGACTAGCAACCACATCTGTCATAACTGTTTTTGACAGGTGTGTATTTCTATGGGGGGCTGGCGCCATGACAGGATAGGGGCCTGTGGGAGACAAGGCTTGTTGGATACCATCCATTTATCTCCAGGTGTCTCTCTGCCCCTCTTGTTGGTTCCCATTGTTCCTTTCCCCCCGCTTTGTTTGCCTGCTTTTTTAACTGCATCAACAGGTCATAATCCACCGGGGGTGAAGTCTGGGGGAGTATCTGTACCGCCCCAACCCCTGGAGAATCAAGTCTGGGCTTCTGTGTTGCTGTCTTCAAAGCCTGATCAGCCGGATGATGTACAATTGCCTCTTTTGTGCCATCCTTGGAATGGCCTTTTGTTGCATTTTTAGGCTACTCTCTCTCGGACAGCAAGAGGGCTTCCATCAGCGCTGGTACACCTTTTCAGTTTTTAATAGCTTTTTTCAAGAATGATCTCGCTTTCCAGATGGGTCCGTAGTCACGAACAATTCCATAGGCATAAAGGGGAGTCTGTGTAGACGTTAGCCGCTTCCTCGTGAGCATGAGGTTTGGCTTTGACTACGTCATGTAAGCAGAGCACAACATAACCTGTATAGAACCTGTCTTCTTGACCATACCTTGATTCATCCACAAAGAGTGCAAAATCAAGGTTATCTAATGACTGATCAACATGACTGAATCCCCTGTCTCCTGGGCCATTAGCTAGTGCATGGTCATGTGTATCAAGCTGAGAGGGAAAAAACTCAGGTGATTATTCCCACTTCCTCCTTTTCTCTAGAGGTAGCAAGGTAGCTGAGGGCGTTGCAACACTGACACGTTGAGTGGCATGAGGAGGGCGCACTGTAGATAAAAGTGTTTTTCGGCAAATTTAACTCTGGCCTGTCTATTTTTGGAATTGATGAATGGTTTGCATCTAGATGTGAACCCTTTGTATTTACTTTCATGGAGTCTTCTCTTTACTGTTGACTTAGAGACAGATACACCTACTTCCCTGAGAGTGTTCTGGACTTTAGTTGATGTTGTGAACGGGTTCTTCTTCACCAAAGAAAGTATGCGGCGATCATCCACCACCGTTGTCTTCCGTGGACGCCCAGGCCTTTTTGAGTTCCCAAGCTCACCAGTGATTTCCTTTTTTCTCAGAATGTACCCGACTGTTGATTTTGCTACTCCAAGCATGTCTGCTATCTCTCTGATGGATTTTTTCTTTTTTTTTCAGCCTCAGGATGTTCTGCTTCACCTCAATTGAGAGTTCCTTTGACCGCATGTTGTCTGGTCACAGCAACAGCTTCCAAATCCCAAACCACACACCTGGAATCAACCCCAGACCTTTTAACTACTTAATTGATTACAGGTTAACGAGGGAGACGCCTTCTGAGTTAATTGCAGCCCTTAGAGTCCATTGTCCAATTACTTTTGGTCCCTTGAAAAAGAGGAGGCTATGCATTACAGAGCTATGATTCCTAAACCCTTTCTCCGATTTGGATGTGGAAACTCTCATATTGCAGCTGGGAGTGTGCACTTTCAGCCCATATTATATATATAATTGTATTTCTGAACATGTTTTTGTAAACAGCTAAAATAACAAAACTTGTGTCACTGTCCAAATATTTCTGGCCCTAACTGTACATACATATGTGTTTTCTCCTGCATTTGAAGTCCACCCACCCCCCTGCTGCTTTCATCTCTGCTTAACCTGCACCATTGCTATTTTCTTGCATCTTTTCACTATTATGCTTATGGTATGTGTTTCTTGCCTAGCTTGACTACTGGCCATATTTGTGCATCCTCCCCCCCCCCCCCCCCACACACACTTCTATGCCCATTTTTTAGTGTGGAGGTGTTATTTATGTAAGCAAGCCATAAAACCTCTGGGTGGGTCACTAGCCAGTTGCCTAACGAACCTAAATTGAACCAGCCCCTCCCAGGTGTTGGCTGCTGCTTGGTTTTAAAAGTAGTGGCAGTGTATGCATGTGGTCCCTGTGACTAAGTGTGCCCGTGATCAAGTGTGATTTCCATGCAGTTTAACATGGCAGTTCAACTGGGCAAGAGACAGGTAGGCCACAAACTCTGCTTTAATTCCTTTCGCTTTAACGCTTTCGCTAACGCTTTCACCTCTCTTTTAATCCTTGCTCTCAGTCTCAGAACTTCTTTCAAGTGCCCACCTCCGGGGCACACTATTCACATCCGCCCCTCTCTCCTGTCCTCCCCTATGCACAGCCCGCACGCATTCTATACTTTCTTACTAAGCCTCACACCTCCTAATACCACTAACAAACATTACTGCCACCCCCATAAATCTCCTAATCATCTGCTCACGCTTGCTCTTTTGCTGCTACTAGCAGCTGGGGATATCTCTCCCAATCCTGGCCCTCCCTCCACTGCTCCTAACTATTACCCCCTACCTGACTCACTAGGACACCCCTCAAGCCCAACTGCTAGCCCACGCATACGCTCCCCCGACTCCCTTCAATGTGCCTTCTGGAACTGCCAGTCAGCATGTAATAAACTCCCCACCATCCACGACTATTTTACTGCCCATTCTTTTAATCTGCTCGCTCTCACAGAAACGTGGATCCAGCAGTCTGACACGGCCTCCCCTGCTGCACTGTCCTACAATGGCCTGCACTTCTCCCATACCCCGAGACCAGATGACAGGCGTGGCAGAGGAGTAGGTGCTCTTCTTTCCCCAAATTGTACCTACCAGGTCATCCCCCCTGTACCCTCACTCACTTTTCCATCATTTGAAGTACATATGCTACGGCTTTTCCGTCCGCTGTCCATGCGAGTAGCAGTTATCTACCGCCCCCCAGGTGCTCCTCGCCTGTTTTTGGATCACTTTGCTGCCTGGCTCCCCCACTTCCTATCCTGCGAAATCCCGACCCTCATCTTAGGCGACTTTAACATCCCCACTAATGACCCCAACTCCCCATCTGCCTCTTAGCTTCTTTCGCTCACCTCCTCCCTTGGTCTCTCTCAACTCACAGCCTCTCCCACTCACAGGGATGGCAACACTCTTGATCTGGTCTTCCTCCGGCTCTGCTCTGCTTCCAACTTCACTAACTCCCCTCTCCCACTCTCAGATCATAACCTCCTCTCTTTCTCTGTCACGCTCCCTAACATCTCTCCACACCCACCTACCTACCGTACCTACAGGAACTTTGAGGCCATTCACACACAAGACTTTGCTGAATCCCTACAGTCCTCTCTGTCCCCTATCTCTCTCCTCGCCTGCCCCAACCTGGCTGCCGATCACTACAACACCGCTCTCAAACATGCCCTGGATGAAGCAGCTCCCCCCATGACCCAAGCCATCCGATGTAGAACGCGCCAACCCTGGCTCACACCTCAAACGCGCTTTATCCGGCAGTGCTCTAGAAGTGCTGAACGGCTGTGGAGGAAGTCGCAAACGTCCGCAGACTTTCTCCACTACAAATTCATGTTCAAAACCTACAACCTCGCCCTCCACCACGCCAAACAAGTCTACTTCACCTCTCTCGTCTCCTCATTATCGCACAACCCTAAACGACTCTTCGATACTTTTCACACTCTTCTCAGCCCTAAACCGCAGCCCCCTGTGACGGATCTCAGTGCTGTTGAACTGGCTGCCTATTTCAAAAAGAAAATTGATGACATCTGTCAAGAAATAACTTCCCAATCCCAGACTAGCCCTGACCTTAGTCTTGTCAGCACTGCATCTAGCTCCTGCTCACTGTCTGTACTCAGACCAGCAACAGAGGAAGAAGTCTCCAAACTGCTCTTCTCTGCTCGCCCCACCACCTGCGCTAGCGACCCTCTCCCCTCACACCTCCTCCGATCCCTCTCCCCAGTGGTCATCTCCCATCTCACCACTATATTCAACCTCTCTCTGGCCTCTGGCATCTTTCCCTCTTCTTTCAAACACGCCATCATATCCCCACTGCTAAAGAAGCCGACTCTTGACGCAACTGACGTTGCCAATTACCGACCCATCTCAAACCTCCCCTTCATCTCCAAATTACTAGAACGGCTGGTTTATTCCCGCCTTGTAAGCTATCTATCAGAGGACTCTCTCCTAGACCCCCTACAGTCTGGCTTCCGACCCCAACACTGCACAGAAACTGCCCTTACAAGGGTATCAAACGACCTACTATCAGCCAAATCGAGGGGTGACTACTCCCTACTGATCCTCCTTGACCTCTCCGCAGCATTTGACACTGTTGACCACAAACTCCTCATCAGTATGCTTCGCTCCATCGGCCTAAAGGACACTGCTCTCTCCTGGTTCTCCTCCTACCTATCTGACCACTCTTTCAGTGTCTCCTTTGCTGGCTCTACCTCTCCTTCTCTTCCCCTTGCTGTTGGGGTCCC